>NC_059102.1:29653777-30315027 GCF_020740685.1 Jaculus jaculus
CCTGGTGCCAAGCACTGTGTTAAGTACCAGGGAGCCTGGGATAGATAATGCATGGCTCTTGCCCTGGGGCATTCACTGTTTAGCAGGGGAGACAGGGAAATAAATGGCCAAGCTGCTGGGAGAGGCATGCTAGGTCAGGAGATAAACGGAGCGCTGTGAAAGCGCCAAGGAGGGAGCAATCAATCCCAGCACAAATGTCCCTGCTACTCCTAGTCCTCCGCAGAAGGAGCCAGGCTCAGGATCTGGCAGAGTGTTCTCCAAGTAGACTCTAAGCTGTCACAGCTGGAAGCCATTAGTCCTGCTGCAGTGACAGGAGAAGCCAGGAGAAAGCAGAACACAGAAGGTTGCGTCCAGGAAGGGGCGGCCAAGCCCAGGTGCCATCTGGATCAGAGAAGCAGCTCTGGGAGCTGGGAAAAAGCCTAAAGCAGAAGCCCTCTTCATCAGTTAGCCCTTCACAGGGTTAGCCCGGGGGAAGCTGCAGAACCATTGGCAGGTGGCTGGGATTCAGCTCTCCTGGAACTGCCTCAGACACCTGCATTAGAGCTGACACCCTCGAGGTAGCAAGAAGAATGCTGGGCTCTAGAGCATGCAAGACCTTGTGCCAGGCACCATGCCAGGTACAAGAATAGGGGAAACTTGATGCCAGCTACAAAAGAGGTCGCTGTATTTATAAAGGCAGAAACACTACGAGAAAAAAAAAAATGCACAAGTGAAAGCAGCAGGAAATGCTGGAGCAAAGTAAACACCCAGGGCCTCTTGGAATATGCAGACCCTGCTCAGGGCCCCAATGATGGCTATAATTTACGTGAGTGGAGAGAGGACAGCCAGGCTGATTTTAGGAAGATACTAGAACTCTGAGCTCTGAAGCTGGCAGGAGAGTCAAAAGAAAACAGAGTGCCAGAATATAAAGACAATGTACGACCCAAATTGCCCAGCAAAGAGAGGGTCCCTGAAGAGGGCGGAGGATAGAGAAAAGGCTAACGATGGTACCATCATGACTGTATACACACTGTGTACATAACTAATAAAAATGTAAATTAAATTTTAAAAAATGAAGAGTGGATGATCATGAGAATGGCAGGCACAGGAAAAGGGCTGGTGCAGGTTATACAGGGTTAATCACTTACTATGGAATTTGTTGTGAATCCTGTAGGCAGCCAGGAAAACACACAGGTTTCTAAGCAGGTTAAGCATTGACTAAAAGCAAATATTCTCATGTAACACTTTCTCACATAAAGCATTGCACCCCTGCCAGTGAAGGCCATTGAACTGGAGGAAGTTAAAGCCCAGTCCAGTCCCCATTTACAAATTTACCTGTCAGCTACCCAGAGTCACATCAGCTTGAGAAGCTCTGGGTCTGTCCACTATTTTTACTTCCTAGCAAAAATTTCAGGCACAAACAACAACAGAGAGAGGGGCAAGCTGAGGTTGAGTGGACTCCCAATGCACAGGAAGTCCTGAAAGTACAGAAAACACATTAAACTGCACCCAAATCAAAGGGCAATATGAGAGTCTGAACTCTCTGCCAATCAGTCATCTTGTACCACCAGGTCAAGTATCTACCAGTTGGCTAGCTTCTAACCCTGCTGGCACCTGCATTCCCACCGCCACATACTGCTGTGCCTTGTAATTAAAGGTAGATGTATGTTCAGGTGCTGCCAAAGGAGAAAGGTCAAACATGTGGGGGAAGTATCATTTAGAAGTGCCCATTAAAGTGGCACGGTGCAAAAAGCAATGGGGTTCAAGCACTTTGGTGTGTGAGCTTCAGCAGCCCTCTCAAGGGAAGGAAGAACTGACCCACCCAGTCCTGTTGCCTAAGCAGCCACAGGGAATGGAACATCTGCCTGGGACTTGAGGACACTGTCTTTCCAAAGCCTAAACTTGACTTGTCCACTATAGGTTGGAGGAAACCAGGTGGCACCCTTCTTGTCTCAGATTTGCAATGCTGCTTTGACTTGCAGTAGGTAAAGTCGCTATGAGCTTTTTGTGAGGCTGGATGAGATCACAGAACATTCTGTATCAGTTATCTCTAAGAATAAAATGTCTTGGGTTTTCTAGACACCTCTTCTAATGAACTTAATGCTCAGCCTCTTGGAATTTAAATTAACCCTCACATTTTCTGAAAAATGCTTAACTTGTCTTTTAACGTCTCAACTGTTGTGACCCTCTAAACATTCATGGTACTGAATTAATCTCTCCATTGTCCCCCCAAACAACTGATGCGTTGTAATAGGTCTCCATGGATCCAGAATAAGTCTTGCCCATCTTTCTGATGCCAGGGTCTGATACTACACCGACCACACACTGAGTTTTCAATAAATATTTGTTGGATTGACAGCAAGCTGGATTGATAGCTAACTAGGGCTTATTTGCACTTGATCCTATGTTCAACAATAAGAAGCCCAAAGAGCTTTCATTGGTAAATTTGTGGATGCTTGCCCAAAGAGCTTTCATTGGTAAATTTGTGGATGCTTGCCAAGAAGACTCATGTGTGCTCTTAATCTCACCACCATCTTGAGATCCAGACCCACACCAGCCTGACAGCCTTCTCACTTGGTGTTTCTGTAGCATCAAAATGGCTCAGTCTACTAGTCTTTTGCCCCTTCATTCTCTGCAGCCCATTTATACCTTATTCAAGTACTCACTCCCTGATTCCCACCCAGTTGCCAAGATAATCAAGTTGAAAGCCTGGGGACCTCACTAAGACTAACATCTCCTTTTTGTATCTCAACACCCAAACCATCACCAAGTTGGGTTGCTTTTGCCGTTTGATAGCATTTCGTGGGCTGCACATTGAGCTTTGTAGACGTGCAAAATCAGTGTGCTCCGGTTTGAATCTGGAATGTCCCCCAAAGGCCTATGTGGATCATGAGATAAATTGCTCTACTGCCAGGCACTCCTGCTGTGAGATGCTGCACTGCCGCAGGACCACAGGCAACAGGGCCAGGTAACAACGGTCTGAAGACATGAGCCACAATTACCCTGTTCTTCTAATTAGTTGATGATCTCAGTTATTTTGTCTCAAAGACAAGAAGCTATCAAACATCCATTGCCTCCTTCTACCTGTGAACCATGACTCTCACCACTGTCTTGGGCATGACTCCACAAAAAGCCTTGACACAAAAGACTGAAAATACTCAGTGATGAATATGTGTTTCTTTACTCTAACTAACCCAGTGTTTGTGACACTGAAAATACAACACAACCATCGTGACAGATTTATAAATCACAGGATAAACATCTCTAATCGACAACCAAAAACTTCCAGAATACTCAAGACATCCAAAATCTTTTGAGTGCCTTTGCAATACTCTAAGTGGAAAGATCACTTTTGAGGCAGGTCAAGATGGAAGATGCTTTATAAAATTTCCTTCATGCCACTTATTTAGAATTCATGTGAAAATTACATGAGGAAAATCACATGAGCATTGTGTTTAGAATTAGACCCTATCCTTAAAACAGTAGGTAAGCAAAAATTCCAAACTCAGGAGGAAATATGAACTCTAAAACATGTTTGGCCACACATATTCTGGATAATATACTCCACCTGCACGAATTCAGCTTTCCCCACCCCAGGTTTGTTTAGGTGCAGCCCAGCATGAGTACACTACTCCTGATGATTCAGAATGGCAGCTAGTTGAGATCCAGTAAAATCAACTCCAAATCCTTAGAACTCAATAGATGCAGTGAATAAGAGGATAGAATCTCGAGTCAACTGAACTTCACTTTCAAACCCAGATCACCAACTTCCCAAAGAGCATTCATCTCATCTTGGCCTCAGTGTCCTTACCTGCAAAATGGAATTAACTATGACATCAGGTTCCTAAGGGATGGAAGCTCATATTAAAAATTAATTATGATAATTAGTCCTGTCTCTGGAATACAGTAAATATGTTTTGTGTTATTACCTACTATTCTTTAGTGATGTCCCTCTGTAGCCTGAGACACTCACGGACCAGAATGTTCTGCCACTCGATCACCACAGGCTCCCTGCAATTCTAACCAGAAGAGCTAAAACTCACCATGCAGATCATTCCTGATAAAAGGAAGCCATGCAGAAAGGTCCGTTCCTAGCTTTGGCTGCTTTCGGGGTAATACAAAGTCAGCTTTTACATCTCCCATCCCTCTGCTGCTCAGAACCCACAGTCAAACTCTCTTAATCAGTGGTAATTCTCAAAGGATGGTGGAAGTGCAAGCCGGTGAGCCAGGAACTGAACAGAGGAGCAATCTTCCCACTTCCTCGGTGAGAAATAGCAGAGGAATAAACCAGCACACTTCTTTGGAACAAAAGACTTAAGAAACTAAAGACATATTGCACTTGCCTGAATAATGAGAGAAACAAAAAACGGGAAATTAAAAAAAAAAAAAAAACCTCCTCTCACTATAAAGACTCAATAAAAACACAATCACTTTAAAAACTACTGATCCTGTACATATGTCAGGCTGTGTCAGGTGACATTTGGGGACACAAAAAACGTGTGACACGGCCACTGCACAACAGCCATTATCTACTATCTTCATCAGTGGTGATGAATGGACATAGTAAATTCCAGAATTATTCCAAACATGCCTGTCCTTTGGGAATGTCTATGAGAACTCATCTAATCCTGGCCTGATCTTCTTAAAAACTTTTTTCTGTTCATGACTGATAATGTCTCCAAGAAATCTGGAAGTGACCCCAGGAATATGGGTGTATAAAATAGGTAAACATATCAAACCTTTACTGATAACAAACCGTAAGGAAACTTACTTTAAATTAATTTAATTTTTATATTTTTATATGCAGGAAGAAAGAGAAAAAGAACATGATAAGAATGGGCATGCCAGGGTGCTCTTGTAACTGTCAATGAACTCCAGATGAATGTGCCACTTTGCACATCTGGTTTTATTGGGTACTGAGGAATCAAACCCCGGTCATCAAGTTTTTCAGACAGACAAGCACCTTTAAGTACTGAGCAATCTATCCAGCCCCACCAATTTTTAATATGTGCATAATTTTACTATTTATTAAAAATGAAACCAAACTTACACTCTAATATGGTGGATGTGCTTTTTCATTTTTAAATAAAGAATTGAATTTGGTTGAATATTTGACAGTACATGATTCAGGATATCTTCAATAACTTTTCAAAATTTACTGATGTTTTGATTTTATAAACTTTAATATGCCAATTCATGTAAATACATATTACACAGGGGCAGAAGCAATTTTAGGGATTTTTCAGAAATTGTTGGAAATTGTTTCTTAATCCTAACTCAAAATTGATTTATTAATTTGTTTTATGAAACTCAAGTTAGCAAATCAAATAGCAATTTTTAAAACTAAACATTCTAACACAATACAACTCAAAGCAGTACTAATTGAATACTTACATGCTGAGGCATGACAGTAGGAAAATATTAGAGATCACTGGTTTCCATCATCAAATTACTATGTTTCAATAAGAGAAAGAATCTCTGTATGTGCTATGAAAATAGAAATCCATTACATCCATTTGTCTAGAATCTGAGCCACGGTGCTTCAGGCAGTGTTCACGACGCTGTGTGGTGTTACCAGCCATGTGAATGCTGTGTGTTCAAACCAAGGCTGCAGTGAAGTCATGTGACACGACACGTGTGACCATGGCCAGAAACACCTGAAATCCATCATATGTTTGTTTGGAGTTGATTTTTGGATGGTTATGTTTTCAGAAACATTCTACTAGGCTAGAAAAATAGCTCAGTTGGCACGGTGATTGCTTTGCAAACATGAGGACCTAAGTTCAAATCCCAGAACCCATATAAAAGAGCCTGACATGGTGATATATATGCTTATAGTCCCAGCACTGGAGCTCATTGGCAAGCCTGTCCAACATACCGTGGGGAGTTCCTAGCCAGTGAGTGACCCTGTCTCAAAAACTATAAAACTAAAACTAAAACTAAGGGAAGGGAAGGGAAGGGAAGGGAAAGGAAGGGAAGGGAAGGGAAAGGAAGGGAAGGGAAAGGAAAGGAAGGGAAGGGAAAGGGGAAGGGAAAGGGAAAGGGAAAGGGAAAGGAAAAGGAAAAGGAAAAGGAAAAGGAAAAGGAAAAGGAAAAGGAAAAGGAAAAGGAAAAGGAAAAGAAAAAGGGAAGAAAAAAAGGAAAGAAAATATATATGGCACCTGAGGTATGATGGCCAGTGTTATCCTCTGGGCTCTACATAGGTGCACCTGCGTAGGCACTCCTGTGAACATAAAATATAGCAAACACAAACAAGCACACACATGCAAACAAAAGAAACCTCAGACTGTTGCCAAAGTTTTCATGGCCCTTTTATTCATTTATGCGACTCTGTAAGGGATTGTGACACGTTTTGAGAAACTAGGGTCTAAACCATATCTCTAAACTTCTCTGGATTTTCAGATCCAAAATAAGGAAGGAAAAGAGAAGGGAAGCGAGAAGGCAAGGTCCGGAACCGAATACATTTGAAGTTCTTTCAGGCTATCTGTGGCAATCAGTCTCTAGTCTGCTGTGGGGTTTCAGATACTAGGGCCAGAAGCTCTAGCTGGGATAAAAAGAAAATAAGAGTTAGATATTGGAATGTTTTCAAACCATCGTGGATGAAAGAAAAGACTTGTGCTGAATGCTAAAGGAGCTGTAAGCTGGTAGGAAATGTGGTACTTATTGGTGAAAGCCAAGACACCTGGAGAGGTAAGACAAAGAGTTTTAAACTGACATGACTTCACCTGGTTTACTTCCTTGGCTGCTGAAAGACCCTGTAAGAAAGTGTGGCAGCATTTTTGTCTGTCTAGATGACTTCTGTGTATGCTTCACCTACTTGCTTCCTGATGGAACATTTATTTTGTCCCAGTATCGCCCTCCTCGTGAGCACCAGCTGCAGGGGACAGAGCCCTATGCTGGCCCCTCTCGCCCAGCTAGTCCAATGCTAGAAACTATGGACTGCTAGAAGCTATCAGCTACTCCCAAAACGTGGTGTCTCCCATTTCCAGATGTTTTTCATATCCGGTTGTGTGGCCAGAACCTCTGCAAAGATCCTGTCATCCATTATAGAGAAGTCATCCTGGCGGCAAAGACTACAGAGCAGAAAGACTGAAAGGACTTCGTCCTGGACGATATCACTAGAAGGAAGAGTTTTTAAATGAGAGCTTTAGACTTGAGACTTTATCACAAGTAATAATTTTACCACTTTTCAGCCAGTAGAGGAAGGATTTTCATATGTTGTTGACCCAAAACACCAACTGATATATGGAGGCAGGATTCCCATTTTATGCAAAACTGCCTGATGTCTAAAGCAACTGAAATTTGTCTTGAGTCATAGAAGTAATTCAGCCAAACAGTGCAAGGAAAAGTCTGGAGATTCATACCTGGAACCTCATGCTCTATAAGAAAAATCATGGAGCTACGGGAAACATTGGCATGATCACAGTAATGATTGCTAAAGATAGACCGAAAGTCCTGATTATGGTGTCTTAGAAAGGGTTCATCTTCACTTTCCATTGCCCTCCTTTCCTGGATTTACTAGTTCAGGTCTCAAGTCCCTGTCCCAAGACTTAACAGTAGACTCTGCAGGCATAGGCTCACATTCAAGTGAAACTAAAGAGAAACCCTGTTTATCCATTCAAGAGAAGAGGTGATATGCAGTGCTCCAAACCATTTGCAATTGGCCTCAGGTCCAGCTAAAACAAGACAGGTTTTCCAGACAGCCACGTAAAGAAGCTATTAATGCCGAGAAAAATCTTTGCAGAGAAATAACTTTTTACAACCTTCTGTCTGCAAAGCTGGTCTCCCTTAAGCTCCCGAATGCTAATGGTCTAGGATCTGTGTACAAAGTGGGGTAGCTGAGATCAAAAGGCCAACAGTTCATTTTTCCAACTCCAGGTTTCGCAACCAAACTGCATGCTAAGTTTCTGCTCTGACATAAGCTCACCCTTCTCAATAGGTCCACAGTGGAGTCAAGAAATCTTCCATGCATATATATGCTGACACTGCCTCCTGGGGGATGATTGAAGATCTGATGTTCAGGCCAAAGACCACTTTGGATAATTGCATCCCATCTCCCTGTTACTCTTCTGATATGACTGTCCTTGTCTGGCCCAGCCTGGTTGCTTTAATCAGTCAAGTGCCTCTCTGCTATCATCCTTGCAAGCAAAGGGGACTGTGAACTCTGCTGCCAATAATGTCACAGGCCCAGTCCTCAACCACAGGCTTGAGCCTTACTTGTACTGTATGGTCTGACTTGGAACAATGTTTCTGGTCTCTTCCTTGAGGCCAGGATTTCTGTTCGTAGCCAGCTTTCTGATGGTACCCTTTTTCTCACTCTGTGTGTGTAACTAAACTCTCTCTAATTTAGAATTTTTCACTCCTTGTCCAATCTTGGCATCGACTCACATATTATTCTCCTGAATATAACTTCTTAAGTTTAACTTGGCCCTGTGGACTGCATCTATCATGTACCCATGGACAAGTTCACTTACAGAGTCACCCTGCTCTGAAGGCTTCTCTTAATTCCAGTCTTGGGAGGCTCCTGGATTAGTGGGCTAAGCCTAGAGCACCTCCAAGTTTCTAGCTGCTTGTGTCTTCCTTAGCCACCTGTCTGCCAAAGCCCATCAGTGTTATACAGTATCTTTCCAAATATTTTCTGCTTGAAGCCAGGAATCTGATTTCTAGAAGTACAGTTATGCCCTTAAGTGGCTGCTGAACCTGGATAAGTAACTCCCTTCTCTCCACTGTGACTTAGTTTCTACGTCAATATATTGACAGAATTGAACCAGAACACCCTATACCTTTTTTTTTTGTTCATTATTTATTTATTTATTTGAGAGCTACAGACACAGAGAGAAAGACACATAGAGGGAGAGAGAGGGAATGGGCGCGCCAGGGCTTCCAGCCACCGCAAACGAACTCCAGACACATGCGCCCCCTTGTGCATCTGGCTAACGTGGGACCTGGGGAACCGAGCCTTGAACCGGGGTCCTCAGGCTTCACAGGCAAGCGCTTAACCGCTAAGCCATCTCTCCAGCCCCCCTACACCTTTTTGCATAAGAAACATATTCAATAAATCTTAGTTATTATTGTTTATTCTAATGCACACCCTTGCTCTCAATGTCTGAGTAGGACTAGCTGTTTTAACTGTAGTTACAGGTCTTGGGATACCAGCATTCTCCTAGTCAGATGAACACTGCACTTAAGTACCTCTGCCAGTATGGATTCTAGGCCTTGAAGGCACAGTGCCCTTCACCCCACAAGAAGAGCAATGAATATGTGGTATCTCAGAGGACAGCCTGGGCCCGAGGAGCATAGAGTCTGATGTGAGTCTGCAGAAGAGCTTGAAGTTTTGGAGAGATTCCCTAAGGATCTGCCGAGGGCAAAGCTGTACGATAATCCCTCTTTGATTTGCTCTACCTGGAAAGCAGGGCTTAAAAGATAATGAATGGGTTGCCCAGGGCTGCCCAACCTTAGATTTTAACTTCCCCATCCATTAAAGGACTTTCAAAACATCACGATACTGGTGACATGGGTGGAGAGTGCAACAGAGGAGACAGCATAACTCTGTGTTACTAAAGTTAAAAGAACTTTGCCCAAAGCTAGTTTGAGATAGCATAGTTTCCTTCTCTAAGGATAGAAAGGTCAGCTATACAGGTATAGAGCTCCGGAGACATGGAAGACATCACACGAACAGAGGAAAATCACAAATAAAGGTCCTTTTAACTGGGAGGAAAAGAAACCACATCACCAGGTACCCATATATCCTGTGTGCATGTGTTATCTAATTCTTAAAGCCACTCTTCAAAAGTTAATGTTACTATTTAGAGCATCACTTACAAACAACAACAACAATAAAAAACAAGACTTAAAGAGGTTTAATAACACACTTAAAGTCACATGTGGGTGAGACATGAGCTGCACTTGAAACTCTTCACACCGTGCAGACTTACTCAGCACCAGGGAGAAAGAAGGCACATATGAAAGTGCTCCAAGATGACCACTGCCTTTCCTACCTCTGGCAGCCTAGCCAGGAGACCATCGCGAGTGCATCTCACACCTCTGTACTCACTGGATCATTTCTTGCTACTGTTTGATCACCATAAGTCATCCTGAGCCATTTGCCAAGAGTTAGACTCATGCCCTCATACTGTGGCATGCTAAGGTTCACTCTCTGCATGGGGCTGCCAGCAAAGACCCGGACCTTCATTTGTCACCAAGGCCAGTGTCTCAGTCTACTCTGCCAGCTCAGGCAAAGCATAAGGGACAAAGACTCACTGACTCCAAAGCTGTCCCTGAGCCACTTGGCAGACCTGAGGCTCCCGGGATGCTCAGTCCCTCCTGACCTGGACACGTTCCCCAGACCAATGTGTCCTAAACACCAACTTCTGTCATTATGACCTCAAGCTGGTAATGGGGGTAACGAGTCAAGGACCAAAGCAGACATGCGCGCCAACAGCAATCACTCTACTTGGTTGAGCTCATCGGAAGACAGAATGAAACAGAGTCATTTCTTTTGCTGTTGGTGGCGGTTGTTTCTGCTATAGCTATCTCTACCTACCTCAGGGCAGGGAGATGCATTGGCTGTATAGCTCCACCAAAACGTTAGGAAGAACACACCACTGCTTCATCAAGCTTTGCCGACTCTGTGAAAACTGTTCCTGCCTATGATGCTCAGAAAACACAGCCAGAGGTCTGGCGAGGGCTGGAGAGAAAACAAAAGCAGAGTAGGAAGCTCCACTCGGGTGCCTCCTCAGTGCAAGAGGCACTGTGCTCTCTAGCCGTCCTTACACACCCTGTTGAGCCCCTGCTCAGGAGTCTCTGCAGCTCACACGTCTACACTGGACACAAACTCCACCCCCGGGCTGTAGGGGGACCACTATATCTACTCCTACCTCCCTGTCTCCCAGCCTGTAGTTCCTAAACCCAAAACGACATTTAAAACTCCTGGCCTTTGATGCCCTGTCTGATTTTCCCTTTCTCCTCCTTTAAATCCCAAACTTCCTTCCAAAGTCTGTACAGGTTCTCCACCTTCCCCAGACACTGATAATTGGATCTGATACCTTTCTTCAGGCGAAATGTCCTTTCAGAAGGAGACACGTTGCCTTCTCTTTAAAAGCTTTCCAAGTGTCAAATTCTCATGGTCTCCATTGGCTATCCACCATCCAGCTCAGTATAGAAGACCCTGTTAATATCGTTTTCATTGCTATTTTCTTCCCCAAGCTGCAGGGTGATGCCTTCTCCTTGGGGTTGGCCCTTCATTCTTCTACTCCTGTTATTGCCCATCCTGAATAGAATCCCTTCCAACAGGCTTTGTTGAAAACAGTGGTAGTCAGATGGCCTAGGCAGTGAAATGAGACTAGCATCCCACGTACCATCCAAAAACGTGAGAATTCTTTTGATCCTTATTGCAGCCTAAAGAAGAATTCATACACAAGATGGAAGAATGTTTCTTCCTTATTTTTTTTAACTCTGACATCTTCATAATAATATTTTGTTGAAAAGCTTCTTAACACACACACACACATATATATATATATACACACACACACATAAAAAAGTCAAACCTATAAAAATTAAATTTTAAAATATGGTGGGTAAACATAAAACCCTCTGAAAGTGTTCATAGTGGGTAATTTTTATTATTACTCTTAAATGCCTGGGTAGTCTTGCTGTAAATTATATCTTTATTTTAAGGTGTGATCTGTTAGACACAAATCCTAAAGGGCACTGTGGAGATGAGCCAGGCTATAGGTTTATATTCTTCCCATTTTCAAATAAAATGCAAAGAAAAAAAACCAGTAATCATTTTAATGAGCCTTTAAATAAATTCTTGGCTACAGTTTACTGCCATAATTTATACAGGGAACCACATACACACATTTGCTGAGAAAGGAACTTTGTGACTAAAGAGTGAATTTCCAAGAATTACTCCAGCTTCCTTTTCCTTTAAGTGATTAGTTTGAATCACACCAAGCTTCAAGGCCTCTGTATGGCTGGGTCATACTGCAAAGGCAGATGGAAGCTTCTCAAGGGAGGTCTTTCCTCTCATTGATCTTCCTGGTGTCTTAGCCCCCAATAGGGTCAGAATCTTTCTCTTTGAGGTTGCAAGAGAGATCCTGGTTATTTTCTGATTCTCCTTCAGGACATACCAAGAAGAAAAAGGGTGGACTTGGAACTAAGAATCAAACCAGGGTTAGTCCAAATTCCATTCTTTTCTTTCTCACCCCCTCCTATCACACATTTCCCTCCAAGCACATCTCCTGACACACTGCTCTCGTGTCTTGGTGACTGTGTTAATTGATGAGGCAAGAAAACTGAGGTGGCTGTGAATTAACAAGAGTGGGGCCATTTCTCTCCATCAGCACAACAATCAATCTCTGGCAGGCAGGCAGTAGGTTTGGTTGTAAGATACAGAGAACAAGATGAGAACAGAGAAGGTGGCAGCCTGCCTCCTGGATGAGGCAGAATGTTCAGCTCTTTAAATACCCAGGGTTCTAGAAGCTGCATCTTCCCCCAAGGACACCAGGAAGCAGGCTCTAGCAAGGGCAGCCCAGCATCCACTGGGGTCAGCACAAGAGGCAAGGCCAGGCAGCTGGGCTCCTGAAGAGACTGCATTACAGTCTGTAATCCTGACGCAAACTCTATTCAAACAGGAACAGTAAGTGCATGCCCAAGCAAGACAGCCTACTACATGTTAATCTCTGGACACAGAGGCCACTTCATAAATGCCAGCTTTTCACCTGTGGCTTTTCTTGCCACTCAGAGTATGATACATGATGCAACTGGATACAAGGGATCAAAGTCACTGGTCCAACCTGGCACCCTAACCCTGAACTCCATGTTGTCTATTTGAAGCATATCAGAACAAAGGGGTTTCATGTAAAACAATCTATATGAAAAAAGACTCTTATGAAAATCAGAAAATGAGAATGTTAGCCATCACTGGTCATACCAGGCCACATTATCCCATGCCAATGGCCGTCTGGAAACTTGTGGGAAGTCACTTTGTATAGATGCTGCCAAAACCCCCGCCTGTGGCATTACCTGCTGTCTCCCACACATGTTGAAGCTTGCAGATCCAAGGGTGCATTTGACCAGGTGAATTGCACATTTATGAAAGCAGGGCCCCTCCAATACTCTGCCCAGAACTATACACTTAAGAGATCGATCATAGAGCTGGGGGGGCTTTGCACATTCACTATTTTCTGCATTTCTTTAGCAGGGAAGATCTTCATATTTGTGAAGTGAAGGTGTGCTACCTTGCTGGTTCATTTCACCTGCCCTCCAACAACCATGGGAGACATGACCAAAGAACACAGGAGTCTGATATTTGAAAAGCCCATGTGCTTTTTTATTTGGGGGCTTCCCAGGGCACTAAAGAGAGCTCAGTGTTCTGTATATAGTACACTCCACAAACTTGTCTATTGCTGGTCACACAGGCCTCTTCAACAGCTTGACAGGCGGCTTGCTCATCAGAGAAATGTGACTAGTAATTCCCACTGTATTTCCACAGCCTAGCCTGGAAGTAATTATCCTTCTCACTGGCAAATCAATTAGGAGTGGAGGATCTAACACACCCTTCCACCTCTCAGAAACCACTAATCCTCTGGCACTAATGAGCAGAATACCCCAGGTAACCCCAGGTTTCTGCTAACAGCATGATGCCTGCAACTCCCCTGAGCTTTATACCCATGCCAGTGATAGCCAGCCCCTGGGGTCAGAGAGAAGACCCCTCCTGCTAGCTATTTTACAAAGATCAAGTGAGCCACCTACTTGTGTCTTCATCGACTCATCTATCAGACTCAAGGGACTAACCAAAACTTAGGGCACAGTAATGAACTTAGCCCAGTGCAGGAACTTATTATGAACTCAGCAAAAAGAAGTCATTATTATTCCGATAACAGAGCCACCCTATGCACTCATACCCACACATATAACAGTGTGTTTCCACTCTGTAGTAATTTGGTCACATTCCATGGCAGTTGGACCAGTGATTTGCCGCCACCATTTTCAACACATTGTTGCCAAAGCTGCAGGGGGCAGCTGCTTTTGAGCCAGAGCAATTAGACCACAACATGCCTGCACTTCCCACCATCCACTCAAAGATTCATTCTCAAAGAGATTCACCAATGAGAATGAAGCCTCTCTCAGCCTGATTATACGAGGCACAACTCTGGTCCACAGATGTGACCTTGGCCTGTCCCGTTCTGCGTGGGGCAAGGCTCCACTGAGGGCAAGGAATGTTGAGGGCCCAGTGGTGTCTATGTTCTGCATGAGGAAGAGGAAGCCGTGTCTGCTGGAGCTTACCAGCCCCCATTAGGGCTGGCACTGTCCTCTGGGAGGTAAACATTTCACACCCCTGCTTCCCGAACAGATGCACTGTTCTTCCTCTTCCGAGTGCCAGGCTCAAAACCATCCAGAAACACTGGGCTCCCTGAGCACAGCTGGGCTTAAACCCAGGGGATGAAGTCACTGGTCCACGGCCAGAGAAAGGCCAACAGCCAGGGGTGCAGAATTCACATCAAATGTGGTCGGAGCAGGTCAAGGTCATAAGAATAATGCCGACACCACACCCTAGGAAGGTCTGGGACAACACAACAGGAGTTGTTCTAAGCCTTTCATATCAATTCTCTCATTTCCGACAGAATTACAATGCCTGCTACATAAAATGACTTTCTGCTCACAGACCGAGAAAGATAAAAAAATACTACAAGACCAAGATCCAACTTCCTTTAAGAAGCCCAGCCTTGATGATTGTGTCGTGATCAGCTTCTCCCTAAATCTACCCATTGGTGGGAAGTCTGCTGCACATCCAGCATTTACAGTAATGAAACCACTGGGTCATCTGCTGGTACATTTCCTCATCTTACCTTATCTTACCTGTTTTCTAGAGGGCTGAATGGATGAGAAACTAATGTAGAGAAAGCTATCAGGAGAATCTTAGCACAGTTGGTACTCAGTCACAGCTACTCACAACCATTGCTGGCAGAAGGAAGCTATGCACACAATCGCACTTCTGTTTGCCACCCCATGGCTTATTAATTATCTTTATCTGGAGATATTTTTGTACATTTTTAAGTGCTAAAAATCCTCATAGTTAGCTTTGGGAGCAACTATCTAAATAAAAGCACAATTCAGTGTTTTGCCAGGGGCAACAGATCTCATCTGATATATTCACAGGCTCTAAGGAAAGCAGTGGCCATCTGTTAAATAAATAACTCATTAGGTGAAAGGCAAGAGCTTCTGTGAGATTAACTGAAATGTCTGTTGGAGCTCACTGCTGTTAGCTGTCCAATGGACATGGAGAGCTAAAGATAATTTGGGTACAGAGAGAATCAAAAGAACCTCATTGAATGCCAGCTGAGAAGAGAGTACAGGTAGAGGTTTTTAAAAGAAAACTAAAAATGACAAAAAATAGGGAAAGTTGCATTACAAGATCATAGTCACGCAAAGTTCTAAACTCATAAAGAAGCAAAAGGATGTTCTTATTTACATTTGACTATCATTGTTCCTCAGTAGATGGAGAGGAGTTTCTACTAAAAAGTAACATTCTGGGGTAAGAGGAAGTCATGGTGTAGAATATATGTGTCACCCATATCCAGAGGCTCCACACACCATCAAAACCACTTATTACAATGTTCATCTTTTCTTGGAAGAGGATAAGTACTCATGGGGTCCTTGTGAGCATTCAATTCTTTTCCTTTATTTTCCTCTATTTATTTGCAAGCAGAGTAAAATAGAGAGAAGTGAGTCAGACACAGAGAGAATGGGCACACCAGGGCTTCTAGCCTCTGCAAACTAACTTCAGACACATGTGCCACCACATGCATCTGGCTTATGAGGGTCCTGGGGAGTTGAACCTGGGCCCTTAGGCTTCGCAGGCAAGTGCCTTAACTGCTAAGCCATCTCTCCAGCCTGTGAGTGTTAATTTCTATTGCTGCTTTCTAAACAAAAACAAATCCTTGACTTTGGCCTTTTGCTTGTGTTTCCAAATCCGAGTGAAAAAAGGGGCGATTTCAGCCTTCTGAGTGACAGCACGTGGTAGATGGCAGTTGATCTACTTTAGTGATGCTTCTCAGATTAGAGGAGCAAAACAGGACTGACTTCTGTTTGCTGAGAAGTAAAATCTATGAGAAATTTCTCCAGAGAGCCCATGGCCTGGATATCACCTCTGAGGGGAACAGATGGGAGTGGTACTTCTGTGCTCCCGACTTCCAAACTCCAGCTGACATTAGCTCCAACCCACAGCACCTGCTGTATCCTGCCCTTCATCCCATCGCTTTTAAGAACTCTAAGCTGCAATTACGGGAAGTTCATAGTCAGGAATGCGGAAGCCAGAAAATTACAAAAAGTGACATCGGTGTGATAGTTTCCAACAGTCAACACGCATGACAGATGGTGAGCAAAACAGATGCGAATAGGTGTGAGCCTTCACACACTGCTGAGAAAAGTTCTTTTAAAGATGGCTGAAAACCATTTTGGTCCAGAGGAGCTCAGAGATCTGTGAGGCTGGGGCATACCTTATGTGTCCAACGTCCACTTTCAGCTAGCTCTTCCAGGCACTCTCTGCGATTCCATTTGGGCCCACATCACCCATGGAATAACCTGGGAGTGACGACCAACTACCACTAACTAGATGAGTGGCGCTGGTTGGAATTAGCCTCTGCGGGCCTCAGCTTCCTGCTCCAGGAAGGAAACAGGATGGAAGCAGAGCTGACATAAACCACCACTGGCTCCTTCAGTTAACTCTCACCATGCGCTCCTCATGGGCGTGGCGCCATGCTGAAGTGCCAGGTCATAAAGTAATCTTGAGCCCCGGGGCTGGGGTTGTGTAGGAAGAAAAGGAGCAGAGGACAGGCAGATGCAAGTGAATCTGCGCTGACTCCCTGGGTCAGACCGTCTCTCCTGTTTCTGCCTGGCCACATGGGCTTCTTCAGCTGTTGCTTTCCCATCTGTAAACTGGGACTGTTATAAAGGAATGATGCTCTGGAGGGATGAGGGATGCTCAAAAAAAACCCTCAACTAAAACATTTTGTGGCATGTTTCTAGAACATTAATCTCATTTGTGAAAGGCTTGCCATTCAAATACCATGAATAACCTCTTAGACAGATGGAAATTATGATCCTTCTCCAGGTGTGATATTCAATAATTAAAATTACAATCCTAAAATATTTGACCATGGCAATGCTTTGGGACATAGAAAACAGATATCACTTACCTACACCCAATAATAGGCACCTACGTAGCCCTTCTGATAATCGAGGCCTTGGCACTTGGCCGAGGATACAGTATGAAGACCCAAGGAACCTGGCAATTAGCTAGACCTCTGGGATTTCCATCACAAAACCAAACCCAGATCAGCAAGTCTGCTTCTTCCCATTTCAGAGGCATTGAGAGGGGGGCCAGAGAAGGAATAAGACTCTCCAGTAGGTGACTAAGGGTTTGAGGCAATGCTGCTCCAGGCTGGGCAGCAGAGGCCATCATTCTCAGCCACCGCTGACACCACCACGTTAGAAAGACAGACTAGACTAGGTACACATGCCCAACGAGCAGGGGCTAACTCCTGAGCAGACCCGGATGGAGAAGGACTTTGTAAATCGCCAGAGAATGCAAATGGAATTGCATGAGGAAAACTTAAAGGCTCAAAAATGTATAGTCTTTTAGAACTACAAAAATGACCTTTGATATGTCCATGTGGTTCAAGTCTACTCTCTGTCTCTAAACGGGAGAGCTTTGCTACTGGGGAAAGATCACATCTCCCCAAATCCAGTACACTGCACAGCATTTATTTTCTGAAGCTTCCCACTGTTCCATGGAATCCAGGTCTCATCGTCCCTTATCTCCATGACCAAGGCCTGACCTCCCATGATTCCATTCTGGACTCTACAGAAGAGGAAAACAGTGAGATGGAGGGGCCAGCAGCCCAGCCCTGCAGCCTGCACCTGGAGCAGCTCAGGAGCATGTGGAAAAACCCAAGGGCTGCCTGGCTCTCTGTCCCTTGATGGAAAAGGATACCCTGTGACCATGAATAAGGGACTGTCTACAACCAGACCAGCAAGAGGAAAGCTGGAGACTCAACTCCAAACACCAGTAGACATCTGCCAGCTTCTTTATACTAATAACCACTGCCTGCTTCTAATTAGTGTTGAAAAACCTCTCTGGCTTGTGTCTTTCTCTTAAAAGTTTTTTTTTTCTTTTTTTTAATTTTAGAGAGAGAGAGAGAATGAGAGAGAGAGAGAGAGAGAGAGAGAGAGAGAGAGAGAGAGAAGAAAGCACACCAGGGCCTCGGCCACTGACATCGAATTCCAGATGCTTGTGCTACCTTGTGTGCATGTGCAAACGTGCGCACTTGTGTCACCTTGTGTGTCTGGCTTACGTGGGATCTGGACAGTCAAACATAAGTTGTTAGGCTTTGTAGGCAAGAGCCTTAACTGCTATACCATCTCTTCAGCCCTTCAAGTACTTTTTAAAATATTTTATTTATTTATTTCAAAGACAGAAAGGGAGACACAGAGCATGAGTATGCCAGGGCCTCCAGCCAGCTGCCGCAAACTCCACCATGCAGGCCACCGTGTGCTGACCATCTCTGGCTTACATGGGTCCTGGGGAATTGAACCAGGGTCTTTTTGCTCTGCATGACAGTGCCTTAACTGCTAAGCCATCTCTCCACCAGCATGTGTCTTTCTCTATGAAATGGAGGCAAAGATTGTTTCTACGCCACAGGTTCACAGTGACAGAAATGAGACCTGAGGTAGTCAGTACTGTCGTGGCGCACAGGAACCATTTACACAGCTACGTCACTTCACCGGCATTATCGCTGTTCTTATCATTACTGTCGAGGCAGTGGTGAGAACTGAAAACTGTGTGAAGTTCCCAGGCACTCTACAAGTAAGTCCATGTTTTTTCATAACTCGTGTTCCCGAGCCACACTGCTACCCAGCAACAGGGCAGCACAGGACCTGCTGACCCTCCTTCTTACCTTCCTTTTGTTGGTGGGATTGACATAGAGGTAACTGAGGACTGTCTTCAAACCCACTTTATCATTCAGCTTTTCATAGGTAGTGCCATAATCTGTTGACCTACAGTAAAAGAAAGAGAGAAAAGAGAGAGATTGTTTTATAAATGGGGGATCATGTTTAAAGGGGAGCCAAGCTCTCCCTGCACTTACATCTTTGTTCCCAAATCACATGAGAGCTCAAAAGTGTTCTCCAGAGATAAAAGCCCCATTAGTTTTAGAAGAGCAATTAGACTAATGCATCATCTTGTTTCTAAGCTGGCTCCCCTATGCTCCTGGCCTTTCTCAGAGACCTACATTTTTTTTTTTTTGTGAAGTTGTATGGTGTGTGCAAGGAGCTGATGGAAGCTGTCTGCCTCTCATGGAGCTCACACCATAGTTCTGTGCGTGACTCTGGGCAGGGTGCAGGTTCCTTGTCAAGAAGCCCTTGGTACTGGAGCTATGTGTGGAGACTACACAGGGAGATGCCAGACTGTTTCTGAAACACTGGGCTGCAACCAACTTCACACCTCCTCACTGAGCCTGAAGCAAGGAGGCCCAGGAAGTGCCCAAGAACTTGTCGGCTACAGTGAGCACGTGAGTGTCTGTCACTTTACATAGGGCCAATGGTGTGACCCAGGCCCAAAAGCCAATGACCTTGAACTGTCCCCAGTGGTTCCTCATTCAATTTGACCTTCTGGCTACCTGTTCCTCTTTGAGCATTACTTTTTTTCAGCAGACCTTCCTAATACTGAAGCCACAGGTGAATGCTCAGGGAATAAAGACAGGCCAACCCATCAGCTCCTTCCTTGCTATCCTGCCCTTCCATGATGAAAACCAACAGAGGACAGGCGCAGACAGCAGGATCCAAGCAGACAGCCTCCTGGCCATACTGTCCACCCGGCTCCCATTCCGTATCTTTGTTACTCTTCACAGCAGCACTATTGCCAGGTTTACACCTTCTGTTCTTCTGTTCCTGATGCCATCTTTGCAAGTTGAATTTTTCTGTCATTAGCCTACACTGTGAGTGCGAGGCGTCCTGCCTCGATCTCAGCTCCAGACTCTGGCTCTGTGCCTTCCCTTTGCCATCTTGGTGCCCTGCCTTTTCTCTGGGCCCTTCATCCGTCCTCAAACTGTAATCTAGTCCAGCACTGCCCGCACAATTTATGGGCGAAGCCTGTGCAATAATGGCCTTCAAGGGTGCTCCGCACGAGGCTTCCTCAGTCCTCTTTCAAGAATCTCTACGCACACAGGCCTCTTTTCTAACTCAGGAGTATTTCACTTGCGGTCTCTTTCCTAACCACAAGGTAAGCGCTTTGAGATCAAGGAACTTCGCATATCACCAGGATAAGATTCAAAAAACTTCAGCTCTGGATGTGGCAAAATCTGTTTTTTTTTTCCTGATCTTCAGCTTTGGTTGAATGTCATGGGCAAGATACATAGCATGCTAGAGCCTCAAGTTTGTTACCTGAGAAAAGAGCCCCACAGGACATTTGCGAGGATATGAAATTTAACAAATGGAAAACCTAAGAGGATACAAGGGAGTGAAATGTTAAAAACAAATAACTAAGATAGGTGTTTGTTCATTTCTCCTTTCCATAGAAGGTACAAAACACAGCCTTATGCATTATCACACCCAACATGCTTACTAAATAAACAAATGTCAGTATTTCAAATCTGTCCCTAGGGTATTGGCTCCTCATGGACATCAGTTATGCTAACTTTGATAATCAGCCTCCTGAAAAAGCTGGCTTCCTGTGCTCCATCTCCTGTCTACCGCAGGCACAGAGCTCTGGGAATCGTTCCCAATCTTTCTTTGCCTTTATCTCTTAAAACCAGCTCAGTCTCCAAGTCTTAATGATTCTGTCTTCCAAATAACTTAGGTCCCAAGTGTCCTTTCCGTCTGCATGCCAATGCATGGCTCATGTATCAAAACTTCTGCACCAGTACCCCACCTGGAGTGTGCCTTGTTCTCCCCCAGCCCCGCCCCGCACATGCACAGCCTCCATGCTGCTGACAGATTCTATTTCACACACCCATATCTCTCTGCCTCACCCCTTGGTAGCAATGGCTCTCTACCTGCACACTATCAACTTGCTTCTCTGCCTCTCAGAACCTCCTAAATGTGTCCTGCATTTTCACTGCCCCTCCACTACAACATTCCTTTTGAGCCTCGTTGAAACAATAACCTACCTATTTCCTTTTCTCTCCAACTTTCAATGTCCAAATCAAGTATCATCCCTCTTATAACTTTCCCACAGGGAAATCAATTATAATTCCTCTGTGTCCTCATGCCATCTTTGTAACATATTCCTATTTTAGCACATATCCTATTGTTCCAGTTACATTCTCTTTATTCCGAGGCTTCCTCCTGGCCTTTATCTCTCTATAGGGAAGAAACACTTCCTATAATAGCCTCATTGCCTCATGACAGGCATGCTACAAAGCAAGTGCTGAATAAACTGGGTTTTGCATTATTTTGCTTTGTATTTATTTGTGAGAGTGACTGAACGAGGCTGTGCTCCCGACGCTCACAAGTTTTAAGTAACTGCTAAGGTCAAGCAGTCACGACATGCAGCCATGCTGAGAAATCACACTTGATGCTTTCGATGCTGGCACAAGGATCATGGACTGGAGAGGGCCAGAAGCATATGGTGCCAGGGAGGGTCTGTCATTCACTCACATTAGAATCAAGGTTACATGCCCCATCAGCACATCACCCTGAGCAAATATGCTAACCCAGTAACCATGCAGCGAAGGAGACAAGCCATGAAGTCAAGAGGCTGTGAGATATATTTTTATTAATCATAATGAGACATTTTATGGAGCTAATTGTTCCATGTTTCTATATTCTTTGCAGCATAAAAGCATCACAGTTTGGGGGAACAGGCCCTGGACTTGAAGGCTGGGAACCCAGACTTTGGAAACATTTTTAAAAAGGGACTTAGCATTGCCCTGAGCAAGCCACTTCTCTAAGCCTGCAGAATTGGGGGGAAAAAAATCTTGTGACATTTGTTCAAAACAGTGAGGCTAACTTTACCGAGAACCACTGAAGGACTATCATGGTAGAGTTTACATTAGGGAAGGGAGACTTTGCCTGGCTGCAAATACAACATGGCCAAGGGAAACCGATACCCACAAAGAAGGGTGAGGATCATGGAATGAAAATTACTGAGAGGACAGGATATCTCCTTGCTAACTGGACACAACAGAATTCTTACTGAATATAGGCCAGCATAATCAGATACCATGGGGGACAGTGGGAGATATTGAAATTGGGGGAATTCAATATAAATGGACTCGCCAGGATTCATGACAAACTTGGGCCATTACAAACATGTTCAAGGTTGACACCTTGTTGAAACATAGCTCAGAGGCACTGACCCCAACTGGGTAAAGAAAGCACTACTTCCAAAGGCCCACTCTGCCAGTAACAAGACAGGTTTAACTCAAACCATAAGACTCCTCTGGACCTCAGATTTTATTATCTCACCAACATAATACTAAGCTATTTTCCAGCCAGTGACTTACCTCATCCTATCTATAGCAAACATCTTGTAAGAACCAAATTCTCAGGGCTCCCTGCATGACTGATGTCACAATAAACTCCCTTCCAGAATCCAAGTAGCCCTCATCAAAGCACGCATGCTTAGCACCGCACACAGTCCCTCTTTCAGCAAGCTGCAAGCGGATTCACACTGACTTTTCTCTTTTCCAGAATTGGCTGCTGAGAGCAGGGACTTCCCAGCCAAGGCAGCTCTCTGCTTCTCAGCTTCCTCCAAGCCTCTGGCAGTTTCTGCTCATTTAGGCCAACAGAAGCAAGATCCAGTCACTGAAGGCACCTCAAGGATTCCACAGGCCTGTGGAATCAAAAGTGCCCTTCACTCTGCCCTTTCCATCATGGACATGACATATCGCCTGGACCACAGTGTTCTATGGGTCCACTTGGCCCAGGGAGAGGGACGGATGGCAAAGAGGACTCGGTCTTGTGGGCAGAACAGCTGTGCCTACAGAACTTGTGCAGACAAGAAAGCAAACCTCCTATTTTGGAACTCCAGACATCTTTTGGGAAGAGCAAGGGTGTCACTTAAGAGGCAATAGGCTTATCACACATACCATTGTGAATTCGGTCTTTGCGATCTGAACACTAGCTTGATAAGACTGAAGTGCAGAACTCTGGAACCATGACACACGTGCACTGAAAACCTACCTAGGCATTTCAGATTCTAATGGGGTGTTGAGCACCGCCACAGCACTCTCTCTTCTCTGCTTAAGCTTGGGAGACTCGGGATATGTTTTAATACTAAGGGGCTGGGGGTGGTCTGTGTATTATTCTACATGAGTGTACATCTTTGCCTTTCATTCCTTCTGTGTGCCTGTATTAACTTTTTTTTCCAGCACAATGAGTTGAAAATCATATGGCAAACAATACTAATAATTATGTTCAAAAACAACATAGAATTTTGAGTATTTTTAAATTTTTATAAATTTTATCACACAGGGTGGGTATAGGGAGGGGGCAGTTTGCTTACTCTGTCCAACACTTGAGTTTTTGAGATATATGCCTGCAGACATACCCAGCTGTAATTCATTCATTTTAACTGCTGTATAACATTTCAGTTTATAAATAAGCCACTGCCTATTTATCTATTCAACCACTTAGAAATATTCCTGGTTTCCTTTTTTTTTTTTAAAAAAAATATATCTTCTGTTACTGAGATGGAAATATAGCTCAGTTGGTAGAGTTCTTGCCTAGCATTCAAGAAGCCCTGGTTTCAACCCATAATGCCACATAAACTAGGCATGGTGATGCCAACCTACAATCTCAATACTGAGGAGGTAGGGACAGGATCAGAGGTTCAGAGTCATACTTGGCTACACAGCAAGTTCCAAGTCAGCCTAGGACACATGAAACTCTCTGTGTCTCATAAAAATGTCTGCTATTGCAGAGAGGCATACAGTGGTATGTTCACTTGGTATCTCAGGAGCTTGAAGAAGGACCTTCCTGAGTCAAGGTTAGCCTGTCTGCATAGCAAGACTCTACTTTAAAACTTCAAAACAGGGCTAGAGAGATGGCTTAGCGGTTAAGCGCTTGCCTGTGAAGCCTGAGGACCCCGGTTCAAGGCTTGATTCCCCAGGACCCACGTTAGCCAGATGCACAAGGGGGCGCACGTGTCTGGAGTTCGTTTGCAGTGGCTGGAGGCCCTGGCGCGTCCATTCTCTCTCTCTCTCTCTCTGTCACTCTCAAATAAATAAATAAAAAAGAACAAAAAAAATTTAAAAAAAAACTTCAAAACACAAATAAAAAAAATCAGATCTACTATACCAATCAATGATGAAATGAACATTGCTACATGTGACTTTTTATTCATATGTGAGGAAGTATGTCTGGAGAGACATCTTCATGGGGAATCATTACTTCATACTATAACTTCTACCTTCCTAGTCACTGACATTTTCCCCAAGACTATAATCCAAGGACACACTGCTTCCTGGCCCCTCTGCATGCTCAGGAAGTGCCCTTCATGTCATGGAGCCAATCACCCACACTGCTCTGCAGATGCCCAGAGTTGCCTGGCAGACCAGGAGCCCTCCATCTTCAATTGCCCAGAGGTACAAGGTACAAGGAGCTTCTAGATTGCTGAAGCTTAATTTTGAGGCCTTCAACCAGTCACACAGCTTCTGTCTCATCCTGGCAGGTGCTCAGAAGGCCCCCTCCTGGATCTAGAACATTCTGAAGACCCATTCCAGCCTGAATTGCCATGCACCTGGTTGTTCCCCAGTGCCTTGGCCCCACTGGCAATATCAAGACTTAAGGCTGAACATGATATACTTTTTATCCACCCCACAGACTCACACACTTCTCTTGAGTTTCTGGGAGGGGGCATTCGTGTAGTCCAACATCCCTATTCAGAACTCCATGCTTCTTCACAAGGTGCACAGGCTCTGGAAGGGTCCTTACCAATTCTCAGGAGGTCACCAGATGCCCTGCATTGAGGTGGGCACTCTGGTTTTATTAACTCATCCTCACTTCTCCCTCCTTACACCTAAGCTCTCAGCTGTCCTGCTCTCCCTTTATCCCTCAGCTCTGCAAAACTAAGGCGTCTTTCTTCCTCTGATTTTTTTGTCTTTTCCTATCATGATCTCTTGCTAAATATGACTTACAACTTCCTGCTACTGTCCAGCCTCTTGAGAGAGTATCTGTAATATATCACTAGCCCAGGGAAAGATCAGAAATCTGCCCGTCTCCTCTGAGCTCTGTCAAGCTAAGGCATCATTCTCTATACCTGGTGTCTCTTACAGGTCACTCCTCTACCTGTCAATGACTCCCTTCTGTATGATGGAATCTAAAATTAGAAAATGGCCACAGTGGAGACAGCTTCTATTCATGATTTTTGCTTTCTTTGCATGTTTCCTGATACATATCTATCATCTCAACTACTGTGTGCTATATCTGAGTAGTTTCAGCTCAGTTTCATAAATCTTTTTTTTTTGTTTGTTCTGGTAAAAGGGCCAGATAGCAATGATTTTAGTTTTTTTGAACCTACTTCTACAATGACCCCTAATTTCTAAAAGCTTAACTTAAGCTGGAGAGATGGTTTACCAGTTAAGGCACTTGCCAGCAAAGCCTAAGGACCCAAGTTCATTTCCCCAGTACCACAGAAAGCCAGGTATACATGATGGCACATGTGTCTGGAGTTCGATTGAAGTGGCTAGAAGCCCTGGTGCACCCTTTCTCTCTCCTCCACCCCCCATTCTCTTTTTCTCCCTGTTCCTCTCTCTCAAGAATAAATAAATAAATACATGTTTTTAAAGTTCAACTTACAAGTTTCTGCTTTATGTTACCATAAAAGTGATGTGCATTCATTTGGAACTTTGAATTCTGAATTTTTCCTGGGGACAGTGATATATGATGGTGACTCAAGAAACTGGTCAGCACCAAAAACTATAGCTCCCAGGTGACAAGAGCTCATGAGGAGAAAAAGACAAATTCTGGGCTATTGGTTTTGCTAGTGTTGTATATTACCATGTCTATAAAATATGTATCAGTGTCTCCTTGTCATAGATTAAGTGCATCTTTGACTTATGATTTTTTCAACTTAAGATGGGTTAGTGGGGACGTACCCTCAAGCTAAATCAAGGGGCTGTGCATACAAACTTGCCCTTGCAGCTCAGAAGAAGCCAAATAGTCTTTGTTACTGCAAGGCTATATTTGTAAAAGAAGGAAGTGTGTGGTTGGGCAAGCCATTACTTGAGGCGACATCAGCGTCAGCCAGTCCCTACTTCTGCCTACTCCAGTCAGGCTCCACACCCTGGTTTTGCCTCCAAGACAACCTCCAACAGTTGCTTCCAGGGTCAGTGACGCTCACTCACCACCCCCCACCCCGCCTAGCTGCCACATCTGTCAAGCAGCTGCCATCTCTGAAACTCGAGAGCTTAGCAGCCTGTCCTCTGTACCTCTTGCTTCCCTCTCTCTCACGCTGGCGACTATACTAACGTTTTTTGTTTTTGTTTTTTTTTAAATATCAGATTTATTTGGAGAAAACAAAACAAAACAAAAAAATCCCACAACCCAAAGGATGGGATTTTACATCTCAAGACATCTCCCAGGTAATGTATACAGATTACAAATCATTTTCATAGAAGATATTTTTGTACAAACTTTACATGTTCGGGAGCGGAACATAAGTCAACCCCTGGTTTTGTTTTGTTTTGTTTTGTTTTTTTTTAGATGCAACTAGTTGGAAGGAAAATAGACATGAAGAGGGCCAGCTACCTTTTCATTGTCTACAACCAGTGGTTTTTACAAAACCCATTCAGCCTTGGTTCTCTCTCTAAAAGCCCACTTCCTAAGTACTACTCTTCTTGCTTATGGGGGTTGGTATTCATGGTTTCCCTTGAGAGAATAAAAGATATAAAAGAACTACTTAACAAGGTCCAGGCTTCTCTTGGCAACACAATGGTTTGCTAAGATGTGCACCTCTGCAGGGGTCAGCTCAGTAGATGGAATCCTTCCCCATCGTGGGCAATTGGGATACTTACAGACAAATGATGTCTTGGTCTTATTTGCAAGCGTGGCTTGGGGTGGTGTGTTTATTTATGTGTGCTGCAGCGGTGGGCATGGCAAATTGCTTATCTAGTGGACTTGATTGACCAGTAGTTATCCTAACCTTTTTACGCCTCCCAACTCATCCTGAGTGTTCTGTACAACTTCCCATGACCCAGCCCAGTCCACAGCCTCCTCTGCATTTATAGCAGCAGTATCTAAATGCTTCTTCTTTGTTTTCTGAATATGCATATGTACTTTTTCACTTTTCAGTAATTACTAAAAGACCTCCCCCCAGAAAAAAAATGAAAATGCAGAGATGGTTCTAAATAGAGGAAGCAAGAAAAGAGAAAACACTTGGTCAAAAAGACCTCTGTGCCTCTCTGAGCTGGAGGTCAGACCAAAGGGCTGTGCAGAGCCAGTGGAGAGGAGAAGTCAACCAGCCTAGCATCTCACAAAGGCCTTGTGCCGTCATTAGGAATGCCTGTGGCCATCATTTCCATGAATACCCCAGACTCTGCTACTCTTAAGGCAACCATTTTGTTTTCTTTACGTGTTTTACATGTCTTATACTCAACAGGAGGTTGGTTGCAAAGATGTCCAATAAATCATTTGAGGGTCACTGATCACTACTTCCAACTGTCACCATAAAAGTACAATATAGCTCATCTCTCTGGGAGTCAACAGAAATAATCATGCTGCAAAGTGCCAGACTTGGCAAAGCATCCACTTGCCAATCCTGAGTAAATTTCACTGAGATCCGTGGAGACAAAAAAATCCCAGAGGCAATTATGGACTGCCTCTGTGTGAACTGCAGCTCACTACAAGGTCAAGGTCAAGAGTGACCACTACACAATTCCACACCAATAGCTGCCCAGAGTCTTTGTGATGGAAAACCATCGAGACTTGCCTCTGGCCTATTCCCTCTTTATCCAAGGGCTATTGCCCAAAGCCACAGCCAACTGTATCTTTGTAATGGCAGAAGCCCAGCCTGACCACAAATAACTAGCCAGATAATGAATTCCAGACTTCAAGCCAAAAGCAAGCAATTGAAAGAACTTGATTTTCCAAGTGGTTATTGGTACCGCCCTCTGCTTCAGCCAAACCACAGGCACTCTGATGCCAAGTCCAGAAGTGTGTGCAGCTCCCAGGGACCTCTTTGCATTGTATGGCTCTCCAGTTGCATTATCAAATCTTGCAAACAGACACACATACAAGATAATTGATTCACCTCTATTTCTTCCTATCCTGGCTGTTGGGATGAGAGCCATCAAAAGGTAGTAAATGCAGAAAATTGGAGGTTAGCTGACTCTAGGGACTGGAATGATGCAGAATTCATGATATAGATCAAATAAGACATAAACCCAAGAATAAGACTATGGCAGTACACATCTCAGCTTACAGTATATAAGGTGGGCTGTGTGAGACCGTGTGAAATGGAACCGGCATTCAGAACCTTGCAAGAGCCCAACCGCTCTTGCTGACCAACCTCAGTTCAAACAGGAACGTAGCTTAGATGTTTTATTTAGGATTCAAAATACCAAAAGAGCCCAGCTTTTGAATCAAGAGACCTACTTGCACCATATAGTTAGGTTAAGAAAAGGAAGATGTCCTGCAGAGGGAAAGAAACACACACACGCTGTTCAAAGAAGAGAAAACATCCAATGATTCACTACAGTTTGTTTGTGTGACCATAACAGAATGGCTGAGCTCAGGGGGAAGATTAAGTAAAATATAGTATATTAGAGAGAGAGAGAGAGAGAGAGAGAGAGAGAGAGAGAGAGAGAAACTATAGAATCTCTTAAAACAATACAGTAAACAGGGCTGGAGAGGTGGCTTAGCAGTTAAGGCACTTGCCTGTGAAGACTGAGAATCCATGTTCTACTCTGCAGGTCCCACTTAAGCCAGACACAAAACTGATGCAAGCACCCAAGGTTTCACATGCACCCAAGGTGGCACACCTGTCTGGAGATTGAGTACAGTGGCTGGAGGCCCAGACATGCCAATTCCCACTCTCGCTCTAGCTCTCACTCCCTGTCATAAAAAGGTGGCAGTGTGTTGTGCTTTCCTCAGGGAAAAAAAAAATACAGTAAACATAATGACTATTGACCTGGGAAAGCCTCTAAGACATAATCCTGGTTTTGCATATGTAACTTGCATGTACATATGTGTGTTCACATGTATATATGGTGTGTGTGGATGTATGTAGGCTCATATGTTTAATGGCACGTGTATGTATAGGAACTCATGTACTTGTGTGCATTTATTTATTTATTTATTTATTTATTTATTTATTTATTTATTTTAATGAGAGAGAGAGGCAGATAAAGAGAGAAAGGTATAACAGGTCCTCCAGCCACTGCAGATGAATGCCACCATGTACATAGCTTATGTGGCTTGCTTACATGGGTACTGGGGAATTGAACCTGGGTCCTTAGGCTTTGCAGGCAAGCACCTTAAGCACTAAGCCATCTCTCCAACCTGCATTTGTATGCTTCTCAATGTAGAGGCCAGAAGTCAATGTTGGGTATCTTTCTCAGTCACTAGCCTCCGTACCCTTTAAGACAGGGTCTCTAGACGAGCCTAGCACTCTCTTGTTTGGCTAGAAAAGCTATTGCCCCGGGGATTTTCTCTGTCTCTGCCCACAGTAATGGGATTAAACATATGTGCCACAATCGTGCTATCTTCAGCATTTTATGTAAGTACCAGAGAGCTGAATTCTGGCCCTTGTGCTTACACAACAAGAACCATACCTATAGAGCTGTCAACAGACTTCCTCTCCAGTGATCCTCATTTTTATGGCCTCCTTGGTGGATAGGAAATGGCTAAGACATCAAAACATAAAGACCTGAGTTCAGATCCCCAACAACCAGGCCTAAAGCCAGGTATTATGTCTGTAATCCCAGAGCTGGAAGTAGAGACAAGAGGATCCCTGGCCAGGGCTTGCTGACTAGCCAGTCTAGAAGAATCAGTGAGCTCCAGGCTCAGTGAGACCTTGTTGCAAAAAAACATGGTGAAGAACAATTGAGGAAGATGCATGATGTTTACCTATGGCTTCCACACCCATGCACATGCATGTGCACGCGTATCTGCACACACCTGTGCACACAAACACATATACACACATGCATGTATGCCGCACACACACCTAAATAAATAATCGACTTTCTGAATAATTAACAGTAGTATTAATAGTATATTGAACACAGCATATACAGATTCAACAAAACATTACATGTCCATTAAATAGTCACTATACATACACAAAAATACATATAAAGTTACATATAAAGTCCAGAAGCAATCTACAGAAATAATTGCTAAAAGTCGCTACTTCTAGGTAGAGAACTACATTGGCATTGAGTGGCTATTTGGACTTGCTTATTTATAATGTTGACATATTTTAAACCAAAAGTATGGCTACACATCACTCATATAGTTAAGTCTTAACAATGAAATGACTGGTACTGAGCAGTCACAATGCAGATCGGAAAATCAACACATCTGCACGGGAATCCTATTATGGATGAGTATTTGTATTCAAAATGCAGACCCACATAATCATAAGAGGATTCATCTCAGCCAAGCAGATTTGGTTTCAAATCCAGCCTGCAGAACCTTGGGCTAATTACATAAAGCTCATGTTTCTTAGCTGTTCATTGAGAATATAAATAGTGCTTCCTAGAACTTTTGTGGAGCTTAAATAGTCCTAATATCTAGGAAATTAGTTTACTGTCAGTGGCTGGGAGACCCCACAATTAAACCACCCATCACTGAAGAAAAGGCTGTCCCATCCATTTCTGGGCAAGCAGCAGCTGTGTCATAGATGCATACTCACCACTGAACAGGCTCCTGCCAGATCATTCCAACCATCTCAACAACCATCTTCCAAAAGGCACAGGGGAAGATGAAGTGAGTGTTCCACACCATCAAAGATCGCCTCCAGCAAGTGGCCAACACTTACAAATTAAAGTGTAGGGAAATGGAGTTGGCTTTTTTTTTTTTTTCCACCAAATTTTCCTGGGGACAAAAGTAATGAGGCTTGCTCTAGAAGGCTCCAACAGTTTTAGCAAGGCATCTCAGTTTGGGGAAGAGATGCTTGCCATTAGCCTGATGGTTGGGGCCGAGGGATGGGTGTGCTGTGACATCAGTGCATGCACAGCCAGAAACCTTCAAGGCAAATACGTACCCACATAAAGGAGGGGTGGTAGGTGGTGGGGAGTCTCAACAACTCTGCGTCCTGCTCACTGTTCAGTGATTTCCCTCTCAGGGGTGAGCGCCATGGCTTTCAAATGGAAGGCACTCAAAGCTTTCATTAATTACATCATCAGTGAGTGTAGACTACAGGCCCAGAGGAGTCAGCCACGGAGAAGAAAAGAGTCCATTTGTGTTTCTCCTCTGTTAAACCTGGTCCCCCACTGCCTCTGGTTTCTGACCTCTCAGGCTGCGTCACTCCAGAAGCACCGTGTCTGCTCTCTAGTGACATCATCTCTTCTTTTGTGCTCTCATTTTATGCTATTGTTTAATGTTTTGTACATGAGGGTTCTTTCTGCAGCCACAGTAAGTCCTGTGAAGTCAAGGAACTACCTTGGATATCTGTTTTCACCTGCTCAATGAAGCCATCAGGGTCAATACTGGAACTGACGAATTGTATTCCAGGAACTGGAAAAGTCACCATGCTCAGCCAGATTCCCTGATGTTTGTGGGATGCTCCACTGTCAGAAACAAAGAGCCACAAAGATGTTCCTCCATCCCACAAGCTCTGTCAGGACTTGACAGGTCATCCAGGAAGAAAAGACCAAGTCTAACACCTGATATCTCCCCAGCCAGGAGGGGAGAAGCAGAAATGCTTAGACAGCAGGCAGTGAATGGTAACGGCCCTTTCAGAGAGGCTGATATCCTTCTCTTCAGCCTGTGTCCTGACAGGCTTCAAACCTGACATACTTTCTATCTCCTCCTTTAAAAGAATGATTGAGTGACTGCTTTGCTGCATGCACCAAGCCACTTACACAAGCTCGCTGAAACAAACAATAGCTGCTGGACCCTAAATTCTATACTCCAGGTGCTCTTGACAAATAGCAGAGCCAGGGCAACAATGTGTTTGTTAAGGCTTTCCTTTGCAGGGCTAAGAAAGAAAAGGCAATTAGCTAGAAAGAGAGCTTATTTTCAAATCCTAGAACAATGCTTACACCACCCAGAAAAAAAAAAGCTCCCCTCTAAGATGAGAGGCTGTCCTCATCTGTACCAGAGGATAGGAGGTGGTTCAACAGAAGGTTCTCACAGTCTGAGATAAAAGGCATAGCATACTATAGGCTATTTAAAAAAATAAGAGTTCTGATATTTTACAATAGAAATATATTTAAGTGTATAAAAGAACAATGTGCAATATAGATATCCACACTATCTTCTTAAGAACTCAAACAATGTTTCAGTGTACTTTTTCCCTCTTTTTGTGTGTGTTTGCAAAGTTTGAGATCATTCTTTGAAGAGACTGGGCCTTGTTTGCTATTCTTAACGTAACATTGTGAGTATCCCCCCACCGTGCTTAATATCTTCAGAACGATCTATTTAAAAGCCTACAACACTCCAGTGTTTGAATGCATCATAATTTGTATGTAACTATCTTCTTTGACCAGTTGGCCAGTTTCTGGCACAATCACTACATTAAATAAATATGATGTACATTGTTGAATATAAATCTTTATATATGTCTTTGTTTTTTTTTCCATGCATTAGATTTATATGAAGGCAATTACAAGTTCAAAGGGTAAAATTTATCATTAAGTTCCTTGTTACCAACTACTCTGCAGAAATACTCTCGTCAGGCTACACTTCCACTAGGAAAGTACACAGTGTAACTGTCCCCTGGCCAGCACTGGATTTTATCATTTGGAAGTTCTTAGGCACAGATGCCAAAGGGCTCACGGGTTGGTGCCAGGGCATTATAAAAAAGTCTGAGACCTTCATCACATCTTCTCATCAGAAAGCATGTGTAATACTTCTATGGCTTAGGACTATAACAACTCTAAAAAGAGTCTTAATTCACATGTAGTATTATAGTCTAATAGTATGTGCAATATTATAAATTGCATCTGAGAAAATGTACATTTCTGAATTTATTTTAAAATAACAATAAGCTTCTTAAACATTAAAATGATTTGGTCTATAAAAACCTTGTAATTTCCAAAAGAAATATAATTTATTAAAAAAATGGGCATTACTGTTAGTGTGTGTGTGTGTGTGTGTGTGCGTTCACATATGTTCAGAATCTTTAATATCTGGATTAATTAGAGACTACGTCCTCATATCTTCCTCTGTATTCCATCCTCTATGACAACACCTGTCACACAACTTCTAGAAAACTCCACTGGACACTAATGAGAAACTGAGAATAAAAACAGCAATAATGTATTGTTATTAGGAAATAGTTTTATCTCCATTAAACTCCTGAAAATGATCACGGAGACTCCCCCAAGGTTCCTTTGACCATTATGTGAGAACTATATGCCAAACAGGCTCTAAGACCTGAGATAAGAACTACTTAAACCAATTTTCTTTCTTTTTTAAATTAAGGTCTATGGAGTATCTGCAAACTTTCCCTCACTTCACACACCCTTCCTCACCAGCACTTTTACAGTTCAATGCCAGCCACTTGCATAAAGCCTTCTCAGGTTCTGTGCCTTCCAGTGACCTTTGCTTGCTCTGATTTATTCCAGCTTTTCTATCTCTGCAGCACAACTGGATTTATGTCTTCTGATGTCCACAGTCACTTGTCCCACCACAGTCATGAGCTACTTGAGGTCAGGAATGGAGACTATGGTGCACACTCGGGCTCCATAATTAATTTCTAGGAAGATATCACCATAACTCATGGTGGCTTTTGAGAAACTAACATTCACATGGTACTTTATATCCAACCCTTCCTCTTAAAATGTTCAGTTTAATTCTTAAGGGAGCCTCTGACATAGGTATTTCATCTCTGTCACACAAAAAAAAAAAAATTAGGAAATCGACACTCAGAAAGATTAAGTGACAAAACCAAGTGGCAATCCTGAACCGAGATTACCCGAGGCTCTACGCTGATGCCTGGATATCTGTGTCAGCAATAGCAGCCAAGCAGCTGCTTTTCGGTGCTACAGGAGGGGGCATCATGCAGTCATCCGCTCAGGAGTAGGGAATCTTTAAGGACATATGCCATTGGGAGGTATTAAAGGTTTGTGGGTATTTTATACAGAAAAGTATTTAGTTGAAAGTTAGGATTTTCACACTTTCTAGCAGCATAACACCAGAGAAACTGCCTAATTTTGGTAGCCTCAGTTTCACTGTCTCCAACACAGCCATAACAATTACCATCGGGCAGGGTTGTTAAGAGCATGCCTTAAGAGGATATATACAAAATAGGGCTGGAGAGATGGCTTAGCACTTAAGGCTCTTGCCTGTGAAGCCTAAGGACACATGTTCTACTCTCCAGATCCCATGTTAGCCAGATGCACAAAGGTGAGGCAAGTGTAAGGTCACACATACCCACTAGGTGGCACAAGTGTCTGGAGCTCAGTTGCAGTGGCTGAGGCCCTGGTGGGACAATTCTCTCTCTCCCTCTCTTACTGTCTCTCTCTCTCTCTCCATTTATATATACATATATAATAAAAATATCTATACAAAATACAATGCACTAACCAGCTTAGCTCGTTGATAAGCATTCATTCCTTCCTTTCTCTGGATATCTTCTCACCAATCTCCATTTCTACTTCTCCTCTGAAAAACCAGAAAGACTTAGTGCAATGAAGACAGGAACCTCCTATACTGTGAGTAGTCTGCAGAAAACATTTTATTCCAGACACCTGGATCTGGGGTCTTTGGAACATAGATGCCGTAGAAATCCAGGCCAAAAGTATAACCACAAAGAGGACAGCCACTATTGAGGAATCCATATAGTAACAGGATCTCAGAATAGGAAATGTATTTTCCAGCATGTCCCTTAAAAGAAATTGTGATGGAAATTAAAAATCATTGTAAAATGTTGTAAAATTACATTAATATCTACAAGCATGTGAAATGCAGCATGTTTACTACTCAAATTAGGTAAGGTCTATTGTATAAGTTGGAATAATAAGTATTTTGCCCACTCTTCCACCGTTTGTGAAGGCATCTGTTAACTTTGTTTTTAGCCAAAATGTTGTAAGTAATCATTCAGACTTTATAATAAATCAGTTAACATCTCTATGTTGTACTATTAAAAAAAAAAAAAAAAAAAACAAATACTCAATGCCACGCTAAGCTACAGCCTGCCCAGGTGTGTTGGCTCTGAGATCCAGTCCTTGAAGGCCCCCTCCTCTTAGGCAAAGATGCGCCTCAAGTCTATGGACTCCCAGAGTCACTGGCACTCAGAAACTGTCCTGAGATATGCCATCCCTGGTGCTCAATTGGGTGAGTCAAGGTTCTGAGCAGAGCCAAAGCCCTGATCAGAAACACAGCATTTCTCAGTCTGTTAACAAGCACCATGGCTGGAAGTAGTGTGATCTGAATCCAGCAGCTCAAACGTAAGCACTCAGCAAGCTCTGTACGTTCTGGTCTAATGGGTTTTCAGAGTCTTGTTACAGTCCTTCCTTGTTTCCAACTAAAAACAACAGTTCGCAGTTTGCTTACTCTCTCCTGTCTGTAAGATAAGTGGGCTGGAGTCAATGACCTCGAAGGGCCCCCTTCCATCCCATCATTCTGTGCTTCTCATCTCCAAAGGGTTTCTGGATGCTTCTGAAATGCTAACCATGCTCCAAGAATGCAGAGCTGTCACCTTTGAAACCTGCTGAGGTCCTCCAAACAATTCAAAAGCCAGGATAATGTCTCTGGAATAAATTGGAATAAATTCATGGTTAAATGGCTACTCAAAGTCAACCAGCCTATGGTTTACCTAATCTAGGTACCAATGGGAAAAATAACAAAGGATCATATGGTATTGAAGAGACACAATCACCCCTCACTAAATCACCAAATAGCACAACATGATCAAAACCAGACATCCAAAGACTAACGCACATCCTTTAAAACTGCAAACCTGGACCCAAGAAATGGTGGGCACAATGGCATATTCATGGGTAAATGTTTAAGATAGTCCTTCTCTAGAGAAACTCGAGATTCAGAAGAGGGTTGGAGATAAGGGATGGTAATTAGGAAACAGGACCAAGGATATGATTGGACAAAATTTGGTGTTGTTAAGAGCCCTGCTAAGTCCCTAGTGCCTACATCCTGACATGTGTCAAAAACTCAACCACTATGTTTTGGCAAGAGGAATATAAATTAATATGTGATAACTGAGTTGGGAACAACTAGAACAAATGCAGTCTAGTGGAGAGGCTAAGTGTATATAAGCTTCAAAATCAGAGGTTTGAGGACCTGACTCCACCCCTCATTAGCTGTATTATAGGAGGGAAGATACTTTTAGTGTTGTGTACAAAACAGGAAGACTATCTTAAATGAAAATACCTCACAGGGCCATTTGAGAAGTCAGTGAGGAAATGCATAAGAAAATATTTATCTCAGCACACCAGGCACATGGCATATTGAAATTTAGTGGTCATTATTAACACGATGAGGGTGGTAGTAGTGGTAACCACAATGACAGCAATGACAATGTTGGAAAAGGAAAGACAACTTCATGGAATAAGGCACGTTTTTAAGTATTGAGAGGCCAAAGGAATATGTATGTGTCCAAATGCTTGGAACTCGAAAAATGAAAATCTCTCAAAAAATACTTTAGGGGGCTGGAGAGATGGCTTAGAGGTTAAGTGCCTGCCTGTGAAGCCTAAGGACACCAGTTTGAGGCTCGATTCCCCAGGACCCACGTTGGCCAGATACGCAAAGGGGCGCATGCGCCTGGAGTTCGTTTGCAGTGGCTGGAGGCCCTGGCGTGCCCATTCTTTCTCTCTATCTGCCTCTTTCTCTCTGTCACTCTCAAATAAGTAAAAATAAACAACAAGAAAAGTACTTTAGGAAACTGGCCAGACCCTAATGAAACATTTTTATAAAGGTATAAGGACAGTAAACTTAGATAAGCAGAATATCTGCAAATGAGCTTGTACTTATCTTACAAGAAAAGAGGACTCTAAGCACTTCCTGAATAAGGTGGAAAACAGCACCTATTTGGAGAGTCTCACCTGCTGGAGAGTGGTTAAAGGCCATTGCTTACAAAGCCAAATGGCCCAGGTTCAGTTCCCCAGTACCCACATAAAGCCAGATGCGCAAAGGGAGGATTGATCTGTTGGTAGTATGTATAATGGTCTAAGGAGGAATGTCTTCCCAGAGGGAGAATAACTCACGTGGCCCTGAGTAGGTTCTGAGAGATGAAAGAGGGAAATGCTATCTGTTCACTGCTCATGGGTAAAGAGAAAAGAGGGGAAGATGCATGTGCAGGAATCTGAGAGACGGCACAGCTGAGTGCCTGCAAGGGCAGTGCCATGCCTGGCACAGACTACATTGAGCCAATGGCCCTGTGGCAGATGAGGAAATGCCTTGAGGAAAAAAAAAGAAATCTGTCCTGCACTCACTAACATCAGAGCCTGAAGACTGAGAAGAAAACACACAAGAATTTGGTCTTGTGAAAACTGTGGTTGAAAGGCCCAAGAATTCAGAAGCCCAGAAATACTATCACGCTCCAAAGGGAGCTTAAGCGGGCCCCTGCATACCTCAAACTCCAGGCTTTACTCTCTGTTGAAAGCAAGTAAAGAATCCCTCTTCTCATTATATCAGAGCCCGCTCCTAATATAAACTAGGTAGAAAGGATGGGAAATAAATAATGAAGTGAACCACTTATTTGGTTTCTGTAAATAGCCTGCACCATAAGCCTTAATAGCCCCCACCGTAAGCCTTAGTAGCCTGCACCATAAGCCGTAGCAGCCTGCCTCAGACCACCAAGGTCATAGGGGACTGATACCACACTCTGCTACTCCCACCCAAGGACCTGCGCAAATGCTGACCACCAAGGTCATAGGAGACTGATTGGTCTAAGGCACAGGCTTTGTTAGAAACCCTATAAAAACTGTCCCGTTCCGGCATTCGTGGCTCTGCAGTCCTCTACCCCTGTGCGGTGTACGACTGTGGGCCCCAGCGTGCTTGGAATAAAATCCTCTTGCAGTTTGCATCAAGACCGCTTCTCGTGAGTGATTTGGGGTGTCGCCATATCTGGGCAGAGTGTGGGGTCCTCATTTTGGGGGTCTTACATGGTCCTGAAGAGGCTCAGGGAACAAGCCTGACCACATTCTCACTTGCTGTAAGACTAAGGACCCAGGCTTTTGTCACCCACATCAGACAGTTATTGACTATCTTAGAAATAGGAAAGCCATGGCTTTCTGGAAGGTCACAGCTCTTACCACATCTCACTGATGCCCAGGGAGAACGCTCACCTAAGGCCTGGCACATGGCACTCACCAGCACTTCTATTATTGCAATGACTCTTGCCATGAGGACCACGGCAAGATGCCCAACGTACTTGATGGACTGAAGAAACCAACTTTGGCTAAGTATAGTTCTCTGCCTCTGTAAAAGCTCTGCCCTGGAGAGTAATTCCCTTCCCTTCCACTTCCTGACCTACTTTGTGGAAGCAGCAGCAAGCTAAGTAGTTGTCATTTTCTGGGTTATCAACATTGGCCATGCAATTCATCAGAGGTACAAGGGCATAAAAGAAAAGTTAGGCAAAGCTTTCTAAAAAGGGGAAAAGTTAGGCAGTTGCTATATTAAGCCCTTGAATATGGATGAAGAAAACTGGCATGGATTCTCAATTTCTTCAGGCTCCCAACATTCATGGCTAGCTCCCTGGTCCTACACCCTCCCCTCTACATGGGGCTTACCTAGCTGCAATGTTATTCTAAAACATCTACATCACTGTACAGTTTGATTCTCCCATCATATGGCAGGAGTCTCCCTGAAATAGTATGTGTAAATCTGTTAGCTTTAATGTGCCAAGGAAGCTGAACTCTCTCTATATAAGAGCTCTATTATAAACCCCTTAGTAAAGGATCACATTCAAATGCATTATTTCCCCTAAAACATCAAGTCTGTATCACACAAAACATGGTTGTATTTTGGAGGAAGCTGATGTTTCATTCTTTGACCCAGCAATCAGTCAACAGATGTTTAATGAGCATCTGTGGTGTGAAGGATGCTCAATGTTACATGCTAGAAAAACACAGCACATCCTAGGAATAGTAAACAGATATTCTGGCTAGAGAACAAAGTGAATGGAGGAGCAGAATGGGTGGGTATGCATGTCAGAGACTGTACGCATTCCGTAGTAAATACCACCAGGGTTTCAGGACTTTGTACTGTGATAATGTAATTTTCACTTAAAACCCTAGTCCAGTATGGTCCAGTCCGAGAATGGGCCCTGCAACACACTGTATTACAGAGACCCAGGGACCTTTTTTTTCCATCTCTGGTTGTGTTCTCTTTGGCTCCTGAGGAGTTTTCAATTACCCTTGTGGATGGGAAAATGACAGCCTAGGAATGATGTGGAGAGTTTGAGGACTAGGATGGAAGTGGCTTCCATGTTGTCTCAAGGGACCAGATTTGAATCACAGAGCATGTGATTGTTAATCTTCATTATCGGTTTGACTGCACTTAGAATCACCATGGTAGTACATCTCTGATGGCGTCTATGAGGACATTTCTCAAAATGTTCAACTGAGAAAGGATGACGCATCCTGAATGTGGGCGCCACCATCCCATAAGCTGTGGTCCTAGACCTAATAAAAAGGAGAACGTGAACCAAGCACCAGCATTTGCCACTTTACTTCCTGACAGAAGATGCAATGTGTCTAGCTGGCTCTTATTTCTGCTTCTATAACTTCTGCTCCAAGATGGATGGCACCTTAAAACCATGAACCAAAATAAACCCTTTCATCCATAAGCTATTTTTGTCAGGTAGCTTTTAAATACTTTTTATTGACAACTTCCACCATATAAACAAAATATCATGATCATAATCCCTTTCCCACCCTGTGACCCCCTCCACTGAGTTCATCCTTTCCAACAAGTCTTTCTTCCATTTTTTTTCCTTCTATTATGCAGGTCAGGTATATTTTCTACAGCAATAAGAATAGTAACTACTACATGGTTGCTCTAGGGAACTGAACCTAATAAATACAGTCTACATATTTGCCCTGGATTAAAGGGAAAAGGTTTGGTGAACATCTAACTAAGTTCTGTCATAGCAGCATGATATTCAAGTTCCAACATTTTGAAATTAGGGTTTTCATCTTACTGATAAAAGAGTAGCCAGCAATTTCCTGGCCCTGAACTGACTCTGATCCAATTTGAGACATACAGAAAGAAACACATACCACCCACCAAAGAAAAGAAACAGTGAGATTTTTTGAATACCTATTATTCATTCATTTGACAAATATTTTTGAGAGCCTTTGGCTTTTCCAACACTATTCCCAGGGCTTAAAATGCTACTTTGAAAGGAAACAAAGCATGTGTCAGGCTATTGATATTTAGACAGATTTTTTTTTTTTTTTACTTTCATCCCTATATTTCAAATAAGAGTCTAGATTCAGAGAGGCCAAGTGGTTTGCTAAAGTTCTCTAATCTGTTAAGTATCAAAATGAGTCGAAACCAGGTTGTCTTGATGATAAAATGCAAGGTCTTCTCCACACACCACACTGGTTCCCCAAAGCACATCGCAGAGCAAATGAAATAGGTTCCCTGGAAGACAAGCTACTATAGCCCAGTGCTAGCAAAGATATTTTTCCTTCTCTTTTTCCTTCTCCTCCTCCTCTTCTTCCTCCTTATTCTCCTCATCCACTTCCTCCACCTCCTCCTCTTCTCCTTCTGTTTCTGGCACAAGTTCTCATATAGCCCAGGCTGAACTCAAAGTATGTAGCTAAGGATGATCTTGAACTTATGATCTTCTTGCTTCTAACACCCATGTAGCAGACAGCTTCACGTTCACTGGGATGAACCTCCAGACCAGAAACAGTTATGGAGGAAGAAATATTTATTGAAGCCTACAGATCCAGGGGAAGTTCCATAAATGGCAGAAGAAGCTGGCCTGTCTTCACAGGACCAAGCAGACAGAGAGAAGCACAAGCAAAAAAGCCAAAAGCCAAAAGCAACAGCACACTTCAGGAACTCCAGCTAGGCACATTTTTCATATCTTTAGATTGAAATCTGAAACCCACCACCACACCTTAAGATCCACCCAGTGACACTGCCTCCAGCCAGGTGGCTGCAGATGCAAACTAGAAATAGAATAGACTTGAGGACCCGGATTTTGGGCCAAGCAACTATAGCTACTTGATATTTGACAAAGGACCAAAGAATATAGACTGGAAAAAAGATAGCATCTTCAACAAATGGTGCTGGACAAACTGGATAACCACATGCAGGAAACTAAAACTTGATCCACACATTTCACCATGCACAACACTCAAATCCAAATGGATCAAAGACCTCAACATAAGACCAGAAACTCGAAAACTACTGGAAGAAAATTTAGGAAGTACCTTCCATGATATAGGAATGGAAAAAGACTTCCTGAATAAAACCGCAGTGGCTCAAGTTCTTAAACAGTCACTCAACCATTGGGATCATATGAAGCTGAAGAGTTTCTTTACAGACAAGCATATAATAAGCAAAGCCAATAGAATACCCACAGAATGGGAGAAAATATTTGCAGGTTATCCAACTGATAGAGGCCTTATCTCTAGAATTTACAAAGAACTCAAAAGTCTAAACAATAAGAAGACAAATACCCCACTCACAAAATGGGGCACAGAGTTAAACAGGCAATTCACAGAGGAAGAGATACAAATGGCAAACACACACCTAAGAAAATGTTCATCATCCCTAATCATCAGAGAAATGCAAATTAAAACAACGATGAGATTCCACCTTACCCCAATAAGGATGGCCAACATCAAAAGGTCAAATGAAAATAAATGCTGGCGAGGATGTAGAGAAGCAGGGACACTCATTCACTGTTGGTGGGAATGCAGGATGGTACAACCACTTTGGAAAGCAATATGGAGACTCCTGAAAAAGCTGAATATAGAAATACCAACAGACCCAGTTATACCATTACTGGGCATGTACCCTAAAACCTTCAAACCAAAAGCCAGAGAGATTTGCTCAACCATGTTTGTAGCAGCTCAATTCGTAATAGCTAAAAGCTGGAATCAACCCAGATGTCCATCATTAGAAGAATGGATAACAAAGATGTGGTATATCTACACAATGGAATTCTATACAGCAGTAAGAAAAAACGACATAAAGAAATTTGAGGAAAAATGGTTGAACCTGGAACAGATCATTCTCAGCGAACTTACCCAATCACAGAAAAAAAATCGACACATAGTCTCACTCATCTGCAACACCTAACCTGAATTTGCCCAAGATGCCTTACATACCCAGCAAGTACCTCATGGACTAGACAATAAGATGGATGGGAGGGCGGGGAGGGAATCAAAGGGTGGAAAACAGTAATCCGGACCCAAACGGCAATGGTACCATAAAATTCTACTTCCTAAAAGACAGACCAAATGACTGAACCTTCACTAGTCCCTTACAGGAAACACCTGAACCACAAGACACTGGAGAGGGTAGGATCAAGACTGACCTAAATCTCCTACATCTTCCCTCCCTCCCTCTCCCCCTCTCCCCTCTATCTCTCTTCTCTCTAACTCTTGTATATTAGTTATCTTTTTCCTCAATTTCTTAGTGGACACTGACCTGTAACCCCCACTTCCAGCTTGGGCCTACAATCCACAATGAGCTTTTGATCAAAGAATCCTACAAGGTTTCCCAAAACATTGACAGACTTCTGTCAGAGTAATTGATGACCCACCAAAGGCCAGTGGTAAGACCCTATTGCTGAAGACTCCATATGCAGCTGACACGTAAAATGGAATGACATGGCTGGAAGCCAGGAGAGAGTCAGTCCCCAGACAGTCAGCGTGTCTAGTGCCAGAAGGCGCTACATAGGCGACTGGGGGAAGTGACCAAGATCTGTCCAAGCAACACATTGTTTAACCTAAGTAGCAACAATTAACCGTATGTGATACCCATACAAGTGCAATAGTGGTACACAGCCATGGTGAGGAATCAATTGCTCTTGATTTGGCTAACTGATCCACTCAGTGGTACTAGACCCTTAGCTGGAGCTGGGAAACAAGTCAGAACCATACCCAAACACAAGCCCACTCTACAATATCAAGCTACCATCAATCACGGGGTATAAGAGGGCCTACACCTATCAAACTGTTTATCAAAAAAGTAAGTGTTATCTCAATTTTCTGGGTGCTAACTCACTCTCCGTTGGAGAATCTGCTTCTCTTTTCCAGATAGATGCAGATCCTAAGAAGAGAGCTGCCCCAACATACCTCAGAAAGGGCCCAACTGAAACTAAGGACAACTGGCGAAATAAGCAAGGGTGATGTTTTCCTGTGAACTGGATTCCAGCACAAAGGGGAAGGAGATCAATTCAGAGAAAAATCAACTCCTACCAAATCAGAGAGCCAGAGCCTCAGAGGCCCCCAACACCTCAGCACTGAAGCAGACCAAAAATGAACCCAACATGGCTCAGGGAAATCTTGTGGAAGAGGGGGCGGAAAGAATGTCAGAGCTACATGTTGGGTCATGATTTGCAGAGACATTTATCATACTAATAACTGGGGGCTAACTCCACAATGCACGACCCATTTTCAATAATAAGGAGGGTCTAATGGGAGAGGGTAGATCACAGATGAGCCTAAATAATGGTACCAAACTGCCTGTATTTACTGAAATGAAAACTAATAAATTAAATTTAAAAAAAAAAAAAAACAAAAAACAAAAAACAAAAAACTGAATATATTGGGGGCCATCTATTCAAACTACCACATTCCTTCCCTGGCCCCCAATAGATTTATAACCATCACACACTGTAAATTGTACTCAGTTCAATTTCAAAGTTCCCACAGTCTTGACCAATTTAAGATATTAAGACCTGTAAAATCAAACAAGTTAAACATGTCTAACATATAAAAACACAGAGTAAACATTTTCAACTGTTATAAGGCATAGCAAGGAGAGACTAAAACAATGCAAACTCAACCACCATCAAACAAACATCAAACTTTGTCAGTTCAAGTTTAATAGAACCAGGGACTGACAGTCTTCAGATTTTCCAATTCTGCCCCTCCAACTGGGCAGAGTAGCCAGGGAACACTTCCATCTTAGGACAACAGTTCACTCTATGGTAGCCCTTGCATTGTCCTGGTATATACAAAACATCTTTAGGCCTTCATGCAAACCACAGTCCATCTTCCAAAGGCTCTTTCAGCCTATCATGGCATCAGGCCCTACCTTATGCTGCATCTCAGCAGCAGCTCCTGGAACCGTGTGCAATTCACGACCACTCCATGCATTTTTCATGCTTCTGAAACCAATACCAGTTGTGCAGGACACAGCCATATTCTTAATTCAGGGACTAAACAAATCATAGCCTTGAAAAGCATGTTTCTTCTCCAGTCAACTCTTTCCAAAAGTGTCTGCATTTCTATGACAGTCTTTCCTCAGGCATCCTTTCTAGGGTAAAGCAATTGGACCATCTTCCTTAAAATTGCTAATGTATTTGACAATAGCAGATTCAGTAACCTAAAACCAGTCTCAGTGGCTGTAATTTTAACTTGCTTGAGGTTTTCCAGCTTAAAATCTTAAATCTCTCAGTACACTATCTCTAGCCAAGCACATCAGTCCATTACAAATTTAATCTTGATCAAACTCTCTGGGCCTGGGAAGGAGGACACAGCCAGCCCTTATACCAGTAGCTCCGTTCCAACAAAGTCCTCTGCAGTCTTTCCTTCCCCTTAGAAAGCTCATAAGCCAACCCTCAAAGTTCAATATTGTCTACACTTAGACTTATCAAACTCTAATGATAATAGTCCATAAAACTTGGCTTACCACTCCAGAAGGCATCTTCAGTTGCAAGCACCAAATCCATGCATATTCCTCCAAAGCAAAGGTTCCAAAAGATCAACATCCTCCTCATGGTCAGGTTCATCTCAGTCCACTCCTTGGTACCAAGTTCTGTAGCAGACAGCTTCAGGTTCACTGAGATGAACTTCCAGACCAGGAACAATTATGGAGGCAGGGATATTTATTGAAGCCTACAGATCCAGGGGAAGTTCCATAAATGGCAGAAGAAGCTGGCCTGCCATCATAGGACCAAGTATACAGAGAGAAGAACAAGCCAAAAAGCCAAAAGCCAAAAGCAATAGCACACTTTAGGAACTCCAGCTAGGCACACTTTTCATATCTTTAGATTGAAAACTGAAACCCACCACCACACCTTAAGATCCACCCAGTGACACTTCCTCCATCCAGGTGGCTGTACATGCAAACTACAAATAGTAAAAAAAAAAAAAAAAAAAACTGAATATATTGGGGGCCATCTATTCAAATGACCACAACCCAAGTGCCAGGATTTCAATTAACTACCACCATGTCTGGTTTGTGTGGTGCTAGGGATCAAACCCAGGTCTTCACACATACCAGACAAGCATTCTATCAACTGAGTTATATCCCAACCACCTAATACAGACTCTTAATGGTGCTAAGTAGCAGGTATCTAGTCAAGGAGCTATAGCCCTTGGTTTTCCACCTCCATTAGAGTAAGCGAATGACACTGATGGAGCTATCTGAACACATGTTTTCCAACAATGACTGGCATGTAGGGTTGGTTCTGCACTCACAGGGGCAAGACAGAATTTTATCTATAGCTCTTTCAAAGGCCCCGTAAAATTACTCAAAACGATCCCCATCAATGCCAAAAGTTCCATGTTTAGATATTATCCTTGATATCATTGTTACTATTTTGGTGGCAAATTCCTGGAAAAGGTATTAAATGTGTAATGTCTTCATGTGATTGCTTTTTTATTAGATAAGTTTATATGAGAATAGAGACATAGAATATGATGAAGTTTGATAGAGCCTGGACAACATTTAATAAAGTGAGTCAAATGTTAAGCCCAATACCTTCCCTAAGCTTTCTCCCTATAAGTCCAATTGCAATCTCCAGTGCTCCAGAACAAGGGAGAGTCAATGTTGCCACACACAAGCTAGATAGTAAATAGTTCTACCATGGTAAAAATCAGAAGATATGCTAACAAATAAGGATGGCTGAGTTCTAATAACACTTATGTATTTGGACATGAAACTTTTAGTTCATGGCATTTTAAGGTATGATAATGTAATTTTTATTAACTGTGAATTTTATTGTATGAATGTATTGCATTATTAGTCATATTCCATTGAGGTTATACTCTTATATTTTCTTTGCCTTTCACCTTTCACCAAGAACTCTCCTCAGTAATCTATATTCACTGTGAAGTTTTGAGTACACCAGTCAGTCTACGTGGGGAGGACAGTACCTCAGAGAACATCTTTCCATCCTGTGGCTCTTATGCCCCCTCCAATTCTGCAATGTCCCCACAGCCTTGTATGCCATTGGTGTTGAGCTCTTGACACCCTCTAATTTTCTGCTTTGAGGAGTTTTGAGTCTCTTCAATGTCTACCACCATTTCCCTAGAGGAGGTTCTCAGGCTAGCAGTGAGATGACTGGTCTCATGGCTGTGGTGATGGATCTTATAAAGTGTTGTGTTTTTGTTTTTGTTTTTGTTTTACTTTCAATTACTTAAAATATGAAAACTGATCTGAGCTCATAGGCATTGCAATGATAAGAGCTAGGTTATATTTAGCCATAGACCAGACTCATTCCTGCAATACCTGCTCTCACTGTCCTGGAGCACAGAGGCTCAGCACTCTTCTAGTCAGCACTTGGAGTTCTGCCTTCTTGGAGGCTATGCTTGCTTCAAGCATCCCAGTCCCAGGGCACCTATCCTCCCTGCCATTTGATTTGATGGCTGGCATGATTACCTGGTTCACTGTGGCTCTTCTGGCAGTACATCAAACAATGGCGCTGCCAAATATTGTGATTCTTTATCCCTTAAAAGACCTGCAGATCAAGGATGAGCAAGCTACACGTGCCCAAGCTGAACACCCCAGCTCCCCCATGCATAAGGCACAAGGAGGCTTCTTGAAGAGCAGATGAAAGAACCCACCAACTTACTTTCTTTGCCACAAGACTAGGAAGGGAACATGTGTCCTACAAAGCAGAAATTGGCATCCCCAGCAGGGCATAGATGCACCAAACCCATCTGGTCAACACAATCTGGCCAGACCCATGTGGCTATAATCATGTTGCCTAAAGCAACAGTTTACCTCCGGGTTGGAAAATGACAGCAATAAAAAATAAATGGGATCTGGCCCAATAGATGATTCCCAGCAAAAAATAGACTACCTACAGGAAAATGGAAGAAAATATTTATATAAGTATATAGAGACATTACCTTCCTCTCCAACACATTTTTTTTTTGCAATTACAAATCTATGTTTCTATTTATTCCCATTAGAGAGAAAAACAAAAACCCTGAGATTTATGAGCAGTATTGTTTATTTATAATCCAAGAACTCTCTTCATACCATATGGTGGGGAAATTTACAGAGACAAAGTGAGAGAAAATTGCCTGCTTAATTCAACAGCCTTGGCAAAGCTAGCAGGGAGAGCATCCTAAACTCTTCCCCCAGCACGAGTGTAAGCAAGTACAGAAGAGAAGGCACACACGTAGATGAGCTGAGGGAGCCCATTTCTCTCCACTGAAGCCCCAGCTCAGTGCGGCAGAGTGGAGACAACAGAAAAGACAAGCGAACGAGCTGCACTGTGTTCTATCTCCTTGCACGCTGTGGAGAAGCAGCTTCAGCAGAGACAGGAGAGGAGAGCAAGAATGAGTGATACTGGAGAAGGTGGTGATTGGGACCATAAGTTAGGCACCTGGTTCTGTCAGCTGAGGCAAAGTGCACATCCCATGAGTCTCTGAGATACCTGTGCCTCATTTCTGCTTTTGTTTTTGGCCTGGTATCAATGAGAAACAGGAAGGAACTTTTGGATCGGTCTCAGTTGCCTAGTGTGCTCTGAAAAGAGAAGCTATTACTCACTGCCCTGAAGGGATAGGATGAGAAGTCTGCCCCTGATGGTTTCTTTCCTCTGCTCTGCACACTCCAGTTTCAGATTAGTGACAAGTGGAGGGTGAGAAAAACACAGGTTGAAGACTCTGAGTGCAAATAAAAACAGTGCCAGGATAGGGAATGAATTTAAAAGGTGAAAAGTAAATAAAATGACATGGTAGATCAGAGCTTTTGCCTAACATGCCTGAGCCCTAAATTTAATCCCCAGAACCATAAATAATTGACATTGTAGGCTAGGACACAAAGAAATGATGCTGCCCTCCCTGACAGCTCATAGATAATTCTCCATCACCTTCTGAATGCCCGCTACCCATACAAGCCTTGTCCCATGCCACACAGAGGTCTTGTACGTGCTGCCTGTAGGGTTAGCTGTCTTTTCATGTACACATGGCTACAATTCTGTATCACCTCCAAAAATATGTGGAGGACTTCCAAAATGTATCTATACCCAGACTTTCCTATGAGCTCCAGTCCTGCATTTCCAAATACTATGCGATGAACCATTACCATCTCATTTACAGGATGCATAAATTGAGCTCATCACTTCTCCTGACTTAGCTCTCCTATATCTTCTCTCCCTTCTCCGTCTTCTCCCTCCTCCTCTTCCACTGCCCACTTTGGTTATGGGCCAATCCCTTTAATCTTTCCAGGTCCAGAGAATTACCCTGGCGACTCTCCTCTCCCTCACATTGAGTCAATGCCAAATTTCATTAGCTATGCTGAAGAAATAGTTTGTGCATTGGTCCTTGTCTCTCTTTTCCTTCTGTACAACCCAAGTTCCACATGATCAGCTGCCTGACGGGGTACCTGGGATGTCCTAACCTGCCCTGAACGTGTTGCCCCACCTCTGCCCATCCTACCTCTCAGTGCAGGTTTCTCAGTGCCATCAAATCTGCCCTTCCACAGCCCAGCCGATAGCACACAGTCGTTTTTTCAGCTCAAGAATCTTTATAATTCCATATTTCCTATGAAATATAATTGGGATTCAATACCATGCCTTCACTCACCATCACCACCACCATCACCACTGCTCATCCTGTCTAGGGTGTTACACACAGTTGAATCTAACAGTTGTTCAATATTAAGGGGTCAGCAGATGAAAAATACAGAGAATATCTTTCTTTCTCTCTCTCTCTCTCTTTCTGTATCTCTCCTTTGAGAGGAATGTCACAGTACAGAGGAACTTGTGGGCTTATAAAGCTAAACTAATTTGATGGTTACAAGTATGTAAAATAGTGATAAGAAAGGCACAGGGTGGAGAGAAGAAAGAAATTAACCACCATAGTCCATAATAAATAACAAACAAGAAGCCCAGCCAGTCAGCAACTAGAATAATTAAGAAGGACCCTCAAACACACACACACACACACACACACACACACACACACACACACACACAAAACAGAAGGATCTGGGAAAGCCAGGAAGAAGTAGTCTATGCTTATAGAATGAATATAGCTAAACAATGAGATGAACTTATTGGTGAGTTATGTGGCAGAAAGTAGGAAGGGAACAGGTGCTGATGAGAGTCATGATCCTGCTGCAAGAGAAACCTAAGGTTCTTATCTGAACAGGTGAAGGAGAGTCTAAGAGCAGAAGCTGACCAGTCTGTTAAGTATGGCAGGGCTTGCCGAAGATGGACATATCTGGAAAAGTAGGACTCTGTTCAACCTGCCAGGGACACCTGCTTTGACATGTCAATGAAGTACAGCATGGAGCTTTGGGCACCTAGATGGAAACGAGCCCTAAGTCACAGATGCAGACCCTCCAAGAGCACTGCATTAGGGTGCTACGTCAGGGTAGTGGACAACTAAACCAGTCCAGGCATGGAAGAGTGTAGCTAAGACAAAGGGCTGTACCTATCAGAAACACTGGAAACAGCACAGAGTTCTAAAGCCAGAAAACAACACCACAAGTGACGTCAAACAGGAACTACACCCTGCCTTGTTACGACTGCCAAAGATGCCAAGGCAGTGTGGGGATTAAATGGAAGAAACCACTGTCAAGAGCCCTCCTGTGCTCAAAATGAGGTTATGCATCATTCATCGAGATGCTTGGGGCAGTGGCTCACAGCCCTGCAATGCCCACTCAGTATCGACCGTAGCATCACATTACAGTTCTATTGGATCAACACAGAGGCTAGTGTAAACTGAATCCCTGCATATTGTCCCTGGCACCAAAGCAAACGGTTCATAAATGACAAAGGAAAGCGCAGCCATGAGGAGGCTCAAGTAGAAACCCGACAGTGAGCTAGCACGTGGATGAGTCAGTGCAAAAGCTGGAACTGCTAAGCAAAATGAAGAAAGGAAAGGAACCGTGGCAGAGACTGAGAAAGGACGGCTTCTTCTAGGGGCTATTAAAGCTAGACTTGAAGAGAGGAGTCATACAACGAGTGATGTTAAGAAATCTGCTGCATGAATGACAGGTGAAAGGGTCCTGAGGCACGGAGGAAGTTTAAAGCAGCTTTGAAAGGCTGTAAGGCTTGAGTACAACGAGCTGAAACCGACAGCATCCGACAAGGCATGACATCACGCTTCACACCACAAACGCACAAAGCAAAAGACAGAACTGCCGGGCACTAAATGCTCTCTGGTCCCAGGCTCCGGGAGAGGTCCTTGCAGTCATGGCTTCTGCCTATACATGCTTTAGACAGAGACACCGTGCCAGGAAGCAGTGAAGACAGTTGTGGTGGAGATATTTTCAATGTTTCTGGTTCATAACAATGTACTGATAACACGCATCTCACTTTGCATGGTCAAGCAAAATGATAAGTCCCAGTAGCAAGATGCAGAAACCAAAATACGGCAATAAAGTCATTATTACTAAGTTTTAGTATTTTTAAAACTCTTTCAGGTTCCCTAGCTATGGAAATGGACAGGACATTGAAGGGACATTTAAATAAAAATAGATTATTTTAAGGGACACATCAACAACTGAGTACATGTTTTGGCAACTCCTCTAGCTGGAGGGGCGGAATTGGAATGCCAGAGACTTGTTGCTGGTTAGAATTATTGGACTTGAAGATGTGTCACTGGCTAGAGTTGCTGGACTCGAAGCTACAGAGTCTGATGTTTGCCCTGGTTGTTTTAAATCTTGTATTGGTTGAATGTTTCTTTGCTATGCCCAATGCCATCTTTTGCAGTGTGAATATTTATTCTGTGCCATTATGGGTTTTTTGAGGTTATTTTTTGGTATTATAGCTCAGTTAAAAGATCTTGGACTATGGGAATCTATGAACATCATTGTGATTGATAAAAACTATGGGGTCTTTTAAAGTCAGATTGAATGCATTGTATTTTACATCATGTATGGATATCAGCTTATGGGGGCCAGGGGTGGAATGTGGTGGTTTGATTCAGGTGTCCCCCATAAACTTAGGTGTTCTGAATGCTAGGTTCCCAGCTGATGGATATTTGGGAATTAATGCCTCCTGGAGGGAGTGTATTGTTGGGGGCGGGCTTATGGGCTTTATAGCCAGTTTCCCCGTGCCAGTGTTTGGCACACTCTCCTGTTGCTAGGTTCACCTTATGTTGGCCAGGGGGTGATATCCACCTTCTGCTCATGCCATTGTTTTTCCCTGCCATTGTGGAGCTTCCCCTCAAGCCTGTAAGCCAAAATAAATCTCCTTTTCCCAGAAGCTGCTTTTGGTTGGGTGATTTCTACCAGCAATGTGAACCGGACTGCAACAGTAAAGTGGTACCAGAAGTGGGGTGTATATATACATAATTATATTTATATATATATTTATATATATAGTGAAAATAGGATAACATAAACAGTGCCTTGCCGAGCTATAGTATAACATCAAAGCAGAGACTAGAACATACAGAGAAATGGGAAGCCAAAAAAAATCATTTTATGAAAATAATGGCTGTACATTTTCAGAATTTATGAAAAGTCACACATCTTAATAAAATCAAATATTATAACAAAAGGTTTAACATCAGTGTTAGTGATAAAAATATAGAACTATGCATTACACAGCACACAACATAGTTTTTGCTAGAAATAATACAAATAAAAAGAAAGTGTATGTTTACAGTATTATAAAGGAACAGAAAATCGTCAATCAAATTTTCACATAACAAAAACCTCTTTCATAAACAGACTATATTAATCCTTTCTCAAATTGCCTGAAAAAATTACTACCTATGTATTTTCACTAGAAAAAAGTTAAAGTACTTCAGGCAGAATTAAATGATATTGGATGGAAATCTAGACCTATACAGGGAGAGTACTAGAAAAACTTGGCAAGAAAATGGATAAATATAGGTGCCTCTAAAATATAAAGAATGGGGGCTAGAGAGATGGCTCAGCAGTTAAAGCACTTGCATGCAAAGGCTGACAGCCAGGGTTCCAGTTCCCTCTACTCATATAAAGCCAAATGCAAAAAGTGGTTCAAGCATCTGGAATTCATTGGCAGCAGCAGAAGGCCCCTGCTGCACTCCTTATTCTCTGGCATTGGTTTTGGAAGCATAAAAAAATACTGGAAAGGGTCATTGGATAAACAACACAATTTTGTTTTGTTTTGTTTTGTTTTGTTTTGTTTTGTTTTGTTTTGTTTTGTTTTGTTTTGTTTTAGAAATGGCTCCTGGGCAAGGTGAAGCAAAGTTGAAATTCCTGTGTGGACAATAAGTAAAAATCACTGAATGGAGCTATGAAGATGACTAGTGATGTGCAGTGTAGACTGGAAGATGTTTTGGATGTACTAAGACTGCAGAACGGCTGTCATGGAGAACTGCTCAGTAAGCCACAGTGAGGGGCACAACAGAAAATCAGAAACTTCTATCACTGGTTATGGGCTTGAAGTGAAGGTGTTTCATGTTTACCTATTGGTTATTTTTGCATTGGTCTCTCCTCATTTCCTTTTAAAAATTGAAATGTTTATTCAGTACCATTATGTGTTAGAAGTTATAACTTGGTTTTAATCTTAAGAGACAGTCTTAAATCTCAGATGGTACTTATTAAAGATGTTAAAGTTGGTAAAGACTATAGGACCCATAAGGTCTATGTGAATGCAATGTACACTGTGAGCTAATCATGAATCTATTGGGGCCAAGGATGGAATGTGGTAGCTTGAATGTGAATGTATGTCCCCCACAGCCTGAGGTATTTTTAATTAAGCTTGCACCTTGAGTCTCCAGCAGCCAACTGGAGGAGGTGTCACTGGGGATAAATCTTGTACTCCAGACCGAAGCTTTGTTGAGAGCAGTCTTAGTGTTGGTTACTGGGGTTTACTGTTGTTTTGTGGGGCCTCTGTGCTATGAATCCATGGAAGTAAACCAGCTTCTTCTGCTATTGATGGCATTTAGCATGGATTCTATAAGCCTGAAATAAATCTTTCTCTCCCATCATCTACTTTCCGGTTGGATGTCTGTCCAGCAATGTGAATGTAGCTGCCACAGAAAGACTCTGCTAATATCAAGGAAGCAGATTTTGGAGCCAAAAGTCTATGGATTAATAGGAATATTTTACCATGATAAGGTGGTCAAGGTGTGCAGAAGATGTAACAATCCCAACATTTATGCATCAACTGAAATAGTTGCATAATGTATAAAGTAGATTAAGCTGAGTCAGAGCTAATGCTCAACCATGATGACATTAAAACTTGAAATTGGTAAATGGTTGTCAACCCTAAGTATGCCCCTGCCCACGTCAGTGAGCACCTCAATATCTTCCCTCAACTCGGAAACTGAAATCCCATAAATCACAAGGTCTTCTGACTCCATCCTAACTCTTTAACCAGCTTAGTATGATTGAATAGTACATTACTATGCCTATTGTTAATTTTATTTGTGTGTATACATGTGTGTGAATGAGCATGTGTATGTGTGTATGTATGTATGTACATACGTATGTATGTATTCAGGCCAAACTAGCTGGTTAGCAAGTCTCAGGGACTTACCTTTCTCCTCCTTAGCACTAGAAGTACAAGCATGTGCCAATACTCACTACTTTTTTATGTGGGTTCTAAGGACTGAACTCAAGTCCCCATGATTGTAACTTAAGCATTTTATCAACTGAGTCATCTCCCAGCTGTTCTGTTAAACATTTTAAATGTGATCTCTGGACTTAGATGAAGGTAATCTCCAAATGTTCTTCAATTTTCAAGGTTTTATCATTCCAGTCATTCAAGTAGGTTCAACATAGAGACCAAGTTGGATATTGGGGTAATATGCTTAAATGTAGAGAAATAAAAAAGGATAACAATCTACAAGGCCAAGTGGTATAGTCCTGAAAGCTTAGCCACTTGAGAGACTAACAGAAAGCATCACAAGTTCAGTGTCAACCTGAGCAACTGCATGACAGACTTTGTCTCAAAAAATAAAATAAAATAAAAAGGGCTGGGAATGTAGCTCAGTGGAAGAATGCTTGCTTAATATAGGCAAGGTTCTAGGTTTAATCCTCACTACCACAGTTAAGAAAAGAATGGAAAATTTAATAGCATCCTTACATCAGTATAGAAAATAAGATTTTTTTATGCTCTGTAACTTGATAGTTCTCATTGTCCATCACAAGGTCTGATGCTTAGCAGAACAGCAGAATTAAACTCAGTTCTTGGGATCAGCCAGTGTATTAATATTTTGGCCCAAACACTTGATTGGTCACTTTGACCCAGTGGTAGTTTGGGATTTATGGATTTGATTTTAACGTTTAATTTTCAGTTTTATTCTCAGTAGCAAGGGAATAAAAGTCAAAGTAAAATCGTTTAAAAGAGGTTAACTGTTACAATTGTATGAGACTCTAAAATGTGAAAGTAAGAGGGACAGTTTTTACAATGCTCACTAAAAGAAATCTATGATGTCTCAATGCTTCAGGAGGAAAAGTGTTCCTAGATTCTCAGCTGCTTCCTAAACATTAGACTTCTACCCACTTCCCAGAAGCCTTCTCCTGTTGCCTGTCTCCACAGGCTTAGCCCGCCCCATGACGCTGGGAAAGCGCAGTTATGGGAGGTAGCTGGCCTTAGCGTTTGGTGTGTGCAGCATCTCAACATGGACACTTCCTGCACACTCGGCCACTGTAAATCCCAACAGATACAGGAGAGCCTAAAACATTCACAGAAGCACAAGCAAAGGTATCATGCACTGGAGATGAGCCCAAGTCAGAAACCATCCAGTTCACATTCGCGTGAGACCCAGTTAAAATTCTGGATGAAAACTGCAACTACCAACATCTCCACAAAGGGACCTTGAGGCAAAGAAGATCCCAGAGTGAGCTTCCAACCACAGGGTCCAAAGTTGTAATTTCTTTTCTATAAGTGAACACTCACCTGGGAGTAGATTCTTACACACAACCCAGAAGCAGAAAGCCTGAACTCACCGAGGTCTGCGAGCCTTCGGACACCTCCACCTTCCACCTCATGGCAGAGAGCCGCGGCTGCGCTCTGCAGCTCTCCTTCATGCTAGAAAGACTCCAAGTCTCTCAGGGTGGTCATTTGTTTCCAACCCCAAGACTTTGCTCTAACCACTCCTCCTTCTAGAATACTCTTTACCTGTTCTCTGTCCAGGTTTTCCTTATCCATTCTTTCAGCTTTGGCTCAAACTACCTCCTCATAAGAACCCTTCCCAAACACTTTAGTCCATAATTATCATCATTATTTCTTACTCTGACATGTCTTAACATTTATAAACTGTAAAGTGTCTGTGCCATTTGCTCACCGAGTTTTAAATTTTCACACAATCACGATTTGTGGGAATCTTTTATGTTTCCAACTAACTCATAAGTTCATGTAAAAGAGACACTCTAAAATGAATCATTTTTCTTATTATACTTAGTGAATTGCTTACTGAATGAAGAAATTTGAATCACTAAGATTCCCCAAATGCTCCCAAATAAATATCTCTTTTGGGAAACTCTCCTTCAGCTAGCACTTCACTGAGCTCACAGAAAGGAAAGAAACTGACCTGTGTGTTCCTAGTAGCTGTACAGTTGAGCCAAGCAGCTGGGTAAAGAAAATAAAATTCTCTATAAGCAAGCCCCCAAAACTGTCACAGTTGATAAAGGAAAAACACTTTATTCAGAAGTCAACAGACAAACTTTTCCCCCACCTTATAAGTTTTACACAATAATCTAAATAAATAATAAAATCCCAAGTAGGCTCTGCCTTACAAGTGGATTCCCATCAATGGTTGGATCTTTGGGGCTTCACCCTAAAGAATCTAGTTCCATACATACATTTAGGAATGTGTCTATATGAGTGTATGTATGTATATCCATGCGTATATATAGTCTATAGTATATATGTAATAGTATATAGTGTATTAATAGATCATACATAGTGACATATGCAATACCATAAAAATGTACACCATAAATGCATATATAATTCATCATTCACGTGGTATAAGAACAAATATCTATGATCTGTCCATTCTGAATAAACATGAACATATTTAAAACTATGTTCATAAAGGAAATAGAATAATTCATCATTACCACCTTGTTATAAAGACCTTCAAATGTAATTTCCAATAGTATTATGAGTTTTTTTTAAAAAAAAGAAAACCTGACTTAAATAAAATTTTGAAACTTCTGCTGAGAATAAAAGTATCTAAACCAACTTAGCTATTTATCTACAGGGATGACTAATTGTTATGTGTCATAATCCTACCCCACAAAAGCCTCTGCTGTCATCCCATTATATAAAAACAAGGGTCAAGTTAGCCTTACTAAAAGAAAAACTTACTACAGGCATATTGAATAGCAAAAGATACACGGGCTCATCCTCATACAGCTGTACCTGAAAGTTCTGCTCCCCCCACTGTCTAGTCTATGAAGTGGGCAGCTTGGCTAACGTGTGTTTTCTGGTTCTGATGCCCTTGCTAGGCATACTTGGCCACAAAAACATAAACACAAGAATCTTTGCAATTATAGAAAACGGAGTTTCTTCTTTCTTGCTTTCTCTCCTCGACTTGACATTGCCAGGTTTCTTGTGTAGCTTTCAATCATGTAATCTAAGAGAAACATTCATAACTATTAAGAAAAGCAGCAGAAATTATAAAGAATTGTAACTGGTGCTAAGATATGCCATGTCTTTCCTAGAAAAATGAGAGAGATACTCCTATGTGGGTTCTGTTAGTTGGGTGCTGCCATCTGCCTTCTGGCACACACCTCAAGCAAATGGGATAGTGTATAAATATGACAGAAATACAAAGAAAAGTATTAGATCTTTCTGATGCATGCTATATTTCAGGAACAACCCTTCCGTCCTAAATCTTAATTTCCTATAAGTATTTTTAAATGTATGTCTATTAACATATTCTAATCCCAACAAAATAAAAATACATAAAGATATACTTTAAAAGTCCTGCTGAGCATTTAATTCATATTGCTAGAAGAACATCCTACACAGTAGGGTCTCTGGACTAAAGTGGAATATTTTGAACACCTTTAAAGTTCTTCTGAGCCACCTGAGACACAAGTGTGTGTGTGTGCTCTGACGTCCACTGTGTCTTCCTGGCGGTACAAACTGAAGCCCGCTGTCCTTGAGATCTTTGTTGACAGCGCACTGATAAAGGCAAGCCTTGTCCTGGAAAGAGATACTGTTGACTCAGGGGGCAGTGCCCCCAGCAGGACTCAGAGACAATGAATACCCTCAAGTGGATGGGGAAACAATGCATGCAGCGTGGCTGAGGAACAGCCCTGCCTCCCCTTCACCACCCCACATTCTGGGCAGAGGTGAGTTTGCCCGCTGCACTCACAGTGACGCGGCTATAATGTCTGGCACATGTTGGATTCTCAGGAATTGCTGAACTGCCATTTCACTCACACTTACCTGGCCTCCTTCGAGCTTTGGCACGGCAGAATAAATGGTACATGAAACAATGCAAGTGATATGCTAGGCTGAAGTCACCAATCTAATTCTACTAGGGCTAATGGCAAATAATCTTGGCAGGATGTAGTATGAAGAAAAGCCAAGAAGCTATATGAGAGCAGATTATGGAGAACTATATTTTTCCACCTGAATAATTACCTGTGGGAATTCAAAATTTCATTTTGGGAATGTCCTCTCTGTAACATACCTTATACCAAGTGTTTTATTATGTGGAATGGACTTTGTAACCATATTGCCACTCAAAAGGGAATACACTTCTTATCTACATCCAACAAGACCTGGATCTTCTTCTCTACAAGACCAAAGTTCTGCACATATCTCATGTGCTTCAATCAGATTGTTCTGTTTATATTATATAACCTCACACACGTATCTCAAAGCCCTCAGTGGCTCCCATGTTGTGCTGGCTGCTTCTTTTACTAGCCTCTAAAACCTGCTATCCTGTCATTTCCCTGAACTTTACAGTACTACATTAAAGGTCTCATAGAATATATTGATTTTTATATCACTGATCCTAGATTCTTGATTCCTTACATAACTGGTTAGGACTTATTTTTTCTTTCCTTCTCCTCCAAAGTAACACAGTAAAAGGCTTTCTTTCAATGGTGAATGACAGATGAATGAAGTAACTGCTAAATATCTCTCTCTTTTAATGATCTAGATTATATGCAGATCTACAATATGGGAAATAATGGGCTAGGCTCTCTAAAGGCTTGACTTTGCCTTCCAAGAGAGATTTAAAATACTTAATCTGAGATATCTACTCAGGAACCTCCCTAGCTTGGAAGACTTTTTGCTTTGCTTTCACTGTTTTATTTTTTTTTTCAAATTAACCTTTATTTAACCTACTCTTAAAAATAAACTAAAAGTTTGAATTTGAATGACTTCAGAGAGATATACAGATACCTCTATTAACAGAGACCCCATCTCTCTCAATCTTACCCTGCCCAATCATGGGCTCTCCTTTGTATATCGGATCCCACAATCCTTGTATTTAAGTTTATGCACATTTGAGTCTTAGTAATAACTGACTTTTGTTAAGTTTTACCTTCTGCCAGAACTCTTTCCCAGTACTGTGTGCACCAGTGCACTTCATACCCTCTCAAGTATAAGAAAGAGTTCCAGCGATATATTCACTCATGGAGGTCATCAGTGATATCAGTGAAGCCATTATCTCAAAAATACAATAAAAGAAAAAAAAAAAAAAAGGACAGCAGGACTCACAAAAATCCACAGAGGTAGAGAGCCTGTTTCCTTCTCTGATTTGTAAGCAGAAGGAACTGAAAGTGTAGTTACTAGTGGCAACATGAAAGGGGCCACATTTCCCATAGGAACCCCAAGGTACATTGGAGAAGGAGAGGTATCTAATGAACCCCCTGAGCAAACCTACTCCCAGGCCCCATGAAGGGAGAAAAAGTGTAGAATTGGTCTAATCTGGCATCCTAATACTTAAGAATCTTGGAAGGGATGTGATGAAGACCCACTGATAAGACATAAACCATACCCCATAGACAGTGACCAGTCTGGGCGGACTACCTATTCAATGTCCCTAAAGGGCTTGATTCAGAGGAGCCATTTTTCTTGCCTCAGACTCTCTACCAAGCTTTTTATGATGCTAATAAATGAGGTAAAGTCTACGGTTTTGCCTTTAAAAACACATATTTCAGGGTTTTCTTTATTTTTTCCTTCATCCGTGGTGAATCACTCACAGTCTTCTCAGAGCTTTTATGCAAAGGCACTTAATCTTCACATCTAGTGACACCATCATCTATGGGAAGAAGCCAGGGTGTCTCCATTCACCAATCGCCAGATCAATCATGTGTCTCTAAGAAAATGAAGTCATGCCAAGCTGGGTTTTAACATTAGTGAGGGGTTCGTTAGGACCTCTGGGACGCTTCCAGATTAGGCAGCTCTTTCCCGTAGAATACCTCTGACTTTGCTGTCAAACCGGCTCACTCCATTACTGAGACTCCTGGGCTCCGCAGACCCTGTGGCAACCCACTTGAATGAGGGTCAAGAACCTTTCCCACACCCTGATGCTATGTTCTGGGATAAAAAGAAAATAAAAGAAAGTTCTGATCCTCTCTACTGATCCAGTAATTGGTACAATTACCCATAACCTTAAAATGTGTGTCCTTCCTCCCTGAGACAATTCTGTGATGTTGGCGTCCTGAGGACTAGGGCACTTTCTTCCTCATTTCACTGAAGGTCAGTAGTATTCTCTGCTTGTAGAAGGAATAGTCAGGAGAGGAAACACAGTGAGACTATGAACTATGAATTAGTGACCTTTTTGCCAGTCTAAATGTTCACTAGTTTTTCTGTTATCTGCAAGGTTTCTCTCTTTCCAAGCTGCAGCTGAGAGGGGATACTGCATGGAGAGATTGAAATAGCTAAACAGCACCAAATTAGAAAGTTGTTCAAAGACAGAAGAAATAATACAGCATGTTTTGAAAATGGGAATAGCTGTGGGAATACTGCTTCCTTGAAGTGAAGTGTTGGATCCGATTCATTCTCTCTTCCTTGTCTCCCTCTTTTCTTCCTTTCTTCCCTCCCTCCCTCCCTCTTTTATCTCTCTGTACTCTTCCCACTCACTTCTCTACTTGAGTTATTCTTGTATAAAATGTTGCCATAGAATTGTATAGTCCTAGGCAACTATTCTCATTTTCCATCACAAGCAATGACCTTTTACATTCATTAGGATCATCTTTCAAAGCCTTTTACTTTCTAAGGATACTTCCTTCCTAAGTGGATATTATGCTAGTCATGTTTGCCTTGTCCATTCAGTAATGGATTTCTTTTGAATAAGAAAATAATCACACTTTTGATCATAATTCAAAGCTAAACCAAAAATAAAAGTGACTTGGTTTTGCAGTTACTTTCACATTACTAGCATAAAACACCCAACCAAAAGCAGCTCATGGAAGGAAAGTCGTTCATTTTGGCCTACAGACTCAAGCAGAAGCTCCATAATACCAGGGGGAAGACAATAGAGCAGAGGCTGGACACCATCTCCTTGCCAGAGTGAGTGTCAAACAACAGCAGGTGAGTGAGGTGAACTCCGGAAAGGGGCACCTGGCTATAACACCGCAAAACACACCTCCACCAGCAAGGCTCCACCTCACAAATTACCATCAAGCATTCAGAACACATGAATTTATGGAGGAAACCTGATCTAAATCACCACACTTGAGAACTCTCTTTATAATGAATCTGAGCATTTCAGAAGCAATCAGATGTTTCATCCCTAGAGGAGTTGAACAGAAGCATTAGCTGAACCAGATGGAACTTTACCTGCAACCTGTTGCGAAAGTAATTTCAAATAGTCCCCTGTTGTAGTCAGTGCCACATGGCTGGGATGAACTCCCAAACCAGACATAGCTTATATGAGGAAGGGTTTTATTGGAAGCTTACAGAACCAGGGGAAGTCCCTTAATGGCTGAAGATGCTGGCCCTATCACATAGATCCAAGCAGACAGACATAACGAAACAGCCAGCACCACAAGCAACAAAGCATGAACTTAACAGCAAGCAGTATCCCAGAACTAACACTCCTCTTAATGCCTTAGGCTGGAATGCAGTGACATGAACCCCTATATTGGGAGTCTGCCTACTAGAGGCAGAAGCAGTAAACTCAATTTTAATAACACCTGAGCCTATGGGGGGAGCATACATTCAACTTGCCACATTTAATCCCTAGCCTCCAATAAAATTATGACCATCTCACATTGCAAATTGTACTCAGTCCAACTGACAAGGTCCCCATCGTCTCTTCCAACATTAAGATTGTTCCAAAGTCCCAAGTCTCATCTGAGATTTAAGACAGTCTCTTAACTAGTAGTCCTATAAAATCAAAGCAAGTTACATTCATCTAACACACAATGGCACAGAGTAAACATTTCCATTGCTATAAGGCATAGCAAGGATAGACAAAACCAATACAAAATTAAAATCATTACACAAACATTGCATATATAAAGTTCAAGTCTGATATTCATAACCAGTGACTGATGGTCTCTGGATTATCCAATTCTTCCCTGCTAGCTGGGCTGAGTAGCCAGAGAAAATTTTGATCTTGAGCCAATAGCACCACATGGTAGCCTCTGCATAGTCCTGTACATCCAAAACATCTTCAGGTTTCCATTGCAAACCACATTCTATCTTCCAATGGTCTCACTGGTCTCACTCTATAGGGGTCATCATGCCCGATTACTTGCTACATCTCAGCAGTGGATCCCGGACTCTTGGGCAATTCATAACTTATTCTACACAGTTTCTCATGCTTCTAAAACCATGTGCAGGACGCAGCCATGTTGTTAATCCAGGTACAAAATAAATTGTGACCTACAAGAGTAGGTTTCTTCTTTTAAGTCACATCCTTTCAAATTCATGGATGTGATCACCTCAGGCATCCTTTTCATTGTTTCAATGTAAAATAGTTGAGGCATCCTGAATGGTGATAATATCCTTTATAATAGCACCTTTAGTAACTAAAACCAGACTCTCTCTCTTAAATATGTAAATAAAGCTAAAAATAAAACCCTTCAAGGAAAATATATTATCTAAAGCTCATCATTTTTGGCTTCAGATCCCATTTAAGGACTGACTTTGTTTCCAGTAGGAGGTAGAAATGTCAAGTAACTGCTGAAGATACAAAGAGCTCTTGAGCTATCCAATCCACATAAAAGTTAGGTGGATTCTTAAAGGCAGGTATTGTTGTCTCTGTGTGACTCGTATGAAAGACTGCATCCCAAAACAAAAAAAGTGACTTGGTCTAGCTCACATAGCCTGTTGGGATAGATCAGGCTCCGGTATCTGTATGACGACACGCCACATTCCATGGTCATTCTTCTTTGCTATTATCCTTGGTTTTTGAAGTTCAGTATCTTATCTTTGATCTTCAGTACACTAACACCTTTGCCTTTATAGCTGTCAATATGTACATTTATTTCTATTTAAATATATGCAATTGAAAAATTAACAGTGCCCAGCCTTCCATTCCTAACATGAGGTTCTTTTATAGTTTTCTGTCTATTAAAAGAATTCTCTCTAATCATGGATAAAGGCTCAGACTTCATTTACATGTTATAGGTTCCCTCTAGGCTTGGCCTTGGCAATTGAATATCTCCATTTAAATGCTCCGTCAATTCCATCAAAATGTTAATACTCTGATTACAAAGTATTGCTCTATGTATTATGAACACTGTTTTTCCCCCACTGTTTTCTCCCCAAGCTAAGCAGTGAGCTGGTAATCACGAATCGGTAGGCCATTGTGATTTCAAGAAGACAATCATTTAGCAGGAAGCTACAATAATTGATCATAGAAATAATTCAGGCGATTAAACTCCAGTCTATATGCACGCACACATATTTGCATTTTATTTATTCTATTTATTTATTTATTATATCTGTACAGAGCCCTTACACAGCTGCTAAACCTCTAGATTTTGATAATAAGCTGTGTGACCAGTAAAATAGCAGCTGTCTATTTAAATCTACATTGAGTGTGATTTTAGTGATGGTATAGAGGGGTGTAAATCTTTTTCTCATACTTTTCTGCATAAATAATGTTGATTTTGTGGCAAATAAATAATCATGGTTTTAACTTCAGGGTATTATCTCACAGGCTTCAGAGATTATGTATTTTAACAAGGCAGATAAACAGAACCCTCTCAGGAATTCTGAAATACTAATCTCTTTCTCCCCTGGATGTGGAATGCCAAACATGTGATTTGAAATCCAATTGTAACTTGCACTATGGCATTCCCACTGCAAAGGGGATATATCTTGTGAAGCAGGATCAGCTCATGACTCCATCACTGTGCACTACCTCTGCGCTTACCTGCATCGCGATATTTAAGCACCAAGGCTGCCAGATAGGGGGAAGCAGAATTTCTAATGCGGGGTTAGAACATGACACAAGAATGCCTCCTCCCCGTGGGAGGCACAATTCAAGAGACGCCCATAGAGGAAGCAGTAACGGTAGAAAAGGATGCTAGCACTGCCTAGAACACTGCTGGCCCTGAAATGCTTCTTCCACTGACTTCAACAGTTGTCTTAACCCAGAGCAAAGACCTTATGCCATAATTAGCGATGAAAGGCATATTTGTCTGAGAGGCAATGCACAGTGATAAACTCAGTCATATGTGACTGCCAATTCTAGCTAGCAGATTGATTGACAGATTGGTTTTGCATGCTAGGGACAGAACCCAGCAAGGACTCTACCCCTAAACCATAGCCCTAGTCACAGACTGCCAGATTTTGATAAAGGAAAGAAAGACAAAGACTGAACAGTGACATGGGAAAGAGAGAGGCCCAGAGAGAGGAAACGATTGTTCAGTGGAAGAAAGATAAACTCTGCTATGTCATGTTGTTTCCTTGTCACAGGAGAGGAAGATGATGAGGGCTTGGCTCAGAATTCCCAAGATCCCTTAGGACTCCTATCACATGGTTATTTCACTCATTTGTTCTTTAATGCTATACCTGTCTATGAGTATGCAAAAGGAAGAACTATAAAGAATAAAAATGAAAGGTAATAGAGGCTTCTACCTTTCAGGAGCTCTTACCCTTATCTTAAGGTAGTGGACTGAGGTGGCTCTCTCCTGGAGAGAGGGAATGGAGCTATAGAATCACCACCTGCCTCAAGGCATCACTCAGACTTACCACCACACCCATCCTGAGAAAGGGATAAAATTATTGGACTTCAAAACCTCTCTTCATGATGTTTTCACCCTTTGTCCCAAATCAGCTCCTCTGTAGCATGATAATTAGATCAGTAACATCCAACTACTTAGTGCTGTGCCGGCCCAGAAGAAGGGATGACTTTTCCAACGTCAGCACAGGCTTCAGAGACCCATTAAAGGAGCTGTGACCAGCCAGAGGAGGTGACTTATACGAGCTTACACAAAGGCAGTCAACAGGCCAAACTGTCTCTCCTGGCCATATGTTTCCTTTGCATTGTATGACTCAGAGTCACAGACCTCGAAGATGTTTATGCCCTAATTTCTGGAACCGGAGAATATGTTATCTGCAAAAGGACTTAGCAGATATAGTTGAGAGCACAGATACAGAGATGGGGATATTGTCCTGGAACATCCAGGTATACCCTGTCTCTCATTTAATCTATCTAGTCATACGGGTCCTTACCAGCAGAGAATGTTCCCCACTGCATGAGTTTAGAGAGAAGCAATGTGAGGAACCAACAATGACTGAAATAACAAGCAACAAGGATTATAAAAACCTTTCAGATTTAGCAACATAAACCATCATTATCTTTTCATATAGCAAGGTAGAGGAAGCAGCTGCTATAGACCAAGAGAAACCCAAAGGGTCTAGAAGCTAGAAAAAGCAAGGGAAACCAATAACCTGTTAGAGCTGCTGTCACTTTGACTTTGAACCTATCAAACCAGTGTCAGAATCAGAGAAAAAAAAAAAAAAAAAACGAAAAACAAAAACTGTAATATAACAAACTTCTTCTGGGTTAGGCCCCAAAATTTGTGATTATTTGTCAGGGTATTAGTAGAGAAGTAAAATAAGTGTGATGTACCATAGCCCATCCCTCCTAAAGTGCTACTAAACTACATCCTCACTTGCAGGGAATTTTGAGAACAGCATGTTCCTTTCCGAATATGAATACATCCTTAAGAATTCCAGGTTCTATCAATGCAGACTGTCAGGGGAGGTGGGGCTCCCCAGGCTCCCAGACAACAAGCATGGCCTAGAGTGAGTCATTCAAAAATGCCCGTTAGGTCAATGCACACAGTGACAGCATGAAGGGCCTCCACTCACCAGCACGTTAAACAGGCTGTGTTAATCCCCATCTCTGCTAAAACTCTCTATACTTGGAAAACACAGAGCCTGTTTCCAAGAGTCTGAAACATGATGGCTAATGGAACGTTCATGTAGTGACATTTTAAACCACATAATTCGGTTATTTTATTTGAAACAGAACTTTTTAAGTGCATATGGTATGTGCGTGTGTGTGTGTGTTTACAGCCATGTGTGCATGAGCGGAGGTCAGAAGGTAACCTCAGGAGTTGGTCTTTGCCTTCCACTTTGTTTGTGGCAGGGTTTGATGGTGTTCCTCACGAAATACACCAGGCTGGTTGTCCCACGAGCCTCCTGGTAATCTTCTGTCTCAACCTCCCATCCTGCCTTAAGTACGCTGGGATTACAGGTGGGCGCTTTCACAATTGGCTTATGTGGGTCCTTACACAAGCCCTCACATTCGCATCACATACATTTTACCTCCAACGCCACCTCCTTAGGCCTTCTATCAATTTTTTTTTTCATCCAAGTATTGGATTTTGTTATTTTGAAAACCTTTGAAAAACCATTTATATTATATATCATATAGTATTTCATCATATAAAAGAAATGACTTAACTTTCAGAATTTTTTTTTTGCTCTTTTGGGCATCTATTTATAAATAATACATACACCTTCATGCATGTGCACACATGAATACAGTAGTTTCATTTAAAAAATACACAGGAGGGAGGGCATTACCATGGGATAATGTTCACAATCATGGAAGTTGTTAATAAATTTTTTTTTTAAAAACAAACCAAATATATGTATGTATGTATGTATGTATATGTGTGTGTATATATATATATATATATATATATATATATATATATGTGTGTGTGTGTGTGTGTGTGTGTGTATATATATATATATATATATATATATATATATATACATACACATACACACGAGGCAAAGCTCAAATTGTTGGCAGTTTAAAAAAATTTTCATCAGAAGCTTTCATAATACATGAGGCCTTTCCTCCAAATGCTCATAGAATGGAATTGTACCCTTCCAGCCCTACCAAACTCCTTTTCCTATCATAGCTCCTTTCTATTTCCAACACAACATTTATCTCCAGATATACTTAAGCTGCTTATTAATTTGTCTCATTGTTTGTTATCTGGCATGTCAATTTGGCAAGGGTTCATGAATGTCTTGCCATGACCCCAAGGACAGCCCTTAAGCTATAGTATGTGTTCAGCAAATATTTGTGAGCTGATTGTGTGAATACAGTTTTCTGAAAATTGCCATGGCTATGCCCTTGTATTTCAGCTAATGCTCAGTACAAAAGAATTTCATGAACAAGTGCAATTGAATTATTTGTGAATATTTCCTGAATGGTAGATTTAACATATTCTGTGGGAAAATGTTCAGAGCAATTTTGAAATCTTTAGAAAATGGTAAGGTGGGATGTATATATACATAAGCTTTTAAAATATCAAAAATAAACACTATATGTTATTCCCAAAGAGAAGTCACAAAACAACTAATTTTATAATGCAGACAAGGGAAAAGCCTACATAAGTTATAATGTTAAAAATAAGATTTCTGTGGTTTAAAACTAAAGAAAATTATAGCTAATAGATGAGTAGTAATGCTTTATATCATATCTGATTCCTTCTCTAAAGAGTTTTTTTTTATTAATCTGCAATTACCTTTCCTCTCCTCTCTTAGCTTATTTTCCATGTCTCATACAACATTTCTTTTAAGGGGCTTGCACCACAATAATCTATGTACATTTTTCTGTATTTGATTGTAACCTTCTTGAGGAACTGGCCAGTGCCCAAGTCAAGAAGTCCAAAGGAATGCCTGCATTAAAATTGTTGAAAAACTACATTTTTGAACAGATTTTACAATTCAAATACATCTGAACTGATCATTTCCCAGGTAAAGTATTTTAATTGTATTGATTTTTCAGCAAGAAAACTGGTTTGATGGGAAAATAAAGATTGCCCAGATAAAATGGATTTGGGTACTGAAAGGAGGATAAAGTACAAAGGTGAAGAAAGTGTGAGAAGACAGCCATTCAATTGGAAACAGAAATGTTGGGGTGGGTAGCCTAACAGACATAAGAGCAGTTCTGAGAAATATTAGACACTGAGGGCTGGAGAGATGGCTTGGCGGTTAAGCGTTTGCCTGTGAAGCCTAAGGACCCCGGTTCGAGGCTCGGTTCCCCAGGTCCCACATTAACCAGATGCACAAGGGGGCGCACTCGTCCGGAGTTCGTTTGCAGAGACTGGAAGCCCTGGTGTGCCCATTTTCTCTCAATCCCTCTATCTGTCTTTCTCTCTGTGTATGTCGCTCTCAAATAAATTAAAAAAAAAATATTAGACGCTGATATGTAAACAAGAGAACTTGGAACAGAGTCTGTTACTTATCATATCCCATCACTTTCCCACTGTGTGGAGCTGTGGGCAGGGGGAGGGAGCAGTGAATACACTAACCCCCACTTCATACTCAACAGGGTCAGATCCATTCCAAGCCTTTCAATGCTTCCTAACTTCCAACCTAGGCTCAGAATTTCACGTTATAATGTGGTAGCGCTGTATTCCTGAAGAATGAGCAAGTCTCCTTGACATTAAACCCATGGAAATCGATCTATAAATGTCATGCAATCTCTAGAGTTCTAAGCTATGTAGATATTAAATACTTTAGAAGCTGTCTTGCTTTGCTAGTAGCTAAAATGTAGAAACACAAAGACTACAGTGACAGTATGAAAACCAACAGAACCCTCCAACACAACAATTAAGGAAAATAATTGCTTTTGATGACACATTTGTCCAATAAAAATGCCTGGTCCTCTGAGAAAAAGACTGCAATTCTTTGAATACAATCCCTTTATGGAATGTTTACTGCCCCCAGTGACTTAAAACAGTTGGAGACATAGTCCTTTTTTTTTTTTTTTTTTTAAGCAGGCTTTTCTATTTTCCCCAACAAATGCCAGGTCTAATAAACATGCCAAGGTGAGACTGGCATTTGACCTTGATATATGGAGTAACAGTAAATGGGGAGAAAAGACATGGTTCAGAAACTCCCAGATAAACATTACAAGCCTGTGGGTTTATATTTGGAAGTGTTGTATGAAAAAAAAAAAAAAAAAAAAAAAAAAAAAAGCCACATTCCTCTTGTCCTGTGAGTCTTCGTAGCCATTCTTAGGCTGTTCCATCAGTGTTACAGGGTCCAGAGATTCAAAACCACAGATAATTATATCCATTCTAAGGCTCTGCATTGACCATCAGCCTAGCACTTACTCACGGGGACAGGCATTCAGGTTTTACAATTTAGAAACAGTTCTAATACGCACCATTGAGCCTGTGAGACCATCTATATTTTTCATAGACATGGGCAGGCCAGTGGCAATAACTAACTAGGAATTTCATTAGAGCAGCTGGGTCTCACCCGCAATTTATAGACTCAATGTCTTTGATCCTTCAGATCCAAACTTAAAATTCCAAAGGCTCTTCTTTTAACGAACACCAGTCTGAAACTATAGCAGTTCAATGAATCCTAGTAGCAATTATTACCAACTATATCTTAAAGAGCTCACTAAGTCCCAGGTATTATGTTAATCATTTTATGGACATTAACTAATTAAATTAGCACAAATACTTAATAAGGTAAACTCTATCATGATGCCCTATGCTGCAGAAGAGGAAATGCAAGCTAAAAGAATTGCCAAAAATCACACAGCTATTTTGTGGTACATTCAGGATTTGAACTCAAGGTTGATCATTCATGTGACCTGCAAATATGAGTCCTTGGATGGCATCCTTAATCCAGTCCATGCTGTAAGACAGAAGCCAGGATGTTATTTTGCTCCTGATTGATGAAACTCTCTCACTTGACATGGAGACACTGACCAGCTGGCAAATGTTTGCTCAGTAGCCTTTCCAAGCAGAGCACTGTGTATATCAAAAAGCTTGAACCTTGCTTTTGAAGACCACGACCACATAGTTTTTTGTTTGTTTGTTTGTTTTTATTTGTTTGAGAGGGAAAGATAGATAGATAGAGAGAGACAGAGAGGGAATGGTGCACCAGGGCCTCCAGCCACTGCAAACGAACTCCAGACACATGTGCCCCTGTGCATCGGGCTTATGTGGGTCCTGGGAAATTGAGCCTCAAACTGGGTTCCTTAGGCTTCACAGGCAAGCACTTAACCACTAAGCTATCTGTCCAGCCCCAGTTTTTGTGTTTTGTTTTTTTTTTTTAATGGAGGTAGAACTTGTGATTTGACAAGAGGACAATAATAATTTCTGTGTACCAGAAACATAAATTTAGTGAATACAAGAATGTATGAATATATAATAAATAAGAGAATGAGATTAGGGGAAGAAATTTCAAAGTGCAAGTTCTCATATGCAAGGCAATTCAACATGATGATGAGAACCAGGACTTGCTGATGCTGTCAAAATGTTCACAAAGGACAGCTGAAGACCATATCAGACCACTGATGGTGACTTCTAATACTGGTGGCAAAACTATCAAGGAGGGTGTGAGGGAAAACGAATGGATATGGAAAACTTTATACTGAGGTAAACCAGACTCAGAAAGAAAATGCCATGTGTTTTCTGTTGTGGCAGTCTAAATGTATGCTCCCCATAGACAGGTGTTTTATTAAAGTTTGTTCTCCTAACACCTGCCTGGAGGAGGTGTCACTGGGGTGGATCTTAGGGTCCAGCCCTAAGGTGTGTTTGGGGGTGGGTCTGAATTCCAGCCAGATGTAAGCAGAGGTCTGAGCTCTATCTAGGTCCTTGCTTGCTGCATGGATGTATGGAAGCAGCTTCCACTAATGGTGCAACTTCCCCCTGGTTCTATAAGCTTGTAATAAGTTCTTTCCTCCCCTTAAACTGTGCCTGGTTTGAATGTCCATCCCAGCAGCATGGAGCTATCTGTCACAGAAACTTGTTACCAGGAAGTTGGGGTGTTGCCGCGCGATTAATCTGACCATGTGGACTTTGGTCTCCTGGAGCTTGTGTACGGACTCAGTACGTTGGACAGCGGAAGCTGTAGAGAAGAGTAAGCCAACATTTACACTTTGGTTAGAGTTTTAAAATGCTGAATGAATAGAGAGAATTGTATTCGAAGGCTTTGCTTACTAATTCGAAAGGGTAAGAGGAAAGACCACAGAGAACTTTGTTGGAACTGGGCTACTGGCTGTTTTCCAATGTCCAGAGTGATTGTTCAAGGCTGAATCTGAAAGTAATGGACTGATGTGCTTGGTGGGACATAGAGAACCGAGGGATATGATTTAAAGTTGGAAAAAAAGCTTAGGAAGTTTAAGATTACTGGCATAGAGACTTGTTGCTAACACTATAGTGCTATTGTTAGGAAGATTACTGCCATTACCTGCTTTACATTGAGGCCCACATTCCTTCTGAGGAATTATTGGCGTTAACGGTTGCTGACAGAGCAGAAGACATTTTCTTCAGTGACTAAGTTGCGCTGCCCTAGCAAATAATTCTCCACCCATGCTCATGCAGGCAACCAAATTAACTCAGCAGGACATACACACTTAAAATAGAAAAGGGGGACTGGAGAGATGGCTTAGTGGTTAAGGCGCTTGCCTTTGAAGCCTAAGGACCCATGTTCTATTCTCTAGATCCCACGTTAGCCAGATATACAAAGGTGAGGCAAGTGCAAGGTCACACGTGCCCACTAGCTGGTGGAAGTGTCTGGAGTTTGACTGCAGTGGCTGGGGCCCTGGCACACCAATTCTCTCTCTCTTTCAAATAAAATAGAATAAAATAAAAAGTAACTAAAAACAGAAAAGAGATCATTTGGGAAATCAAAGGGGTTCAATGGATGGAGGAGTTGGGTAGAGAGGACAAGAGAAGGTAAAGAGAGGGAATGATGATCAAAGTACATTATACCCATGTACAAAATCTACAGCAAAAATTTAAATAGGACACCAGAGTAGACGATGCAAACAAGCTGCAAGCCAGGACATGGGAGAGACCCTGGTGCAAGGCCCCTGAGGGAAGGTTCTGCAACATCAAGGAGCATCATTCATTCCCCATAATGACAACTCCATAGAGCCAGGCTATACAGTCTCCATTCCTGATCTGCCTTATCCTGATACAGCCTTGCTTTCCTTTGGCTTCTTTAATAAAAAACACTTCTTAGGAGTTTTCAGATGGCCCCCAATTTCTAGACCTTAAATTCTGGCACATTAGTCATTTTAAAGAAATCAGAACATACAGGTTACAAACACTACAAGGACCCTGACATACAAGGCTGAGCAATAAGGTCTGAAAAATGTTTTTATATAAGAAAAATGGCTATTAGCAGCAGATATCCCAAATGTTGACCAGAATGGCAATGTGTGGTAGAGACAAGATGGCAAAAGGAAAAGAGAGGAAAAAGAGAAAACCTGCTGAGTGGATGCATCTCTCACTGGCAGATCTGAATGGCAGATATCAAAAGCCCAATCAAGTACTGTCTGGAAATGAGCTCTGCTTTGCCATTTATCAAACTTTAACAGCAGGACCACATCCTCTCTGTCAAACACAGAAGGGGGCAGTGTGAATGAAGCAGATAAGATAAACAGTACATTTTCACCCCTATGAATGTAATTCCTTTATTTGCCCATGTCCAGGATAAGCTGCCTTAACTGTGTTAGCCTTACCAGAGTGGAGCATCTTTAATAGAAATCAACTGTCTAACAGTATTTGTATTACAATAATAACCTGGAAGAACTTGTTTAATACTAGACGACTTAGCAGAGCAGATGAATAATTTCAACATTATATCCATAGGATAAAAATTCAATTAAAACTGTCAAGGAGTGTGGAGAGAGGTAGTTATTGTTCAACACATGCCACGAGCCCCTTTGTGGAAGCATGGCTATTAGCTGAACTGGTTGAGAAATTCTGTTTTCCTTTATGGCAATCTGTTAGCCTGTATAAAGTTAAATTAATAAAAACACCAAGCTGCCTCTGTGGTGGGAGAGCAGAATGAGGCCAAAGGCTAGTTGCGTATTTTATAATTATGGATTAAATGCATTATGCCAAGCAAATTAAAGATATGCCACAATTATAATAAAAATGAGAGATTGCACATCTCCAAACAGTAATTGGATGACGATTGCATCTGCAAGAGATGCTGGTGCTCTAAACCCCAAAGGCAATTGTTTCCACCATAAGAATGGAGGAGGAAATTACCTGCCAAACCCACGCTCCTTCTGAGCAGGTGGAACTGCAGTTCTGAACACAGTCAGCCGAAAGCTAAATAGGGCTTTTGATGGCCTGAGCTCAGTGCTCAGAATGGACTCCAGAGCTCAGGGACTGTCCACATCCCACAGGGAGTGCTCTGATGCAAGAGGAGGCTATTGGACTAATTTAGGAATGAATGGATTCCCAACCAGGAGGAATCTGGTTAGCCAAGCTCCTTATCCCACCAACTGATGGGCACAGAGGTAAATCCTGCAGTGAGGGAATCTGCATTCTGCCTTGTTTCTGGACTTTTGTTACCAGAAGCCAGGTTTACAGTCAGGAAACAAAAGCCCTTCTTGTGCAAAGGACTGGTGCATTGGCATACCCTGCTTCCACTGCAGAAAGGGCAGGTCCTCTTCATATCTTTCTTTGCCCTTTGCTTAACGTGGGTATTACAAATGAGTATGCTCAAGCGTGTGCGCGTCTATGTGTGTGTGTGAGAGGGAGAGAGCGCACACCCATATGCACACGATTATAAATCATGTTCTGCAAATGGACTGTCAGTCCTTCTAGCCATAAGCTTTCCCGCATTGCAAATGATGATGCTTTCAACACATAACACAATTTCCCGTCTGCCAAGATTCCAACATATTGTACTTTTCAGAAAACGAACTTTTCAACCCATATTGTTTGGAGTGGTGTGCGGGAGTGGGCATGTGCATGCATATATTGGCAAGCACAGGAGACATACTTGAGGACGCTAAGCCAAAGAAAGGAAGCTCATCAGAAATCCAGATACTCCAGAAGGAAGTCTCATTGCTCTCTGCTCACGCTTGGTTATTCCTCCCCTACCTCAGTGTTTCCTGCATCTTACATGCACTAACTGCATCAGCATTTCTTGAGATGTTTACCAGGAAAAAAAAAGGAGAAAAAGGAAGCAGATCCTGAAGTCCAGTTCTCAAGTTCCTGGACCAGAGTCCCTGGAAAGTGGGAGTACAGAGCCTATGGGATAGCACTTCAAGACTGTAACCCATGTATGCCAGGTCTTCCTGGTGCACACTCAAAGGACACTGAGCTGCTTCCTTTCCCTAGCCAAAGACCCCAGCATGCCCTTGGATTCTCAAAAATACCTATTTGGGAATATCATCAGACACAAGCCCCTCATTTTCCTGACAATGAAGCTAAAGTCCAGAAAGTAAAAAAAAAAAGAAAAAAAAATCCACTAAAGGTCACACTGTGATGCTGCTGGAGTGCAGTCCAGGGTGGCAAAAACACTGATGATTCAAACTGAAATGTAAAAGCACTATCCTGATTATCATCACATGTGCTCCTCACCTACACTCCTCCCAAAGTCAGCCCTTTGCATCTGTGGGTTCTGCGTCCATCGAGTCAACCAAAAAGACATCTAAAAAATCCCCCAAAATTTCTGTGTCTGTTCTGACCAAGACTTCCCACCATTCACGAAACAACTATTTACTTATCATCGTATTACATAAGGTATTATAGGTAATCTAGGGATGACTTAAGGGTAGATGCAGGTGGATTATATGAAAATGTTGCCGACTTCCTTACTGCTAAATCATTTGTATCCAGACCATGGTAAATGAGGCACATAGACAACAAGGAGTGAGTAAAGCCAAGCAGATTTAGTGGGAAAATAGCAGAAAAGCTCCATAGTGTCATGGCAAAACATGCTTAGGATTTCAGGAAGTTTCCAGAGAAGAGAAAGAAAAGGTTAAGCTTTCTGAGTTAGGACTCAGAGAAGTGAGCACACCCAGCAGTGAGACCCTGCAGGTAGCTATACCAACAGAGAGAATTCTGGGAAAATCTGTGCCTCCAACATATTTAATAGGTCTTTGGGTGAAGGGTGGTCTCTTAACTAGGTGTGTGATTGACAGATTCCACTGGATTAACTTTTTCCCCACAGGGCCCTATTCATTCATTCATTCATTTATTTGCAAGCAGAGAGATAGAAGAGAGGCAGACAGAGAGAGAATGGGCATGCCAGGGTCTCTAGCCACTGCAAATTAACTCCAGATGCATGTGCCCCTTGTGCATCTGGCTTACGTGGGTCCTGGAGGATCAAACCTGGGTCCTTTGGTTTTGCAGGCAAATGCCTTAACCACTGAGCCACTTCTCCAGCCCAACTGGATTAACTCTTAAGGGATGTTTGCACAGCTCTGATATCTCTACTCTCCTCCCTTTCACATCAGGAAGTTAGGAGATATGGTTGCTCTTTAGATGACCTCCAAACCTGCTGAATGTCCATCCACCTACAATATTAACACTACACACCACCTTACAAGCGATGAGCATCCTCAGATGTTGGTACCTTCAGAAGACACTAGACCCAGTTGCCTATGGATGTGGGCGGACAACTGTCTTACAAGATTCATGTGACAGTTATTGCTATATTTATATTGCTGTCATGGGCATAGAGGATTGCAAAAGGATAAGTATGACATGCTATAAACATTTTGTTCCTTAATCCAGCCAAGTAGATGAGTGTTGGGCTATCTTTGGAATCCAATGGTCAGAGCAAATGTTAACAGTCTAAGAGTAGGAAAGAGAAAAGTCGCCACTTGCCTCAAGTACAACTGTGCTCCAGTCAGAATTCTAGTTGGAAAAAAACAGATGCTGGAAAGTAAAAGTTATGAAAAGGCTAAGTAAGTCAACCCTGTAGCCCAGGCCTACCCACACTTACCAGCCCTCTTCCTCTCACCACAACTTTCCAAGAAGAGTAGAGTCAAGATCACTTTGAATGGTGTGTCTGGCAGGTACACCTCAGACCCACCTCACAAACACAGACAGAAAGAACTCCTGAAAGACAGCTCGAGTAAAAATGGATGGAGAATTCAAAACCAATTACCAAAGCATAATATCACTCAGATGGACATGCTAAGAATAACTACTCTCCCTAAGAAAAACGTCTGTTGTAGACACATTGCAGAAGGTGAAATAATTAAATACGGATGCCAATTCTCATTCATCTTTCTGGCAATTTGCATTTGAGGGTCCACCTGGATTGCCAAAGGCCCAGAGCTGGCACACACAGTAGGGCTGACAACCAGTGGCTCTGGATTTCTAAAGGAGTTGAATTCTAACAAGGAGGCTGCATCACTGATGAGTCCCAACTCTTGAAGTTGGTGTGTACTGAGATTAGATTAGAAGGGGCCATATATTCTTCCTTACCTCCTAGAAAGCTTTCCTTTCTCCTGACACACTAGATCCTACAGTTACTCTCTAAGGCCAAATTCACAATTAATTCTTTAGTGAAGCCTTTTATGTACCTCAATTTAATACCCATACAATGTCAAGTGTATGGCACATAGTAACTTCTCAAGGGATCAACTATTTCTTCATCTTCTGGTGCCTCATCTTCAGGCCACTGGTGTCTTTCTTTGTGTGCAATTGTGTCGCCCTTTGCTGCCCTCGGGATCAAGACTATCAGAGCCATTACTTCCCTGGTGCTCCTGACACATTATCTCTCAAAACTTCCTCAGCCTCAGGTGCAAAGAACTGATGACAGCTTTGGGAATTACCTTTCTTTGAAGTCAACATTAATTCTTAACAAATTAACATTATTTTTTAATTTAAACTCTTATTTAACAATATTTAAAATTTAACTAATTAGTTTAAATATATAAACTGTTGAAATTTCAGAAATATATGTCAATTTGATGGAGGACTAGCAGAGATCCTGGCCCAGGGCAGGGCTTGGTGAATAGGTATAGAATAAATGGATGCATGAATTAATGAGTGCCTCCGCACTCACTGCCACATTAAGATGGCTCAGGCTTCCTCTTGCCAAAAGGGCTTAGATAGACTGAAGTGTATAGGACCAGTGTATAGGAACAATAAGGGTAAAATTAATATTAATTCAAATGCGTGCTTTTGCTAATATACACTTAATATGTATAATAATGGGGGAAAATGTCCCTCATTGTACATTATCTGTTAACACTTAAGTACTAAGTGGCAAAGGGGGATACTGATGATGATGGGCATAATAAAGAGCATTTCTAGATGTGGACATCATTATTATAAGAACTTTCTGTACAGATGGGTTTATTTACCATTCACAATAACTTTTCATGATTTATAATATGCCCTTTCTGAAGATAAGGAAACCAGAGTGCAGTACTGATAATTTTTTTGATATTTGATATAATATCAAGTATAACCAAATGTAAATATTTGATAAGTATTCATTACAGCTCACAGTGATGAAGCTAGTAAGAGGATCCAGGCAGCTTGCATTACCCATTCCATGCAGCAACCATGCACACTGATGATCCCACTGAGTCCTAACAAATGTCTAAGCTAGCACAAGTGGATATGGAGCATGTGGTAGTCTGATTTTGATCTCAGAAGAAACCGTAGATGAGAGAATCTAGCAGCGTCCCTCTGAGACATGCTGTGATGGCTAATTATTTGTCAACTTGGTGGGGCACAGGATGCTTAAATATTTGATTAAATTTTCTGTCATTTATTTCATTTTGTTTTCTAAAACATGGTCTCACTATATAGCTCAGTTTTCCCTCACACTCATGATCTGCCTACCTCAGCTTCACAAACCCTGGGATAACAAGTACAGGTCATGATGTCCAGCAAACCATGAGTCAGACAGTTGTGTTAGAATGTCTATGAGGATGTTCTCAGAAGAGATTAGAATCTATACTGACAGACTGAGTAGATAACATTGCTCTTCCAGATTGGGATGGGGAAAGGCAAGGGTTATCCAAAGTAGGAATAGAACAAAAAGACAAAGGTTGAATCCTATCTCACAAACTGACTTTTTGAGGTTAGACATTGGTCTTTGGCCTGCAAATGGAGATGTACTCCAGCCAGTCACAATTCTCAGGCTTACAGACTTGAACTAGAATTCACATGTGGGACACTTATTCTCCATAATCACATAAGCCAACTGCTTATTAAATAGGGCTCGATTTTAAATGTCTTCCAAAGCCCATGGGCTGGCATTACTGGAAAGTGGTGGAACAATGAAGAAGCAGGGCCTCATGAGATGTCCTTAGCATGCTGGGAACACTGAGAGTCATGAGTTCCTCGTCTACTTACTCTTTTTTATTTCATTTTTATTTTTGGCTTCCTGGCCATGAGATGAACAGTTTTTTCACATAGTGTGTTCCAAAAGAGAGAAGGCCAGCATTTTTATGGGACAATAACTCCAAAACTGCAAGCCAAACACCCTTTTTCTGTTACTTATAATAGATATATCATTGGTCTAATAGAAAGCTGACTAACACATTCTATGTATCTCAGTGTACCCTTACTATTACAGATATTTTGATACCAGAAGTTAATTGGGTCTGAAACAGAATATTAAGGATAAGTTTTCTGAATTATAACTGAAATTCTCGGAATTAGCGAATTAGCTACCTTTTTGATTATATTTAAAGATTCAATTGACTATTTCTACTAATAAAGAGAGCATTGGCAGTAAAGGGTTTGAATTTATAATATAAATATATCTGTATTTCATATGCCTAATCCACTACTTAGAAGAAGCAAAGACCTAGATGATATTATCAAACATATTTGGAAAACTAAGGAAAATAATGAGCTGGGTTAGTTCCTCCTAATATTTCCAGGGAAAGTACTGAAAGAATGAGCTCAAGGGCCTGAATTTCCAGAGAAGCAAATCTAAGTTGAAGGTGTTTATATGTGACCTAAAGGAAACTCTTATCACCTGTAGCCATAGGACTAAGCTTGCTAAAAATCAAATACAAAATCTCATTCTGCAGTGGGTTGAGATTCCATCATCAAAACTGAGACAGGCAAGTATCACTGAACTTGATCGACAATGTACAGAGTAGAAACCATGACTACAGAGTAGTTAGATTGAGAAAGGCTTCACTGAAAGTTAAAGACATAAGTATCACTGGCAAAACGCATGAAAATAGGACTGGGGTAATGAGCACAGAGCTTTGTAACGAGGTAAGATTCTCCCAGGGAAGCTTGCCTACAGACTATATCAGCAAAAGAAATACATTGATTGTATGTTTCTCAGAAGTTACAAAGACACCTGAAGTTTGAGAATTTTACAACCTCACCATGAAATTTCAATACTGTTGATGCAATTTTAATTGATGGTATGTATTTAGACATGTTATCACAAAAAGACATTTGCTGCCCCTAAGAAGGCAGCAGCTAAGATCTTCTTCCCCAGAGAACAGACCCTTAAAACATTCTGAAATTAAGTAAGCAAGGAAGTGAAGCCACCTCAGCTGAGCCACAAGGCTCCTTGACAATTAAAAACAACAGCATGTGAAAATATGAAGCAAGGATGGGGCCTGTGTTTCTAAGACCCATGCAGATCCAGATTCCTGCACGCTAATGATTACAGAAAAGCTCAGGGTTGTAAAACAAGATGAATACCACCCCTCATTAGCGCTGCCTTTGATGGTTGTGTAAAAGGAAGAAAATGAGCCACTTAAGTAGGGTCTTTAACATTGATGGGTCAATTTTGGCAATTAGAGAATTTTCGCAGATATCTCTGCACCACATTCAAATGAGCCACAGCAAACACAATCTTCACTTGTTTAGTTGATGGCCGAATAGTTTTTGAAGGCCTGGATTTTCATTATCTTTGAGGCCCCAACCCAAATGTCAGTCACGTTCCTGGAAGGACTGGGACCAGGATGACGCAGGCAAACAGGGCATCTAGGATGCAAAATTTAAGGAAGCACTTGCAAGACCCTAAGAATGAGTGGCCCCTTAAGTATTATACGGTGAGCATCTCACTTGTCTCACCAGAGTCCCAGTCCTGCTTCTGTGAGCTCTGTTGTGACCACTTTACTGAAAGCTCCTCCCTCATCCTTTGCTTCTCTTCTCTGTCTACATACCTCCTACCATAACACTGTGTGTCACTCGACATACTCATTTACTACCTAGCATGCTGTGCACTTACCTCATACTCCTTGTCCCCAGTACTTGGTCAACTCCATGAGAGCAGAGCATGGTGTACCTTGTCCCTGCCTTGAAGTCTTATAGAGCCTTACATGACGTCTAGCACACGAGAGGCTTCTGAAATGTGTCTGTTGGTCAAGACTTAAGCAATAATGGGAAAGGCTGTCTTGAAAAGGGTACTTAGTGGCTCAAGAACACCCATGAACATAGTCCAAAACACTCATTCTTCCTGCTCTAACTAAAGTACACAGGACAGGTACTATGGGCAAATGTAAAAAATTTATATGCCCCAAAAGATATCTTGGGCAAAAAAAAAAAAAAAGAAAGAAAAGAAAACATCCATCTGAATTTGTTAGGATTAAATTTAAAATATGAACCACACAAGGATTAGGGTCATCTTTTCCAAATCATTCTGAGAAAAAAAGATGGAAAAGAACAAAGCATAAACACATTTAATAGTGCTCCAGACGAGTCAATTAAAGTTAATGCCACTTTAACCTTCTGAGCAAAACTGGTTTCCACTTCCTCAAAGAGGGCATTAATGTGAAAGTTAAAGAGGCTACAGCACTTGTCTATGAATCCACAGCTAATAACTGGAACATCTAGTGTTTTTTCAGGCACCAAGTTTATAATTCTTTTATATGACCTAACAGATTTATTGACTTGATTCAAAGTATAAGCAACTGATTGCCCTGTTTAATCCCCCTACCTCTGACAATATAAAGAAGTTTGGGAAGAACAAATGCATTAAGTATGTTCCTCAAAAGAAGTCAGCCTAATTCACATTGTTTGTGTTTCTTTTCAGAAATACCTTCTTATTCGTATATTCACCTTGCTATTTTTCACCATAACAGGAAAACTACTGCTATGGAATTCTCTAGCATCCTTGAATTAATTTGTATCTATTTCTTCTCGTTTAGAAGAAAATATATTTGAATGACAATTACGTCAAACTTCGGTTCCTTTCCCCACTACAAAACCCCCTACCGCTGTCCTCATTCCCTGTTTGACTTTGTTCTGAACAGTTTGGTGCACTTTAAAAAATATTATTTATTTATTTAATTCAAGCAGAGAACGCTAGGGCCTCTTGCCACTGAAAGCAAACTGTAGATACATGTGCCACTTTGTGCAACTGGCTTCACGTGGGTATGGGGAATTAAAGCAGGGCCATCAGGCTTTGCAAGCAAGCACCTTAACCACTGTTCTCTGTTCTCCTTTTTTTTTTTTCCTGGAATGACCTGTCAATTGATGAGAGTGGGGTGTTAAAGTCACCCACCACCACTGTGTTTGGTGTTATCTGTGACCTTAGTTCTAATAGTGTTTGTTTGATGAATTTGGGAGCCCCCATGTTAGGTGCATATATGTTTAGGACTATAATGTCCTCCTGTTGGAGTGTGCCCTTAATCAATATAAAGTGACCTTCCTTATCTTTCTTGACTAACGTTGGACTGAAGTCTACCTTGTGAGATATTAGGATAGCAACCCCCTGCTTGCTTTCTAGGCCAATTTGCTTGAAACACCATTTCCTAACTTTCACCCTAAGATTATGTCTACCCTTTGTAGAAAGGTGAGTTTCTTCAAGACAACAAATTGTAGGATCCTGCTTTTTAACCCAGTCTGCAAACCTATGCCTTTTGGTTGGGGCATTGAGGCCGTTGGTATTAAGAGATATTATTAAAAGGTGTGTATTTATGTTTGCTTTTTTTTTTTTTTGTGGTTCCGGTTGTACCTTTGCTCTCTTGTGTTAACTAGTATTTGAGTATTGCTTGTTTTTTCCAGGTTCCTTATATGTGTGATTTTTCCTTTTCTTCAGCATGGAGGATTCTTTCAAGTATTTTTGTAGAGCTGGTTTTGTCTTCAAGTACTCCTTTAACCTGCTTTTGTCATGGGATGTCCTTATTTCTCCATCTATTTGAATGGATAACTTTGCAGGATAAAGTAACCTTGGTTGACAGCTGTTATCTTTCAGAACTTGGAATACATCACTCCAAGCCCTTCTGGCTTTTAAAGTTTGTGTTGAATAATCTGCTGTAATCCTGATGGGCTTGCCATTGTAGGTAACTTGATTTTTCTCTCTAACTGCTTTCAATTTCTTTTTCTGTTGTTTGTATGTTTGGTACTTTGATTATAATATGGCGAGGAGAGGTTCTTTCCAGGTTTTGTCTGGCTGGGCTTCTAAAGGCTTCCTGTATCTGCATGAGCACCTCTTTCCCAATTTGGGGGTGTTTTCTTCTATGACTTTGTTGAAGACACCTACTATGCCTTTGGAGTGGAATTCTTTTCCTTCTACTATGCCCTGAATTCTTATATTTGATCTTTTCATAGTGTCCCAAATATCTTGAAATTCCCACTCATAATTTTCTATAAGTTTGTCCTTCTCTTTGTTGGACTATATTAGATCTGCCACATGGTCTTCTAGCTTAGATATTCTGTCCTCTCCTTCATCCATTCTACTGGTGAGATTTTCTACAGAGTTTGTTATTTCATTAACTGTGTTCTTCATTGCTAGTAATTCTGACTGGTTTTCCTTTATTATTTCTATTTCCTTATTTATGTCTTGTATTGCTTTCTTTATTTCATGAAATTGGTGTCCTGCATCTTCTTTGATAATTGATTTCCTGTTTGAGTTCCTCTTTGACTCTTTTGATTTGTTCTTTGACTTCTTTGAACATATTTACAATCATTCTTTTGAAATCTTTCTCAGGCATTTCCTCTAACTCGTTCTCACTGGAGGTCATTTCTGATGAATTAATGCTTTTAGGTGGATTTATATTGTCTTGCTTTTTAGTGTTTCTTGTGTTATAATGTATATATTTTTGCATGTTGGATTAAGTTAATGCTAGGATTTTCTAGCTAGCTGGATATTTTTAGCTGTATCAATTGATCTGATGTTATATATCTTCAGGGTAGGAGCTTAAGGTGTTAGGTGTGGCTCTTAAGACTTTCAGAGTATCTACAAAGGTGTTCCTAGCAGTTGGGTTTGCCTGTTATGGGAATATTCAAGTAGGCTGAGTGGAATAAAATATATGTAGATTCTAAAATTTAACTAAACACTGTACACATTCAATCAAAAACAGCACTGAGTATTTATGTAACAGTGGGTATTATAACAACCAGATCATCTATCAACAAAGAGGTTAAGATTTCTGGTCTGCTGCTTTGGTGTGGTACCTACGCCACCATCTTAACTGGAAGCTCTGTTCTCCTTTTTAAAAGTATGTTTCTTCTCTTACTCCCCTTCCAGATTTCAGGTACATGAAGTGTCAACCTTCAGTTGACTCATGTAGGAAATTGGCAGATGTTCTCCCTGGCCCCTCCACATCATCTCTGTTCTGTGAAGACCTGGGACTAAGGACAGAAGCTAACAAAAATCATCCTCGGGGAATGAAGCTGCCCGTGCCCACATGGGTACCTATGCCCAACTCAGGTCTCCTTTCAGACATAGCCTGATTTCCACTGTCAGATTCTTTTCCTCAGCTTGGAGTTCCATTTTAAGAAAAAGAAAAAGAAAAAAAAATGGCTTTTTCGGATTCAGATTTCTACTAGTAAAAGCCTGACATTTGTCTTCATACCTGATGTTTCCCACTTCTTCTATCCTAAAGAAGCAAAGTGTTTAGTTTAAAATTCCCAACGATCTCAAGATCTTTGCAGAGTTCCTGCTTTCCTTCTTGACAATGTGTTAATTTTAGTTTTGGTTCAATCTTTTCCCATGGCCAAGAAATATTGAGCAAGTCATTTTCCATCTCTGTGTCTCACTTTCTCCATCCCTTGAACTTGTAGGGAAGACTCAATGCTTTCTGTGAAACTGCAGCAACCTGGCTGACAGAATGTAAAAGGAAGACACTCATAGGGGTCGGGTCAAGACTTTCTATCCAGGAAACTGGAAATCACACATCTTCCCATTTGCTCTGGCTTTGGTCTGTGGATGAAGACACTCTCTTCCTACCTTTGCTGCTATCCTTCCCTTCCACAACATGGGTCTTACCATGTACCCAAAATGTGATTCACAGTGAAGGTCCACTTGGTATGAAATGATGGTGACTCCCACTCTCAATGAATGTGTTCAGTGGGGAAGATGAGACATTAGTGAAATAAGCAAGTAACCCTCACATAATCATAATTGGGTTGCAAGTTAAACAAGTGCTCAGCAGGGACTGAAATCTTACACAGCCTGGCCATCGCTACAGATGGTCAAACATCATCTCTCTGGAGAAGATATACTTAGGTTGAAGACATAAATGACAAAAACAAACTAGGACCATGAAAAATGTGGCCATGGTCTGAGTGACAAAAGCAGGAAGAGGAAAGAATGAGACTATCGCGGACAGGCAGGAAATCTGGGTTTGTTATTAAAGAGACTGAAAGAATGACAGTTTGCCTTTGGTGGGCTCTTCTAGTATCTCATGCAGAAACTTGTTCCTCTGAGTCTATATAAACTAGCTGTGGTCACCTTATTGCTGATGCTTTATTGGTGGACAATGAGGAGCAGATAAGAGGCCCAATGATGCACATTCTGGTGCATCATTCAGAACATCCTACCCAGGGCTTGCTGGCTGATGCTTTCCATAGCAACACTCCAAAGAGCCAAGAAAGGAAGACAGTGTGACTCAGTGAGGCCCTTTCAGACTTGCTTTCTGAAATTTAATGTCAAGCCTTACCCAAGTATGCGTACTGGCAGTGGGAGTCGTTGAGCCCTGAGGGACTTGTGGCTTTGAAGTCAGTGTGTACAAAAGATCAATGAGATGTCTTTTTAAGATGTTCCAAATTGAATGAGTCCTCTAGGGTCCATATTTTTTCAGTATTATCATAGAAGCCATGATCACTGGAGATCTAGGTACAGTGGTTCCAGTAACATAATACTATCTCTCTCTGCCCGCCCCGCACCACATGGGTTTCTAGAAAGCCAGCTGTTGAAAGTTTTCACTTTATTTTTCTTTTATTTTTTGCTTTTTTGAGGTAGGGTCTCACTCTAACTCCATCTGACCTGGAAACAACTCTGTATTCTCAGGGTGGCTTCAAACACATGGCAATCCTCCTACCTCTACTTCCTGAGTGCTGGGATTAAAGGTGTGTGCCACGATGCTCAGCACAAGTTTTTCCTTTTAATTTAAGGCTTATTTTAAATTATCCTTTGTGTTTTCATATATGTGTAAGCAGGAAGAAATTTCTTAACATCTCTAGCAAGACGACAAGACTATTAAGATGTTCAGATTAGAGATAATATTGGAAACTACCTATTCCTGGCACATTTTATCCATTCAATATCTGCTAGCAATTATGATAACTACCCCAAGTACATATTGTCCCCACTTATCCTCTAAACTCTTGGAAATGTCCCTTTTCTCAAATCAGATAAGCAATCTGGCAACTGCCACCAGACAGCCAGTGAGTTTTTAGAATGGTGGCATTCTGTATGTGTCACTCAGTTACCAGCTGGCTGGCTTCCAACATGCTGTTGCTCCAAAATGCCATCTAGCTATCGCAGGGAGCATACTACCGAGCAGGAAGCATTGCCACTGCAAAGCTGGTGGTAAGAGCATAGAGCTCACAAAGAACCAAACATCCAGAGAAGGTTTTCAGGCAATGGGACATTTGAAATGTCTACAGGGCTATTGCTGGCAGACACAAACAGACTTTCAACAGATTTCCCCCCAACATCACAGCCAAGGAGATTCAAATACACCCTGGTCTTCTGCTGGCCTGAGAAACATCTGGCACACACAGATGACACTCAAAACACACAGTGAGATACTAAGAGTGGCCACAGTGAACTGCACAGGTTAGAGAAAGTAGCAAATGAATAAATGGAAAAGAAGATTTAAAGGGATCCCAAACATAGTGGAGGGAGTGTGCTGGGCTAGAGTGTTTAAGGAAGTCTCTGGAAGAAGTAGAAGAACCTCGTGGGTCCTAAGATGGGTCAAAGAAGAGAAGAAATTACAAAATTGGATGGCACCACAATTAAGTCAGAGATGACAGAAGATAAGGCAGCAGCCTGGCTACACTGGTTCTACAGAAGGATGTGCTCTGCTGGAAATTTCCTAGTTTCCATCTGAAAGGTGGGTTCCAAGCTATGAAGGGACACAGCAGAGTGAAGGCCACCCAGAAAACCAATGGAAACATCCAGCTTAGAAATTCCTTGGTTATGAGTAGGCCATGGTTCCACCATTTTGACTGACATCTCAAATCCACCCTATCTGCCTTTCATTTGATTAGCCATTATAGTGAAATCTCAGCTTCCCCATCCACAAAGCATAAGAGCACACAGTGCCCACTTCAGAAGGTTTAGAGAAGATTTGGTGAGATAACAGAGTGTAAAACAAGCAGATGTTTCCCCAGATAAATGTCACAGCTTGTTCCACAATGTTTAGCATTCATTTCCCATCTAAGGGAGGGATTGGCTGCTGCCTGAGAATGGATTAAGAAAGCGAGACCTCTTCTATCTAAAAAGCATGAGGCTGAGAAAATGATTCTTTAAATAAAGATTAGTACACTTGGTTATTTACAAACTGTACAACTTCTACTTCTTGAGAAACAAAACTATGAGAGAGATTAATTCCTTTTAGTTTATATATGATATTTAGAAACAGGTATAAAAAAACAAGTCATAGTAGATAAATGTACAAAATGCATAAAATAAAATGCATAAGGGAACAACAAAACAGCAGTGCATGCTCCAGTCTCAATAATACAAATGTGTCATATTTCAATAAAATTTTCTTCCAAACATTCATTAAACAATCTCCATTCTCAATTAAAGTCCTGTAACGGTTTCCCATTTGCACTCAAATTATAACCTAAAATGGTGAATATGGCTGGATAAAGCACGCAAGATTTGTTGTCTACCCACATCTCCATGGTCCTCTCCTTCCTCTCACGATGGCTCTGTCTTGCTCCATGAAGAAGCATGCTCCCAGGAACCACAGAACCTTGCCTACAACATTTGCTCCCACTCTTCAGCGCCGGCTTAACTCTTCTGCATCCTTTAGCCCTGGCTTTAAGCAACTCTCCAAAATTATGGAATGTCTTGTGTCTCAAAATAATATCATTCTCAGACTGGAGAGATAGATCAGTAGTTAAAAACACTTGCTTGCAAATCTTGATGGACTTGATTGGATTAAAGCCAGATGTACAAAGTGGCACATGTGTCTGGAGTTCATTTGCAATGGCAGGAGGCCTTGATACTCCCATTCTCTCTGTGTCTCTGTCTATAGCTCCCTCTCTCAAATAAATACATAAATATTTTTAAATAGTTCTTATATTTGTACATATATGTGTGTTTGGCATGTAAACATGTTCATATATATGTGTACACATCTGTAAAACCAAGAGGTTGATACCAGGTGTCTTCCTGCCTTGTATTTTATTGAGACAGTGTTTCCTACTGAACCTATGATTCACCAATTTAACTAACTACCTTGGAAGCATGACCCAGAAATCCTCCTATGTCTGTCTCCCCAATACTGGAATTACAGGCATCCACCATCATGTCCAGCTTTTATTCATATATATATATATATATATATATATATATATGAATAAATATATATGAATATATATATTTATATATGAATATATATATATGAATATATATCATATATATATATATATATATATATATATATATATATATATATATATGTGTGTGTTTTCAAAGTACATATGAGCCTTGCAGTATGAATATAGTGCATATTGATCATATTCCCACCAGGATATATTTTTTATTTTCTTTTTCATTTTTATTTATTTATTTGAGAGTGGTCGAGAGAAGGGGAGAGAAAGAGACAGAGAGAGAGAGAATGGGTGTGCCAGGGCTTCCAGCCACTGCAAACGAACTCCAGATGTGTGCACCCCCTTGAGCATCTGACTAACGTGGGTCCTGAGGAATCAAGCCTCAAACCAGGGTCCTTAGGCTTCACAGGCAAGTGCTTAGCTGCTAAGTCATCTCTCCAGCCTAGGATATAATTTTATATCCTCTCTTCCCTCCCTACTTCACGGAGGCCCTCCTCAATGGGGTAATTGGTAATCACTGTTGGGGTCATGAATGCATTAGTCATTTTCCATGGGGGGATGTAAAAAATGCCTCAGCATACAACTTCCAACTCTATGGCTCTTACAATCTTTCCACCTCATCTTCCATAATGTTCCCCGAGTCTTGTGCCCAATTTTTTATGTGGGTGCTGGGGATCGAAATTCAGGTCCTTAGGCTTGTGGCCAAAAGCACTTTACCCACTGAGAAATCTCTATAGCCCTCCAAAAACTATTTCTATGATGAAATCTTCACACAATAACTTCCTTGGAAACAAATTTTTGCAAGTAAGATGTGCCTCTAATGGTTATGACTGGTATAATAAGGAGAATTGTGCTACACGTGTGTGTGCACAGACACACACACACACACACACACACACACAGAGTCACTTACTCAGTTAGAGACCACATGCAAAGATCATGACAGAGAAAGAGTCAGGCTTCTACAGACCAAAGAAGGCCACAGATGTCTGCTGGCCATCAAAGCTGGGGAGGAGGGAACATTAACACAGTCTCAGGAAGCAATTCTGCTGATTTTGACCTGGAACTTCAGTTCTCCATGACTGAGACAAAAATTTCTGCCACTAAAGCCACTTGTGATACTATGATATAGTGGCCCTGACACCTTCATTCCTCCCAGGAACGTCCTCCGGAACATTCCTGCTGGGAACAGTCTATCCACTTCACTGTGGAGTGCGTGGCTACCTTTCAGCCACTTCAGAAAACACTTGGCCCATGCTACCTCCATACTGGAAGGTGGCATTGAAGGTCCAGAGAGGTTCTCTATGAATGTTATTGCATATATCAGACAGGGAAACATGCACTAAGCCCTGGCAGGATAAGATCTTAACCAAAAAAATTAGGACAAAGGCAAAAGAATGGTGGCAGAAACTAAAAGCAACTATAAAGCAAACCCTCACAGATCATGTACTTATGTGAGCCAGCCAATATTCCTGCAAGTATCTTCTCAGCTGCCTAAGTAGGTACCGCCATTATCCACACTTCAGAGATGAGAAAGTGGAGCACAGAGGAGTTCCCCCAAAACGAAAGGCAGGAAGGGGCAGAGCCGAGACCTGAACCTGGGTACTGCACATCGAAGCACATGTTTTTACCCTCTCTAACAACAAGTGTACGTGTACCAAGTGAGACAGGTACAGAACACATAAACTCCTTTGCCATAAGTACCTCAGCAGCTACTAAGAGAATAAAAAGAAAGGACAGAGACAAGACCCTCCACACACATCTCCCTTGATGATACTAAAACATAGCTGTGTGTTGGAGTGGAGTTAAAGTCAAACACAGGGGAAAGATTACAGAAGTCTTGGTCCTTACCATGAGTCAGTCCACTAGAATTGTGCACTAAGGGGAATCTAATTCTCAGACTGCTGGGAATCCCGATTACAGTGTGTTGAGAGAATGTCTACAGTAGGTTCGCATAGGCCCAAGTGCATAGGCTCAAGATTAGGAGATTTGGAACACATCCTAACTCTGGCACATAGTAAGCAGTAAATTATTTAATGTATCTAGCCTTTAGGCTGCTCAGATGTGGAGTAGGGAAATAGCAATATTTGCCAAGTTATTTATTATAAGGATGAGCTACACACACGTGAAGGACTTCAATCAGCACCTGGCACAGAGTTATGACTCAATGAAAGTTTAAAGTATTAGTATCATTGCTGTTGTTACTATTGCATTCTTTCTTCAGATTAGATGGGCCTGGATATGCTCAGTTCATAGATGATAGGCATTTTCTTTGAATCTGCAAAAGCATTGTCTCAAAGGAGCTGATCACCTAAGGTTTTTCCAAAATCCCACTGACTTTTCAGATATATTAATTGCCCTAAAACATGCCAATGCAGGTATGAAAGATTCATACCCCTTGCACAGGGGCAAATGACTAACTATGTCAGCACTTCTTTCTGAATTTCAGAGGTTGGCTCTTCCAGCCTGAGAGTTTCAGAAAGGTGCCTTGCTCAAAACCAACCTGACAGTGTATACTGAGTCTTAAAATGTCTCCTCTAGAAAGCTACCCTAAAGAAAGAATCTAGAATGCAGACATGAACAAAGATTTATGTACCTATGCATGCATCACAACACTTTTTAAATAGGGGGAAAGTGTAAAGCAACTGAAACCTCCAAAAGTAGAAGAATAAATACCTAAGTAAATTATGGAACAGGGAGATAACACCCTATTATACAAACATGAAAATCATGTTTGCAAAACGTTTTGAATAACACAGAGAAATGCTCAAACTTTATATGAAACAGAAGAAAGATGGGCTATACAAGAAAATCTCAATTATGTAAAGACATACCAGTAAGAAATATATGGGTATGCATATGCCAGAGCCTCATAGTGCTTGTGAGGGGACTTAGACAGTTGGAATTCCTAAGGGTACCCTTTATTCATCAAGCTTGGGAAAATTATGTTCATCAGCAAAATTAAGTAAAACTTAAACATGCAGAAAAAAAGAAAAAGAGTTCAGGAAATGTACTAGTGGTTTAAAAAGTGAAAGCAATCTTGTATAGCAACTCAACTCTTCAGACTCAGGGAATGCAGGAGGTATATTTCAAGGGGATGCAGATAAGAGGCATGAAACCGTCAGAGGAAATGACACTGAGGTCCAGTTCAACATTCCTCACAGCCTTCACCATTGTCCTCCACCACCACCTCTGCCCACACTCCACAGAATGGGCACCTAGAGGAATGAGATGGAGGAAGTTTGAGAAGCCACGCTGCCTTCTTTATGCTCTGTCTTCTCCCACTAAAAGAGGGTCAGTGTTCTCCAGAGGACTCCACAGTCAGCGCTTTCAGATTGCTGAAGGCTGACCTTTTCCTGAGTACAGAAAGCCCATGAAGCCTGGTCTCTGATGGCCACGCATCAGGAAAGACTCAGCAAGGCCAGGCAGCCCACCCAGCCCCAACGTAGCAGGATCCACACTGACACAACTGATACATCCACAGGTTCTAATTGGAAAGGGAGCTTCTAGTTTTCCTCAAGCGGAGAGCCTCAAGCACGGTCATTTTGGTTTCTCATTCCAGATTATTCTATCAGATCACTGAACATGCTGCAAGGGTTGACAACTAAACAGACATATAAGCAAACACACGACTGAGCAGACACACTAATAATGTAGTGTACACAAATTGTGCCTCCCTGTCAATACTCCCTCCCTGCACTAAATTACCCTTGCTAAACACACCTCTCAAAAATAGTTATCTCCTATGACCTCTGTTCACAGACTTTGGCTTTTTCTTCTCTAGGCACAGGGAATGGTTCCTGGTTTTCCTGTCCACCTGGATGTAACCTGGCATTTATCCTGCATGTTCATCCTTCATATCACCCAACAGCAGCATAAAATCCCTTCCAGGCCACCTCATACACCATTCCTTACCTCATCTGAAGTTAGAAGTAATGTTGTTTTAAATGTATATTTCTTTTTTGATATATTTAAAATTATTTTCATATATAATTCTGATCAAGTCTCCTGTGAAAGATTTGCATTATCTTCTTTTCTCTCACTCTATCTTTCTTTCTATTACTTGATCCTTCATCCTTTCTATCATCTAACATCTTCCTTCTTCATCACTTTTCTCTCTATATATGCCTCCCTATCTCTACTTCACATCCATCTCTTTCTTAATTAAGAGTCTATTAGAAGAGAAAATCTTTTCTGCATCCTTAAAGTAGGTCTCAGTAAATGAGGTGAATCCATGCATGCCCCCACTGGAGCACATTCAAGAACTTCACCCTGCCTCATGGGGTACTCAGATGGCACTGCGTCCACATTAAGTTTTTAAAAGCAAATAGCAAACGAGTTAAGAACATCCCAGGACATAAAACCAACACAGACAAATACCCACCATCATATTTCTGGCTAGTAAAGATGAAAAGGGGAGGGCTGGGAAGACAGTTTAATACTCATATCATGAGCTCATATCATGAGGACTCATGCAATGCTGGGCTTGGTGCACATGTGAAACACTCATGAGACAGAGGCAATCCAGCCAGCTAGACTAGGTGAGTAGGTGAGCTGTGGCTTCAGTGAGATACACTGCCTGAGTAAATGGAATGGAGAACAATGAAGGAAGATGCCTCACCTCTAACTCCAAAGGCATGCACACACACACACATACGTGTGCACTCATGCTCATATAAAAACATACATGAATACACACACAAAAATAAACATGTAGAGAATAAACAGACTATTCATGCTCAAAAACCCGCATGAATCTCCAGGGAATGAATCATGCAAAGTGAAAGCAAGCCAAGGTCAAGATGTTACCTACTACATGATTCCACTTTTTAACATGTTTATGACATTCTGGAGCTAGAGACCAGATTAATGGTTCCCAGTATGTGGCAATTAAAGACTAAATGATTGAAAAGCAGCAGGAGAGAGCTCAGAGATGACAGAAACATTCTGTATGTTGTTAATAGGAACAGACAGACAAACCTGTCCCATCATGCACATTTGTGCTTGCACCAAAACAGATAAAACTAAAACTCAGGAAATCTGTGTAAAGCTGGTGAAGTATCAGTGTTGACAACCTAGCTGTGATATTATATTAATTTAGAAAAATATTTTCACTGAGGGAGTTTTCTGCATAAAGTTTGCATATAAATATCTCTTCATCATTTTTAAGTTGCCTATGAAGCCCAAATTATCTCAAGAAAAAAAAACTCCAATTAAAAATGTATGTGAAATGTACACTAGGCCTATGTAAAATTTAATCATCAATAGTTACCCTTAACAAAAGTCATAAAGAATTTATGCATAGCTAAGAATATTCTGGTATCTCCACCTACACAGTGGGTGGACTATATTACAAAAAGAGGCAAAATCTTGAAGACTAGCTTTGATCCATCATACCATCTTCATTTATCAAGGTATGATTAGGAGCATCTCACTGACCTAGGCGAGAAACTTGCCAAACTAAAATAGTCACTAAAACACATCAAAAGCTATTTGAGAAGGGAGAAAAGACCAAATGGGGCAAGCATGAAGTTTTATAGACCTAAGATCTGACTTGATATCACTTACCATTGGCTGTCAGAATCTCAGATTTTTCAAAGATGTTTTAAAAACCTTTACATTGTTATTTGTGTGTGAAGCTCCCAGCATATTCCCTGACATAATAATTGACAGTATTTAAAACCAGTAGTAAAATTTAAGGGATGTTTTTACATTTTTATCATACTTTAAGTCATGTCTATGTTATAATCCAAAAGAAAACACATATTAATGATGAAGAACATTTGCTTGATAGCCTCAGAGCCCCTACTGCCCTGTCTTCTGACAGCACCAACTTCAGTATGCCCAGAGATGGACAAGAGAGCCAGGGTAGGCCAGGAAATTTTCACCTCCTTACACACACATAGAGCATTGACTTCTTAACCCAATTGGTCCCTTCAAATCTCTCAGCCAGGACCTTAAATCTTAGAGAAGGCAATTCTCATCTACTGGCCACTCCTAAGAGATTTGAACCAGGACCTCTAGCAGCTGTAGAACCTAAAGAAACCTAAAATTTTGTCATTTCTGAGATTTTTTTTTTTACTGCCTCCTTGAAATGTTGAGCTGTCCAAGTATCCTTCCAAGAATTTAATATCTTTCTTATAGTTAGCAACAATTTCTGTTGCGTGTACCCCCAAAACATTCATGAGTGGAAAGCTTCCCAGGGCCAAGTAGAAATCCATCCCTTTTATCATCTTTGTGAGTGTGTGTAAGATGGCTGCATGAGTGTGCATGTTCCTGACTGTGGGCACACCCATGGCATAGTGCACATGTGGAGCTCAAAGGATAACCTTGGACATCAAGCTTTGTCTTCCAAGAGATAGTGGGGCCACCCCCCCCCCACAGACACACACTCCTTTTTTGTTTGAGGTGGGGTTTCTTATTGTTCACAGCCTTGTACAACAATGTAACTGGCCTGCAATCATCCAGGGACTCTCCTTTCTTTGCCTCTCAGCTCTTCATAGGAGCACTGGGATTGCAGGTATATGATACTGTGCCCAGCTTCATACAGGTTCTGGGATCTGATCTCAACTTCTTACACTTGAGTAGCCAGCATCTTTCTAGCCCTCAGCCTCTATGTTGTTTTTGTGTGTGTGTGTGTGTGTGTGTGTGTGTGTGTGTGTGTGTGTGTGATTTCTGATTCCATCATGGAGACTAGATTCACAGCTACCAGCTTAACTTACAAAGGTTTATCTCAAGACGGGAAGCAGTTCCAGTGACCACTCTCTTGTGTCAGTGCTGAGATCAGTGTTAATTGCCCACTTAGACAGGCCTGATGTGGACAGAATGGGAGCTAATTAGTAAGTGCCAGAGCTCAGTCTCATTATTAATGGTGTTCATTTATAATGATGAAAGTGCAATTGTGGGCTCCTGCAAGGGTGCCTGCTCTTGTCACTCTAAGCCAGCTACAAGGAAATGGGTGGGGGAAGCATGCTGTGGCAGGGACAAGATGCCCCCAGAACAAGTTTGCACAAACTTGCTAGAAGCTTAGTGTGCCATTACTCTGCAGTCACTGACGATATCCAAACCCAGAGGGTAGCTCTTCAAGTGTAAGTTCCTAAGCCTTGATCCCCGAAACTGATTCAGTAGTTTTGGAATGAGGCCCAGGAAACTGGCTTTGGTTACATTTCCCAGGTGACACCCATAACTCACCTGAAGTGAAAACCATTTTGACAAAATATCCAAGAAAAACCCATGCCTGGTCCCCAGAGGAGTCCCTTAGTCATATGTCTCTTATGAAATATTGTGCTGAGCAGAAAGGGACAGAAAAGAGTGATTACTAATATAACAGCAAGAGCAAGAAGGCATTGAGAATAGCAAGACCTGGATTTGAGTTCCAGGTCTGAAATCACTGACTGAACTCTCTGGGGACCTCTGTTTATTCATCTGTGAAATAGAATGTTCAATTACACAGGACTTATATTCCTCCCACAAATGTGAGGTGTACGGTGCATTTATATGAGCAGTGACTTTAAATATCAGAGCTTGAGAGATCAGTACCACTCAAAGAGGGCACGTTTTAAAAGATAAACTTTATTATTACAGTTTAAGATTCAACTTTAGCCTGAACATGTGTGGAAGCAGCTGCAAGATATGAAATGCTTCCTCCATAAGTTCAGTGGTTCCCATAAAGAAACTTCACTGACATGTGACACGTAGAGCTCTTATCAGCCTATGGCTCCCTGCATAATGTCTAGAGTAAGTGATCTTTATAGTGAAGCTTCCAGAAGACTGAAAATGACATGAACAGTCCATGTCCAATGAAGTAATTGACCACCAAATGATGAAAAAGTATCAATGATCGCTTGACTATCTAATGTTTATGATCATTTTATACCTGTGAGAATGGTGTCTGCAAAATCCATTCTCCTATAACTGTGAAAATAGATAGGCTCTCTGTGAATTGAAATTCCTCTTTTTTGGCTTCAAACCACATTCCAAGGGCCCACCTATCTTATACACATGGACATCTGGCAGGGAAATAAATTAAAATGTACCTTAGAGAGTAGGGAAATGCAGCCATTTATAAATGTTATTTTAGAAGGGACTGTCTGGGTCTGTTCACTTATTAACTTCATTAGAAGACTAATGAATCTACTGCTGATAAAATGAAAGGGAGCTCAGGCTTTGGAAAGGTATAGAAGAATGTCACACCCCTTTTCCCAACGGCTGGGGTTATTTATGATTATGATAAAATGCCACTGCATTTGGAGGAAAGCAAAGATGGCATAAAATAACAATCAACATCATACACAATCCACACGAAGTGTTACAGTCTCTCAACCAGTGGACAAAAATCAAGATTTATGCATAGCAAGGACCTGCCTAGTAGGTTAAAAGAGACTAGGCTATAAAAGTGAGTGCTCTTTCCCATAATAAATAAGAAATCATTAAACGTGTAATCCAGATCAGCTTCTCATGTGTTCCCATATCTCTATTGCCCAGCAAAATAAGATGTTTGATGACCTAATATTTAGAACAAACCCCTTTCTCTTCTATCTTTTCAGAACAAAGACTTCCACCAATTGAATGATGCTTCCTAGGTTTAATCAATCTACACTAAGTATTTTGGACAGGTGTTCAGGCTAAGGCCTGCCAACTGGCTAATATTCATCAGTGAACATCCAGTTAACAGGAGATTCTAAGCCATTGACACTTGGACTGCAACTTCACCACCCAGTATATTAAGGAGGGTGGCTGCACTCAGGACTAATTCTGTTAGCTCATGAAAGGTAGCACTGAGCATCATAAATCTTGTGTATGAGTCCTGTTTGACATTACAGGATGGTAGCATCTGTAGACTCAGTGTTGAAAGAGATTTGAGAGATCATTTCATATACCGCTTTGATTTATGAGGAAGCAGAAGGAATGCATGAGTAATCCAATTAATTACCAACAGAGACAAGCCTAGAACTCAAGATCTTTCCTTTTAGCTAAGCTGCTCCCAAACCTACCTGAAAGATAAGAATTAACCTGGGGGGGGGGAGGCTTTTAAAATTAAAATTGCCAGAGCAACATTCAGCTTTACTAATTTGGAATCCTATGGGTAGGACCGTGAAATCTAGACAGTTTTATTAAACATGTTCCACAAGTAATTCAGTGAATACATACACCCAATGTGTGGAATATGTTGTCTGTCTCACCTGTTTGAAAACCTACAAAGCTCTTCAAAGAGTATAGCCCCCAGTAAAAGTCTCAACAAAAAGAAAATCTGTAATAGATAAGGTAGCCCAACACTACATTGAGGGAAGTAGACCCCATGTTTTGCATCTTGCACTCAGGACTCTTACCACTGCCTTCTAGCATATGTAAACTATGATATGCATCAATCTTCACCTTTAGCCAAACACAGACAAGTACCTAAAGGAAAAGACTCGAGGAATCATCTGTTAAGTAAAAGTGCATAATTTCCAGGCACTGATACCTAGAAGTCTAGCTTTGTTCTATACCCTATCCTCCTGAAGATCCCAGCACAGCTGTCATCTAGAGCCTGGTTGATGAAATATGGTCAGTTCTCCATGTCTGTATCTTCTGCCTCTATAGAGCCAACCAAACATAAAGCAATTATGCGCCAAGATGATGTATGAGCTAAATACGCACAAAACCTTATAGTGCCATTTTTTTCCTAAATGATACAACACAACTATTTACATAGCATTTACATTGTGTGTTAGGAATCATAGGTGACCTAGTTATGATTTAAAGTGTTCAGGAGAATGTGTGTAGGCCTACTACATATAATGGCCACTAATGTTTCTTTGTATGTTTTTATAAAAAGTCACATGAGAATTTTAAGATTTAGTATCCATAGAAAGTCTTGTATTCAATTCCCCATTGTACCAATTATTGAAGATAGTATTTCCTCAAAAAAGGAGCAACTGCCGGGCGTGGTGGCGCACGCCTTTAATCCCAGCACTCGGGAGGCAGAGGTAGGAGGATCGCTGAGAGTTCGAGGCCACCCTGAGACTACATAGTGAATTCCAGGTCAGCCTGAGCCAGAGTGAGACCCTAACTCGAAAAAAAAAAAAAAAAAAAGGAGCAACTGCAAAGAAGAAATAAGCTGTGCTTATATTCAACAGCAAAACAATGCTGGTGAAGATATGGGGAAAGAAGAACCCTTACATACTGCTGGTGTAGCCACTATGGAAGTCAGTATGGAATTCCCTAAAAAAACAAAAATACTAACTAAACTACAACGCTCATATAAGCCAGTGGTGCCACTCCTAGGTATGTATCTGAAGGACTGTACTACTGTGTGCCACGGAGATGCAGGTACATCCTTGTATACTACATTGATCATAATATTTAAGGAACAGAAACAGCTTAGATGTTCATTAACAGACAAACAGATAAAGAAAATGTGGTACATATATACAAAAGATCTTTACTCAGCTGTAAATAAAAGTGAAATCATGACATTTGCAGGAAAATCAATGGAACTAGAGATCATCATGTTAAGCAAAATAAATGACTGGGAAATGAAAGTCAAGTAATCATGTTTTCTCTCGTCAGTTGAATCTAGATTGAAACTGCAGGTCGTTGAAGTAGAATGGGAACCATGGGGGGAAAATAAAGAAGAGCTCTTAATATGGAAAGAGGTAATGGAATTCATGTGACATAAAAACAGAAGGGAGGGCTGGAGAGATGGCTTACTGGTTAAGTGCTTGCCTGTGAAGCCTAAGGACCCCAGTTCGATGCTTGATTCCCCAGGACCCATGTCAGGCATATGCACAAGGGGGCGCACGTATCTGGAATTCATTTGCAGTGGCTGGAAGCCCTGGCACACCCATTCATTCCCTCTCTCTCTCTCTCTCTCTCTCCCCCCCTTTCTCTGTCTGTCACTCTCAAATAAATAAATAAAACTAAACAAAAAAAAATTTAAAAAAACAGAAGGGAAAATAATTTGGAAAAGGAGACAGACCACTAAGAGGTGGAAGGGGGTTTGGAAGAGGACAATAAGGAAAGGGGATAAGTAATGACAAAGCATAACGACTGTTTGTAAGAAAATGTCACAACAAACCCATTGCTCTGTATTCCAACATAAAAGTTAATTTAAAACTACCAGTAAAAACATGTGTGTGTGTGTGTGTGTGTGTGTGTGTGTGTGTGTGTGTGTGTGTGTTCCTCACTGATCTCTCCTCCGTTTTAATTCATCCCTGGAATACATTCCCTATGAAATCAGGTAGGTGACAGTACTAAGAACAGAAGTTTCACCAGAGCAGAGCTACTGCAGAAGTCACAACATTTTGTATAAATAAATTATTACATAGACTGCTGGTGCTTCCCATAGACGTTGCTCTCTCCTTTCCATAACACTATGCGTTCCTGAACAGGAGCAACCATGGTGCACTTGTTCTGCCTCTCCCAGGAATGAGCACAGGCCCGCTTACATAACTGATGCTCAATTAATACCTGTTCAATTGAATGCTCCATGACCCGCTCAGGCCTTTTCATCAGATTCATTACCACTGAAAGCAAATAGGAGAAGGTCTCAGTTCTGCAGGGCACATGTCACAGCCTGTATCAGCCCAGTCTCTGGAACCTTACATGTGAATAGCCTAACAAATGGGATGGAAAGCTTTTTAATTAATACCCTAGCAAATATATATATATACATATATGTCATTCCAATCTACCGTTTTGTTTCCATTAATTCACTGAGGTTCAGCAGAAATTCCACTAAGGAATTGGGGTGAGCAGCTGTAGAGGGAGGGAAGCATATAAATAAATCATGAGTGTCATTAAAATTTGTAAACTAATAACTTCTGGGAAGTCTTAGCAATTATTGTCAGGGCTTTCTTGGCAAACAAAAAATTAATAAATCCAAAAGGTCTCCATTTTCTATTTAAAAAGCAGCATCCCTGAGAAAGGTCACTAACAGAACAATTAGGGAGGAAATAAATGGTTCAGACAACAGCTTGTGAAGCAGATGAAAGTCACAGGATTCCCAGGAGGGCAGGAGAATACAACAACACAATATCTAGGGAAGAGCAAGGCAAGGAGGAGATGGGGCTGGGACTGGTTTGGGGCTGTGGGGAACTTGCATTCAGGTTTCTCAGCCTTTATAAAGTATGGCCCAAACATTATGCTAGAAATATTCAAGGTGCATGGTTCTTGACTGGAACAGCTCATAGGCTAAGACCAAATTATCAACCCAGAGTAAGGATATGAAGCTGTCCATCAGCACAGAGGTGGCACCCCATGCAGGGAGGAGTCAGCGAGGGTCTCCAGCAGACTGTACCTAAAAGTCAATCTGCCCCCATAAAAACCTAGCCAGTAAGCAGCCTCACTCTAGGCACCTTGAAAACCGGCACCCAGGTAGGTGGAATGAATGTGCAGCCCGGTGGCTTTTTTTTTTTTTTTTTTTTTTTTTTTTTTTTTTTTTTTTTTTTTTTTTTAATGAGCTGAATATCTACCATAACTCTCAGTTAGGAGGTGGATGAAATAACACATGAAAGAAGAGGGATGAAGACCCAAGGTCCACCAAACTGAGGGAAGAATATATTAGTTATTTTATTTGTTGGTGTGACACAATACCCGACAAGAAACAAATTAAGGGAAGATGAGTTTATTATAGATTATACTTTGCATATGGATAAATTCCATAATGGCAGGGAAGCCATAGCAGCAGGAACATGAACTGGTCATATTCAATCCACGGTCGTTAAGCAGACAGGGACGAATGGTCATGCTCATCTTATTTCTCCTTTTTCTTCAGGTAGGGCCCACAATTAAGGTGGGTCTCCCTATCTTAATTAATCCAATCTAGAAACTCCTACATAGACATGCCCAGAGGTCTGCCTCCTAGTTGATTTTAGATCCAGTCGTGTTGACAATATTAACCATCACAGGGAACATATGTTCTAAAGGATTCCTGACTGGCCCTGTGTCTATATAATTGCAAATTAATTTAATAACCTAAAGGCTCCTAACCCAATAGTCAAAAAAAACTGCTGTGAAGATGTCACACGTGGTGACATACCCAGGTAGGTCCTCTGTTACAGTATATTTTGATCTAATGCTGAACCCCTTGGGGACCTCTACTTGAGAATACAGTTCAGATGGACAGATGGAAACCAAAGATCTTCTAGCTCCTTTTTCTCTAGAATATACTACTTAATTTTAGCTCGTGCTCACGCTCTTGCGCTCTCTCTCTCTCTCTTGCTCTCTCTCTCTCTCTTCCTCCCTCCCTCCCTCTCCCTCTCCCTTTCCCTCTCTCTCTCTCCATGTGGCTTTCATCCATGTATGCAGTGGCAAGATGAAAACTCTGGGTGCTTTCCTAATAATGCCATCCTTCTCTTTTGAGACAGGAACTCTTTGTAGCCTAGAGCACACCCGTTAGGCTGGACTGGCTGGCCAGCGAGCTCCAGTGGTCATCCTGCCTCTGTCTCCCCAGCTCCAAGACTTCACATGCACAGCACCACCCTCGTCATTTTTATGTGGGTACTGGGGATCAAACTCATATCCTCGTGTTTGCAAGGCAAGCAGTTTATCCACTGAGTTATTTCCCCGGCCTGCTCTATACAGTGTTTTTAACGAAGGGATGCCCACAGACAACTGTGCTGAGAGACAAATTTTAAACAGTTTTTGTTTCTTTTAAGCCAGGCGTGGTGGTGCACACCTTTAATCCCAGCACTCTGGAGTCAGAGGTAGGAGGACTGCCATGCATTTGAGGCTACCCTGAGACTACATAGTGAATTCTAGGCTAGCCTGGGATACAGTGAGACCCCGCCTTGAAAAACAAAACAAAACAAAAATCCTTAAACAGTCTTTTTTTTTTTTTTTGCCTACTTAAGAACAAAGGGCTTCTTAATTATTAATGCAGTGAGGCAAATAATTCTATCACACATAACCTGACAGGGTGTCATCTTGTCATGACAACTGCAGCCCCAGGGCTTCTCTGATATACAGAAAATTGAAGAAGAAACACCAAATTCAGTTTGAACTTGGTTAAGCATGTTGGCCAAATCATGAACCTAAAAGGGTGCATGTTTAATTTAGTTTCTTTTTTCAGTTCACTTTGTTAAGAAGAAAATCACAATGCTCTAGGCTCTAGCGATAAAAATTTATCATCATTTTCAGTACAGGAAAAGAAAATGCAAGGTAGAGAACTTTAGGGAATGAATGGAGAAGACAGTAAAGTTTGGAGACACAAATGAGACCCAGAAAGTGGGGGTAGGGATCCCCGAAAAATTCAGTAGCAGTGTCTAACCTCATTCACTCTCTAAGTAGGAGTTCCTAAGTTAGGCTTCATCAGGTCAGTGGATCCCTTGAAATCTAACATACACACACACACACACTGCATTGACCCAGAGGGGAAACTTATAATATCTATAAATTCCCAAAAGATCACAAATTGGGAATGTGTTTTCTGTAGACTGCACTCAAGTAACTGCATGTGAATCCCCAACACCCTTCTACCTGGTCCCACAGCCAGGCTCCCTCCTCACCTGCTGACCAGCACGGCCTGATCTTGGCTCTGCTTGCCTACACGAAGGACATTTTTCTACTTGTCACTTGCCAAGCTACATCCCTCCCCTCATTCCACAGCGGCTCAGAGAAGCTACCAAAAAGAACGACTTGAACAAGGTAGAAATCAATATTCCCCAGATGGCCCAAAGAACAACATTCTAGGTCTCTCTTTGCCTCTCTTAATTCTTGCCTTTATCCATGAAGTTTCTGAGAATTCCTAGGGGATGTGGGTACATGCTTAGTTGACATACAATGACACTCATACTGATAGATCCCACACTGATGGTTCCTCAAACATGAAGTCAATAATGGAAATGAAAACTCTCTACAAACACAGAGCATTCAAATTACCCTCCATAATTACAATGTAGTAAGCACTTCCTACTCAAGCTGCTGTCCTAAGTATTTCTATATTTGTTATTTAACCCTTACAAGCCACTCATTAATTCATGCATTGAACAAGCAGTCATTAAACACCCCTGCTGTGCTAGGTCCTTCTCTAGTTGCTGAGGACACAATAGTAAATGAGAAACAAAATCTCCCTCTCTATATAGCTTATATATCAGCAGGCAATAAACAAATCAATAAGTAAATATTCAGCATGTCAGAGGGTGATAAGTACTAGGAAGAAAATGGTAACCAAGCAATGGAATGTGAAATTCTGGGGAAGGACCCACTGACAAAAGGATATAGATGTAGAGAAGGGAGAGAGGGAAGAGACTCACCCACCCCCTGGGTTCTCTAAGCCAGGGATGAGATGATCTCTCCGAAACCTCGGGAGGAGAATACTGAGTATGCTTTGAGCATCACAAGGAAACCATGGCCAGGGCAAGTGTGTGTTCAGTATCCTCCCCAACTTACTGTCATGGTATTAGCATCCTCACCTGGATAGTCAGACTTTGTCATGGAAACCGGGTCTTAGAGACTAGACTGGGTTAAATGGTGGGTCCTGCTAAAAGCTACGTCCCTGTCCTGATTCCTACAATTTAACATGGAAATTATTTAAAAATTGAGTGATGCACTGGGGAGATACCTCAGCTGGGAAAGTGCTTGACTTGCAAGCACGAGGACCTGGATTCAATTGCTAGAACCCATGTAAAATAATAATAATAATAACAGGCATAGTGGCATGTAGTTGTAATCCCAGAGCTGGGCAGGCAGAAAATGGGAAATCCCCAGCCAGCTAACCTAGCTTACTTAATGAGTTTCAGGTTAACCAAAGACTTATTTCAAAAAAGATGGATAGTAACACCTGTGGAATGACACCCAAGGTCGTCCTCTGACCTCTGCATGCATGCATATGCACACTGCCCACATGAAGCTGCACATATATAAACATGGAAATACACACACACGCACAAACACACACACACACACACACACACATGTCTTTTTGTGAATGCTACTAAGGATTTTAAGAAAAGTCATGCTTGGTTATCCAGATGAGGATGCTGATCCAGTGACAAATACCATCATCAGACTCAGAAGACGGGGATCCGTGGATACAGAGGAGAAGGCCATATGAGGATAAAGGCAAGATTACAGTAGGATTGTCAGCAGCCCTCAGACACAGAGAGGCAAGAAAAGACACCCCCCCACACACACACACACGCACGCACACAAAGCCTCCAGCGTGGAGATGGCCCTTGATACTTCTGGACTGCAGAACTGAGAGACCAGATGCCTACTGTTTTAAGACACCAATGTGAAGTAGTTTGTTACAGCACTCACAGAAAACTAATATACAGAGGTTAAGTACAGTGCAGGGAGTTAAGTGACAGAGCTCCCTGGGTGTGTTAACTGGCACTTAAACGCTAGCAACCGAATGTCAAGATGCCTGGAATGACCAGGACGCATACTGCACGTGCCATGGTCCTCACCAGCTCTTATGATCACGGGGGAATACTCATCATTTCTTCAGTGACTTACCATCAAGATGGCCATCTATAGTTTCTCTAGATGTGTCTATTGCATTCCTAGAACTAGGTAATTTTTTTTTTTTTCTGAAGCCAAAACCTAAGCAATCTTAGGAGTTTCCAAATATAAGGATAGGATCTACTGATTCATTTCATGATCTGGCCAAGCTGACTGCACAGGCCTGAGGTTTATAGTGTCCCATAGCACCGTGGCATAGGCACTTTCAGGGAATGTTTCTGAGCTCCAATTCCTTGGAAACACTGCATGAGTGGAAATCAACAACCAGGCTTCTTCTGCTAAGGGCAGGCTGATTAACGCCTACCTCTGCCAGTTTTCACTGAGCAGCAAAATTAGGCATGAGGCCTCTTGTACAAAGAGAGGAAGCCCTGTTGACCTGAGCATTTAGCCCCTAAGTATTTAATCTATACCAGATCCACACCCACCCACCCCAGGGAGGGCCGTTACACCAGACTCTCTGCACTCTGTACTACAGTCTTCACTACAAGCCCTCAGGCCATGGCACCAGAACCATGCTGCAGCTAGATAAGTTGTCTCTTGTGACAATGTCCCCCCACCCTTCCCCATTGGTAATACATGGCAGAGAAAATATGCAGACCTTTGTGTCCCACAGCCATAAGCATAGAGTATGAGGCACCTAGCCACAGTGATTGATGAAACTTGCTATTGCAAGGGTGACTACTTACACTTGTGTTTCTAAGTGTGCTTATGTGTGAAAAGAGGTTTGCATAAGAGCAGAGTGATGCCTAGCATCACAGCTAAATTAGAGTCCTCTTAGCCTTCCACCATCCCTCTCCTCCCATATCTCAGGTGCCCCAAAATTGTGATCAGGGCCGTTTTATCCCTCCTGACACAAGTGGTCCAGTGCACACAACTTTCAGTACTTTCCAGAGTCCCAAAAGGTTTAAAGTTCTTTTAAAAATAAAACAAACATTTAGGCTGCAAAATGGGCATTCACAGAGACTATCAAGGTTTTTGTCTTCTTCCAATTATTACAATATTTTATTTTATGATATAATAGGAGATAAAAATTAATGACATTTTATGAGAGAAAGGCCCATGATAACCAAATACCTGAAAACCAGCCTGCAGATTTGCATCCATGTCTGTCTGCAAAGGCACTAGACTCTTTAATACCAACCAATAGCACCTTCCAGATGCAAAGACCTAGAGATGGTCACTGGGCCAAACTCACACTCACAACAAGAGTCTCTGCTCTGGCAGCAAGCTCCCTTGCCAAGGGTCTTTTGGTTAAGGTACGCTCACTCATGAGATTGCTGACCAGACCACACCTTCACCAAGTAGAATGAAATACTGCAGGACTGCAGAAGCATTCAGGTCCCAACGCAGGCCTGTGAGTGACAGGCTAAGAGAATTCATAGAGGGAAGAGGGGCTTAAGTTTCACCTAGGGCATCAAAATCTCCTCCCAGGAAGGGGCAGATTTTAAAGCGCTTCTTCAGAAACTGGCTTCTCAAGTGATCAGTGCATGTTTCTCCCCAGCCAAGTCAGCCAGAGTGGCTTTAAGAAGTGCTAATCCACTCACCTCCACAGAGAGCTCTCCGTGACGCTCCCCAGGTTGAAGTCATACAGCTTCGTCAGGATCAGAATGACCTGCAAGGGGTGGGGATGAGGGCAGAGGAGGGACAAAGGGGAGAAAGGAAGCTTACTTTAGTTTGCATAGCAGTGTACATTGCACTCTTATCACCCAGAGGAGGGCTTAGTATTTATCCATTGAGTTTGAGGGGTATTATAGGATCAAGCGAGGGGGACGAAATTATTAATTTAATGCATCCCCGTAACTGGTAGCATTTATTTTAATCCTGACAGTGCTTTGCGTTTGAAATAAAACATGCCAACAGGAATTAATCGGGTGCTGACAGTGGTTCTCCCGCATCTGTCCTTCTTCAAGGTCAGGCACAGGCCAGCTGGCTTTCTACACCATCAAGGCCACCCAGAGATCAGAGGCCAGACTTGCTTTTGATGTCAAGACGACTATGGTATACAGAATAGGATCTAAAAGGGTAAAAGGGAACTTTCTGTCTATAGACAGGGTTCAAAGAGATGCCTGTTTTCATCAGTAAGGCCTCAGCAGGTACAAATACCTGAATGGCAGTAGGCTCAGTCCCCAGCGTCCTTCAATACTGCCGCCAATAATGTGGCAAATGCCCCCACCTTTCAGTAAGCAGGTCATTGGACTTCGTGGGACTCCAAGACCGTTTTTCCGACTCCAGTTGAAGCTAACCAGACAGCCAGAGCCGCCTGTGATGGAGCTGGTGCTTTCCTGAGCTGGGACAGGGCTGCCTGCTCGGTCCCCATACGCTTTACACTTCTCCAGTTGGGAACGTGAGCACCAGATACCACCCTGCCTGCCATGCAGGGGACTGGGAAAGTGGTTTAAACACTACCTTCTGTCTCCAAGCATGCCAAGTGCTCACAACTGCATCAATTTTAATCAAGGCTGAGGTGTGTCTAGTCAGTCATAGCCTGACAATACACGTGATAACTCAGTTACATGTAATTGTGTTTTTCTAAGTTTAACACACAACTCATTTCCCTCCTCTTAGTTCCTGCCCATTCCACAGTTTAACTTCTTCCAGTTCATTTGCGCAGCAGCCATTAAACTCCTTCTAAGATAATGAATTTCTGCTACCAAGATGGGACTTTCCCACTCTAGGTATTCATTTAAGATTAAGAAAAAGTAATCAGCCATTATATTGAACATCTTTATGGCATTTTACTAACAACACTGGACTCACTTTGAGATTTATTTGCATCCAGCACTCCATGGGGTCAGTCAGCCTAATCTCCATTTCTTCTAATAGAAATGTAAAGAAAAGTGAAAGAAGGATATAGTCCATTATATGTCAAAGGGAGCCCATGGTAAAGTGGACTTGGGACATTCTCTACAAGACTATTTCTGGAGGACTCAAGTTTCCTCACAGGTGGAGACCTGAGACAGGAGCGCCCGGTTGGCAAAAAACGTCATCAGTATCATAGTTCTATGTGAAATGATAGATTCTCTCAAGCCACCTGTTTTGTTACTGCAGGACAGGAGCAAAGAGTGCATACGCTATACAATGAATTGTTCTCCAGTATCATTTGGTGGTCCTGGATCTCCCTCATTCAAGGCTAGCTTCCTCATTTGTTAAAGACAGAGCCAAATGAAAACCAGGGACTTATTGTTACCTTTCACAAACAAGTGTTTGTGTCAGACAACTTTACCTTGGTGAATTAACACCAAACACATGTGCGCACACACACACACACACACACACACACACACACAGATACGCGTACACACACACATCAACACACACACACATCCACATGCAACAACATTTTATATGCTTTCCTTTGATTTCATTTCACCTGCACAGCCTACTCAAAGCCACAGTACAAAGGCATAAGCAGTATGGACAGCCGTCTCAAATTCTGGAAGAAGCACAGAATTTTGCTTTACTAGGAACGCGTCCGAGTGACCTTTAAAGGTGCTGCTGGAGCATGCATTTCCTCCCAATAGTAAACCTCCACACTCAGCCACACCCACTGCAGAATGTGAAATTGACTGGAGACCAGCTGCTGTGCTGGGAAGTTCTTGCTACCTTCCTGCCATGTCCACAACTCCCAAGAAGTCACATCCTGCTGATGACTAGGTGTAATAGGGGACACTGAGGCACACCTGTCTCTGAGTGATGCAGGACTCCTCTGACAGTGACATTGACTTAAACATCCCCTAGCAGCCTTGCAGAACTTCACGCAGAGCTTCACAGCAATCCCAGCCAGCATTCTGACCTGTCGTCTTCCCTTAAAGTCAGACCTGCCACTCAGTCCAGCAGCCCCAATCTCTCGTGGCTCCTGGCACCTTTCCCACTTTCTCTCACAAACCTTTCTCCTAATAAGTTCCTTGGACATCTCATCTCAATTTCGGGTCTGCTGGTTGGAGAATCTCAACCAATACTTTCTACACATTGAAGAATATAATTACAGCCTTCACTGTAAATGCTTCCAATATGAACTCTTAATTTGTAACCATCCTAGCAGGAATGAAGACACTGTAAGGAGACAGTGTCCCTTATTTCCTCTTGGCTAACCTCCTACATCAAAATTTACACAGGCATCTCATGCTAGAAAAAAAGAAAAAGGTTGAAGTCCTGGAGAAATTTGCCTTCAGGGAAGACTTACAACCTGTCTGTAGACCTTGAAGGAGAGACTGGAACTGAGGCAGTAAAATGAGAGGGATCATCCCTTGGTTGGCACTGCTTGGCTATGCCTGCTTCTTGCCTTCTGTTTTAACCCAAGCCTCAAGTCAGGACCCCAAAGACAGACTGGGTTGGGGTAGTCCACTTGACCTCTTTGTCCTTCTTCCCAATGTGAATATGACTACAGTGTATAAATATATTCAGTGTTTTTCACTATTACATGTTTAATTGGCTTAGAGAGTACAGGTGATCAAGCCTGGCTTACTGGGGGACTATCAGGGTTCCAACTCTGATGCTAATAATTATGGTAACAAATTCATGTACTTTTTAATCAGAAAACTCTACTGGCTCCCTATGCCAAGAAACTCAGACTCAAGGCTGGCATTTAAGGTCCTCCACACTCTTCCCTAAGCACACTCTCTCAATCATCTTTCTAGTTTTCAAAGTCATGTCCTCTAAGTTAAGCCATCTTGGTTTCTCAAGGTTCTACCGCCTTGCCAAATTTTCATCTATGCTTTCTTTAAGTCATATTGCATCACTGTCTGTGACCTGTCACATCATTGCTCTGTACCTCTTGCCTCTTCTTCTGGAAATAGACTGAAGTCCATTATCTTCAGGGCACCCCAAGACTACCCCAGCCATCATTTCTCTTTCCCCTGAAGTTTTGTTTTCTTTTTAATTGAATCACATAATTTGCCACTTAACACCATCTCAATAGTTTCTCAATAGTTATACATGTTGTTGTTTCACGCACAGTGAACAAGTCAAGGGCAGATGTCTTGTACCTCTGCCATCTTCACAGTCAAGCTCAGTAATCTGAAGGTTCTTACAAATAATAAGTTTTAGGATAATGAGAAATATTGATGTGTTGGTGGTAACTCACAGAAGCCAGCCAGAGATGGCATTAACCAAGTTTATCTTGCTATCATTTTAAGCCCAGATGGCCTTACTGGGGCCAAGGAAATCTCTGCAATGATTATTCTTGACTAAGTGACCCCAGGTGGTGAGTTTTGGATTCTTATGAGTAGAGCTGGAGCCAGATGTCACTGGTTTGTTAAATGCAGGTTCCCTGGCCCCACTCCCAGCAAGTTTGACACAGTGGAATAGAGGTCACGTCCAGGTATATCTCTGTGGCAACCAAGGCTGTGCCTACATTTTCAGAAGTACGTTATCACACACGAGTCCCCTCTTAGCCCTGTGTTTAACTGACATCACCCATCCCACCATGTGACATTCTAATCTGGCCAAGTAGCCCTCCCCACAACTTGAATGTAACTTTATACACAGAGCAGATAATAGGAGGGATATAGGATTATACATCATCAAAATTATTCCAGTGTTCCCTGAGAAAATGTCAAGACATGGAACAAGGGGCTGGCAGCTTCTTTTCCCTAGGAACCCAGCACAAAAGGACATCCAATACAGCTATGATGAGATTATATTGTAACCTCTAGGCTTATGACATTCTGTACTGAGAAAATAAAAACCAAGAGCCAAAGAAAACAAGCCAGACCACTCTTGGTCTCTCTTACCACACAGAGCCTTCCAGAAGGCTCCAGAAAGGAGGAAAGTGCCAGAGAGGAAGACCAAAAGCCAAGTCATCAAACCCACCCCTCAAGGAGTGGACCAGTGAGCAAACACTATAGAAATGAGACATGAGTGTGCCTGGAAACACACTGGGTGTGCCTGGCATGAAGAAAGAGTGGCAGGGCTAGTCTAGGACATGCTCCCAGAATAAAAGTGACCATCAGTTCAAAACAGGGAGTGAATATTGAATAAATTCTTACTATGTGCTACTAGAATATTAGCATCCTACCCCCTCTTAGCAAAAATGGGATAGCATAAGTACTATGTTACATCTCCATCTCTGAAAGCAAGGAAACAGAAACCCAAGGTCAAACAAACAGTTCCTACCCTCCAACTAGAGACAGAGCCAGCGTCTGTCCAGGGATACCTGAGTCAGCTGTGTTAGTTTTGCTCTGAGGTGAAGCTCCTTTGGTGGTCGGTGTTTACATAGGCAGATGCATAAGGTAGAAATCAGGAGCTCAGAGAGCAGAAAAATGTCCCTTATCCTCAAAGAGTATGCCATTAATTCATGAACTCCACACATGTTTACTGAGCACCTCTTCAGAGAATTGGAAAGACACCTGGTAGATTCTGAGAGCCATAGAAATAACCAGGACTCAGGTCCTAGGGGTCCAGATAACTTTGATTTTCTTTGTTCTTGGAGCAAGAAATAGGAAACAGAGATATGTGATGAGAAAAGAGACAGGCGAATTGTTAGGAGACCAGCTTCGTTAAATAAGCTTTGTCAAATAAGTACCTTTTTGACCTAACAGGCTAGAATCCTAGGGGGATTTTAGATGGCAGGAGAAATGAAAATAAATTGGAATAATTCATGAGTAAGTCGCACTTCTTTCTTCTTACAAGATAAATGTACACATTCACACACATAGAGTAGGAGAGAAGCCCGTGTGTGCATGTCTAAATACAGAAGGAAAAGCTCATATATATTTATGAAGATATAGATATAGCTGCATATAACCTCATTTTAAAGTGGCATCTGACATCTCAGGAGCAGTATTCTGTTCATCCATCACTTACAGATTTTATCACACTGGGTCATTGTGACTTCTCTATATGACTATCTTTTTTTTTTTTTTAAGATTGCAACCTTTTTGAGGTCAGAAATTTGGACTAATATCCACTGTGCATCCCCAATGCTAAGCACACAACATCTCACACATGACTGGTACACAAGATCCTTTGAATGAATTGTAAATATATGATGATAAAAAAATCGATGAGATAAGGTATGAGGGAGGTATGTGTAATGTAGTATAAGAGTTGAGAAGAGGAAGCAGCGAAGCCCAGAAAATGAGATCAGCAAAGTCTACATGAAGGAGGGCCTGTAAGAGCTGGCCTTGCAGCATGGTGAGAAGGTGGATGTGGTTTAGTGAAGCTTGAGTGCTTGGCTACATTATGTCTCTTTTTATGCTCACACAGGGATTTACATAAAAAAGCAGGGGAGAGGGGACCTCATTCCTGAACTGAGAAACAGCAGTGATACAGAAGTTCCTAAACTTTTAAGGGGAGAGGCCACCATGCGTTGGGTGCTGTGTACATGAGTCAAATAAGGGGAAAGAGGGTATGGAAGGCACGGGGATGACAGAGCAATCATAATCACATGTGGTCAATTGTGGAATAGGAAATGTTTGATGAGGGGAAGAGAGTAGCAAACACAGTATAAGTAACCATTTAGATGTCTATATATTAGACACACAGAGAGACCTACTATATAGTAAAATGATAATACAGGGCACAGATGGTCTCCTGCAAAAGTAGTTAACACTTGGTTTTGCATCCACTTGTTTTTATATTTTTTTATTTTTATATTTTATTTTTTTATTTTTATATTTCAGTCCCTGAGCTTCTAGTGCCTTCTAACATCCCAAATTCTCAGGCCAGCTACAGAAACACACTATGCTGTAATTCATGTCCTGAATCTCACTTCCCCTTCTCTCTTTCATTCATTTATCCCTATTCTCTGCCAGCTGCGGTATGAGATACAGTGATCACAATAGAAAAGGCTCCTATTACACCATATGCTGTTGGTATGTAACATGGAGTAACCTGGCTGGAATCTGGAAGAGAGTCAGTCCCCAGACAGTTAGCTTGTCTAGTGCCAGAAGGTGCTACATGAGCGACTAGGGTAAAATGACCAACATCTGTCCAAGCAATTTGTGGTCTAAGCTACTCAGCAGCAAACAACCTGACATGATGCTCACACAAGTGCAATTGTGGCGCACAGCCATGGTGGGAAACCAACTGCTCTTGATTTGGCTAACTCAGTGCAATGGAACGCATAGCTGGCGCTATGAATCAAGTCAGAACCATAACCGGAAACGAGCCTACTCTCCATTATCTAGCCCCCACCAATCATGGACTACAAGAGGGTCTACACCTATTAAATTCTCTCTAAAATAAAAAACAAAGGTTATTACATTTATCTGACACTAACTTCACTCTCTGTCGGAGAATCTGCTTCTTTTTCTCATATGGACTCAGACTCTAAGGAGAGAACCATCCCATCACACCTCAAAAGGGCCCTAGCTGAAACTAAGAATATCTGGTGAAATGAGCAAGGGTGCTGCTTTCTTGGTGAACCTGGTTCTGGCACAAGGGTGAAGGAGGTAGACACAGAGAACACTCAACTACAACCAAACCAGATATCCAGAGACACAGAGGGTCCCAAGAGCTCATCACTATAGTAGACCTAAAACTAACCCAACATGGTTCAGAGAAATTCACAGAAGAGAGGGCAGAAAGAATGTTAGAGCTGCATGATGGGTCATTATGCACAGAGACATTGCCTCTTACCCATAACTGATGGCTATCACCACAATGCACGACCCATGTTCCTCAACAAGGTGGTTCCCTGCACAGGGGGGAGGAGAGGGAGGAGGCTAATGATGGTATCAACATGACTGTATACACACTGTGTACATAACTAATAGAAAAAAGAAAAAAGAAATGGCTCCTATTGATATGAAAAATGTGGTATTCACCTATTGCCTTCCAGAATTATCATTGTTGCACTAAGGAACCCAAAGCCCAAACAAGGCTGACAGAGATATTTGGAGTGGAGGGATTTCACCTCACGTCACTTATCTCTTCCTTTACAAGAGAGAAAGCACCCATGTTCGGAAGCCTCAGTCTGTATTCCACCAAGAGTCCTCTTAAGTTTTCCCATGTCTACATTCACTGACCCTATTGGCCTCACCTTCTGTCTTCAGGGAGGACCTTGCATACAGACCGGGAGCTAGACAGAGGGCTATGTTCAAAGCCTGGCCTGATTCCCTGAAGGGGGAGGGTCAGGAGGTAATGAAATGCCTGATTTGGTAGGGATGGAATTCTGATTTGCAGAGCCACTAAACTACTTCCAGAAGCACCCTTGACTCCCCAGGCCAGAGGCAATGCAGGAGGTGCAGATCAGAGCTGATGTGTTCACCTGGCTGCTCCACTCAGCTCAGCTACCAAAGTCAGGCAGGAAGGCCCGGAGGATTCCTGTCCTCTGAAAGGATAATGGTAATCTGCACATTCATAAATCACTAGGACACTCCCGCCCGTGAGCACAGGCAGTGAAGTGAGAGCCTTTAATGCCTGTAAAATTTTACTCTGAAGGAAAATTACTTTAGTTCATTAAACCTTCCTGATACCTTGGTGCCTTTAAATCCAGGAGACTCTTTGCACATCTCTCTTTCTTCTTCTTCTCCTCCTCCTTCTTCTTCTTCTTGTGTTTCTCCATTCCTCCTTTCTTACTCAACATGTAATAACTGCACATCTTTATGGAGTACAGCAAGGAAAATGAACATATGTGCATCATATATACTGGGCAATCAATGGAAATGAACATTTCATCTCTTTATCATTTTTTTTTTAATGTTCAGAGCACTTGCACTAAAACAAATATTAGGTCAAAGCAAGAACAAGATGTTCAAAGGTAAAGGGGACATCCAGGAGCAGTGGCTCATGTCAGTTATCCCAGCTACTTGAGAGAATGAGCATCACAAGTTCAAGCCCAGCCTGGATAGCTGAATGAGACTTTTTCTCAAACCACTTCTTTTGTTTTGAAAAGACTGGAGATAGGTCTCAGTAGTGAAGCACTTGTACAAGGTCTGTAGTTCAATCTCTACTACCACCAAAGAGAACAAAAGAATGAGGAGAAGGCCAACGAGGAGGAGGAAGATGAGGAAAAAGGAGGAAATGGAGGAGACAAAGGAGAGAAATAAGTTGTCATCACTTTATTCTTTCCCTGGCCAGAGAGGCTTCTTTAGCAAGAGCAGTCAACAAGAGAACATTAATAGGATGCAATACATACCCTCTGGGAACACCCCTCTAGAGTTGTGAATCTCAACATCCTCCTCCCACCAGGGGGAGCTCACTTCCACCAGGGAATAGAAATGCAATTCACCAGCAGCACACGCTGTCTGGGCAGATACTGTGTGTTCAGAACAAAATAAATGCTTCTCCCTGCCCACCAGAAGTGCTTAGTGTAGTTGGTTGGGAGAATAAGGAATTACTTTCTTTTATAAAGAGATACAATGTCTCCAGTATATACATGAGACAGGTAATTTTACACAACTAGGAGCCCCTCTCCCTAAAGGGTTCAGGGCAGTTTCATCAACTTTGGGGCTCAAGACAGAATCTCAATGTGACCCCTGAAATCCCTCCTCATCTCACACACAGCATGATAAACTTTGAGCTCTGAAAATGCACCACAGGCCACTCAAGTGCCCCATTTCTGGTCCCCATCAGTTTTTCATTCATTGGCCCCAACAGTATATATGGGATGTCTCCTCTCCATTCAGTGCTATCCACTCAGCAGTGAGGACAGCAAAGCATCTTCATCTCTCTCCTACAGTTTTCACTCTAGCAGAGGACAGAAGCAAGCAAACGAATAGGTAAAGGAGTGAAAGGGAAGTGCTAGGCGGAGAAGATGAGAAGAAGGAGAACAGAGAGAGGCAATAGGGAAAGGAAGTTATAAAAGAAAGGGGAAAGAGTCCAGAAAAAGCCTTGATGAGAACCTGGCATTTGAACAGAATCCTGAATGATTTGAGAGCTTAGGACTCGGGGCTCTCTGGGTAACAAACATCACAATGAGAAGAATAAGCCAGTGAGTGATCCTGAGGCACAGGCAGACCTGGCATGAGCAACAAGCAGCATGAAGGTTGCTGAAGCTGAACGTGAACAAGGAGACAGCCACAGGAGATGAGGCCAGCAAAGGACTGTGAGCAGCACAGCCCACCCAGCCGTGTGAGGCACGGCAAAGGCTTTTATTCTTACTCTGAGTGAGACTGAAAGTCGCTGGTGGAAGTGAACAAGGAACTGACGTTTCAACAAGATGCTCTGTTGCAGTATGGAGAAACCAAGCAGGCAAACAAAGTGGGTTACGTGCCAAGTGTAGCATCCCAGGTTGAACAACATGGCTGGACTATGACAACAGCAATTTGGGGAAAGAATGAAAATAAATAGGATCAGAACATATTTTAGGACAAATATAAGAAATTTCACTGAGAAAGTGGACAATAGGATGTGATTAAAAGAGCACCATCAGGCTGGAGAGGTGTCTCAACCATTTAAGGTGCTTACTTGCACAGACATGGGTTCATTTTCCAAGTACCTACCTAATAAATCCAGATACACAAACCAACACATGCATCTGGAGTCTGTTTGCAGTGATAAGAGGCCATTTTACATTTCCAACAACAGTGGATGAGAGTTCCTGTTTCTCCACATCTTTGGACCCAGTTATTCCCTTACTGGGCATATACCCTAAAAGCTCCACGCCTCAGCTCAGAGATATTTGCTCAACCATGTTTATAGCTGCTCAATTCATAATAGCCAAGAGCTGAGAGCAACCCAGATGTCCATCACTAGATGAATGGATAACTAAGATGTGGTATATCTACAAAATGGAATTCTACACAGCAGTAAGGAAAAACAACACAATGAAATTTGAAGAAAAATGGTTGAGCCTGGAACAGCTAATTCTCAGTGAAGTTACCTAATTACAGAAAGATTATCACCACATAGTTTCACTCATCTATAGCTCCTAACCTAAATCTACCCAAGTCGCCGACATACCTACCAAGCATCTGGAGGACCAGATAATACAGAGGGTGGGGAGAGAAGGGAGGGTAAAGAAGGGAGTGGGTAGACAAAACTGGACCCAAAAGGCAATGGCACCATAAAACTCTACATCCTAAAAGCAGACCAAATGGCTGAAACTCCACCAGGCCCTTAAGGGAACACCATATTCACAAGGGCCTGGAGAGAGTATGACAAAAACTGTTCACTATCTCCTCCTATTTTTGCTTCTCTCTCTCTTTCCCTCCCTCTTCTCTCTCATCCCTATGTCTCTTTTATATCACTTATCTGATCTTCCTTCTCTTCTTGGCGCCTGACCTGTAACTCCCGCTACCAGCAGGTGGTAATCATCCACAATGAACTTTTGGTCACCGAGACCTATAAGGTTTCCCAAAAGAAGACACATTTATGTCAGAGTGCTTGAGGATCCACCATAGGTTAGTGGTAAGACTCTACTGTTGGTATATAGCATGAAGCGACATGACTGGAAGCTGGAAGAGAGTCAGTGCCCAGACAGTTACTGCATCTAGTGCCAAAAAGGTGCTACATGAGCAACTGGGGGATAAAGTCCAATATCTGCCCATGCAACGCATGGTCTAACTTACTTAGCAGCAAACAACCTGACGTGAGGCTCATACAAGTACAATAGTGGCACATAGCCATTGTTGGAAACCAACTGCCCTCAATTTGCCTAACTGATCTGCTCAGTGGAACAGAATCCATAGCTGGAGCTGGGAAACAAGTCAGACCCATATCCAAAAATGAACCCACTCTCCACTAAAATACCTCTTAAAAGAAATGGTTAACACATCTACTTGGTGCTAACTTTACTCTCTGTTGGAGAATCTGCTTCTCTTTTTCAGATAAATGAGGAGCCTAAGAAGAAAACCACCCCCATATACCTCAAAAGGGCGTAAAGAATGTCAGAGCCTCACGTTGGGTCATGACACACAGAGACATTTCCTCTTACCTGAAACTAAAGGCTTACCCCACAATAAACAACTCATATACCCCAACAAGTAGGGTCCCTGTGGAAGGGCAAGGACAGGAAGGAGGCTAACAATGTTACCAACTTGAATGTATTCACTGACTACAAAAAATGATAAAACATATGTGTTCTTAAAAAAAAAAAAGAAGAAAGAAAGAAAGAAAAGAAAAAAAGAATACCATTAAGGAAGATCCTCAGCATTTGGGCCTGAGTGACTGGAAACCTGGAGCTGCCAAGTTATGAGATGAAGACTGTTGGAGAAGGTTTGGGAGAAGCATTTTTGGAAGTTTAGCATTGGACAGGATGTTTGAGGTGCATAAGAGATACTGAAAAATAGAAATAAAATACTGAGCCAGATCCCTGAGTCTGAATCTCAGAGAGGAGAGCCACGAAAAAAAAAAAAAAAAAATCACTTGGGAGTTGTCAGTGACTAGATGGTGTGAAGAGACTTGAAACAAAATGTCTCTAAGCAATGAATGTGTTGATACTGAAGGGCTGAACATTGATGCATTTCTGCCAGAAAGCCAGCCAATTTGGACTTTTAGATTGGCACAGTGGCTGTTTGTGTCCCGAGAGACCCACCAACCATGAACATAAGCTATGAACACTTTCAGGAACCAGATACATGATGGCCTCTTCTGCAGAGGCCAGTTGGTCCTTGACCTTCTCTCGTGATTGTTCTGAGTAAAGTGACCATTGTGATAAAGATGGAAGCTTTGCCTCAGCTCCACATGGACCACCTTACCAAGGGGGGACTTGATATGATCACTACTGAACCCCCAAACTGGCAACATAAGAAACCAGTGTTGAGACCTCACATCATACCTTCTGACAGATTACTTACAGAGAAGCCCTTCTAGACCGTACATTGAGCACCTTCTCATAGGAATTGCTTTCCTCCCTGTGTCAGTTCTGCTGGAACCATCATCTACCCATTTCATAAAGCCATCCTCCCTGTCACAATGTTCCACATAGCAGAACTTCTACTAAAGAATTCCTCTCAGCCAGGTATGATGGCACACGCCTTTGATCCCATCACTTAGGAGGCAGAGTTAGGAGGATCACTGTGAGTTCAAAGCCACCCTGAGACTACATAGTGAATAAGAGGTCATCCTGGGCGACAGCAAGACCCTACCTTGGAAAAAAAAAAAAAAAAGAATTCCTCTCAGTCACAGCAGGTGAATGGTGGTAATGGGTCTGCCTGTGTACTTCACTGGTCCTCCTCATACCTGATCATCCACAAGCAGCTGGCATGGTCTGAACAGTTGAGAGGATTTCTGGAGTGTCAGTAGCAATGTAACTAGAAACCTAAGTCTTTGTGAGGTTCTGTCCTCTGAGAGGATCAATGGATGGATGTGTGGGCAGATGGATAGATAGATGGATGGACAGAAACATGATTGATTGGTAGATAGATGGATGATATAGATTGGTGGTAAATATGGACTAGACAATCAAAACTCAAACGTACAGTACCTCTTCTAATTGTTATGCCCATGAACTACTGCAAGACGTTTTCTTCATGTTCCTCCACTCTAGGCTTTGTTCATAAAGTGGTAATGTTAGTTCCCCAGGAGAATATGGCACCATAAGACAGAACATCTGTCCCACTGTACTGGAGGCTGCAACTAATATCCATCTGTTTTAAGTGCCTCATACTAACGACAGGCAAAGAAAGAGGTTACTTGCCAGCTGGGGTGATTTGTCCCTATTATTGCAAGGAAATCAAGGCTATTGTACAATGAGCCCAGGGAGAATGATGTTTGAAAACTCTTGTTATTATGCTTCTAGTTAATTTCAAGCCTTCTTATTATTTTCGAGTCCTGAAGTAAAAGTTAATGGAAGACTACAGCAATAAAGGATTAGGACCCTTCAGGAATGTGAGTTTGGGTTGTTCAGTCACACTACTGGGTCAAAAAATGCTCAACAGCTGAGGTGCTCACTAGTGGCAAAGGAACTATGGAATGGGCAGCTGAGAATAAAGTCAAGCTGGTTCAACTACATCCTCAGGGCCAGGGACAGAAATGAATATTATGACCAGTATGGAAATTTTTTATTTCTTGTTTTGTATGAAGATAGATGGATGAAAGTCTGAATGGAAGGATCAACAGAAGTATGTGTAGGCAGATGAGTGGATAGATGGGTGGACAGACATATTAGACAGATAGATGGATGATAGATAGATAAGATGGATGGATGGATGGATGGATGGATGGATGGATGGATGGATGGATAGATAGATAGATAGATAGATAGATAGATAGATAGATAGATAGATAGATAGATGACAGACAGATAATAGATGGATATACAGATGACAGATTTATAAACTTTCTCTTTTCTGCTATTCTCCATGTGCCTTCTTTATGCAAATAATATGATAGTTGGCTTCACAAATAGTTTAGGTTATAGAATATCCACACAGGATTGTCACAGAATGGCAAGAATCATTAATGTCACCCAGAGAAGCAACAGTAACTAATTGGACTTTATCTGTAATTTCCTTAGAAGAGACTGAAAGCATCCTCCTGGTATAAAATGTTAAAATTTATTAGACAGAATCACCAGTGTCCAGGGGGCTGTCAAACAATGATAGGCTTATAGGTTGGAAAGGGTGCTCCCAGTAGCCCAGACAAAGTTATACACTGTGCTGTCTGCTTTATCTCAGAGCAGTCCTTCCAGTGCACAGTAGGTAACTGGGCCCTGCAAATTGCTCTCCAAGGCTTTCTGTGGACTAGCCTCTGGTCTTATTTGGCCAATAAAAGGCACTAGTGTGGCTGGTGAAAGCAATTGCAACCCAGTCAATTCAACAACGCATAGCGCATCTTTGGAGAGGTGCAGTGTTAAGGAACAGCACCAGAAATGTTAGAAAAGCTATAGTGGGGGGTCCTGAGTTCCTCTGCTGCACCTCAGCATGGAGCCCAGGAGAGGAGACCCTGAGTGAGAGTGCTCTCTGCCTCCAGTCCTGCTCCTTCCCCTGCAGAAGAGCAATGGCTCTTTCAATTAGTAAGTTTTAGGCAAAGCTGCCCTTCCCTTTCTTGCTCCTCTGGACTTCCCTTGCACTCTGGGAATTATGTCTTACCTTTAATTTCTTCTATTGAAAATATCTAGAGGCAGAGATCCTGGGAGCCATTGGAAGACATACTTTGAGAAAGAGGGATGAAAATACATGCACACAGCCCACACAAAGAAAGACTGAGGATGGGCCACTGGGTCGAACTGTGAGATGGGCGCAAAGGCCTTGAAATCACTATTTTACTTCATTTATGACCCTTACTCTCTTCCAACATGACCACTAAATTCCAGCCATGATTTCATACCCACCCCTCCTGCACGCCATGAAGGAGAGAGGTCATGTTCTTTTCCCTCCTCTAAAAGTCACTCCCACTCTTCACCCGATGTTCTCCTCCTCACTTTTCAAGGCCCATCTTAAACTTACTCTCAATATCCTGAGGTCTTACCTGTCCCCCAAGACAAATTTAGCTCATTTTAATCAACATTCTACTAACCTGTTATACATACTATCAATTATATTACTCACTGACATAATGCTCTAGTGTTATGTGCATCTTTACCACGAGGTTAAGTGCCCTCCAGGACAAGAACACTGTTTTTCTCATGGCTACACTATAAGTCTATCACTGCATGCTTTCTTAACACAGCACCTCTCCAGGGATGCACAGTGCATTGTTGAGTGGACTGCGCTGCTATTGTTTTCAAAGGAGATTGCAAGCCATGGCTAAGACGCTCAGGATAGCCTCAAGGAGAATAAGAGGCTTAAGTGAGATCATGGCAGGGGGAAAATGACATTTTCCATCCTCTCCTTTCGGAGAATACTGTTTTCATGGGCACATTTCCTCAGATACGCTGGTCTGCCTAGCCTCACCAAAGACAGTTTCAACATGGTTTGTGGAAAAAACTTCAAAAATGATCAGGAGGGCAAATGGTACAGTACAAGGAAGGGGAAATAGTGAAATATGACTAGTGAATTTTAAGGAATTATCTGTGGTCTTCAAGAGAGAACATGGGATATATACCTGAACTTGCAGGGATCTAAGTTAAAGAAAATGCTAGCACTCAAGACAAAAGCATGACTTGATAGATGAGAGGAATTCACACAGACACAAGCACAGCAAACGTAGAGAGGCATGCTTTTTGTTGAGCACCTACTAAGCGCCAATCACCATTCTTGGTGTTCTATGTGAATTACACAGAGTAGGCACAGAACTATGGTGAAGGGGAGACAACACTGTCTGCACCACCCAGATGTCCCAATCCATTAATTAAGAGAGGCTTATCCCTCTGTGATCCAAGGAAAGGAAAGGAAATTAATAAACATAGTCATCCTTAAAAGTGGGCCATCATTAAGAAAGTATTTTGCAGAAACTGGTGGCTGAAAAAAAAAAAAGAGACAAATGAAAGATTATCGAAATGGTGTTGATGAAACAAGGAGCTTGTGAAAAATGGCTGCTAAGTGGTGGGGGATTGTTCTCGTTTGTGTAACAAGCCATTAAAAGTGAATTAAAAATCCATTCACTGTCATTTCCCAAGGGGCTTTGAAAATGAGAGAGACAACCATTGCTTGGAAATGATGTAGGTAACATGCATCCCAGCAACAGAGACAGAGCCAAAGAATCCTTGAATTTCCTACCAATTCCTAGAAGCTGGTGCTGGCTCCCCAGGACAAGGGTGAGTCCAAAGGTACACTGTTAACTAGAAAAAAAAAAAAAAAAAACTGAGCTCACCACTTCCTACACATCCACTGCTCTGTCCATCCAATCACTGCCAGAACCACTCTCAGGCTAAGACCAAGTGCCCTGTGTGCAAAGGAGAGACGAAACCTGCTCCAAAGTGAAGCTCCCAGAGATAATTGTCAACCTAAAGGAAAACATAGGCAATCTGCTTCTTTGGAGAACCATCTCTGTGTGGACTCTGGGCTCAGATAGTCATCCTCCAGACCTGAGTTCAGAGCCTGCCCTACTGAGGCCCAGCAGCTTTATCTTGAAAAGAGCCAGCATGCCTCAGTCATCCAGCTGTGGTGAGGAAGAGGTGAAAGGCATCCCACTGCACAGTCTCAAAGCATGCCCTCAACATGTAATGTACATATGGCAGGCATGGTTGAGCACAGTAGATGGCCCACCATCAGAGGGAAAATGTCATGTCCTCAAGAAGAGGTATGTCACATCTTTACTGATGAAAATTAGGAACTCACAAAATACCAGGCAGCCTTTTCAGATCTCTCACTGATGCGGAGATGACAACCTGGAATTACTCAATGTGCGGTGTTCGCGTTGTGTGGCCACATGCTCATGGGCTCCATGATAGCAAGATCACAGTCCCAGCCCAGCCCATGTGGCCTGGTGTGAAATCCTACCGTTCATCTTTTTCATTTCAGTGCCTGTCTTCACATATCCTGCCTGAAAGCATTCACTCCTCTTCCTTCTCACTTCCTAGCAGGGACAGTGTCCCCTCCCTCCTCCGTCTTGGGAGATCTCAGCTGAACACTTTCACTGCTAATCACAGCGACATTCCTGGGAAACAGAATGTTCCCAGATGACAAGTAGCCACTAGCATGAGATGCTTCACATGACACCCAATGCAAGGGCTCAACTGGATTGTGAGATGCCTCAGAGCAAATGGTACACCTGCTTTATGCATTGTAGGATCTCCAGCATCTCAGAGAGTACCCAGCAACCCATGGATACCCCTGCGAACAGAGGTGAAAAGAGTCACCTTTTGCAAGCCATGATCTATCATCGATCTAGCCTGTCTCTTATTCAATCCTACAAATCTTTGTAGACCCTTTTATAGGCAACATCCGGGCCAATCAATGTGGGGAGATGAAGGGGTGACACACACAGTGTTTCTGACCTATGACATGTTCAGGGCCAAAAGGGAGACATACATTCATAGGGTGAAATTCCATACAGTAAAAGTCAGTGTTTGCCTGGATGACACACAAGGCTGGTGACATTGCACCTAATGTCTCCGTGAGCCAAACGAGAAGCCCGCAATATTGATGCATAATAGAACCAGTGATTTCTTGGTTGGGATGACTCATGACTGACTTTTATGAAGATTTGTTTTCTTTATTTATGAGAAAAGGAGAGAGAGAAAATGGGTATACCAGGGCTTTCAGTCACTGCAAACCTTTTGCATCTGGCTTAAGTGGGTCCTGGGGAATTGAACCTCCATTCTTTTGGCTTTGCAGGCAAGCTCCTTAACTGCTAAGTCATCACTCCAGCATGAAGATTTTTATAAGAGATGATACTTAAGCTGCACATCGTTATGGACAAAGAAGGACAGGAGCTGCTCAGGCCAAGGAAGCAATGTCAAGAATATACAAGGATGTGCTGGGGAGATGGCTCAGCCCTTAAAGGCATTTGTGTGCAAAGCCTGTCAGCTTGGATTCAATTCCCTCGCAGCCATGCAGAGCTAGATGAATAGTAGCACATGAATCTGTGATTCCAACGTCCCTACAGCCATGGGAGGTGGAACCAGGAGAATCCAAAGCTCCCAGTCAGCTTGCCTGGTGGTTTTGCAGCCTTGCAGTTTGTTTGCAGAAAGACCCTATCTCAAAGAAGGTTGAACACAGACACTTTGAAGTTGTCATCTGATCTACACATGTGCACCATGGCACAAGTAGACACACACACACACACACACACAGAGAGAGAGTTGTATTTAAAAGGAGGAGGAGAAGAAGGAGATAGAGAAAGAAAAGAAGAAGCAGGAAAAGCAGCAGCAAGGAGACTTAAAGTTGCCAACCACGGTCCCTGCTGGGGCCATCTTTGGAGGCTGGAGCTATGGGTCCTCAAAGCAGGTGGAGGTGTTCTGCATCCAGATAGTGATGGCTTTAAATCCTGGATGTGTAAGTGTCCAGTGTGGCTATGACAAATGACTACAAATTGGAAACAACTCAGATATCTTTTGTTACTGCGATGGTGGTCTGAATGCAGAAGGACTTTCATTGGCTCCAGTCATAGCATCAGTATGGCTATGCTATATTTCTTTTCCTGAGACTTCAACGCAAATCCACTGCCTTGAATTCACAGCTTCCCAAGGCTACCCCACCCTCTGTTCATGGTTTTCTTCCTTCCCCAGAGCCCACAATGGCTGCTTGAGTCTTTATCACATGACAATGCCCTGACTCCTGTGCCTCCTTCTTCACCATTTGGAAGTTTCTGCACAGTACAAGGTGATCACTTATTTTGAGTACGGAGGTTGGAACCTTACTGCCCTCTAGAATTTTCATTTTCTTCTGCCCTGTGACATAACATAATTGTAAATTCTTAGAATGATGATGCAGACATTTTGGGCAGGTGACATGAAAGGGCTCCAGCCCCTTTAGCAATAGCATGGAGATGTCTTATGTGACTATCATGAGGGTGGAGGGTGGATCATTAAAGATGAAAAGCAGGAAGACTGGTGAGAACAGTCCATCAATGGTCCAAGTACGAGAGTGAGTGATGTGAATGGAGGCAGCAGCAGTGATGAATGAAAGAGAAGGAGAAAAGAAGCTCTAATCAAAGCAGTTGCAAAAAAATAATTGCAAATGGGGCATAATAGATGAGGGGTAATGACCATGAGGTTTCAGAAAGTTAGGGCTTCATTTTAATCAAGAAGTTGTGGCTGCTTCCATGCTGAATCTGATAATCAGTCTCAAGGTGAAGGAGACAGAGCCTGAGGACACTCAACACCTACAAAAGCAGAAATCCAGAGGCTCCTAAGACTTAACACTCACCCACCATGCCTCAGGCAATTTTGAAGAAGAGGGAGGGAAGATTGTAAGACCCACAGGTTGAGACATCATACCTCGAGGCATTCCCTGCCCCCCAAAATCACTGACTTACTGCTCCCACAATGCGTAAAACACCCCATGGAGTATACCTGCAACCTCACTGAGAAGCGTCCCCAATGGAATGGGAGCAGGGATGAGAAAAAAGAGACAACACATGATATATCCATATGAAACATCATCATGATCATCATCATCATCATAAACATTTTAAAAATTCCAGAATAAAAAGAAGTCATGCTTAAAATCTAGCTTCAGTATGAAGAAGAAGAATATTCAGAATCCTGGTGGCCCCACACTCCTTATCGCATAGTCTTGGTTAGCTGCAGAGACTCCTAGCTTCTACCCCCTTACCATTTTATCTTCCCTATATTAGAAACCAGCTCACCTCCTCATGCTCCTCCTTCTGCTGGTATATAAAAGAGCCTCTTCACTGTTGCACAATTGCCTAGACATCTGGGAGTCACCTTCTCTAGATTTTTGTTTTTAGCTTCTTCGCTAATTTTGCAAACTTTTGGTCTAAATGTCACCTTCTCTGGATTCCATGTTCTTCCCATATTGGCTTTAGTCTAGATTTTATCCCAGAACAGCAGACAGCATCTTCCCAGGATGCAAGAGTTGAAGGGTCGTCTAACATGTGGGGAATGTTATGGCATAGATGTTCATCTGTATTGGACAAAAACTTGCCCCATCTCCAAGAGGTCTGTGCCATATATCACAGTAGAAATACTGTCCATTCAGTCTCGAAAGCATTCATAAATCCCAGATATTAGAAGTAGAAAAAAATTTATAGAGTATCATCAAAGCCATGCCAGAACCAGAGAAGTGTCCCTGACAGTTTCCAGCAGAGGTCAGCACTCAGCCCAGCAGCTGGGCCAAGATTCCCACTTTAAACTTATCTGAAATGCCTAAAATAACACAGTCCTGGGTTTTGTCTCCACATAACTCCTAGGGCAGGAGCTGAACCTCCAGTGGCTGATGATCGGTGATTTAAGAGCCCTCACTAGTGTAGCCCAAGACATAATAACAAAGAACACATAATTTATTTGTATTGATTTGCCAACACACATTTGATCATATCTCCTTGTCCCTCCTTTCCCTGAGAATCCATGGCCACTGTCCTGTGAAATTTATCTTCTGCAAAATATCTCTGTAGAAGTAAGTTTCTCGCATATCATAGCTACAGCAATAGCCCAAGATAGGGAAACTTGCCAGGGAAAGGAAGAAAAAGACACAGGAGTCTTTCTTGTGTGGCAACAAAGATCTAAACAATCTTCCTTTGGGATGGAAAGCTCACCAGATGTACTTAGGAATTATGGCCTCACATCAGAGAACTGAATTCCCGGGTACAGAACTGAAGACGTCATATTCTTGCTAGAGAGGAATAAGGGGATGATTAATTGTTGAAGCAAACAGAAGAACTAAAAACTAAGGAACAAAGGTGAGTTTGAGCTTCATACTAGACTGCTTTGGCCCCAACCACCCCAGGCATTCAGCATGGCTTTCATTCAGGCTTGAAAAAGTGACCTTTATTCAGGTTATTTCACACAAATAACCTTTTTCTGAGCATCTAAGTATGTGCTTGGCCACGTTCCAGAAGCAGTAGTAGGTTAGACATAGTTTTTTTAATCTCCAGAGACTCCACCCCATGGCACATGGGGTGATAAATCATCAGATAGTTGAGTCACTATGATTTCTGCACCAACACAAGTTCTTGAAGTGTTGGTACAATGGCATCAGTGACTCCTCTGTCTCAAGGCATACATATGGACACACCAGACCCCAGAACAGAAGAAAAAAGCAAAAGCTTAGGTCAAGAGCACTGGCTCTGTGTGGTACAGCCTGATCAATACCCAAGGTTGGCTGTATTGAGAGGTCACCTACAACGAAGCGATTGCTTTGGAATTGGTGATACCTTAGTGGTCCACAGGGACATGACATTGATAGACTCAATCTTTACCCTACTCAGATACACTTGGATTTATGGAGACTAGTCTAGAAAACACAAAAAGAAAAATTATCCTCCATCTTATCCTAGGGATGCATGCATGCTGCCGTCTGTCTACAAGGATCCAGCCACCCTCTCCCCCCAGCAGCACAGACCCTACTCCCAACAGGGGGGTCATACCTCACTACCCCAGTCCACAATCCTCTCTCTGCATGAGGCCCCTTGTATTCCCTGGTATCTCTCAACCCAAGGGCTCACCTTCCAATCTGGCCTTCACATATCTTTGATTCATATGTAGCATATCAATGTGGGAGGCAACAAACCCCTTCCCTTTGTAACATATCTTTGTGGCTGGCTAACCAAAGAGTACAGAAATACCTAAAACTGCTGAAGGAAACATCAAGGGTATCTAGGTCTTTGTTTTGACCATTTGAGGTGCTACATCAAGCCTGACCTGAAGTCAATATATCTCTATTTTTTTTTTTTTCTGGAAAACCAGCTACTTGCCCCTTTTATTGCATCCTGATCATGCTGCTGTCCCATTTGAAATGCCCCTCCCAACCTTTTAAGCCACGGACTATAATCATTTCCTCAGATAAGGGCACCTTACTTTCTCCACAGAGTCTTGCTCCTCTTTAAGGACACTCAAAACATCCTAACATTGTACCTGCTCCACCATCGCAACAAAAATGTCTTATGATCTTACTGAACCTAGAGGGCTTTGAGTCTCTTTTACTTTGCGAACAGGAAATGAACAAACATAACCTTATCTAATGCACTATAGATATTTATTTACTTATTTATTTTTCGTTTTTTTGAGGTAGGGTCTCACACTAGTCCAGGCTGACATGGAATTCACTATGGAGTCTCAGGGTGGCCTTGAACTCATGGCGATCCTCCTACCTCTGCCTCCCTAGTGCTGGGATTAAAGGCGTGTGCCACCACGCCTGGCGCACTGTAAATATTTATAAATAATTCTTCATAAGACAACTTTTATAGGATTAACAAATTCTAACAAATCACAATAATGACATTAGGACTAAACATCAACGTTTACATTTAATCCCAGCAAAAATCTAATGAAATGTAACATTATTTAGCACCCTTTTTTTCAGAGATGAAACAGAATCCTACAGAGATTAAATGAGCAAAGTCCCACATTACATAAATGGCAGCACATTATAAGTTCTTACTCAAGAAAACCCATTTCCTTCCAGCGCTTCCAATTCCACCTCCTTCCTGATTAGAAGGTATCAATTAACTCAGCAATTTCAGCACCACCGATGTTACCATAGCAGCAGAAAGCATGTGGGAACCTCCGGTGGAATTTCCTCAAGGCCAGGTTCGATGGAAATCCAAGGAAATCCTCCAGCAACTCCTCTCTCTCCTGGCCTCTCCTCACTGCTCAAAGCTGAGTCGTCCCAGGTGCTGAGTCACAGGTACTCTTCCTCCAGGACACCTGCCTGCAGGGCCCATGGGGGCCTTTATTCTTCCTTAGCGCTGAGACTCAGAAGAGTAGGCACCACGTGGGCAAGGGCTGGATCTAGGACACCTGCGGCCCACTGCCCAGTCGACGGAAGTGGCCGAGATGAGAGACGGCGCTGCCGCAAGGACAGGCTAAGCTCAGAACTGTAGCAGAGGGGAGATTCAAGCAGCAAGCAACGCCGAGCATTGAAAATGCGCCAAGCACTTTGTAGGTACTGTGAGCCCAAGAAGAGATGAGGAGAGCTTGCTAAGACAGGAGAGTATGGGGCTGAATGTGGGTGGAGAAGAGTTAGAAGGCAAAAGGCGTGTAGATGCAGAGGAGCCAAGGACAGACAGACAGGCAGGCAGGTATGCAGGCAAAAATGGATGTCTCTTATGCCCCAGGTAGGATTTCTTATTGTGGCTCTAAAGCATACTCATTTGACAAAATTTTGGTTTTAAAGAGGATTCTGCATCCCCCTGCCCACTTCCATTGACATGTTACATGCCTCCTTCTGTCCTTCCCTTACCCCACAGTGGGGAGAAAAATTGAAGGAAGAGAGGGAAAATGATAGAGGGCCAGAATGAATGGTACCCAAATCTCTGTATGCCAACTTAAAAATGATAATAAATTTTAAAACTGTAAATTCTGGTCAGTCCCTTTCACACATTAAATGAAAGTGCTGGGGCCCACATCAAGCATTCTGCATTTATAGGCCATCCAAATAAAGAATATTACTCCTGAATTTTCCAGTCATATTGCTTTATATCTTCACAAATCCACAAAATCTTTAAAAAAAACTGTGTCACCCTGGCTTTCTTATCACTCATGGTGCTATCAAGAATCACCCTATAGCCATTAAACCTTTCTGATTCATATTCATTTTATTTCCACCTCTGGTGGATCTTTCTAAACAGATACTACAATTGCTTCCTTTTGTTTAGCCATAGCACCAAAAGCCGCTGAAGTAAACAATCATCAATGAAAAGCCAGGGTCGCGTGGGCTGTAGATTACGCACCGAGCTAGGCTGATTGACGCTGTGCTGGTTCCCACACACCAGTTTGAAAGCAGGTTCAAGTTCACACCCCAGTAAAATCCCTAATGAAGTCAGCACCAAAAATGGGGCAGGCGGAAATAATCAGGACAGCTCCCTTTAAACCGGTGGGTGTCAAAGACACTTGGGGTTAGAATCTTTCTGGAAAAAATCAAGGGCCAGCACAAGCCCAGAGTGCAAGGAGGGGGGTCCAAGAGAAGGCAAGGACAGCTCGACAGCTATGCCTCAGAATGGGACCCGAGCAGAGGCTGGAGCCAAAGGCTTCGCTCCATCTGCACCCCCACCACCACCACCACCACTTGCTGCAGTTTGGAGTTCAATCTTTCTCTCTGGTTCCAGTTCCACAGGACACCCAGTGGGCTCTCTCTGTGTAACAGAGGACCAGCTCACCAAAGAAGTTCCCAATCTCCAGTTCCTGGGACAGGATTCCCATGGGCTTCACTTACTCTGACACACTTTTCTAGAGACAAGAGTGAGTACTGGCCAAGAGGATGGCCATATTTACATCAGGTATCACACAGGGAGCAAAGAGACCTGGGTAGAGAAAAGCATCAGGAAGCCTGCCTGTGGGCAAATAACACAGCAGGCATTCTAACTGAGCAGACACCCAGATGGTCAGGTTTATCCACGCAGGTAAATTAGGGGAACAACATCCCCAAATCCATGGAGTTATATGGGAAATGCTAACTAAACCAATGAAATTGCCAATCTCAAGGAAGGTAGAGCAAGGAGAAAAGAAGGAGCATGGGGTAATTATGAGCTTGTAGGTGATGGAAGAGAACTTCACAGCATTACCTAGCAGGAAGAAGGTGGACTTTGGATCCAGACACACCTGAATTCCTATCATAGCTCTGTGCTGCTTACTATGATGGTGGGCAAGAAGTTCATTGTCCTGGCCTCCCTTTCATCACATGCCCCTACCTCCCTCAAAGCAAAGAAGGAGAGGGAAGTGAGAAAGAGATGATGGGAGAGGTAGAGAGAAAGACATGATTGGAGAGCAGGGACTGCTGACTAGCTGCACCATGAGACAACAGTGAAGGAGCTTGCTATCTAGAAGCCGTTCTTCATTTCCTAGAGGAAATTCACGGGTCAGGTTCATTCTTTCTCCAGCCCACAGCAGCATTCCTCCCTCCTTGTCTAGTTCACACAATGGAACATAGCTAGTAGCATGGACTCCTCAAGGTGCTGCACACCCATGGCTACAGGTAGCCAGCTACAGTTACCGTTACCGAGGCTGGCTAGAGTGGGGGCAGTTGTATACAACCTAACTCCTTTGGGGCTCGGTGAGACTGGACAGGCGCTGAAGCCCAAAGACAGGATGCTGAGCAGTGACACATCTAGAGTGACTGGACCATGCTACAACTGCCTCAACCCTAGCGGCGGTGTTCTCTGCAAATGGACCTTCCTAGGCGTGGTTCCCCCATTTCTGTACGTGACAAGGATGCTCCCTACTCAAGCCTGTGTCTCCACAGAGACTACAAGAGGAAGTCAGATAACATGGCCGGCCTTATAGGAAACTGAATTTGTTTTCAGAATCCCATTGATAAATCCACCTGGAATGGTCCCAGAAGGCTTCTAACCATTACTGTCCAGTGGGAGGAGTGGGCACCCTTCCAGAAACAGGCTGATAAAAACATGGGAAAAGGGCTAAGATAGTGGAAGCTGTACCACGTATCCAAATGACCCCAAAATGGTCACTTCTGGAAACTTCCATTTTCAGGGTCTGTATACATTCAAAATCCATAGTCTAGAAGGTGCCTGACTGCCTTGTTGCATGTTTTCCAGAGCTGTCTGATTAACCCAGCCCTGAGTATTGTAGGATGCAATATGAACATGGCTCCACCCAGTGTGGGAGAGGTTATTCACACTTGGCACCCCAAGATGGCATGGCACAACAGTCAGGCCCCAACCTTATGGGTTCTACTGCAGTGAGGAGGGAGCAGGATGAAGTGTTTCCCTGCTATGCTGACGTATCCCCCCTGTCTACATCAGCACCAGTGCAAGGTGAGGCTTCGAGAGCCTGTGGGCTGAGTGAATGCAGGAACAAGGCAACAAGTGATTAATGTGCTCCACTCACACACATGCTGCGCAAACAAGAAGAAAGACACCCTGGAAACTGAGTATGTAGTGGTTGATTTTTAAAGTCAATGACCTCAACTAGCCCTTGGCCATGATTCTAGCACTACCACTTACAGTGGCTGGGGCAAGTGACTTAGCCCTACCATAGCTACTTTCTGCTTCCATTGAGACAGGTGCAGATCCCTTGTAGAGGAGAAAATCAACCCTGAATCAAAAACCCCATATATGGCATACAGAAAGAAGTTGGGAAAGATTCCCTGGTTCTGGAGTAAGTTCCAGGAGCTTCTATGTCTCTTGAAAGATAAAGGACAGGCTGCAAAGAGTATTCCTTTTACTTCCAGTTTTCTTCCCCTTCCAGCACACTAAATAAATGTTTCTTCTTAAAAGGGGGAGAAGGGCTGCAGAGATTGCTCAGTGGTTAAAGGTGCTTGCCTGCAAAGCGTAAGGACCTGAGTTTGATTCCCCAGTACCCACATAAAGCCAGATATACAAGGCAGCCCATGCTTCTAGAGTTTTCTTGCAATGGCTAAGGCCTCTGCATGTCTATTCTCTCCCTTTCTTTCTTCCTTTCTTTCATTCTCTCGCTCCTCTTACTCTCTCTCTCCCAAGTAAATAAAATATCTTTTTTAAAAAAGTGAGAATGGTAGAGTAGGTGGTAGGAAGTGGAAAGAAGAGGAGAAACCACCCCAAGCAGCACCAAGTTATGTTTTCAATGATGCTTCCATTCAGGGTATGTCCTCTCCATTATCCACAGGTTCCAACAGGCTGATGAACTTTCTCATGTCACACAGCAGCAGATGTGTGGTCTCAAATCTTCTACTCTTTCCCCATTAAAAGGTGGTTTTTAAGTCTCTGATGGGTTAGAACAAGGCTTTTCAAACATGGGACCCATTTTTACCCAACTCCAGGTATATAGCTATATAAAATAGTAAATAAAAACATTTATGTAAATATACAATAAATAAATTTATTTTAAAAACTCCTTTCATATATGCTTTACCATTTATCATGGATGAAAGCAAAATGCATACTAATGAGATGGATGTGTTTTGTCTGTTTTTAAATAGAGAATTAAATCTTGGCTGAATATTTGATACTGCAGAGTACAGTGTATCTTCAACACTTTTTTGAAGTTGATTGGTATTTTGATTTGATAATCATCAACACAGAGAATTCCACTTTGAATATTTATACAGTACAAAATGGCAGAAGCATGCTCAGGGCCATTTCAGGAGTTGTTGGAATTCCTGTCCTAATCCTAAACCAAAAATATATTTAACAAGTTTTTATGAAACTCTAGTAAGCAACTCAAAAAGCCGTTTTAAAAGTCAAACATTCTAGCACAACACAATCCAAAGATGCTCTAATGTGATACTTACATGCTGAGGAATGGAAGTAGAAAAATGTGAAAAGATTTTGTTTTCCATAATTAAACCATTATGCATGTACAAGAGAAGAAAACTTTCTATGCGCAACACAACTCTGCAAAGCATAACACACCCTGAACCTGGGCTCAGATGCTTAGGCAGCATTTGTTGGCGTGGCATGGTTGGATGGCCTGTGCTGTTCCAAACAATCGTGTTGTATGTTCAAAAACAAGGCTGGGGTAAAACCGCACAACCCAACAAGGGTGAGCCCCTCCAGAAACACTTTGGATTCATCATACCCTTGATCTTAAGTTAATTTATGGTCATTGTGCTTTCAGAAGCCTTTTACTGCTGCAGAATTTTTTACGATGTCCCCACACTCAGCTATACAACCCCATTTGGGGTTGCAACTCACAGGTTAAGAAAATGGATGTTAGAAGGCATGCTGGTTACTTTTAATGTCACTGTGAAAAGAACATCTGAGCCAGACGAGGTGGCTCATGCCTTTAATTCCAGAACTCGGGAGGCAGAGGTAGAAGGATCACCGTGAGTTCAAGGCCACCCTGAGACTACATAGTGAATTCCAGGTCAGCCTGGGCAAGAGTGAGACCCTACCTCGAAAAGCAAAAACAAAGCAGAAGTAAAGAATATCTGACATAAACTGCTTAAAGGGGACAAAGAACTCATTTTGACTCGTGATAAAGGGGTCAGGTCCACTGTGGCTAGGAGAGGGCTGAAGAGCAGAGCAGCTGTCATCTAGCAGACAGGAGGCAGAGAAGAGGAGTCACCAGCACTCTGTCCACTTCCTCCTTGCCCCCTTTATTCTGTCACTCCAGCCCATGGGGCAGTGCCAGCTCCACTCAGAATGGATTTTCCCCCTCAGTTAATCCTCCCTGTAAGCAGCCTAACAGACACAATCAGAGGTTTACCTTACTGTCTGTTAGGTGATTCAAACTCCAGTAAACTTGATAATGAAGACTGACCATCACAGAAGGTAAACTCACTTCTTTCTCCTCAAAAAGATAAATATCCCACTGTATGTCTCATGTGGGCAAGCCAGATTTAAATACACAAATGTAGGTGACGTGAAACAGAGGAGAACTATTTGAGGAAAGGAAGACCAACGACGTCAGGGGGTGCAGGCATGGGACAGGAGTAGAGGGTGAAGTATGAGCAAGGTACAAATACAGGTATGTATGAAAATGGCACAATAAACCCTATTGTTTTATGTGATAACTAAAAAGTAATTAAAAAGAAAAAACAAAAGGACTAGTGTGAGAGAAGGCCCTCAGAGGGGGATATAAGGAAGGGGCACAAAAGACGGTTAAGGGTGGGGGGTTAAAATAAAAATTCAGTATAGGGCTGGAGAGATGGCTTAGCGGTTGAGCGCTTGCCTGTGAAGCCTAAGGACCCCGGTTCGAGGCTCGATTCTCCAGCACCCACGTTAGCCAGATGCATAAGGGGGCACATGCGTCTGGAGTTCGTTTGCAGTGGCTAGAATCCCTGGCGTGCCCACTCTCTCCTCTCTCTCTCTCTCTCTCTCTCTCTCTCTCTCTCTCTCTCTCTCTGCCTCTTTCTCTCTCTGTCTGTCACTCTCAAATAAACAAATAAAAATTTAAAAAAATTCATGTATATGTATGAAAATTTTCAATAAAGAGGTTAATTTTTTTAATTCACGTAGTAAACAAGACTTAGAAAAGTCATATTGGAAATAATAAAATGTTTCCACAACAGTCACAGAGACTGAAACAGCCAATTCAGACACTAATAAGGGAGAAGAAACAGAATTCTATGGGTGGAAATAGCTGAAATACAGTTATTTGTGACTTTTTTGTATGTAACTGCAATATTGTTCATTGTTTGTTTGCTAGTGTTAACTTGCTATTTGTGACATTGATTTGGTTTAAAATAAAATTGTGAGTGAGCCAGAAAAAAAAAAGCAAAGAAAAAGCACAGAGATACAATTTGTGGCTCCATGGGTCAGCTGTTTGTTGTAGAAGCATGAACAGATGAGTAAGGATCCACAGGACCCATATTTGAAAAGTCAGACACGGGAGCAAGCACCTGTCATCCCAGCATCCCCATGGCGAGATGAGAAGGAGAGCCAGGAAAGTCCTTGCTCTCATGGGTCAGCAGTGACCAGAAAAGGGACCTAGCCCCATGCCAAGTGGAAGGTGAGGACCGAGAACTAAAGGCGTCCTCTGATTTCCACATGCACACACTCAGTCACAGGCACAGCCACACACCCTACTTCACGCATCATACATGCAAAAACATAGAATTAGATATAAATAAAATAAAATTTATATTGGTTTAAGTATGAGAAAAGGAGACACCTAAGAAGTGGTTACAGTTATTTGTTCTAGAAGTCTGACGACCATCGTTTAGAACCCCAGCACCCCCATAAAGCCAGATACAATGCAGTACAAGCATCTGCCATCCCAAGGTGCCGATAGCAATGGAAGGTGTGAAGTCAGGAGAACCCAAAAGCTGATGGCACAAGTCCTGCTTAAACAACAATAATAAACTGTCTGTCTCAAATAAGGTAGGAGGAGGAGACCAGCACCCCAACATTGTCCTCTGACATCCACACGTAAGCCACAGCATGTACTTGCTCATACGACACACGCACGCATATCACACACATGCACACACCTGAGGAAAAGGGAGAAAGAAAGAAAACTAGTCAGACACCAGCTCCCATGGTACCAGCTGATAATCCACAGAACCCGAAATGCCCAGTATTTGGCTGTACCTGTGTCATTTGTCCTGTGTGAAGGTCTATTATGTGGCAAAGAACAAAAACAAGGCAAAGAACTGCACAGTGAAGTCTCACGTAAGACCCTAAGCCATGTGCTGAGGCACAAGAGCACAGAGCACATAAGCCACAGAGAGAACCAATGCTGGGAAAGCACTGGCTGTCTCCCTTGGGCAGAAAAGAGAAATGCAGCAACTCATTCCTGGAATTCCACAAAAGCAGTTGAATGAGGGAAATTAAGTTATCAGTTATGAAGTGTGAGTGAGGACAACGTATAGAAACAGTTATCAGCATATCCTCCCGCAAACATGGCATGCTGGCCTAGACCTACCAGGGAGACTTCTGACAAAATGACAGATTTATGCTCATTAACCTAATTATACTTTGCCTATTATACTCTCATGTTCCATGGAAATCATTCAAAAATTAAAAAAAAAAGAAATGGAGTTATTTGTATGGAAATATTTATAATAGTGCTATCCCTCTTAGGAAAAAAAATTCTCCAAAGCCAATAGTGGAAAATATTCAAGCAATTAATAACATATTCTGGAACGGATTCCACACTGTTACTCCAGATTGAGAGCTGAGACAATGGGGTCTACGTCAGTGCAAAGGGAAAATACAAACATGCGTAAGTTACAACATACAGCAAAAGTGTGTTCATTTTTATTGTGTAACTACATGTAAATTACACATACATATGCACTTACACTAGTACTTGGTATTAATGAGATTATATCCTATGGAGTTAAATGAATAATAAGGAATTGTTTTTCTCTTATATACTGACTTAGCTTAAGACCTGTCTTAAAATTTTTTCTATTAATATGTAATTATAGCAATATAAATATATGTGACAATCAGGATGGAATAATATTTTTTAAGCAAGCGAATGGGAAATGGCAAATGTGCTCTGTGTTGCATGTCAAATCCTTACTTTTTTTATATATTTTAATGTGTCCAAGAAAATTATATCCCGGGGCCTGTGGCATTCTCATTGTTCCTCACTGTGCTTTACAACTGTGAAGCTGAGGGCTCAGGTGACGGCCGGCAGTAATCATTCGGCACCTCCTCCTGTCAGTCCCATGTCTGTAATCTTGCTCCCCAAGACTGCAAGTGTCCTGAGATGTAGCAGTCCCATGTCTGTAATCTTGCTCCTCAAGACTGCAAGTGTCCTGAGATGTAGCAGTCCCATGTCTGTAATCTTGCTCCCCAAGACTGCAAGCATCCTGAGATGTAGCAGTTGTATTCTTATTACTCTGAGAAAACACCCGACCAGAAGCAGCTTAGAGAAGGAAAGGGTTCAATTCCAGCTCACAGCTTCAAGGGAAAGCCCCATCATGGTGAGGAAAGCACGGTGAGAATAAACAGCCTCCCTTGTCCACATATCGGCAGCAAGGCAGCAGCAGAGTGCACTCTGCCAGTACTACCAAGGGAGAGCTGCACTATAAAAATCCAATACCTGCCCCAAGCGACACACCTCTTCCTGCAGGGGCTCCCCACATCCCAAAGGCTCCAACAACTGGGGATCACGTATGAGGCCTCATCTCAAACATGGGGATTGCACAAGGGAATTCCATACTCAAATGACCAAAAGAGAACAGGAATTCCATTCCCCCTCCTCTTCTTCAAAGCCTACCCACAGAGATTATCTTGGAAGTACTCATTCACAGACACGGTCCCAGTTAGGATGTGAAGATGAGGAGGAGGAAGTGAGAGTACATCATTGTCAACTATGTGCAGGACATTACAGTGTTTGGAGACTTACACATAGGAGCCACAGAATAAATAATGAATTTGTTGTGATTTGTTTTGGAATAAGGGATGACAAAAAAAAACAATGTCCACATACAATTAAATAGTTTGATATGCCCTGTTGGTGCAAAGGTAAGTTGGGTTCAGTTCTGCCCCACTCCCAGAGTATTTCACATTTAGCGTGTCAGAAATGTAAACACACAATGGCACCATAAGTGTCACTGATAGAGGTAGGCATGAGGTGCTGTCAGTGAACAGAGGGCCACATTCAAGGCAGGCTTCCAGGAGGAGTAAGTGACAAGGAAGATGAATAAGGATCTGCCTCAAAGGTAGGGAAGTTGGAAGGACTGGAAGAATTCAGAATCTAGAAAGAAGAATTCAGGCAAAGGGAGGGGGGCAGATTCTACAAAGATATGGGGCATGATGGACTATAAGGGCAGAGAGCAGAACAGTATGGCCCAAGTCCAATACCACCAAGGTTGAGTCGGTATAGAAGCATCGCTCGGGAAGAGGACCTAGTTCAGTGTTTTGGGATGTTGTGGGCTACTGGGATGAGGAAGGGAGGGTAGGAAGACAGGCCAGGAGAAACACAGAGAAGGCAGTGACGGTGTTCACCATGTATCTGGACAGCAGGAAGCATCAGGCTCCCAACACGCCCCAAAGCAGAGAACAAAGCTGGTTCCACCTGCCCCTGAGACCCAGAGCTCCATGCCACCCACTGCGGCACCAGGCTACCTCCTTGCCATTCAGAGGAGTGAGATTCTCGAGCAGCGCAGCACGATTCAGAGCGAAAGCACCACAGCAGTCTCCCCTGAATATGTAGTCACTCTGTAATAGGGTTAAAAAAAAAAATCAGGGCTGGAGAGATGGCTTAGCGGTTAAGCGCTTGCCTGTGAAGCCTAAGGACCCCGGTTCGAGGCTCGGTTCCCCAGGTCCCACGTTAGCCAGATGCACAAGGGGGCGCACGCGTCTGGAGTTCGTTTGCAGAGGCTGGAAGCCCTGGCGCGCCCATTCTCTCTCTCTCCCTCTATATGTCTTTCTCTCTGTGTCTGACGCTCTGAAATAAATAAATAAAAATTTAAAAAAAAAAATCATGTTTCTCTAAACTACTCAGAGACACCAAAGGGAAAAAACTAGAAGACTTTCCTGAGTACTACATCAATGAGAATAGTTTTTCCGCATGAAAAAAACTAAACATCTTTTTAAAATGTCCAAGGTGAGCACAATGATGGAAGTTAAAGTTATCTTTTCAACCCAAAACAGCCTATGTATATATTGTTTTCCTGATTCTTACTGTCATTTCAGGACTGGGAAGGATGGCTGTCCCTTCAGAGAGATCCCTGTCAGCCCTCAGAGCATCCTCCCTAGAGGAGGAGTCTTCTCACTGGAGGTGATACCTGATATATGACACTAAGGGTTGCACTGGGTCCCGACGGGGGTGTCTGTGCACAGAGCATGCGCACTATGAACATGCCCAGCAAGGCTGGAACCAGACGATGAGGCTCAGAAACAGAATGACCCAGGCTGCCTCACCCTCACCCAGGTATTACTGACGCCCCTTCTCTGCTACTGGCTCAGGAGCCAGGAATGTGTGTCACTGTATGATACTTTCGTATCAATGTGACCCAAACACAGTTTGTCACGGGTCATGGTCTCAGAGAATTATGTCCATAATCACTTGACCCTACGTGCCTGGGCAGGACGTTGTGAGAGCAAGATGGTTGGCCACATGAAGAAGACAAAATGGCAAACTTATTGAATTCCCAAGGAACAGTAGTAGTGAAGGCTGAGGTTGAAAAGAATTTGGCACCTTTAGGAAACCAAAGTGTGGTTGTTTGAATGAGATGCTCCATGCGCCCATAAACTCATTTGTTTTGAAAGCTTGGTTCCCAGTTGATGGCAGGTTGGGAGGTCGTCCTGCTGCAGGAGCTGTGCTGTTGGAGATGGGCTTAGGGGGTGTTGCTGCCAGCTCCCTCTTGACCTCTTTCTGCTCCACTCTCCTACTGCTGTTTTCCAGTTGCTGTGACAGAGGTGATGCCATGATCTGATCATGCCACACTCTGCCCTGCCATCATGAAGCATCCTCTGAGGCTGTGTGCCAAAACAAACACTTTACCTCAAAGAGCTGCTTTTGACTGTATGCTTTATCCCAGCAAGGAGAAGGTAACCACCACAACAAGGAAGTCAGTGAGGCTGGGGAGGGAATGTTGCATAAACGTGAGACTTAGTGGGAAGCTGAGAAGGCCAAAGGAAGCCATGCCAAGAAGACCAGGTCCTTGAAGTTGCCAAGATCAGGGCCTAGAAGATGCAGGGCCTATGTTGCGGGGGTGGGGGGGGGGGCAAGGTAAAGCTTGGCGCCAAAGAAAATTCTAACATCTCCACACCCTCCCTTTACCAAGAACATGCCGTCAGCCAGGAGGTGGGACTGAAAGCGGCTCCCACGTCCTCCGGCTACCCACCTAAAACTGCTTTTCAAGCTCAGTGGGTTCATCGTTACAACCTGAGATTCCCACAGCTCCTTGGACTATCCTGACGTCTAATGTCCTCATCCTTGCTGACAGGTGCTCAGGTCTGCTTGGCCCCTCTTAAGAGCCACACCTGGTTCAGACATGAAGGCTCTAGTTGGAAGCTGGCTTCTAGATCAAAGCTCTCCCTGCCTCCTGCACCAGAACCACTGCCTGACCAATCAGCGACATCTTCAACATCACCTCTTGTTATTATTTAACAACAAAAAGCTTTTGATTCTTGGAATTGCAAGCCAGGACTAGAGATGGAAAATGAAAAGGAAATAACATTTGAGTGGAATAGGTTTTGTTGATTTACTTTGTTTTAACTAAAATAGCACAAACAAAATGTGGGTCAGAATTGTTTCCATTATTTTATGAATTCATAAAAAAAATCCTATAGCCAACAAAATTGTGCAATGGTTCTGAGTGGCCCTAGCCAGTCAGGAAGTGATCATTGGGCTAAAAAGCATGGGCTTCCTTTATTCTGACAGCATAGGTTTCTCGCCACTGAGATCATCACAGTCTCTAAGGGAGATGGAAATAGCTGTCTATCCCCCATCAAACTGTCTCTGGGTGCTGCAACCAGAATAATCTTTCCTGATACACCCCTCCTGAAAGGCCACTTTTATTTGTTCTCAAAACCTCACTCACGGGCTGGAGAGATGGCATAGCGGTTAAGCGCTTGCCTGTGAAGCCTAAGGATCCTGGTTCGAGGCTCGGTTCCCCAGGTCCCACGTTAGCCAGATGCACAAGGGGGCGCACGCGTCTGGAGTTCGTTTGCAGAGGCTGGAAGCCCTGGCGCGCCCATTCCCTCTCTCTCCCTCTATCTGTCTTTCTCTCTCTGTCTGTCGCTCTCAAATAAATAAATAAAAAATTTAAAAAAAAAACTCACTCACTTCCCTGTTTTCTGCTGCCCAAAGCCTACAGTCCTGAGTTCAGAATTCACAGCTTCTCATATCTGTCCTGCATTGTATGCTTCCTGTCTTCTCACACCTGCCATCCAGTTCAGAGTCTTTCTCCACAGGCTGGCTCTTCCAGAAACCTCAGTTCTAGTCCCATCGTGCAATGCTTATCCTATGTCCCATCCCCTCCAGGGGATTCCAGCCACAAGGACAAAGAGATCACATCTAGGGGAAGCTAATTTGTGGCTTTACATTTTTTAGGCCAAGTCACTTAAATTTAACCTCCATAAACCTCAGTTTTCTTCTTGTAAAGTAATCACGAGGCCCCTGCCTTGCCAGGCAGCTGTGGAGAATAAATGAGATGTCAAATGTCTTCTCAGAGACCCAGCTCACCTTCCCAGGCTGACTCTGTACTTTGCATGTGCAATTTACAGTAATTATCACATATGTGGTTTCTTTTTGCAGCTCTGACCCCAGTGATGCCAGGGTTTCTTTAAGAATACACACTCTGTTCTTTCATCTTTGTAGTCCCAGGAAATGAACAAAGACTAAATATGCAAAACACTGACCACTAATCCAGTCCACTTCCTGATGCACCAACAAATATTTTCCTGCCAGATATTATTTTTTTGCATGTGTATGTATGCATATTCATGCATGTGTGTGGGTGGGTGCACATGTGTGTGCAAGTGACTGTGTACCTGTGTTTATGCAAATGTACATTGGGAACCGGATGTTGACATCAGGTGTCTCCCTTAATTGTTTTCTGCCCTATTTATTGAAACAGTTCTCTCACCAAACAGAGCTTACCAATTAAGCCAGAATAGCTAGCCAATGAGCCCTCAGGATTCCCTGTGGCCACCTCCCAGTACTGGAATCACAGGCATACGCCACTGTGCACAGCTTTTATGTGGGTGCTGGGCATCTTCCCTCAGGTCCTCACAATCCCACTGCAAGTGCATTACTGACTGAGCACTTGCCCCCCAATATGTTCTTTAAATAGGTTTTTCTGTGTTATAATTACCTTGTGCATGGGCTTTAATTTCCCCACCTTAACTTTTTATATTTTTTGATTTACCTAAAGTTTATTCTTCCTAATGTGTGGGTCTATGCATCTTGATAAATGGCTAAGGTGTTATAACCACTTGTTTCAAACATTTTTATTCCTCTCGGGTGCCATCATTCTATAACTGTTTACTGAACAAATAAATTGAATAGCTAAGTGAAGAAAATAATGAATCAACAAATTTTTGCTGGGAATATGTCCATAACAGCCATTTGGATACTCCTGAGTCAAAGAGAACACAGAAGATGGGGGTATAACCATTGTACCACTTCTCTGTGAAAGAATCAATTTCAAGATAACTATCAAAAATCTCCAAGAATAGTTTCCCCTCTTACTTAGTACTTCACTTTTGAAGTAATATCCAGAAGTAATAATCAGATACAGGCAATAGATGATGTAGGTCCCAGGATAGTCACATTACCCACAGCAGCAAATTGTTAGGACCAATGCAAATGCCACAACAGAAGAAGGACTAATGTGACACTGTGACCCTTAAATATGAGGTCATTATCATCAGGTTTTCATATGTTAATTTCATATAAAACATAGTGTATAATTATATAGTGTCAACTATAAATACAACTCATAATACAATATATGAATAAGTGTTTGAAACGTGTTGTGCACATTGCATGATGGCAACATGATTAGAAAAATATACATGAGTATTAACCTAAATTTACATAGAGAATTTATGTGTATATAAGTTGACATGATGATGCATGAAGATCAAGTCATTTATGTTTCCTTCATGGTACGTTTCCAGATTTTGACATTTCTTTCAGTAGATATTCTTATTTCTTTTATAATCAGAAAAAGTTATAAAAATAGAGTTTAAAGCCCTTTATTTTTGCTTTAAAAAAATCTCATAACCTTTATTTCATCTAAGATGATTCAGTGGTGGCTAAATTTTAACGCTGGAGATGTGGCATATGGCTCTGCTTAAATGAGAACGTGCTTGCTGTCGGAAGCATGTTCAGAAATACTCCATCCCACTGGAGGATGACACATGCCAGGCAGAACTCCAGGAAGCAGCCCCTGCCATGGGGGCTGAGACTCCTTCGTGCTGCCTAAGGAGAGCTACAGATAAAGGGTGCTGCGCAGGGTGCCAGCTGGCAAGGTGACCACACCCTCGCTGCTAAATGGCTGCATGACATCCCTTAACCTCAAACACAGGGTTGATGTGTCATCCATATCTGTGTCTCCAGCAACCTGTACTGTTCTGTGAATGTCATGACCAATTCCGTTGCATAAGATAAAAATCTAGAAACCATCCTCAATTTTCCCTTGCCCTCACCCTCATTCTCTTACATCACACGGCTTGTTTATTTATCTCATTCTGTCAACTAATTATTTTGTAACTCATTTATTTTGATTATTACCACGTATCTTCAGTGTTACGTCAATCTACTGAGTTTCCTTCTGACCTTTGACAAGTCTCTTGACGTCTCTGAGCCTTGGTTTCCTTGTCTACAAAACGGTGATAATTACAGTGTGGCTTCTCAGGGTCATATGCATCAAATGAGATCATCATCTAAAAATCTCGGAATAAGATCTGCTGTAAAGGTTAGTCAATGTTAATGTGCTTTAATAAGACATACAAGGAGACCAAGGATGACGGGTCCCAGTTCTGTCACCTACTGACACACCTCTACATCTCCCTCACATGGAAGCGATGGCAAACCACCTTCACCCAGCATCTCATTCTCTCTTTTCATCCACTCCAGCCCTTCACGTGTTTCTTCATCTGTCTGGAATGTCCCTTCCACCCATCCTTTCCACAGAGCTGTGTTCTTCCTAACTACCTTCAAAAATCCAAATCATAGATTCCCCTCCATTCTTCTCCCATTACTGCTTCTTGTGCCCCTCAAAGTGTGAACCACTGTTTCTCCCATGCTGTCTCTCTACTCAATGCTAGCAGCTACTATGTGACCCATTGTTTACATTTATGCCCATCTTTTATTCCTCTTAGGGAGTTAAAGTCAAGTCATGCCCAGGTCCTAGAATGGTTCCCAATACATATCACATCCTAAGTAAATGCTTTGTGGATGGACAGATGAAAACACACACATTCACTCTTTGGACTTTCACCAGCTCACAAAATCAAGAATATATCCCAAATCAAAAACCAGTTCCCTCTGTTTCCAATGTCCTAGCTCACTTGGAGCCAAAGCAACTGGCACCCACTGGGAAAATATTTGCCACCACTCCCCCCTCCTAGATTCCAAATTGCAGTTCAAAGCCAAGTGCCTGTCTCCTCACCACGGCAGCCCACAGCTTGACTGCAAATGTTTTCCTCAGTTTTCCCAGTGCATAACCTCAGCTATGGTCTTTACTACCGTGAACACCACAATATATATTTAAATATGTTTTAAAGGTCAAACAACTGAGCCGTTCCCTTTCCTAGGAATCCATTTCACTCCCAGCAGTCACTCAAGCCCAGATTTAAAGCTAAATTATGAAGCTTCTTTTTTTTCTGATGTGAGGATAGCTCCATCATGCATTATATTCTTTGAAATAATGGCTGTAAATCTGTCTGTTTCAAGCTGGTAGAGCAACAAGCACCGGGAGCCACAGCAGAACTGGAACCTCTGAGCCATCACCTTTGTCTTCAAAAGGTCCAGCTGTAAAAATAAGCCTCACATTTCACACAATACAGAAAAAATGAGGTGAAGCAGGCATTTAGCAGATAGATGTAGTTTCCCTACCACAACCAACCTGAGATGATCCCTACACAGAACTTTGGGCTTTTAGAACCCTCCCCTCAATGGCCTTCTTCCAGACTCAATGGGAACATCTCCCCTTCCCTGGATGTACTGAGTTCAGTTCTCTGATTCTCTTGAATTCAGTGATTCAGAGAGATCTTAGGGAAAAAAAAATGATAAAATGAGGGCACTTCCCCCAAAATAAACTTCACATAAATGTTCCACTTAATATCAGGCTGTTGGTATACCCCACAGCCTCTCTAGGGACTAAGGGATCTCCCAAAAGAATTTATTCTACATTTCCCTTTGGCTGAGATTTTAAAAACTAAGTGAGTTGAGACCTACAAAAAGGAGAGAGAGCAGAGAAGCACATGTGTGTATGCATCTATGAGCACACACACACATATAATGCCAGGGAATTTAGTGAAAGAAAAAGAAAATATTGGGAACAGATGATTCCTTAAGAGCAACCCTCCAGGACTGAGAAAATATTCCAGTGGGCAAAGTGTGTATATAAGCATGAGAGCCTCAGTTTGATCTCCGGCACCCATGTAAAATACTGGGTGCAGTGATACGCACCTGCCATTCCAGCGCTTGGAAAAAAACACAGGCAGGAAGATCCCAGGAGCTGGATAGCCATCTAACTGGTGAGCTCTAGGCCAGTAAGAGACCCTACCTCAAAACAAGGTGGGCACAAGGCTCTGCTCTAGGCTCTACATGCATGCATACTGATGTGCATGTGCACATGCCTTCCAAATATATGTGCCATGCATGTGTACATGTACACACACACACACACACACACACACACACACACACACACATACACACACACAAACTGCAGGTACAGAGAGCAACAGTCCAGAGGGTATGAAAATGATACCTGGAAATGCTCAGTTTACACCTTCCCAGAGCCATTCAGAAGGCAAAAAGATTGAAAAGCGGTGGCTAAGTTAGCTCATGGACTCCGTGAAGCCTATCTCTACTCCCAGGGCCCAAGGAATTTTCTAGAGTCATCAAACATGGAAAAGTATCTAGCAGATCAAATCAAACCCTACACTGGCAAAGACTCCATAGTCTTTCAATATGAAAACCAAAGGACACCAAGGCAGGTGTCACACTAGCCACTATCTGATTGGACAAAATGTCAACCTTCAGAGTGATCACCCAATACATATGCCATTTTGAATTACCTTCCTCTGAGACAGGTTCCTACGATGCAGTCTTGGATATCCTGAAACTTACTATGGACCAGACTAGACTTGAACTTGCAATGAACCTCATCAGATGTACAAGTCTGTGCCACCATGTTCAGCTCTATAATATTTTTGTCTGTTTACACTTAACTTATTATACATGCATTCACATTGCTTTCATAATATCTTCACATTTGATCATTATCACAGAAAAAAAAAATCTTATTGTGAGGTGGTGGAAAGAACTGTCCAAAAAGTAATTGGCTTTGATATCCATGACCTCACGGTGCCTAGCAATACCTTCACAAGACCCTCATAATAGGAGAAAAAGACAATGTCATCAAAATAAAAGAGAAAGTAATGGAGGGAGGGAGGAGATATGATGGCGAGTAGAGTTGTGAAAGGGAAAGTGTGGGAGGGGAGGGAATTATCATAGTTCATTATCTGTAAGTGTAGAAGTTGTCAAAAAATTTAGCCGGGTATGGTGGCGCACACCTTTAATCCCAGCACTCAGGAGGCAGAGGTAGGAGGATTGCTGTAAGTTTGAGGCCACCCTGAGACTCCATAGTGAATGGTGAATTCCAGGTCAGCCTGAGCTAGAGTGAGACCCTACCTCGAAAAACTTTAAAAAAATTAAAAATATCTTATTGTGTGTCCCTTTTTAAAAATGTAATTTTATGTGTTTAGCATCTGTTCATTTTTAAGCAAATCCTTATGATAAATTCTAAGGTGTAATATGACTTGGTCAAAGGTCATAAACACGGCCACAAGCTGGGTTATATCACACTGCTTTCTGATCTACAGTGCCACTCGGGTAATTTCAATTTCACACCAACTAAAAAAGGTCTCCACAGCTTACAGCACTGTAACTTCCAAAGGTGTTATATTTTTGTTATTTAGGTCACTATCTAAAATCCTTCATTGCTACCTATTAAGTAGTCTAACCTCTATCTGATTTGACCTACCCAGTGGCCACTGGACATAAACTCAGAGGAGGCAGTCTGCAATGCTGGAAAGGCTTATGTGGGCATTTAGTTGTTCTGTTTCCTGGCTCTAGTAATCACAAGCTGTGTGACTTTAGGAGGGATTCTTGACCTCTCTGTGCCTCAATTTCCTTAGCTGGAAGCAAAGAATAACTTGACTTACTTTACAGACGACAGAAAAAGTAGCAATGATATATTTGCCTCAAAATGCTTGTAACTTCTTTCCCAATGCCCATCCCTGTGCTCTGGGTCTTATCATGTATACTGGGATAATCTACAACAATCAAAGCAGAATATCTGAGACAGAAGGAAAGACTGATATAAACCCAAGAAAGAGAGAAAGTAGAAAACGTAAATAAAATGATTAAAAGGACAGGCGACAAGGGAATGGGAGGAAGGGAAAGTCTGAGCAAGGGTAGAGTATTGGATACAAATGGATGGGTTCTGGGGTTGAGAACTGAGAAGGAGCACAGACAGCTGTAAAATTACAGATTCAGGGAGACAGGTACTATGAATGAATGTTATTAATTGCACTAGCCCTTCTGTTCTATCTACCCTCTATTCTCCCCTGGAGAAGAATGTGGTCATGACTGGTAGCACCCCTAAGCGCTCAGCACACGTGTTCAGAAGCCCCTGTCCCTCACTTCCATGTTTTCCTAGTGGCTCCCAAGGGAAGTCCTGACTCCTTAGGGTGATGCTACAACTCCAGCACCAATTCCATGAAATGGATTACAGCCTATCTCTATGCTCAGTGTCTTCCACAGACTTCCAGTCAAAACTCCCTTCAAACAACGTGAGAAAATGTGAGATTTGACTGATGTTCATGTGTTGCACGTCTGAACTTTTAAGCATCTTGTCATGTGAGCAATGGGTGTCTTCTGGTGTCCCTAAGTCAGCTACGTCATAGGGCTTGGCTCCCCTCCTCCTTGACACATCTCTGACCCTCCAGTTGTAACAGTTCTCCTCCTCCTTGCTCTCAGGACAGGTTGCTTCCAGCTCTCTAGTAATATAAAACATCTGATCAAAGCTTTGTATACATGTCTCTGTACTCCTACTCAGGGTAAGCTGCTGAATGAATCGAAGGACTACAGTTCCCATGTACAACTTACACACTGTGGGCCAGGTGATCACTAGAGGTGGTGAGGGGGTTAGAAAGCTGATCTGTTTGACACAACCCCTGAGAGGCAGCTAAGAGAAGCATTCAGTGCTAGGCTTGTTCTTTTGCCTTTTATCAAAACCCCACTTGCTTACATGAATAAATGAAGGATGGATGGATAGATGGAACAAACCCCAGGAAGTCTAGCGTCGATCCTTTCCTAAGGCACTCAGGAGGTTCACACCCACCAGCAAGTCTGTCTCTATCTAGTCTTTCCAGTAGAAATCAGACTACTCTGTCCAATTTGCCATCTACTTTGGCTTCATCAGCAGTCCCCATTCTCCAAACTTCATCCTATCTCTGCCAGCTCTGTTCACATCTGAAGGTGGAGAATCAATTTCCAGCAAATGCAGCCCAGGTCCCACTTCCATGACACAGCTCGGCTGACAGAGGATGGAACATGCTTCAGCTGAGGGCTTTGCTGCTAACGAGGTGACAATGGAAAGGTCCCTTCTCTCCTAGCTTGGCCGATGCATCTGTGTGGCACTGATAACCATCCTCACCCTGCACACCCCAGGGTGACAGCGAGGAGCTGTGCACTAATGAAGTGAGGGCACGTTATTAAAGCATCAGTTATGGTAAGGGGGTAAAGAAGATAGCATTTACTTTCCTTTGAGCCCCTCCTGGGATGCATGAAACATCTAGAAAACCTTTTAATCCTAGCTATTGTTCACATAACCAAGTATTTGTGTACAAGAAAAGGGATGTTAGAAGAACTGAGTTCAAATCCCAATTCTTCAACTTGTTTATATGTCCTTGGGTCAGATTAATTCATGTGTGATGAACGCCTATCCTACTCTTTTTAAATGTCACAGTTAGGGCTGGTGATATGTCTCAACAGTTGAGAGTGCTGATTACTTCAGCATGATGGCCTTTTGGGCCAAAGATCACCTAGTTTGACTCCCCAGAACCCATGTAAAAATCACATCTGGGCTGGAGAGATGGCTTAGGGGTTAAGCGCTTGCCTGTGAAGCCTAAGGACCCCGGCTCGAGGCTCAGTTCCCCAGGTCCCACGTTAGCCAGGTGCACAAGGGGGCGCACGCGTCTGGAGTTCATTTGCAGTGGCTGGAAGCCCTGGTGCTCCCATTCTCTCTCTCTCCCTCTATGTGTCTTTCTCTCTGTGTCTGTAGCTCTCAAATAAACAAATAAAAAATTTTTTTAAAAATCACATCTGTAAGCCCAGGTCATGGGTATGTGAGGTAAAAGCAGGAGATTCATTAGGGCTCACTGACAGACAGCAGCTGCAGGTTGACTCCCATCTGAAGGATGGGCAATAAGAGAAGAACATCTGATGTTTTCCTCTGGCCTCTGCATATGTGCATGGGGCAAACACATCTGAGCATATACTCATGCATGCACCACATATCTCACACACCACACTACACACATACATGCAAAAACACCAATACTAATTAATAATCACAATAAATTCATATTTAAAGGTGTTCACCTCTTGGATGCTTGCGGTAATCAAACAAATACACTTTGAAAGAAACTATGAAGGGACAGAGATGTGAGGCTCAGTGGCACAGTGCTTGCCAGGCATGTGAGGGGTTTTGAGTTGTGCCCTCAACACTACAAAGGGAGAGAGAGAGAGAGGCAGGGAGGGAGAGAGAGCAATAGAATAAAGACCTAAGCAATGTCAAGTTGGCATTACTAAAATAATAAAATCCTTTGTGGCAACAAGGTAATTAGACAACTGTATGGAAATAGGTTATGAATATCAGTCAACCTGGGGCTAAAATCTCAAAATACTTCCTTGACTTGATCTGGACCCCAGCACCAAATGTTAGTTTAGACGTGGCTGGCTGTTCTTTCCCAGCTTAGAAGAGCCTTTAGTAGGAAGCTTCAAGTCTCCATGACAGCAGTGAACACAGCCAACAAGGAAGACCTTGCACACTCTGGGGGAGGTGGAGAATGCCCAAGGAAGGGGAAAAGGAGAAAAAGATCAAGAAAACTAGGCTGTCTTTCATGAGAATACAGAAACCAAAATGGGGTCACTCACCTGCAGTAAGAGCTTGAGCGAGTTAGAGAGCCTGGGGACTCATGCAGAAACATGAAATACATCCCCCATAACCAGCCATCAGGCACTCGACAGGAAAGAAAGGGGAAGGGAGAAAAAAATTGGTTTTCCAAAATACTGTAGCCAAGGAAAACATCTTTAAAGGAAAGTTATATATAAACCCAATGCCAAAAAAAATAAATAAATAAAATAAAGATTAAGCTGCTCAGTCTCGTGGCTTCTGCAGCCTCCATAGACAGCTTCTGGGTGGAATGTAAGAGACCTTATGGGATCCAGCAGCAGAATGAGAAGCACACTGATCTAAGGAAAGCAAGGAAGGGTGACAAACTCTCCCAAACCTTAAATTCTCATCCTACTTTTACCTATTAGAAATGTAACGCCTTCATAATATGTTTCCATCTCCTTCCAGCTAGAGACCTACATTCCAGGTTGTTACAGTGAGAGGTAACCATGAGACAGTTTTGTTCCTTCCCAGAAGAACACAAGTGAAAGTAATGTGTATAACTTCAGGGTTGCTTCTTTAAAAGGAAGCTGACCGAGATCTTCCACTTTTGCTACCAGCACAGACATGACAACGGCTAGTTCTAACCATAAGGAAAGGCCAAACTGAGTGTGCAGCAGAGCCACAGGATGGAAAGAACCTGGGTCTTTGAGACCTTCAGGAACATACCCGCCTTCCTGCCCTGGGCCGGCACATGAGAAGGGAGGAAATCTTCACGCTGTGTGAGTTGCACAACTCTGGCTGTCACAACAAGAGAAGTCTAGCCTACCCAAAGGACATAGAGGGAAAGAGAAGGAGTGAAGAATTCAATTTTTTGCCTAATACTCTTTGTCCAAGATCATATTTATTATGCTGGGGATTGAACTCATCAGGGCCTCTATGTGATGGGCACATGCTCGATACTCACCTACAATATCACCACAACCAACAAATATAAATATATATATATATATATATATATATATATATATATATATATATACATACATACATACATACATATATGTGTGTGTGTGTGTGTGTGCGCGCACGCGCACGCGTGCGTGCGTATGTGTGTGTGTGTATGTATGTATGTATGTATGTATGTATATATATATCCCTAGCCCAAGGACATTTGGAAATTACTCACAGTTTTGAATGGTACTAAATTCTCTTTATATTTCATTTTTTAGTTAAAATAATTAGGCAGCTGCTCAGTGGGTACCAACAAGGCACTCAAGCCACATTGTGAAAGCACAGAGTTCTTCTTCTTGCCTTGTCTTTACTCTGTCCCTACCAGGAACCAGGATTCCTTCTCACTCTCCACTCTCACACTGCTGCCTCCCAGCTAACTTCCAGGATGGACTAATATTTTCTGGAAGAAAGCATAACCTTGTATCTCTTGATTTAAATCCTAAAGAGACCTATCAGGTCAGACTTAAAAAGTGCTCTCTCAGTTCTCGTACCTGTTATAAGATGTCAAACCTCAACAATTTGATGGAAACTCCATAAAAATCCCACCTTTGAAGTGACTATTTTCAGTTTGTTTGGTTTTTTACTCTGATATTTTATCAATTTGAATGTTTTATCAAATATAGCCAGAATTAAGAAGATTTTATATCCTCCACATCCCATTACCTGACAGTCATACTCTCTTGAGTTCGTGGATTCAAAATCATTTTGAAACTATGGGTAAGTACTAGGTCATTACTGAAAATGAGGGTGCTAAAGCGTGTAAAATAAACGTACTGTCTCAAAATATAAAAGCTATTCTAATTAATTCATCTAATGAATAATGATTCACCAAATATTTTAAATATTTTAAGTGCCTTAACATGTAATAGAGGAAAAGGGAGAGAGCGTGAGCAGTTGCTGAGTGAGCTGGCAACGGGAAGTAGGTCTGAGAACACAATTCCTATTTTAACATCAAAGAAGCCAGGATCTGTCAAAATCATTGTAAGTTCTATTCTTATCAGTGTTTAAACTTAAGACCTTCAAAAGTGGTAGAACTTTTCAGTTTTTTCCCTTTTTTTTTTCCACAGATCTGAAGGTTGCCCTTGCTGAGTACTACAATGACATTGCAAGCTTGTGCATATCTGTAAACTCGTGTGAGATTTTGGTGTTAGAATGGCATGCATCCTCATTCCCCTGCTTCAAAGCATACATGCCTAGATTTAAAAAAAAAAAAAACAAAAAAACCCTAAAAATGGTGCTTGCATCAGATTCAGATCTTACCCTCAAAGGCCTCACTGGCGGCAAATAGGAGTTTATCATTCATTCATTCTTCTCACTAGGATCTCACAGGGTCTGTGGCACACAATCCATGATGAGTCAAAGGGGACATCCTCACCAACAGAGCATTCCTGTGCCTAGCACAGAGCTGGCCCTCACTCAGGGGTGATAGTTTCTAACCCTCCTGAGAGGATACACTGAGAGGTAGGCCTCCTTAATCCCATTTTACAAAGGAAGAAATGATACTCTGGAAAGGCTGAAGCATTTGTCAGGATGGTAACCAGAGATTAACACAGCTGTAGTGCCTGTCACTTCCCAACACTGACCTCCCCCAAGGGATGGCAGGAATTAAATGCTGTTGTGCTCTAAGGTAGCACCCCACACCTCCATATCAAATAGGCCACCTCTTTTACAACTGAGAAAGCCTGGACCTAGAGAAATTAGGTGACATTGCCAGGGTCACACCAATGAGAGGCAGAGATGGAACCTGAACCTAGGCCATCTGGTCATGCCTCTTAACTACTACTGCTGCCTCCCTAACTAGAAGAAGCAAGAGCTTCAGCTGACTGGCACCTGGGGCCTTAGTGGGTACTAAATATTTTAAATACTGTTCTTGGGACCTCGGGGATTTGTCACACGCCACAGAATCTTATGACTATGAACAGTGTTTGGTTTACCAGTCATAAAACAAAGCCTCACTCTGAGAACTGCTAACACTGTAGACCTCCATCAGAACCCAGAAATCTGTGTATATGGCTTTTTATTGATGTTGATTGCTTTTCTTTGTATATTTTACATAGGTTATAGGCTTTTATCCCTTTGCTGTCCCCCTCTGTCTCCATTTCCCTGAGGGCCCTCTTCAGTAGGGTCCTTGGTGTTCAGTGTGAAGTGTTGAGTTTTGCTTTCTTCTTCAAGAACCTAAGACACATTGAAGGGTTTTTTTTTTTATTTTGTTATTTTAAAAGAGTATCTTTTCAATTAAAGAGGGGAGAGTATTTCAACATAAGCTAGAAAGATTCTTCTAGGCAAAAGGCAGTTAGGTCTGAAAAACCTGAGATGTGAAATTCAAGTCCAGTCCCACCTTGTTGCAATGTGATTGGGCAATTGATATTATCTCCCCTCTCTGCTGCTTAGATGAAATAAAGGTTAGGTTAAATTAGTATGTGAGACATATAGGAGACAGCCAAATAATTGAAAGCATTATTATAACATTTACAGACTACCTCTCATTTAAAAAAAGAAAAAAAGCCTTCGTTAATTCAGCATCAAGGCCAGGCTACTTTTATCCTAGCTGCAAAAGCAGCCAAAAGTGGCCAAGCAAACAGTTGGGCCCCGTCTAATCAATGGCAAGTGTGGCTCCTTTAATCTTGTTTATTTGGTGGTCATTAATCACATCAGTAGTTGCTTCAAAAACCATATGTAGAGAAAAATGTTTAATTCTACTTTAATATAGAAAATATTTCACTCGAGCACTATTCTTAATCACTATAAATTCCATTTCACCCACCACTCACCCCCGGCATCTATTCCTTTCTTTCTATCTTTGCAGTCACCAGTATTTTCAGACCAGCTTCGTTCTTTGTTCTGAGCTGAGAGGGGGGTTTCCTCTCTCAAATAACTTCATCTCTCCTCAAGGCAGAATGATTCTTGGGAACCTTTACTCCTTTCATGTCATTAGGGATGAAGGCCACCTTGTCATAAGTGCCAGGCTGCAAAGAGCAGAGAAATGGGTAGATAATGAAATTACTGAACACTCAAAGTGTCAGAGACTGACAAGCTGGGGCCATCCATCACCGATTATATGACGCATTAACATGCTGCCTTCCTATCCAGGGACAAGGAGGCAACAGGAATAGTAAATAGCCTGGAGTGGCCTGCACAAGAAACCAATAATTTAATGAACTGACACCCAGCCAATACTCTGACAGGGTGGCCTGCCTCGGCCCCAAAAGTTGTTTTATACCCAGATACCGGCCCCTTGAATGACATAAAATGACAATGTTACCCTGACTTTAATCTTGCATAACACACACACACACACACACACACACACACACACACACACACACACGTTACACCTATGCAAAATGTGATGCATCTTTCATCTGATTCTTCTCTTTTTACTAAAATTAGATGATTTAAAAAAATACTAAGGGCTAGACAGATGGCTCAGCAAAGGTGCTTGCCTATAATTCCTAATGACTTGGTTCCCCAGTATCCACATAAATACAGATACACAAAGTGGTGCAGGTGTCTGGAGTTCATTTGCAACAGCTGGGGGCCCTGGAGTGCCTGTTCTCTCTTTTTTTCTTCTCTTTGTGTCTCTCTGCTTGCAAATTAATTAATTAAATGTATTTAAAAAAAAAAACTGGATCACACCACCAAAATGTAAAATCAGGATTCCCTACAATGAATGTAGAGTAATTATAAAAATAGCTACAAACCAGGAAAAAGTATATTATTATGGAACAGTCAACAATGCTCCCTGCCACTGGCTCTGAGCCTGAAGCCTGTTCTTTCTTTTCAAAACTAGAATATTGTCAAGTATATAAAGGTGCTACAGACATAATAGCTCCACACTGATGTTTTCTCCTTGTGCTGGAGAATAAAAACAAACTGAAGGTGAATTCAATCACCAAGTCAGCCAATGTTCTTTGGTGTTATATGGCCACATCTGCATGAGCTCTCACAACTAGTTATTACTATTATGAGTATGATGTGTGCAGATGGGTATGCACATGTCACAGCACCCATGTAGAAGTCAACCTTGAGATGGGATTTTTCCTCTCATTCCACCTTCTCTTGAAATGGGGTTTCACTCATTGTTCTTCCTACCAGTGCTTGTGAGTGTCCAAATTCTCTTGGCTCTGCTTCTCATTGTCATAGGTGTGTTGAGATTATTGGTGTGTGAGTCACTTTGTATTTGGCTTTATGTGGGCACTGGGAGCAAGTGAATTCAGGTTGTAAGGTGAGAAAGCAGTGCCTTTAACAATTGAGCAATCTCCTCAACCCCAACTCATGAAATTATTACACTTTGAAAAAAATATCATTAAGAGTCATGGCTACTGAAGTTGTATGCAGCTATTTTCACAGATACAGAACAAACTCTAGAATTTTCAGGCCCTACTATTCCCAAATTGATTACTAAGCTTTTCTACCCAGCTAAAAGGCAGACAATCCAGGGGCTCCATGATTAAGTGATTGATATGAAGTCATGCAGGTATGTGAGCCTTTCTTCCAGAGAGGTGTAGCCACAGCCAAGGAATGCCCAGGGAGGTAGCTCAGCTCATGGCCTGGATATGGTTCTCATAACTCATTTGTAGAGAAGGCTAAAGCTGATAAATCTAGTCTCTGATCACATCCAGGAACAACAGAGGCTTACAATGGCAAGTTGGACTTGGAATCAGTCAGGTCAGCAGGACTCAGGTAAGACCAAAGACTAATCAGCACCAGGGACAGCTCCATCTAGGTGCCAAGAACTGGTGATGGACACAACCTCTGACCATTCCTGGCCACCACTGATTCTTAAGACAATGGGTCTCAACAGGAAAATGTGTGCCCCTTAGGGGTCATTTTTGCTTATCTGATGAGATGTGCCAATATTAGATTTAGTAGACAAAGACAAATGCCAACTGATGTAGCATCATGCTGTGAAAGCCTGACCCACCCCAAGTTTGTCATACCTGAGCCATATCTAGAACTTAGAGTCATTTTTATAGAGAAGCAGACAATATTTTGCATGCTGTTAACAGACTCTTCATTTTCAAAGAATAAAAGGCCATGCAGTCTGAGGAAAGGTTTTATTTTGTTTTATAAAGAACATTACAAAAAGTTACTCTCCATTTTAAGGAGTCGTGTACTAGACAGCAATGCCATTTATAGTATTTGTATTGCCAATACAGCACACCCAATAGCTTACCTTTATAGCTGCCTTATTCAAAGTGATTTCTATGGATAGGAGCAAGATCTGACGACTTCATTATATCTTCAAGTGTAGTCATACCTGAGCATTTATTGAAATGCATACTACTTTGTTATAAGTTCCACTCCTTTTTATTTCTACTCTATATTATACGTGGGGCATTATATTGATTTAATTATGTGTGTAGGCAAGTTACATTATCTCTGAGTGTCATTTCAGCATTGTAAAGTGTATATTTCAAAATGCTTGTTATAAGAAGGGGAAATGGGGTCCAATACTGAGAAAATCATTCTGTAAAACCTGTAGCATTGTGGTAGGTCGTTCCACCATGCAGGCATCTCACATACTTTTCTGAGTCCATCTAGGGCCTCCCTTGATGTAGACGAAATCCAGCAACTCACTCTCCACCCATGTGTTTGGCCATGACATCTTGAGACACAGCATTTAAACAGTGAGCTCATGACTGGTGTGCCCCTTCCTGAGTCTATGTCATCACAGAAGTTTCCTCCCTCTGCAGAAAAATCTGGGAGGAGGTATGCAGTCACATATTGTCTGTTGAAGAAAATTACCAAGCCTCCTCTCCAACTATGCTGGATCATAACCAATCTCTGTTACAACCCCTCTTTCCTTCTTTCCTCCTTCTTTCCTTCCTTCCTTCCTTTTTCTCGCTGTCTCTCTGTCTCTGTCTCTCTCTCCTCCCACATACACACCACCTATCTTGGTATCCATTCCGGGTCTTCCATTTACATCCTATGCCATAGGTTCTTTCAGTCCATTCCCCTTGAATGTTGGCTACTATTCTCCCTCTAGACTCCCACCCCATATCAGAGGCATCTGTTTTGAACCACAGCACTCACTTTCTCATGCTTTCTCATTTACAACAACTACTTGGCTCTTTGGCCCCATGATAGAAACTGTCCCCTTCATGGTCCCTTGAATAAAACACACTCACTAGACAATATCTTGTGCTCTCCCTCAGAGAGCTGAGGATTGACACATGACAGATTTTTTCAAACCATAAACATGGACAGAAATAGTGTGGGAATAAAGTCTGACAATATGGAATCTTAGAGGCCAAGGTATATGGAACCAAGACTATTTAGGATGCCCAGATCTATTAGATCATTAATAAGTCCTAGAAATTCTGTCTTTGCAATGATGATTTCCTAGCCTATCCTCTGTATTCCCACTAATTCAGTCTATATGCCCACCATCTAATACCTGGAATGCTGTGATATCATGGACTTGAATTGATCTGTCATCCTACACACAACCTCCAGCCACACCCCCCCACGTTTTCCAAGTAATACTACCCTATTAAAATACATATTACCCAATCACATATTTAGGTCCCTAGCAAGTATTTGAGTCACCTAAGCTGGAATCCAAATTTCTATATTCAGCCCTTCCACATTAGCCACTTTGCTCAGGAGGACTTGGAGGCATTTGAATCAAGCAGACCTAGGACTGAATTATAGGTTCACAGATTACTGGCTGGGTGACCTTGGGCCATAACAAGAGTACAGACTCATTATTTTAATCACTCTAATTACAGAGTCTGTGTTTACTGTACATAGAGTTCAACTTCCCATTCATCCACTCAACATGAAAAAAAAATCACCCCTGTGAAATGGGGTTATATTATCTGACATTCAGAATAACTCACTTCTAAAGTGATAAGAATGCCTTTTTTCTTAAAATTGGAGATAATAATGATGCTTATCCTGGGTTTATTGTCATGACTGAACTGAGAAAAAAAAAAATATATATATATATATATGCATGTATATATAGTTACACTGCCTGATTCAGGCTATAAGATTCTTGCCTCTTCACCCAAGCATTGTACTTCTTCAAGGAATGACCTCAGGAAATGAATGAGCCCCAAATTACTCAGTCCTTACATGCTTTATTGCAGAAGCTCTGCCGACCTCACATGTCTACTGGGAGTAGAAAAAAGGTGCCAAAAACAAAGGATAACATACTCCCTGCAGTAATGTGAGTCTAAGTCATGTAAACCAGAGTCATTACAGGTTTCATAAAGAAGACTGTTTTTGAAGAAAACAATTGTAAAGAAGAGAATTTAAGCCATCTTCATGACTAAAACTTTCACTTCCCAAAGCAGAAAATCTTCCAAGGTCCATAGGACGAATGTTCACTACATTTCTTCTAATGGCCAGGAACAGTACAAGGGCTGTGAGCAATCCAAAGGGAATAAAACACTCATTGCCTTGAAGGGCCAAATGGTATTTTAAAGTCATTAACATGCTTAACTAGTGAAGCAAGGCAGAATGCGATGCATTCTTAAAGAGAGACCAGCCACATACCACAGGAGGATGAGACTCCAAGAGGTCAACACTGCACTGGACAAGCAGGTGACAGCAGAGGGGGGAGCTTAGTGCGGAACCCTCCACCACAGGCTCTCCATCTTTCCCTGAGCTCTACTACCCAGAGGCCTCCATGACAAAGGTACACGATGTTCCCAGAGTTCTTCCGATGACTTTGCCTTTCCTGCAATGTGTCTTTTGAATTCAGACCAGAATCACCCCACCTCTATATAACTTTCTCTTTACAATAAATGTAGACACTAGTCCGGTTCCCTCCATCCTTATACCCCACAACTTAGCCCCTCCTTTCTCTCTGATTTGAAGAATAGAAATATGCTGAGTCTAATCTTAACCACTGACTTTATTAAGGGGAAAAGGTGTGGAAAATACCGATAGCTATTCTAAACACGGCTACCTAAAGACTTCTGGTGTAGAATTGTTCCAGCTTTCCCAGAGCTGTAGAAAACTAGGGACATCCAGTGTAAGTGAGAAGATCTGCCCTGCTGACAAACGCAGGGCTGAGATGACACCTGCCTCTCAAAAGTCCGGCTGCCTGTGCTTCAGCTCCAGACCCTGTAAGAGCACCTCGTCACCCTCCCTTTCCCTTCCTTCAGATTCCTGTGTGTCACTCAAGCCCTGCGGCAAGCATGTAAAAGCTCACCCACAAGACTTCCAGGGACAACCTTAAGTCAGCCCCTCAAGAACATGGGATTCTCCTGCAACATGGCTCTGGTTCTGCTGAAGTCTTAGAATAATCAAAAAAAATTGACATGTCAACTCTGTATTCATCACCACTGAGTTACCAGAGGCTGTGGGAATCTCCTGGGTGATAGTAGACTCTTTAGTCAGCCCACTGGGCCCCTTAGAGGACAGGTAGCAAGTGGAGATGCTATCTTACATGCATGAGGAAGGCGCATAGAGGGGATGGCTCTGTACTTGTCTTCCTGCTCCAATCCCGGCCCCATAGCAACAGGAAAGGGCAAGGCTGCTTTCTGAAGTAAAGCAAGAACTGACTGAAGCTAAGTTTGCAGAGGTATGTATTTGGTTACAGGGCTTTGAGCCATCTTGGCTTCAGGAACACATGAACATAAGACTGTCAGTGACAGTGACTTCACATGTCATCTGATCCCAGGGTCAGTCCTCTCACACCACCATGAGCCTCCTCCTCAGCTCATGACATCCTTTTCTAGGCTTTCTGAGGTGGTACTCCTCCATTGAACAGACCTTTTGTGCCCTTCCTTTGGCTCTCAGTGCATCCTGGAAGTTGTATTACAGAGTAGGAGAGTCTGTGGATTCTCCCAGTTCCATTTATCCATCAACTGAGACACTAGTGAGGGAACGGTGCTATTTGTTGGCTATAAAAGAGCAAGAAAGGATTTGCCTGAGTTTTAGTCCTTATGCAAACAGAACTGTCATCTAATGAAGGTCAAGTAGTCATGAACCTCAATTTCCTTATCCTTAAAACAAGAAAGAGAGGGCTGATCCAGGTTCATTCAACAGAGATTGCTCATACACTATGCAAAGAACTGTACTCAATTCGGCTAAGGTAAATGCCATTAGGACTGCGATTGCTTTTTGATCATCTCAGTGTACTCCAGTAGCTCTGAGCTAGGAATACACTAAACAGTCAAACAGCTGCAGAACTGTCCCCCTGTAGGCAGAATCCCTGCTCTGAGGGAGCTTATACATTTGCAGGGGAGAAGGGTGGACTCCAATCATCATCATGGGGGGGGGGTGTACAAAGTCGGGACTAAGACAGAAACAATACCACAGAGTAAATCTTAGAGGGAGTTTGCCTTCTATCTGGGGTACCATGGAAGGCTTCGGGGATAAGGTGGCGTTAGAGTATCTGGATGTTAGAAAATTGTGACGTTGAGACAGAAGCTTCTACAGGTAACATTCACAAAGGAATTCCAACTCAACTTGGAGACTTTTCTCTTCTGGGTAAGGAAGTCTTCCCTCTTCTTATTATTTTTTCTTTCCCAATCACCATCTTGCCAAGGCAGCGTATGTTTTGTTTCCCCTCACTGCCTGCTTCCCCTTCATGGAAAACTCCAACCAAGAAGTGGTTTGTTAAATTTCCTTCTTTCTTTTTTTTTTTTTTTTTTTTTTTTTTTTTTTTGTCTGCCCCAAGTTAACAGAGTGCTGGCTGAATGCAAGAATTTATATAGCCTCAACTGTCTTTTTAGGACCCCTGTCTGTAATTTACAGGAACTGCTGTCTGCTGCATCATGTAATTCAGGACTTTGGTGGCTCCTGGCTATAGTCTGTGGCCTGCAGCTCAGCAAAGAAACGGGGACAGCGTTATATGGAGACTGAACCAGCTCTTGGCCTTCTGTGCTTGGAAAGAAACCCTGCATCGGTGAGCTCCCAGCAGCAGTTATAGAAGTGTTGATACAGAACCTCTTGAATCACCTCACACCCTTAAGAAGAGACAAGCTGAGGGAGAAGGTCCTGGATTACCCACCACAGTTGGGCACAGGGGCATCCAGCTCCCCTGCTAGCCAAGGAAACCCAGGCCTGGAAAACAGTGTACCAAGAATCCCACCATCAGGTGATCTTTATGTTTGCGTGATGACAGAGCCAGACATGAGCACATGGTGCTCCTCCTCATAGAGACCAACACCTTCAAGACACCAGCTTTCTCAGGATTAACTTCCTACTCCAAATAGACAAGGCGCTAAGAATAATCCTTTTATTTCATTTTTCTCATCAATTCCACTTTTACATCCTTTCAGGGAAATAAGCCCTTGGGAGAATGCCCCCTGGTGACACAGTTCGGTAACAACGCTTCCTGATGTGGTTTTTGGTGGTGTTTCACTTCGTTTTTATCAACAATTTCAATTCGGGAAGATAATGCTATTTTCATCATGTCTCCCTCCCAACAACTTGTTTTGCCTCCCTCCTCCCCCCATTTCTTGCCACCGAATTCCTTCTTTGCGATATGATGTCTATTTTGAAGACTTTTAGTTTTGTCACCCACGTCCCTCATCAGTGTTGAACTGCAGATGAGTTCATTTTTGTAGAGCTTTTGTGGCCATGGGGTCATCATGTCATGGCCCCTTCATGTCTGGGAGACAGTGTGCCAAAGTACTCCTGTGCATCTTCTGCCTCCTCTATTCTCGCTGCTCACTCCCCTGCAATGTTCACTGTGCTTTAGAGTTGTTACAGGCGTAACAAATAGTCCTGAGTACTGAATGTTCACTTATTCTCACCATTTTGGCACGTTTTGAGTCTCCCCAGTAGTCATGTCCATCTATATGAACAAGCTTCTCTGACCAAGGGAGTGACATGCACTAATAAACTATGGGAATCAACACAATATAAATATTTAGAGGGCAATTTGATGGGCAAGCAGTATCCATTTAATCAAGGGAAGCTTCTACTGTTGGGTGACTAATGTGGGTTTTTAAATAAAAGTCCGGGACAAGATGTGTTAACCTCTTGATAAGGGAGATGAATACACCCGAACCCTCCAGACATCCAGAGGAGGAGATAAGACACATTTAATACCCTGGGGCAGAAATAAAAATGCCAAGAAATGGAGAGCCTCCTTCTGGTTGTCTTGTGAACTCTGCCTCATGGACTCGCAGCACCCATATGGAAGGCCCGGCTCAATGTGCAAGACTAGGCATTATGGATGGACACAGAGAAAACGTTAGGGAATGCTTCAGCGAGGAAGCCCTGCCTGTGAAAAGCTGAATTTGACTGTTTAAAGGAGGGACATGCCATACTAGCCACCCAACACCTCATCTAATGTCATCACATCTCAGTTTGCATTGAGTTGCTTTGACCCCTGAGGACTGGGAAAGAAACTCCCGGGGAGATGATCCAGTGGGTAAAAAACTTGCTGCACAAGATGAGGACTGGTGCTCAGATCCAGCACGTACGCTCTCTCTTTCTCTTTCCCTCTCTCTCTCTCTCTCTCTCTCTCTCTCTCTCTCTCTCTCTCTCACACACACACACACACACACACACACACACACATCATGCTGGGGTGGCAGCTGCCTGTAATCCCAGAGTTTGAGAGTCAGAGACAGAAAATTCCCAGAGCACACTGGCTAGCTAGACTAATGGAATCAGTGGGCTTGGGGTTCAGGTGAGAGGGCCTCAGTAAAGAAGGTAGACAGCAACTGAGAAAAACATTTGAAGTGAACATCTGACCTACACACACACACACACACACACACCGGAACATGCACACCTGCAGACAGAAGCATCAACATATGCACACGCTCAAGCAGGCACACACCACTCATAAACACACATTCAAACAAAATGAAGGAAATTTTAAGTGGTCCAAGAAACAGACTGCCCATCTAGCTGCAGGAACAGCAGGACAGCCCTCACAGTTGAAAACAAGGATGTCACGAGGAGGGAGACTCAAGCTTGATCAGACGGCACATAACAAATCGGTGTGGTGTAAATGCAATTTATGTGGTCTATAATGTAGTCAATTCATCCCCATAAATGGAGGTAAAAACACACCACCCTGACAGGTTCTAGCCTTGCCTTATCATTAATAATGATAGATCCCACACAGTAATGGGAGATCCTGGAGTCAACCTTTCATTTATGGGTAGTTCAGTTCATCACATTCAAACCACAATTTGCTCATCCATCCAAAAGCAAACTTTGCCAGGTTTTATTTCATTTGAAACCCATTTCCTAAAACATAAATGATTTTTGAGAAAGCAATACAAGCACATAATGAAAAACAAGGAAGTAAAAGAAAAACACAAATCCAGAAGCACAAAAGGATTGTCTACAAAAAGCTACTTTCTCCCCTGACTTCAGTTAAGACCTCCTGAGTGGCAAATGCAACTGTAAATTTGTGTACCCTCCCAGAGCTCATTATCTGCATGGAACATAAATACATATCACTCTTACTTTAAAACAGGGCTGGAGGGATGGCTTAGCAGTTAAGGCACTTGCCTGCAAATCCAAAGAACCCAGATTCAAATCCCCAGGACCCATGTTAGCCAGATTCACAAGGGGTGCATGCATCTGGAGTTTGTTTGCAATGGCTGTACGCCCTAGTGTGCCCATTCTCTCCCCACTCCTTTCTCTGACAAATAAATAAATATATTGAAAACAAACAGAGGTTAGGTTTTTCTACATTTTACATCTGTAGCCATCACCTCATTGCTGGGACAAAACACCCAACTACCAGCAACTTATGAAAGGAAAGAATATAGTTTCAAGGGGAAGATTCATCATGGTGGGTTAATCAAGGCTTGTCACATCTGCACGTTTGCAAGGAAGAGGCAGAGAAAGTGGGGTGAGTGTGGCAAACAGGGCTAGGCTATAATACTTCAAGGCTTGCCCCTCGCATCACACCTCCTCCAGCAAGGCTTCACTGCTCAGAGGCTCCTCAAGCTTGCAAACAGGGCTACTAGCTAGTGATTAAGTATGAGGCCTAATTGTAAGTACAGGAGGCCATGGGCAACATTCTACATTCAAACTACCATAACAACACACCCTGGAGATCAGACCTTATCAGTGGTATTTAATCTTCCTCATTTTACCAGATGTGTACTATTCCATTTTATGGCTGGGCTATAACTGATTTACCTATTTCCAGTTGACACGTATTATAGATATTGTTCCAATCTCCTGTTCTCATGATAACACAATAAACCTAGGCACTGTCTAATTCACTTTCTCTACCTTCCTCACTGAGATTCAGAGACCTACCCTTGGGGGAAGGACAAATGTCTCTACAGAGCTAAGCTTCTCAGCGAAATGAAATAAAATGAAAGCCTCCCTCCCCAGGCCCATCTGGAGGGAGTCACTATGATCAGAGTCTATAAGAATAATAAATCTCCTTTGACATGGGAACTAGGAGGAGGTGGCCAAACTGCAGCCATGGGCTTTTCAGTTTGAGATGCTGACGGGCAATATTGAAAGCAGAAAATGGAGCTATATAAATCCGTAATTGTAACCCGTGTTTTCACAGGCACAGAGCTGCTCATGGGGAGCTAGTTTTCATTACCTGCTTACAGCTGTAATTCCTGTGTGGTCTCTTTACCTACTCTTCAGCTCTAGGGAGGGGGGTATCAGAGCTAGGGTTGTGAGTTGGATAATTTTAAAAAAGAATGAACAGGTATCAATTACAGAGGTGTTAAATCCAACTGCCAATGGACTTCATCACACCTCTTCAGGGAAGCCAATCACAACTTTGTATAGGCATAAATTATCTCTGGAAAGAAAAAAAGAAAGGAAGGAAGGAAGGAAGGGAGGTAGAGAGGGAGGGAGGGAGGGAAGGAGGGGGTGGGAAGAGGGAGGGAGTGGAGAGAGAAAAAGAAAAAAGAAACAAACAAACAAACAAACAAACCCTACCTGTCCAGCCTGCACCACTAAGAGTATCAGACGGCTGTCTCCCCATCTGCCTCACACCCTTTTCCCTGAGGAATACAGTGACTGTGGGTCACATTTGATGAGTCAAATCCCAAAATCCAAGGTGGAGATGGTGCCCTACTGTTCCTTGTCTGTAACAAGTCACAATTCTCCCAAATGGCTGACCACTGTTTGTGTCTATGATGTTCTCTTAGCTTGTGCATTGATGAACGTCCATCACCTAACCACGAGCCCAGCCTAATCACCTCAGTGGAGCATAACAATAGATATGATTTAAGTAGTGCTTTGTGGTGGATGTTGATGGGGGGAGAACGAGCAGTGTTGCTTTGGGACAGTGTCACATTCCAGATGTTTTCCTAAAAATGCTCTTAAAACACTTTTTGAACCAATTTTGAGACCAAGACCAGGTGCCAGATACCAATGCAGATTATACCTGACATTGCACTGCTTGTTGATCCCAACAAGACAACGGAAGAGCCACAGAGCTGGGGACCACAGAAGGGAGGCTCTGACCCCACATAGCCGGCCCTTATCCAATTCATTTTCTGTGTCTGAACCTAAGGGATGCCTTTAGCCTGTCTAGAGATCAAATTTCCTTCTTCCCTTGATATATCTGCTTAGGTATTGTAGTCTTTCAATTTTCTATATACTTTTCATGGTGTGTGCATATGCATGTGTATGTGTGTGTTCATGCACATGAATGTTGGCACACACACGTGCCACAGCCTACATGTGGCAATCTTAGGACAGCCTTGGATATCAATCCTTGCCTTCCCCCTTGTTTGAAACAAGGTCCCTCTTGAAGCTCAGTGGCACAATCAGTTAGTACAAAGCACTTATATGAAACGGGATCTCTTGTTTGCGGCTGCAGTCACCAGGCCTGTGAGCTTCCAGAAAACAGCCTATCTCCACCTTCTGTCTTTCTGTAGGTACACTGGAATTACAGATGCTCACAGACTACTATGTGTGGCTTCCCATGGGTTTGGTGAGTCCGGACTCAGGTACTCATGCTTACATGGCCAACACTTTATCCATTGAGACACCTTCCCCACCCTCTATTCCTATATTCGTTAGCACTAAGATAGAAGGAGAAATCCTTTTCCTTTTTTTTTTTTTTCCTCCCCATTGGTTAAAATAGAATCTTTCATTTGGGAACTTATAAATATGGGCTCCATGAGTGAATAATGAACTGCAACACAGGTGGTACTCATTCACTGTCTTAATGATGATTCCCCGAGAACAGCAGCATTTTGAGGTAAAGGTCTAAGTGGCTCCTTCCACTGTACACTCCAAACCAAATGTTTTATGAAAAATCGCCAAACAAATATACCCCAAAGAGGCTTCTTAAAAATCAGTCACACTAAATTCCAACTTCATGTATACCACAGGTCTGTGATTCTATCTAGAATCACATCCACCATTGTGTACACACATCCAGTGGTATGCATTTTCTAGAAGAAATTCTATTAGTTTCATCAGATTCTCAATGGGATCCAAGGCCCCAATGAAGTTCATGTCCACTGACTTTGAGAACCAGAGCATGTGAGAGCTGGAACCGTCTCCATTGTCCGTGCTGAAAACAGAGGGAGCGGGTGAGACTTCAGGCGTGTGACTTCCATTGACTAACAAGCGTCATTGCTCTGCTTTATAGAAACAGATAAATCACCAAGATGTTGAGAATCCCCAACCCAGAAACACTCTCCTTTCTTGACAGCAGGCACATATTTTTCCCCACCCAGTCAACATCAGCTGCAGTATGAGCAGCAAAGCGCTGTCAATTCGAAGAAAAGAAGAGGCCTGGGGCAGGACTAAAGAAATAGAGAAAGCTCGGGCTGGAGATATGGCTTAGCCATTAACCGCTTGCCTGTGAAGCCTAAGGACCCTGGTTCAATGCTCGATTCCCCAGGTCCCACGTTAGCCAGATGCACAAGGGGGCGCACGCGTCTGGAGTTCGTTTGCGGAGGCTGGAAGCCCTGGCGCACCCATTCTCTCTCTCTCCCTCTTTCTGTCTTTCTCTCTGTGTCTGTCTCTCTCAAATAAATAAAGAAAGAAAGAAAAAAAAAAGAAATAGAGAAAGCTCAATCTGCAGGCTGGGAAAACGGGCTCCCTCCTATAACGGTGCCAAACCTCTTGATTCTGGGAAGGAGACAGATACGAGGAAAAAGCCGTGTCAGCCCTGGTCTCAGGTGCCAGGAAGGGACAGGAGCCTTTCGTCCCTGCCACGTGGCGGGGAGTCAGGAGACAGTCCCGCCTCCAGCATGAAGAACAGAAGTGATCATAACAATGCTCAAGATACATCGCCTCCTTCCACACTGGCCCAAAAACATCCATCATCACAATTTTTCCAGGTTTTGAGTTGCTTTTAACAGACCCTGCCTCTGCCTATCTCTTGAGCAATATTTCTGTCTCTAGAACAATCTCTTAATCTTGCACTGTTGGTATTCGGGACCAGGCAATCCTGTGTACAGGGTGCTGTCTGACATACCTGGTAAGGTGGGTACCCACCTCCTGGCTTCTGCTCAGCAGATGACAGGAGCAGACCCTGACCCAAGTTGCAACAAAGAAAATGTCAGCAATTTGTCAAACATCACAGGGAAGCAAAATCACCTCCAGTTGAGAACCACTGCTCAGGAATCTCCTGGCTGTGCCTGCAAGCTCTGTGGAACACAGTTCGAAGGGATATAGAAGACTGGTGTGGGAAAGCCTGGGTTACACAAAGGTAGGAAGGCCTGGGATGGAGGGATGGCTTAGTGGTTAAGGTGTTTGCCTGCAAAACCAAAGGACCAAGGTCAGTTCTCCAGGACCCACATTAACCAGATAAGCAAGGGGGCACACAAGTCAGAGCTCATTTGCAGTGGCTGGAGGCCCTGGCATACCCATCTCCCCCCCCCCTTTTCCCACTTTCTCTGTCAAATAAATAAATAAAAATAAAATATTTGGGAAAAAAAAAAGATAGGCATACCTCTTCCCTGATGGATTTCACAGAGCCTGAGGTAGTTCAGGGTTCAGAGAACCTGGAGACAGAGGCACAATATCCAGCATTTCCCCAGAGGCACTGGCCACACAACCCTTTTATCTCAGCACACTCGGGATTAGCAAGCTGAAGGATTTACTTTCAGAACAACTTCTGTAAATCAAAACTGCAAATACACCTCCAAGGCAAAGACTTCCTGAGGAAAAGGAGGAGAAGCCACAGCTGAATACAGTGACACCAGAGCCTTGGATTTTTATCATTACAGATTCATTCGTTGAGAACAGCTTTGATCATTTATGCTTTAAATGCCCCCACATATTTTTGCAAGGTATTGAAACTGTAAATCTCACCATGAAGTAACTTCACCCCAGGTGGAGTTATCAGATAATTTCCCCACTACAAACTGGCTAAGATGGATGTTTCACTGAGAATGGAAGATGGCAGTAGTAAACAAAGGAATCTAATAGGGAAAAATAAACAAATACCAGAAGAAACCAAAAGACATCTTTCTTCCATCACCTCTGCCCAAGGCTTCAACTGATGCCATCTTTCCATCCATGCAAGCACATACTTTAGGGAGTTTGGGGACAACAGGAAGGCTGTTCTCCTGATTCCTCCTGAAAACTAATTAGAATCAACTATGCAAAATGGATTAAAAGCGCAGCACCAACTGCTAAATACTGTCATCATCTCCACGGAATCCAAAGGTCATTCAAATCAGGGCTGGAAAGAACTGTGAATGATCCAATCCTGCTGGTTTTCTTTTTGAAACTGTTTGCCTTCAAAGCTCACCAATCTCCAAAGCTAACCTATACAACACAGCGTCATAACTCCTGCCACTTCATCTGACTGCATTTCCACCCAATGCTTACCCCAACCCTACCTAACCTTCTTTATAACACCCAAGGAACCATCCAGAAACCCCCAACCTCTCACAGCGTATCATCTGAAGCCAATCTTCCCATTTCACAATGAGAGAAGCTGAATTCCAGAGATGTGATAGGAGTCCTCGGAATTCCCAGAGTTTATCAGTGAGAGATTCAGAAGATGTCAAACTCACACCCACTTAGCCCAGGTAGCACCCCATCCCACCACATGTTGACTAAAGAGAATAGGCTGCCTTGGAGCCAGAGCAACCTCTGTGTCCTATATGGATTCAACACCACGCTGACAATGGTTACAGGGTATGTTTACTACAGTGATGAGAAAGGTGAAGTAGACATCTTTGCAGCTGCTTCTCAACTAAAATCTCACCAGCACAACTGTGTCCCCTCAGTTATCAGCAGCAGGATCCCTAAGGACACCAGCTCTAGTGGAGTGACTCCACACAGCACTGACAGCTGGATCACGTCCCTGCTACCCAGTTGTCAAGCCTCCTACCTTTCTCTAAGGGAGGCAGGCCAGCTGAAATGAGCATTGCTGGACCACCACACGGCACATTCCTAAGCCAAAGTCAACAACTTTCAGGCTCAGTGCACATCAGGTAGATATGATGATAGCAAACGACCGTCAGTCACCAGAAAGATCACGTGAGGTTCAAAATATTCAAGATGACTTGGAATGACCTGTGTATTAGATGGTAGCTTCCACTCCAAGCTATCAGGTGTGGAAAGCACAGCCTAAGCGTGTTTGTGACTATGTCCCTGGGTATACATGCACACCAGCACATATGACACAGACAGGTCCCAAACCAGCACTGTGTTCCATGGCCCAGCCCTTCAATCTCTGTTCTTTATCTGCTCGAAATCCCAGGGGCGGAAACTATGGCAGGCTCATGAGCGGGAAGATCAGCTGTGATATCAAAGAGCAGGGAGACAGCCTATACTCATTGCAACCCGCTGGCAGCACTGGAGGGACCTTGTCCATTATTTGCAGCCAACAACCTCTCTGGAATAAAGAAATAATGTCATATATGTGACAGACAGAGCTAAGTATTTGAGGGTTGTCACTTGTTTTCACCTGTGGCTTTTGGTTCATGTTTTTTGTTTGTTTGTTCTCTGTTTTCTTTTGTGATTTGGTGGGCACGTTTGTGTATGTGTGGGTTTGCATGCATGTCTGCGTGTCCCATCTAGGAGCCAAGTGTACTCGCAACACATCAGCTAGCGGGTGACTCAAGGCCCTGTCCTCCGCAAAACCACCATCTCAGAGGTATGACCAGAATAAACCGGATCTGTCTTCTTTCTACGTTCCGTCTGTGTGAGGATCAAAGAGGTTACTGATGGAAAAGGATTCTGAAAACATAAAGCAGTAAGACACACGCCACAGGCACAAATACAGGCATTCTGTGGAGAGGCCGCTGAGGCGGGCTGGGACAAGCCCTGGCTTTAATTAGCATTACAAGGGTTTCAAATCTCAGATCTTTCACAGGCCGGCTGTGGTACACAAGCAAGAACTACTGAACATCTCTGGGCTTCAAATGAGTAGCAGTGGACAACCGTGAGGATCAAATGAGATGTGAAGGTGAGATCTAGGATGGAAAGGGTTTTGCAGATGTGAGACACCAGCATCCCACCTGCACCTGCTTGAGAAGCAGCCACCACCTGTAATCCCCAGAAATGCCCATTTTCTGTGCAAAACACATATTCAGTGATCAACAGTGCCTCTCCACCACTGCCATTACTGGCCAATAAAAACATATTGTTGTACACATACCAGTGTCACTCTTGGCATTAGAAAATGTTGTTCTTAGTGCTGGTGGAAACAGTACTATTCTACTGCAAGACCTTGTATGCTAGCAGCCTTTCCCTAAGACAGGAAGGGTCCGAAGACACATCTTTTTTGGCATGTGTGTGCATGTGCATGTGTGAGTGTGTGTTCACACGTGTAATGGACACTTGTGTGCATGTTTGTGCACATGTATGTGGAAGTCAGAGGCTGATTTGGTTGTCTTCCTCAATTGGTATCCACCTTATTTATTGAGGCACACTCTCTCGCTTGAACTCAGAGCTCACTGATTCAACTGGTTGGCTAGCCAGCTTGCTCCAATGATCCCTTGTCTCTGCCTCCCCAGTGTTTGGCTTACAGGGGCCTTAGCAGCCCAGAATTGCTGTGAGGACCAGGCATCAGAGCTCCTAATCCCCACATATGCACAGCAAGTGCTTTATCCACCGAGCCATCTCCCCAGAACCCAAAGAGACATCTAACACTTTTTTGTGTCCCCTATAAGATGGGAGAAATCCTCCAGACGACACTAAGCAACTGTTTATCGATTGACAAGACATAGGTAACTCCTCAGTGATGTGCAAATATAGCCTGTCTTCCACTAAAGGCAATTTATTTCAGAACCTTAGTTCAGTGTATTCCAGCAGAAATAGTCCCATCTTTCATCCCACCAACAGATCTGGTTTCAAACCTTGAAATCTCACAAAAAGAAATAGTGTTTATGGATCACAGGCAACTCCAGGTCCAAACAGAAGCAGGCAACAAAACTGGCCTTCCCTTCTAACAAAACGGGCCATTTGTAAATCAGTGCAGCTACCTCAGAGCTACTGATGTCAGAACAGGTGGCTCCTAGGTCATCAAAGTCAAGTTCAGGGATCTGGGATGATTGTCTCAGTGTTGGGAAGGGAAGAGCACCCAGAAGGCTCTATCTAGGCTTTTATTAATAGCTTCCTCTCCATTACCTTTCTTCTTAACTTTATCACCTCAGGGTGACCTCTACAAGTCCCACTAGCAGAGAACATTTATGATTATAGTAATTACAGTGATTACACCGGGATGTACACTCATAGATGCCTCTGAGTGTGTGACGTGCTACTTCTCTTGTGCTTCCAATTCACAGGGTCTTGGAGCCAAAAAAGAATCTTCTTCTATAAAATTACTCTCACTTTTTTCCCCCTAAATCTGCCTCTTTTCTCAGGGTAACTTTTCCCAAACCTCCACAATGCAGCCAACTAAATAATTTGTCTCACCCTCCCCCTTGCTCCCACCTCCTGGCCCACCCTCTGCTTCCTCCCTATGTCATCATAAGCAAAATAGGTTAATATGTGTGTCAAGCCTCCCTTGGATGAATGACAAGATAATGACATGCAGGCAGACTTAAATAATTCATATGTCTGATAAGCACACCACTCAGCACTTTTGAAACTCTCCTAGAGGAACATGGTGGGGCAGTGTGTGGTCGGTTGGCAAAAATACTGTGCGAAGAAGGGCTTCGCCTGCCATCCTCTCTGAGAAGTGTCATGGGGAGGCAAAACCTGCTCAACAGTGGCAGGAGTCTCCCATGTGGGGAAGGGGTGGGCAGAAGACTGAACAGAAGGATTGTCAAAGGAAAGGGGCGGTGGATCCCTGGGCGAGAAAGAAGCTCTGTTTCCAGGGTAAAGAGATAGACGTCTTTTTGTAAGACACTGACAAGAGATTTCAGAACTGGCCGCCTTCCCACCTCCTCCTGGGAGCTGTACTGCATGAAGGGTACCAGGTGGGGAGGACTTTTATTTTTAAATTTTGGTGCTACACATTGAACACAGAACCCTGTACCCACTAAGTGTGTGCTCTACCACTGAGCTAGAGTACCATCCTTCTTTACAGTTGTATGTATTTTTGAGGCAAGGACTCATTGTCCTGCTCAAGCCAGCCTTCAATTCATTCTGTAGCCCAGGCTTGAACTTGGCATCCTTGTGCCTCAGCCTCCCAAGTAGCTGGGATAACAGGCCTGTAGCATCAGGACCTAGTAGAAAGATCCTCTAATTCTCAACTTTCTTCTAACGCAGTCTCGTGTGTATCTTGAGGTGAATTCTCCCAGCCATTTTCAGTTGTGTTTATGCCCCCCCCCAATTGATTAGACAACAGATGTGACATGTCCTGTTTGCACTGCTGGTCCAGGGTACAGAATCTCTGGATGTAAGATATTATTAAGTCTATTCTATTGCTATGGCTGCTGTATCAATTTTGTTTTTCTCACTGAGACAAAATGCCCAACCAGAAGTAGCTTAGTGAAAGAAAGAATGTATTTTCTGCTTATGGTTCCAGAAGGTGCAGTCCATTATGACAGGAAAAAGCATAAGAGGAGAAGAAAGCAGGCACTGCACCCGCATAGAGGAGGTAGGGCTGGGCTGTAACCCCTTAAAGGTCTGCCCCCAGTGACACACTTCCTCCAGGAAGTCTCCACTTCCTAAACGTTCCACAACTGCCCAAATAGCACCACTTTCCTGGGAACCAAGTGTTCAAACACATGAATCTATGGGGTAGGTATTACACTCAAAACTATCACAGCTGCTAAAACAAGTCACTGCAATCTAAAGCTTACAAACAATACGAATTTATATTTTTACAGTTATGGAACTCACAAGCTAAAAGGGTCGTATGGAGTAAACCAAGTGAGCAGGAACTGCTTCCTCTGGAGGCCCCAGAGGAGGTCTCCTATCCCTTCCGAGAACCTCTACAATCACTGCTACATCCCCTACTTTGGTCTTCCTGCCTCCCTCTTAGGACACCTATATCAGGTCCATCCTCCCACATAACCGAGCATAACAGACATTTGGGTGTATTTACCTTGATCCCATATGCAAAGTTCTCCTTGCCAAGAAGGAATATTCACAGATTCTAGGCATCTTAGGGGTGGGTGGGTTATTCTCTTTACACAGATATAATACACACACACTGTGGGCTCAGATCTGAAAAGGGGTTGCTAAGAAGCCAAAGAGGGAAGGACCTCTCAAGGCATTTGACACGATGCCTGGCATCCACGTGTTGGATGAGTGCTAGCCCTCCTTATACCAAACACAGAAGCTCATCTGGCAGGGATGCACACTGACTGCCAAGCAGGAGCTGCTAGGCTCTTCGACATGTGCTGTCTCATCAGATGCTCACTGCAAACCACAAGGTGATGGGATTGCCACTCTTTTTAGGACAAGACAGTACAGACTCTAACAACCAGTGATTTGCCCAAGGCCGCAGGGCCCATAAGTGGCAGAGCTGATGCTACAATCCAGATGCAACAGAGCAAGTAAACCACTCTCTCTGTTACTGAATCCACTATTTGTCAAAACAAGTTCAGTGTCAGAATCACCATCAGAGACAAGAAGCAATACAGATTCCTGGGTCCACCTCCAAAGATCTGATTCAATACATGCAGAATGGGGTCTGGGAATGTCCTATTTTTAATAAGCTAAGTGTATGATTCTGATGTTTGGAAAAGGTTGAAAAACAGAAGCTAAAGTCACCCCCAAACAATATCAGCATTCTCACTGCAATAACATTGAGTCCTGTCTTGTTTGAATCTACCACCCATAGGCTGGAGAGATTGCTCAGTGGTTAAGGCACTTACCTGTAAAGCCTATGGATCTGGGGTTTAATTCCTCAGTACCCACACAAAGCCAGATACATAGTGGTATGTGCTTTTAGGGTTCATTTGCAGCAGCCTGGGACTCTGATATGCCCATTCTCTCTGTCTCTCTTCTATCTCTCTCTGTTTCAAATAATTAAAAAATATATTTTTTAAGAAGATTTTGGTGTTTGAAGCAATCTTCAGAATCCCTGTCTTTACTGTAGTTTATATCTTTTTCTAATTGCAATAATCTTAAATCAATGTTAGAATCATACCTTTTATATCCTACTTTCCAAATAAATATCTTGTTTTACTAAAACAAAAAATATTTTGGGGCTGGAGAGATGGATTAGTGGTTAAGGCGCTTGCCTGTGAAGCCTAAGGACCCAGGTTCGCTTCTCTAGGTCCCACATAAGCCAGATGCACAAGGTGGCGCATGAATCTAGAGTTTGTTTGCAGTGGCTAGAAGGCCTGGCGTGCCTCCATTTCTCCCTCCCTCCCTCCCTCCCTCTCTCTCTCTCTCTCTCTCTCCCCTTTCCTACCTCCTTCCCTCCCTCCCTCCCTCCCTCTGTCTTTACTAAATAAATAAACAATTCTTTTAAAAAATATTTTGAGCTGGGCATGGTGGCGCAAACCTTTAACCCCAGCATTCGGGAGGCAGAGGTAGGAGGATCACTGAGAGTTCAAGTCCACCCTGAGACTATATAGTAAATTCCAGGTCAGCCTGCGCTAGCATGAGACCCTACCTTGGAAAACCAAAAATAAAAATAAAAAAAAAATTTAAAAAGATTTTAAATCTGCAACCTCTGAACCTACCCACACCCTCAAAAATGAGAACATTCCTGACCAATTATTTTTCCTGCTGGTGCAGACACAAGGCTACAGGAGATTTGGGAGAGAACAAAGACATCCGTACAGCATGGGTCCCAGGGGACCTGGCCGTGTGGAAGCTCAGAGAAGCCTGCAGCCCCACCACCTTTGTTTCCCCACTTGACTCTAAGAGCCTCTCTGGTTCTTCTCCTTGGATCTTTTCTCCATCTCTTTCCTTATTTCAATTTAACAAAGAGAAACTATACAGGGCTTCATGAGACCTTTTTTCCCTCCTGCTGAATAAGCTTGGGTATTCTTTAAACACTTTATTCACTTTTATTTATTTATTTGAGAGCGGCAGACAGAGAGAGAAAGAGGCAGAAAGAGAGAGAGAGAGAGAGAGAATAGGTGCGCCAGGGCCTCCAGACACTGCAAACGAACTCCAGATGCATGAGCCTCCTTGTGCATCTGGCTAACGTGGGTCCTGGGGAATCGAGCCTCGAACAGGGGTCCTTAGGATTCACAGGCAAGCGCTTAACCGCTAAGCCATCTCTCCCACCCAGCTTGGGTATTTTCATTTTTATTAAAGTTTATATCTTCAGTGGCCATGGTATAAGAATGTTCTCCCAAGTCCTAAAACATAAGGTTACTAGAATTTTTCTGACTTAGGTTCTTGGAGGGTAAGCTCATTCAGTGGTATTAGGTACAGACCCAAGAAGAGCCTACAGAGTTCTCAGCTGATAGGTGAACTGTGGATACAGGGCTCTCAGAAGATATGTGAACTGGGCATTTTCCTTTAAGAAAGATAAAAAGACAACCTTCCTTGCAAACTATATTTGATGTAATTATTTGGCGAGGGCATCCTACACAGAACAGATATTTAATTCCATTTGAAATTAATTCTATTTTACAAGAAGAGTGTGACCTGGAAAAAAAAAAAAAAAAAAAAACTCTTTTAAGAAAAAGCCAACAAAAAATGCCCAAATACTAAGAATAAGTTTGTGTTCCATTTGCAAAAGGCAAATGTAATTGACTTTCAGAGAAGGGCTTTCTGCCAACCCCACCCACCCTGGCAATGTCTGGCAACATTGGAGTAAGCCTCACAGAAAGAACTGAAAGTAGACACAAGATGTCTCCAACCTTGAGCGTGCTAGAGAACAGTCCTATGGCCTGAAGGAAAACTCCCTCTGGTAAACAACCTAGAGCTCACTTCCTCCATATGGCATCTAGGGCATTATGCATCATCCCAAGGCGGACGTATCCTCAGTAAATGTTGGGTGGGTTAAACTAAATTCCCAGAGCACTCTAATTGGGAAAACACACACTCACACACACTAGGCTCCTCATAGCTTACTACTGCTTGCTAAAATTATTCTTGGCTAACAAGAAATAATTAGAGTCTCTAGAGCATAGTCCATTAGAAATACGTCCTTGGGAATTAGGACATAAAACAAGCCCAGGTGGCAATGTCTGTGTTTGCTGGTGAAGCTCATTAAAATGGTGCAATTTCGGTGCTGAGAGGGACTCTGGAGGTCAGCTAGTGCAATCTTATCCTCTGGTGGAAAGGTAAACCAAGGCCAGATGGAGAATGACTTATTCAAAGTTACGCACTGAGTTTCCACAATGACAGGCCCAGGATCGATGACTGCCACCCCTCACAAGTGTTGTTCTGAGATCCCAGTGGGCTAAGCACGATCGTTCACTGTCACTGGCCCTCAGAACCAAGGTTCAAAGAGGACCTTTTGGTCGCATCCCTCTTTCTTGTCAGGTAATTGAGACTCACAGCCCCAGACGGAAGCTGCCACATCATCTCAGCATTTAATCACCCGCAAAAGCCATTTCCCGCCTCGTTTGCTCCTCTGCCAGAAATATTATCCTTAAATAATCAACACTCGGCACACACTCTGTGAGCACGAACACACACGGGCTTCCTGTTCTCCTGGGGAATGGGGGCACCCACCTGGGTGGCAGAGGAAGACGGGGCTGCCTGCTGCTAGCCGCTCACCCTCGGGGGTGCCCTGGTTAATAAATGGTTCTGGGAGTGGACACATAAATCCCAGGAAGACACTAAGAATGAGGAGAGGCCTCTCTGCTGTCCTAGGGAAAGGCTGAGAACCTGTTCAATTACAGGTAAAGAGGGACATTCCATAAAAGCTGCGAGAGAAAGGGGTGGGGAAGGGGCACCTGGGTGTGACCAAAACAACTACTCTATTATGGATGGGCGCGTGCAACTAAACAGGTAATATTACCTTGCTCTACAAGACAACTGAAAACTATTCCCAGAGATGGGGAGATGGCTTGAAGAACAAAGTGCTTGCCACACAAGCGTGTGGAGTTGAGTTGGGCTCCCCCAACTCCCACATAAAAGCTGAGTGAAATGCCCATAATCCCTGTGTTGGAGAGGTGGAGACAACTGCCTATGGATTGGCAGTTCCATAAAGCGCCACATTCACCGAGAGACCCTGTCTCAACAAATCAGGTGGAGGTGGTCAGTGATTACAGAAGACAACTCACATTACCTCTGGCCTCCATACACACACACATAAACACACACACACATGCACGTGCGCGCATGCACACACACACCAAACATTTTAACTACGGTTCCAAAGAGGACAGAAATTTACAGTTCTCAAGGACTGCTGATGGAATAACCAGTATGCACTGGTTTCACCCAAGCTGGAGCTTCTGGTTCAAGTACATCTTATCAGTTCTCATACCCATTCTTTCAAGTGTGTCTCGACATCCCATTTAATAAATGAGGAGAGAAAAGATCAGAAAAGTAAAATAATTTGGCCAGCAACACACACTAGTATCTGCCTCCATATTCCAAAGCACCTTCTCATCCAGCCTGGCTCCTCCAGCTGCAAATGCCCAGTTACTTGGAGGCTGCCATGCAGTGCTGCTAAGCATTAACACAAGTTCATTGACATGAAGTACAAACAAGCCCAGTTTTATGTAGTTTCCACCCATTTTCATAACATGAGTCTCATCAGCATGATCACAGTAGGCTGATTCCTAGCAACTGTATATATTGCCTTGCTCACAAAATTCCAAAGGCTCCCGGCACCCCACTGCTGGAGGAATCAGAGGCATCTAGGTGCAACCTCTTTCAGAAGCTCAGGCCCCAAGTAGCAGGACAGATTAATTAATATGCATGATGCAAGTCACGAGAATGACATGCTGCCATGATGGTTCATGAGGGATTTGACTCCTGTCACCTCTCCAGCCGTACGCACTCCTCCAGGGGGCAAGGCCACACATGCTCTGCCTACATACCCAACCCTCAGAGGTCATGCTGACAGCTTTCTTTAGGAAGCCTTCCCTGAGGTCAGGACTTCCTGGCTGACACTCTCACTGAACCTGGAGCTCCATGCAGGGCAGTCACATTTCCAGTGACTTTTATAAGTGTCGATAATGGTTTCTGAAGAGCACATCTTCCTCCCAGGACATGGCAAAGGTCATGTTCACCTGGTTCATCTGCATCCCCTCAGCCTCTCTCTTGGCTCCGGGTAAATGCCACATGTGGTTTTTGACTGATGGACTGACTGCATGGTACCACAGAAGTCTTCCATAAAGGAGATAGGTCAGGCCAGAAACAGTTAGCAAAGGTTTCCAGGAACAGGAGAGGATGGAACTGAAGCTTCAAGACCAAGTAGGATTTGGAGAAATGGGGAGAGGAGGGCCTTCCTGGCAGAGAACAAAAGCATGATGATGTGATGTATGGTGTCTGTTAAAGACCAATAAAAGGATAGATCAGAGAGTAACAGAAGATAAGTCAAAGGTAGTGGGTGGCAATGTTATGGAAGAAAGATGACAATCTGAGAGGAAAAGCTTGATGGGGGCTGATGAGACCCCATTATCCCCATAAAGTTTAGCAGACATTGTAAGAAGCTACAAAGTGGTTGAACCTCAGGTCCAGGCCACCCATTAGGTGAAATAGCTCAGGGTCCTCCCAGAACTTGATCACAGAGGCATCTCAGGAGGCAAAAGGAAGCCAAAGCCAGTGCCACACTGTGACACAAATTGGCCTGTGTATAGGCAGGTGAAGCCAGCCAGTAAGATCAAGCAAGAGCTGTAGTTTCAGATCACTGCCTACCTGTCACTGTCTCATGACCAGAAGTTGGCAGCAGCTTTCCACCCCCATCCTCAGAGAGGATTTAAGAGTCTCTCTCAGTAACAGGATGACAGAAGGTTCCAGAAACAGTGTGGAAATGACAGGCAGAGTGTACCCAAACCCCACCTGGGGGATACAAGCCATCGCCTGGGTGTTGGCCTCTTCTCCAGACCAAGGATGAATTGTGACTGCCCTGGAAAGACTTTGACAAAGTGGGAAAACAAGTCAAAACACACGACTCAGACAAAGGCTCTGAATAAACTTCTCCCAGGAGGACAAAGCCACTGGAGTCAGGGGTCATCTTCTACCAGCCAAGTACACCCCCCACCCACAGCCCTTCTCATCCCATTGGCAAGCCCCAGCTTCCTTCCAAGGGGACCACCAGCATGTGTGAGAAGTCGTCTATCAACTCTCAGTGGGGTCCTGACCTAGTCCTTGCCTCTTGCTATGTTGTCTAATACACCCACACTCTGCTGCTCGATGCTGGGGGATCCTAGGATTTGACTTTCAGAGCACAGCAAACAGGAAGGAAGGAGGAGCCGTTCACATACGGGTGGTCAGCATCACCTTCTGAAGTCCTCCCTCTGCCTGGCCTGGCGCCATCTCAGTGGTAACCTGCAGCCCTGTGATCATCAGCACATTTAGGACTGGGGATCACCCCTGGCCAATTACATCATTCATTACAGTGTGATGTGTCCTCTGCCCAGTGGTCCCCATGGCCCTTTATAGAGTCAGAAGCCAAACATCCTTTCCACGCACCAAACCACTTCTACTTTTGGACACAACGGTCTGTTACTCATTTCTCACCAGCAGAAAGTACTGGTTAACTGCATCCAGAGAATATAAGGAATGGGAAACCTCGAAATTAGAAGATCATGTAACACTGCATTACCCGGTTTGAATGTGTACAAAATCCCATTATGGTGCTAAGTGCAAATTCTGGTGCTAGGATGGAGTCCCTAGAACCTGTGTTCCTAACAAGCACCCTGCGGTGCTGATGCTGCCTGGCTTGGACCACGCAGTGAGTAAAGATATCTCAAAGATCTGCACGACCTGATGTGGCATCCACCAGCCACATGCAGCTACTGAGCACTTAGGACTGCCAGTCCCAACTGAAATATGCTGCAAGTATGAACTGTGTACCAGGACTGGAAGACATAACAGAAAATAAAATCCAATGAATGCCAAATATTGCATTAACTTTATATTGGTCATATGTTGGAAACATATTTTGACTACACTGGGTTAAGCAAACTTAATTTATTTTCTTTTACTTTTTTTAATATGGTGACTAGAGAATTTCAGAGGGCTCACGGGGCTCACACTGTGCTCACACATCAGATCATGCCACCCCTATCCTCTCACATGCTAGGCAGCATGAACCCCACAAGAGCAGCATCCCTACAGTCTTCTGATGAACTGACACTGCGGCTTCCAAGCAGGGGCGCCGGCCCCACGTCCCATGTGCCATGAAGACCCTGCCCTCAGGCAACACTGAGACAGGTGAGGTTGAGTAGACCTCGCCTTCAGTTGGCTTTCCCTTCTGCTTTGTGAAGTCCCAGCTACAGCAACTGGTGTTCAGGAGTTCCAAGCTCCTTAACCTATCTATACCAGGACCTAAGCCCACTCAGGTTTGGACAAGTTTCCAGGTCCTCCTGCAAGCCTGATCAATTAGAGTCTCTGCAGCTGAGTTGAGGCCCAAGAGTCTAATTTTTAAATAACCTGATGATTCTGATAGAATATTCTACTGGAACCACACCAAGTGCATTTTTTGTTACTCATGGTTTCTTGGGTCCGACTGAAGAAGGCCCTCACTTCATGACATAACTGTCTGACTATTGGGAAACTAATACTGCCAAGACAGCCACTGTCATTCTCACTGGCCCACATGATCCTCAAAGAAACATGCACCAGACAAATGTTTTATGTAATTCCTAAGATAAAACCATAACTTTCCTCTTGACAATCACAGATAAGGAGCTGAGACACATGGAAACACCTCTTCAAGGTCACTGTGGCAGAAGAGTGGGGCCATAAAATGCTAATCAGTGTTCAGATCCCAGATGGCAACTTGACAGCCAAGCACCCACTGGTTCTGACCAGATGTCCCGCACCCAGAGCCTGGGTACCAAAGCTTGGAGTCTCATCTTAAAGACTCAAATTACTCAAAGTGCTAGCATGGGTGATGCCTGTGACCCCATGCATTCAATGCTCCACCCTGCACCTGGACCCCCAGCTCCTCAGACAGCATCAACCCATGCCTGAACGCCCTTTGCAGTGGCCAGGCCACATCAGCCTCACTCCCGGAGGTAGGATGGGCCACTGCAGCACCCCCAAGCAACTCCTCAGATACTTAGTTCTGAAACTTCTGCCAGAAATAGAAACAGCTGGCCGCACACCTGAGGGCACAGCACCCGGGAGGGCTCCCAAGCCTGCCCAGCGCAATGGCCTCCTGCTGGCAGCGACTCAACATGCAGGCCCCTGGGAATGACCGTTCTCCCTGTGTCTGCTCATCCTTTTAGTGATTTCCTCATCCCTGGAGAAGGCCAGGCATTTCTCACAGAACCACACATGGGCTTGCTTAAGTAACAGTAAATAGGTAGTTCTCTGACCTTCTATTTGGTTATTCATTAAAATATATATATATATAGTCAATTCAGGAGGCTTGGAAATGAGAGCCGTGGGAGAAAGGATACACGCAGCAAGGCAGAAACAAGAAGCCTAGTACCATTTTGCAGAGAGGATGCCAACAGCCAGAGCTCGTTTTCAAGGCTATTTGGATTCTGTTTACACAGCCACCTCCACACACTGCCCTGCTCCCCCACCTCCCTCAGCGCCCAGGCCTTTGCATGCTTGTCCATTTTCTGTGCACTCTCACCTGGTCAGGTCAGCTCAGCGTCAGGCAGGAGGAGGAGCACCTCCAATTAGCAGAGCAAGCAGATGCTTCTGGCATAGGAATTGGGGTTGGCTGGATCAAGGGGCAACCCTGGCTGTGAGGCTCTGGAATAGCAAATGATTCACAAGCAGAAGCATGGCATACGTGGAACATGGAACTAAGAAGGAACCACATAAGTGTCTGAGATGCCCTCATCTCCTCCAGGATCTTGACGGGTGACCTGAGGAGCTCTACTTGATGCCAGAAGATACTACTGTATAAAAAGAAAGATGAAAAAATTACAGAGGCAAAATGAGTTTTTTTCCCTCTCCTCTATATCAAGAGTTTCCTCTGCTCCTCCTATTTTCTGGCTTTTGTTTTCTTTTTGTTTAATTGAAAGCAGAGAGAGGAAGAAAGTATGGACACACCAGGGTATCCAGCCACTGCAAATGAACTCCAGATACATGCGCCACTTTGTGTATCTGGCTTTATGTGAATCCTGGGGAATTGAACCTAGACAGTTAGGCTTTGCAAGCAAGCACCCTAACCACTGAGCAATCTCCCTAGCCTGGACTTTTTGCTGCTGTTGTAATCAAGATAGGGTTTCACTCTCACCCAGGCTGACCTGGAACTTACTCTGTAACTCCAGGCTGGCTTTGAACTCACAGCAATCTTCCTACCTCAGTTTCAAGAGTGCTGGGATTAGAGGTGTGCGCCACCACACCGGAAGTCTTCTTCCCGTTTTCTAATGTTACCTCAAATGAAACTTTACTGTAAATATACTTTGCATTATAAAATGCAATATTCAGAGAAAAACGGAAAAGCAAGTCATCACTTTTTTGTTTATTTTTATTTTTTTTATTTGGGAGTGACAGAAAGAGGCAGAGAGAGACAAAGAGAATGGGCATGCCATGACCTCCAGCCACTGCAAACGAACTCCAGACACACACTCCCCTTGTGCATCTGGCTAACGTGGGTCCTGGGGAATTGAGCCTCGAACCAGGGTCCTTATGTTTCACTGGCAAGCGTTTAACCACTAAGCCATCTCTCCAGCCCCAAATCATCTTTTAAAAAATATATAACAGACTCGAATTTCTCAAAAACTGCCTATTCTTCACCTCCTCATACCTGAAACTCAAATCCTATCTAACGTGCCAACTAATTCCTCCACTGAACACCATCACCACCACCTCAGAGGAAGGGAGAGGAACTGCTCTAAGTCATTCTAAAACTTTAACACAAATACAGGTCACCTGGCAAAGCAGCAATTCACATGTCTTTCCAACACACCATCCTGCCTCCCTAACCCCGGGCTTAGCAACGCACCATTTCACCCTGAAGCAACCCCTCCACGAACTATGACTTGACATAAATGTTCTGATCTCACAATGCAAGCCCAGGTCGAAAAGAATACACTTAGGGGTCTGTTTTCAGCAAACATTTGACTCCAGTGCTAATTCTGCTTATCCAGTGAAATATCTGGGCTCTAGGTCCCCAAGTGGGGAAAGTGATGATACGCAGTGAAACAGTTCAGGGAGTGGCGGCACCTACTGGTCATCCATAGTATTACAGACAAATTCTAGTAGACTTGAATGGTTTTGGAAAAGATCAGGAAGGTAGATGGAGAAAACCACAGTTATGAAAATAAGTGTTGACAGCCCTCTTTAAGAGTAGAAATTTTAAGCGTGCACCATTCAAATCCCCTTAAGTGGGTAGCAAAAACAAGCTGTTGCTTCTGCAAGCTGGAAGGTGGAACTTCACCTCTAGATTAAGGTGGGCTTTATTAAACATCCTTGAAGCTTTTCCTTGACTCCATGATCCATTCAGAAAGCAAACCATAACATTCTCTTGGCAATTCATTTTCTCAACCACTCCACCACAGACCAAATGTGCAAAGTTCGCCTACTAACGTGGGTATTCACAAATGGTTTCCTCTATAAAAATCTTACATATAAATCTCAGCATTTAGACTCCACAAAGCCCTCAACATTCAGAGTTGACTAGGAAATAAAACCTACGCACCATCCCTTCTGCTCACCATGCTACAAAAGGCATTTAAAACGACCCCTCTATTCAACATGTAGGAAATGATTCATATAACAGCACACAATAAACAGGTTTGTTTTTTTTTTTTTTAAAAAAAAAAAGTAGGTTTCTAGAATCTTGATTAAGTATTTTGGAAAAAAAAAATGCCCCGTTACAACAGCCTAGGCTGTGTAGAACAATTTGAGAAGCTAATAGCACACAACTTTCTTAGCTGACATGCCTAGCATACAACCTGATTTAAATTTCGCCATAACTTGACCTCACAGCTACCTAGTCAGATAGGTAGAATACCCTGTAATGTGTACAGAACCAAATGTTCTTTAGTTTTAATGGTCTACAGTTTGTTTTGTGGTTACTTTTGAAGAAAATGTTTCTATTTGCAGTTCTCATACCTCTGCTTCCTTTTCCCTGTGTTATCACATCCTCCAGAATCTGAGAGCTTTCCTGCTATGTGGTCTATGAACCTGCAGTACTGACATCACCTGGATGCTAGCTAGAAATGTAAAATCTCAGGCTCTGCCCTTGACCTTTTAATCAGTCTGTTTTAGCAGGTGATTCACATGCAAACCACCCTATAAGGGATTTAAATAAATATAGAAATAAAAGGTACCATGATTTCCATATACTTTTTGTTCGTTCTCATCATTATTCTTGAGTTTATTGTAAGTTTTAGTGGCTACCCTGCTAGGTTAAAGTAGAAAACTCTGTGGAAATATTAACAACTATGAAAAATGAAAGTCTAAAGATGTTAGTGTAACAAGATTATTTGGATTGTAAGTCACAGGTCAAGCAGAAAAAAACATTCCTACTCTGCCTGAATTTTGAGTGGCCACGACACAGGAAGACGGACTACAGACAAATTATTCCTAACCACCAATCCATATCTATTGACTGAATGAATGAATTTCATTGTGCTTTGTTTAAAGTGAAAGGTGTGTTTCTTCATAACTGAATGAGCATGAAATTTTAGATCTTTGGGTATTTGTAAACCACATGATTCAATATGCAAGAAGACATCTCTATTTTAAGGTACTCTGTACTAAATTCCCTCACAGAGAAGAAAAAAATAGCCTGCTTCATGAAAATGTGCTCTCTGAGAGATTTTAATCAACAAGTGTTGATTGGGCACAGCTGTGTGTCTCTAACTGTTTTTAGTTCTAATAAGTATTCAGGAGCTATAAGATAGTGGTTCTAATTTTTAGTGTGCAAAGAATCACCTGGAGGGCATATTAAACCACCAGCTGCTGGTCTAACTCCTCCAAGATCCTCCTCCAGCTCCATTAGAATCTGGCCAAAATTGGCTTTTTTTATTATTTATTTTTATTTATTTATTTATTTAAGAGCAACAGACAGAGAGAGAAAGAGGCAGATAGAGATCGAGCGGGCATGCCAGGGCCTTCAGCCACTACAAACAAACTCCAGATGTGTGTGCCCCCCTGTGAGGAATCGATCCTTGAACCGGGGTCCTTAGGCTTCACAGGCAAGCGTTTAACCGCTAAGCCATCTCTCCGGCCCCTAAGTTAGCATTTCTACTAAGCCTCTGGACGATACTGATATTAGTGGTCCAAGGGCTACACTCTGAAAAGCACAGAAATAGCTAGTGCTCCACTCCCAGCCTGCTCATTGCACTCACCAGGAAAGCACCTTACATATACTGATTCTCAAATCCCTCACACAACCCACAGAATTGGGATCACTGGAAGGACAGGCTGGGCATTCTTAGTTCCCAGACATTTCTAATATGAAGCCAGTGTTAAGCTAACTGAGGCTTACATTTTAGTTGGAGAGGTAAGATAGGTATTTGAAGAGACTCCAGGGAAATAGAGTGGCATGCCGCAGACAACCAGTACCAGCTGGAGAAGCCAATTGTGCACGTTCTTCCCAACTCTGCACTTGGTGCATCATATTGTTACTGTGAAACTCACCAGAGTGGGAGTATTTCCAATACAGAAATGGGCAAAGGCTATGAATCAGGGCTCTCTACACACCACACTGAGAAATGCTTATTAAACATTTTCTGGATGAAAGGCAGATATGATGTGATAAGTATATGAAATGATAAGCAAATAAATGGTCAGGTAACAAATGTCAAAGAACAGGAAAAGAAAGGGAGAAAGGAAGAAGGAAAGGAGAAATCCTATTGGATTGAGTGCACTGGAAGTGTTTCATGGAAGAGATGTGAAGAAGAGAATGGACAGGTCTTCATAGACAGACCTACTACTTGGGAGAAAATATGAAAGTATATGGGAGAGAAAAGGGAAAGACACCTTTCTTGGTACAAGTCGGAGACAGAACACACTGTTCTAGAGAAGGATCCTCGTAGAGGAATGTTTCTATGCAAACTGATTTTTCAAAAGTTTACAATATCATATGATGGGGCTCCACAGAGAAGTGTACAAATATCAGGGTCTACATATTGGCCAAACATCTGGAAAGACAGGAAAAGCAGACCATGAGGCCATTGCCACTTGCTAATAAAAAAAGAAAGAAATTGGGGGTGGTGCTGGAGAGATGGCTTAGTGGTTAAGGTGTTCGCCTGCAAAGCCAAAGGACCTCAGTTCAATTCTCCAGGACCCACATAAGCCAGAAGCACAAGGGGGCACATGCATCTGGAGTTTGTTAGCAGAGGCTGCAGGTCCAGGTGCGCCCATTCTCTGCCTCCCCCCCCCCCTCAAATAAATAAATAAAAATAAAGTTTAAAAAAAAAGACATTGTGCAGCCTTATCAGTGTTCTGGGGCATCCTGACTCCACCAGTCAGTAACTTGTAGGAAGCACCTAAGATGTGCCTGGCCCAGCCCATTTAGCCTGTATTTTCTCACTTCGATTATCTGATCTGCTTGAGACCATCTTCCTTATACCACAACCTTTGGAGCGGAGATTTTCATCTTCAAGATCCTCCTCTAATTCCCAACAGCTATTCAGATCCTAGATCTCTGCAGTAGATGGACCCCAGCTATCTGGGGGTGGGGGGGAGAGAAACAGCCAAGAAAGAGGGATGATATCAACACGGGGAATGGGAAGAAGAGAAGAATTTTACCTATCCCTCCCCAAGGGGTCAGACCCCCCTGCAGAAGCCCATTCTACCCCCATAGGTCAAAACTTTTGGCCTAGATGCTTTTTCCCTCCTCTATCTGTAGAGAAGAGACACGAAAAAGAAAACTTCCCATGAATATTTCATGCAGTAACCTCTGCTGACTTCTCAGTTCCCTGAACACCCATTAAAATGCCACTGTAATAATGTCATTGTTTGCCTGTCATTTCCTACCTGGCTCTTAGGAGGAAGGAAAAACAGAAATAATAATTATTTGCTCTGATTGGGAGGTCACAGGAAAATAATCTGCCACTTGTACTAAGGCTTTTGAAGATCAGAGGGCTAAACAACCACATTTTCCTTTAGTTGACATCCCTCAGGGAGTGGAATGCACAGAAGTATGTTTTCTGTATAAATGAAGCTAATTCTGAACCATGGATTTGTTTTGGAATTTCAACCATTTCAGTGGAAATTACTGTAGACTGGTACCTACTTCCACTGTCTTCTTAAACAAAACAAAACAACAACAACAACAACAACAACAAAAAGCCATACCTTTCTCAGAGTGTTTTAGAATCCTCACTGTAAAGACTCTGTAGTTTGATCATGCTATCATATATGACATCTCAGACTTATCATGATGCTTGACACTGCTTGCCTCTGAATTAATAGCTTCACATAAATGAGCCTGCTAGATTCTGAGCTGTCCGGCTCCACTTCTCCTATCGGCTTTCTTTTTAGTTTGCTTGTCATGGAGTCATGACTGATTCTGTAAACCCACTTACTCCCTGGTGGTAATTTCTTGCTTTAAATTATCTAAGATCTAAAAAATTTTGCAAACAAAATGATTGAAGCAATGCCCAAAGATGTAATTAATAAGCCCAGAACAAGGGCCAAAGGCAATATTCTCTAAGAAAAACATGCAACTTTTAGCACATAAAAGTCTTTGAACCTTGTCTTAGCATCTCTGAACCGTGTTTATTTATTTATTTATTGTTTGTACATCCTCGATAGAAGAGTTTGTTTAAGAAGCAACTTGTTGGCCCAAAAGTGCCTTTTTTTCATGATGTGCAATTAATCAGTGAACTTACAGGGGGTTACTGTAGATACAGATATTCTGAATATACATAATAATAGTGAATATATATGTAATAATAGTGAAGATAGATTAGATGATAGATAGATAGATACTGAGTAACCTCCTGTGTGTGTGTGTACACACACACATACATATATACATACAAATACATATATATATACATGTATACACATACACACATACCGACCACTAGGTATGGTGGCGACAAAGTCCTTTCCACAGTAATCTAGCTGGTAAGAAGAAAAGGCCTAAATGACCTCTCAATCCTGCTAATTTCTTCAACCTCAGGTCATGCTCAGCCACCATATCCAACCACTTCAGACTGGCACCTCCCTGGGTCTTTGCCCATGCTCTTCTTTCTCCCTGAACTCTTCTACACTTTCTGTCACTGCCTCCTCTTCAGGTCTCAGGTCAGTTACAGCCCCTCTGAAAGGCCTCCCTGTCCTCCTTATCTCTAGCTGGCCCAAGTTCCCTCTCTCCTACAGGGCTCATGTTTTCTTTATAGCGCCCTTCATGATCTTAGATTATTGTATCCACAAACAAGAGTGTTATTCACTTACCCCAACTTCACAAATATTCCCAAGTGCAAGGGAAAATATGGAAGTGGCCTCCTCTCTGTTGGTCATGCCCAATCACCCATGAGACAGCTCCAGATAGTAGCAGACCTTCCATGAACATTTTTTTAAACTAAGAAATCTGCACAAATACATGGTGCCATAGCAAGTAGTGGAGAGCAGAAAATTCCCTGTCTATGCCACCATGAAGGAATATATATCTCAATGAGGTGAGACCTCAGCTGGATCTCAAGTGATGACTTTACCATATGTGCAAAACAAGTCAAGGAGTGTTCCAAATAAAAGTAAATACATAGTATATATATTGAAAATAGTTATTAAAATCACCTTGTCATAGAATCTTATCCTAATGCTTTAAACATTGTCCACTTGATCCTCTCTGTGGGGACATAAACATAGCCATTTTCTTCTCATACACTGAATCACGTGGTTTATGAATATCCCAAGATCCAAGATGTAATGTTCATTCAGCTATGAAGCAACAACCCTTTTACATTAAGCCAAGTACAATGAAATTTGTTCATTTAATCCACAGTTCCCTGCACTGGAGAGAAAGAGAGAGAGAACAACCATACCTTTTCTTATTTTTCTTTCTCCAGAGAATTATTTTGCCCTCTGAAAGACATAGAATACCTTCAAATCCCGAGTGTTTGGAGCCTTCCTTAGTTTTCTAATAGGACCATAACCAAGGTAACTTGAACAACAGATATTCATTGTGTCACAATTTTGGAGAATAGAAGTATAAGATAAATATAAGCAGATCACCCACTCTGAGGACTGTGGTACAGAATCTGCCCCATGCCTTGTGCCTGTTCTTTGTAGTTAACTAAATGGCTGACAAACTTTGGCTTATAGATGCATCACCTCAGACTCTGCTTACCCTCTCAGATATATCTTCCCTCACAGATGTATCTGTGGCCAGTTTGACCTTCATATGAAGACCTTTATCACAGGACCCACCCTACTCCAGGATGACCTTAGATAACCACACTGACATTGAGTCTGTTTCCAACTAAGGTCTCATTGGGATGTCCTACAAGTTCTAACTTTAACACAGAAATTTTAGGACACAATTCAAGCTATAGCTTCTCTAAAAGAATTTTTGATTTATTTATTTAAAAGCAGAGAGAGAAGAGAGAGACACACCAAGACCTCCAGGCACTGCAAACAAACTCCAGATATGCGCCACTTTGTGCATCGGGCTTTACATGGGTACTGAGGAATAGAACTCAGGTCATCAGACTTTGCAGGCAAATGCCTTTACTGCTGAGCCATCTTGCCAGCCCCAAGCCATAGCTTTTTTTTTTTTTTTTTTTTTTTTTAATAGGAGGAAAGGGTTTATTTCAGGCTCACAAATTCTGAGGGAACCCAAGGAACAGCAGAATAAGCTGGCACATTTCCATAGATACAAGCAACAGAGAAAGCATCAAACAGCCAGCAAACACTAAAAAAGCTCTAGGGGGCTGGAGAGATGGCATAGCAGTTAAGCGCTTGCCTGTGAAGCCTAAGGACCCTGGTTCAAGGCTCGGTTCCCCAGGATCCACGTTAGCCAGATGCACAAGGGGGCGCACGTGTCTGGAATTCCTTTGCAGAGGCTGGAAGCCCTGGCGCGCCCATTCTCTCTCTCTCCCTCTATCTGTCTTTCTCTCTGTGTCTGTCGCTCTCAAATTAATTAATTAATTAATTAATTAATTAATTAATTTTAAAAAAAGCTCTAACAGCCAGAGCTCCAAACTGCTCTCCACACACCTTAGGGTTGGACTCAGGCAAGTGCCTTAACTGCTGAGCCATCTCTCCAGGCCCAAGCCATAGCTTTTGGAAAAGAAAAAAAAAAAAAAAAAAACTTCCCTGCATGATCTGCTTTAAGAAAATGAAGACATCTATGGGGTCAGCTTCTAAGCACTATGGATACAGACTATCGGGCTACTCTGGGAGGGGAGGCATGAAAGAATGCGTGCCTGGGTTAGAGAAGCAGCTGGGATGAGCACTGGAAGAAGGACAAGAGGGGAGGGGCTCAGGATCTCAAAGCATCAACTCAGCAGCTCATAGGGTTCAGGTTTATTTTAAAGTGATAAGGCACAGAGTACCCAGGAAGCAAGTGACACATCAATGCTCAGAAGACTTAAGCACTGGAGAGACACAATACAGATGAGGAAACAAAGGCTGAGCGTCCTTAGAGAACTCAAACAAGGTTCCTAGAGATCCTTTCTGCCAATATAATTTATGGTGTTAGGCTGAGCCACTCTTAACCCCAAATAATCACTTAGGAAACATGGATCATAGAGCTGGATGAAGGAACAAATGAATGAGTACACAGCCATAAGATGTTATAACCGTTATGATTACTCTCACCTCTAGTAAAAATAAATAAATAATGGCAGGCTGGAGAGATGGCTTAGCGGTTAAGGTGCTTGCCTGCAAAGCCAAGGACCTATGTTTGACTTGCCAGACCCCACATAAGCCAGACACACAAGGAGACACAAGCACACAAGATCGTACATGCACACAAGATGGTGCACGTGTCTGGAATTTGGCTGCAGTGGCTGGAGGTCCTAATGAATGCCAATTCTCTTTCTCTCTTTCTCTCTTATTAAAAAATACACAAAAAAGGGCTGGAGAGATGGCTTAGCGGTTAAGCGCTTGCCTGTGAAGCCTAAGGACCCTGGTTCGAGGCTCGGTTCCCCAGGTCCCACGTTAGCCAGATGCACAAGGGGGCGCACGCGTCTGGAGTTCGTTTGCAGAGGCTGGAAGCCCTGGCGCGCCCATTCTCTCTCTCTCTCCCTCTATCAGTCTTTCTCTGTGTGTCTGTTGCTCTCAAATAAATAAATAAATAAAAATTTTTAAAAAATACACAAAAAATCATGGGATGGGGTGACATGGAGAGAAGGATAAGGAAGGAATCTCAGTTAAAGCTCATTGCTCTCCAGAAGTAGTCTAAGAGGAATAAGATTATAACCACCTCAACACAGCACTGCGAACACACCAGGGGCCTGACTAGACCTCAGCATACATGTGCACACAGGTGCTGAGAGAATTTTCCTTGTCTCCCAGCACATACCTCAGACCTTTTCCCCCCACTCAAGTCCTGTCCCTCACTAAGACTCACTCTAAAACCATTCCTCAGAACCGAGGCTCCCAAACAATCAACTACACAAAGCAATTATTTCTGGGGCTGAGAGTTCTCCTGTTCCCACGTGCCAGGCTGACGCGAGTTCCTCCTGCAAAGGGCTGAGAATCTACAGCCAAAAAATGCAATCAAAAAGAAGGACAACCTGCAGTCTTAGCTTTCCCTTTGCACTTCCGGCAGCCGCCGTCGGCATCAAGGCCACGGGAAAGCCGGCAGTGGAGAATCAAGCGCACACCTGTGCATGAAGCTTCACCTGGAGAAAATGAGGGGGAAAAAAAAAAAGGCCTTCTTTGAATGCAGGGGTTTAAGAAGGGAAATCACTCAGAAATGAGAACTCCAAAGAGACAAGAAAAAAGAAAGAGATGTAGAGAGAAAGTTCACACACACACACACACACACACACACACACACACCCCAAACTGAATTTCAAATTGCCATCACAAGCAAAATCCAGCTAAGAAACTGCTAGGGAAAAAGCCTATTCCATTGACAATAAAGCAGCAGCCCTGCAAGCAAACAAGAACAGGCAGCAGGCAGCGCTCTGGCTGAACTGCAAGCAAGGGTTCGTGGAACTCTCGAGAGCAAAAGCACCCTGAGGTGTGGCCCTTGGAGCCACGGCGCTGGACCTGCCTTGTGTTCAAGGACAAACATTAGCAGCTGTGCATTGGAGATTTCTGTGGAGATGAAAGTCAGCGGCCCACAGTGAGACTTTGGATGTGCTGAGGACAAGAGCTAATGGCAATTATTTAGTTTTAATAACCGGGTAATTTCTGACAGGACCATCAGAAGCCAAAAGGCCAATGACTTTGCTTTGCCAAGAAAACCAAAGGTTAGGTGTTAACTGCATAAAATTAAGTGGGCTGCTGCTTGGGTCGCTTCTAATTGGGTTGTGCTGCCACATGACATGGAAACAGACCACTTGGGTCAGGGGCCCTCTGGCAGGCCCACCTGGACAGAGCACGCACAAACTTTTGTGGACTGTAATTGGCTAATAAACCTTAACTTAGACAGTGGCAGCTGTTCAATGCTGGAACAGGTCAGGAATCCAAGGGTAACAGTTGATCTTGTACACGGAGACAGAGCTTCCCGCTTCGGCAGGAGCCAAAGGATGATTCTCAGGAGGTCCTGAAAGCAGGTGGAACTGTTAGAAGGCCGACTCCTTGGCACTTAGTCCCAGAGAGAGCTTATCTAAAAGTCAGACCAGTTTCCCTGTGTGGCAGCACGGAGCGCCGACGTCCAGGATCCTAGCCAAAGCACTCCTGCAGCTTGGAAGGAAGGCACTTAACTTCGTAGGTGACTTGCCTTGGAAGTACAGTCTGGGGTCTGGGCCCCGTGAGAACCATCAAATCCACAGGCAGCCTTCACTCCATGCTCATTCCAACCTGCAACCTTCTGCGACGGCCTTTTCCACTGATAGCACGCTGTCTCCTCTCCCGTTCAAATCCTGCCTGACACCTTCCAAAGCTCCCTCTGACCCTTATCTGACCCTCCCAAGCAAGAACCCCTGTTCATGAAACGTACGATGGGTCAGCATGACCTGCTCCACAGTCAGTGACCCCTTACAAACACTTTGAGCTCTTGATAAATATCAAGTTCAAAAGATACTTAGAGATCATCCAGTCCAACTTTACAACTTTACAAATAAGCCAAGGCCCCAGGCAGGTTATGTATACTAAGCAAACATTCTTTTGTTTATTCCTTTTGTATGAGTGGGGTGGGGGTGGGGTCTCATCTCTCCAATCTGTTGTATGCCTCTGAATGACAGAACTGTAGCACTCACTCCTAGTCATTCATAACACCCAGGAATCCTTAACACTGAAGCAGACCAAGGGAAAAAAAAACTTTGAAAAAGTCTGTCCATTAGTCCTCCATGCAGGTCCCTTTCCTCTGTGGCTCACTGATGACTTAACTCTAATAATAGCACTATGGTCACACTGGGGATGAGCGCCATAATAATCTAAATATTTTTTAGAAGAACAACCCATTTTGGCTGGTGTCTGGCATGTAACAGGAGGCAAGGAAAAGAGGTAGGCTCTAACAACTCATCCTTGAATTCACACACATCCCTGACACACTCATTGGGTACAATTATTCACCAGCTGTCTATAAGTCATGATACTTAAAAGTTTTTTTTTAAAAAAAAAAAGAAAGGAAAAAGAAAAACACAATCACAATCCTTTCTCTTAAGGAATTCCAATATGCTGAGGAAGGCAGGCAGGGTAGGTCATAAAACATTAAATGACAAGTACAATCATAGAACAAAGGCCAGAGGGGGCCACCCCAGATCACTGGCCAGAACTCCTTATCTCCCTCACTCACCCTTCAAGAACTCAGCATGCCAGCATGGCTGTGTGCGGAAGCCCCAGCACACCTCTGCTCTTAAGTTTGGTTCCCATTATTGGCCCCACCTGGAATGTCCTCACTCCTGTGTAGATATAGCCGCCTTTGAAATTCAAATTTCAAATTGGATCCTAGGTTCTTGGAATAGTCTTTTCATCTAGACTCTTGTAACTAACTTCTATGCCACTTTCTTCCTGTAACATATACTTGGTGTCTTATAATAATCCTGGTGCAATGCTTATGCAGTCTCAGCTCTTACATAACCTTATTATTGATCTGAACTTCAACTCCTTATTAGTAAGTCCAGGTCCTCTTCCCTAAAAAATTCATATAAGAACAAGTTTCAGAGACTCAGGAAGTGCTCAGTTGCCCCAGCCAGCTGGGAATTGAACAAGAACTCGAGGGGAAGTTAACCTGAATGGGAAAAGGCAAGCAGACACAAGAAGGAGACCAAGGTAGGTATTTGTCAAGGTCTCGAGATTTTATTTTTATACATAGGTTTATATAGGGTTGTAGGGGGAAGGAGTCATAATCAGGCCAGAGATCACAGGGTTACTGGCTAAATGCAATTTGTTTCTTCATCAATTACCGGCAGCACCAGGAGAGGCTATCACCCAGGCGTAACGGCTCCTTCATTTCTGGTAAAAGATCATTAGATGAGGAAATAGAAACTTAACTTGCTATATGGCGGTTTCTGTCAACATGGCCGAGGTTTGGTTCATAGCTCCCAACACTCAGTATATAGCTCTGTAAGATGAATTCACAAATGAGCGGATGGTGTGCTACATGATTCAACCGGCTTCAACTATTAATAAATGACAGTAGGCAACTCTATCTTGAGTCCACCTCTTCCTCCCTATCATAAATGTACACACACACACACACACACACACACATACACCATGTTCAATCAAGCAGAATGGACTCACTGGGAATGCATTAGCCACAGACCCCTGCTAAGATCAGCCAGGTTATTTCAACAGAACCTTTTTATAATTTAATTTTTTCTTTGGCATCCCATTTCAACCCACCCTGACTCCATATGGATTATCTCGACACTTTGGAAATAGAGGGAAAAAAAATGGGTAAATGAGCTGGCAGAAATGAGGTGTGATTCTGTGGTTCAAATTGCCATCCTCTAATGAGCAGAATAAATCTTTATCAATGCTAATAAGCAAGATGCCAATCAGTGGGCATGGAGGTCAGGGCCCAGCTTGGTAGGCCCAGCAGGGACTGATTTCTATAATCAGCCTTCATTTCTTGATGAATATTCTAATTTACAGGCAAGCTGGATGAGAATCGTTTGCTGAGTAAATGTTCATGTCTTAAAACAAGAAGCAAGGTTGAGTTTAAACATGCTTTCAACAACAAAGCCTAGAAGAGCTCAGCTAACTTTCCATGTCTCTTAACCTCTGCTTTCAGAATACCTGCACCAGAAGTGTGGGAGGATAGATTTGATTTGTTTTGTTTTGTTTTGTTTTGTTTTCTCCCCTCACTGTTTTGGACTTTGTGTATAACATCTGCTGTTACCTTCTGGTACTGAATGGAAGTCCTGTCCTCTACAGGATTACAGTCTAAGGCAGGCAATAAAGCATAAAAGAGCCCATGATTCCAAAAACTAGCTTCAACCAATCTTTAGAGCAGGATAGCAGAGGGAGAGCTCTGGTCCAGTCTCAGGTGGGCCTGACAAGGGCCTCCAATGACTCCCAGTTAGTAGACCCACATGACAGACTTTTGAGCACCACGGAAACTCAGTGAGGTAGAAGAACGCTCTTTAGAGACATGATGACCTGGGTTATTATAGCTCAGCTCTTCTCTTTCCTATGAAAAGAGCTCCTGGCACTGAGTAGAATTTTAGTAAGTAAATAGCATCCCTGAAGTCTGACTTCCTGGGCTACCCAGCCCTGTACAAATTAACTAAATGATAGATTTGTCAAAATGTAAATATGATCTAATCATTTAGCAGAAATGCATTCCCATTTTAAAAAAAAATAAAGTTTAGGAGCTGAAGAGATGGCTCAGTGGTTAATGTACTTGCCTGCAAAGCATAACGAGCTGGGTTTGATTCCCCAGAACCCACATAAGCCACATGCACAAAGTGGCACATGCATCTGGAGTTCGTTTGCAGTGGCAGGCGGCCCTGGTACACCTATATGCTCACTCTCTCTGCTTGCAAAAATAAATAAATAAAAATATAAAATATAAAATGTGTTTGAGTTTTTTGAAAGTATGGTAATTGGAAACATAACACAAAATTCCCTAGCAATAGGTCAGCCTTGAATATATTGGTCATTGATCTCTGAAGCATGTTATGATAATGTTGTCTCACTCATAATGTGGTAGCACAATAAATGCCTTAAGGACAGTGTCATGCCAAAAGATAAGAGTATGCATGAAGAAATCCTTTGAAAAGTCCACTCAAAAATAATGCAAGCAACTGGGTGCAGTGGTACACACCTTTAATTCCAGCACTTGGGAGGGTGAGATAGGAGAATCACTGGGAGCTCTAGGCCACCCCGAGACTATATAGTGAATCACAGCTCAGACTAGGCTAGCGCAAGACCTACTTCAAAAAAACAAACCAAAAAAAAAAAAAAAAGATAAATAATGCAAGCTATTGGATTGTTTTGAAAACCAAATATGGAGAGAACTGAGGTTAAAAACATCAAGAAAGTTACGGATCTACTGTCAAGGTTATTCATTCTTATAGTATAATGAAATGAGCTCTTGAATAAACATTAAATGTCCCTAACTAAAAAACACTCACATTCTTCCCTTTCTTCCTGTTTTCACACTTTTTTTTTTTTAATTCAGTGCATTGTTCAGAAGCCAGGCTTAATGGAAATTTCCATGTGGGACTTCAGTGTGTAAGTTTTCTTCTTGATGTAACCTGGCCCCTATCACTCTACATGAATGTAGATCGCCTTTTCCTTTATATCCCTTGGCAAGAAAAATTGCTGGTAAATATCATTTAACCTTTCTCAAAAAGTGAGTCTGGCCTTGGTTCCATCCATCAAACGGATTCCTCACTCTTAATTTAAAAAAATTAAAATGTGTCCTAAAACATTGCCTGTGGAAAAGACCTAAGCAAATCTTATTTGGATAGATTTCCCATGGTTGTCCAAAGCCAATGCCAGATTCTTAAAGGATACCCAGCCAGGTACAATATTTAATCAGAAGAAATGCAGTCAACAGAGTGGGCATACTGCTAATTGAGTGGTTAATTGCTAGAAAATTATTTTTAAAACCAAAGTTTCAATAACCATAAAGAATTTCACTGTTTTGTTTTTCAAACTCTTCACTGAATTCTACTGGCAAACTTGTACCAAGACTGCCAAATAACCCAAGACAAATGGCAGTCTGCAAGAATTCAGAATATGAAGAAAATATTGTAACTCAAATTTTAAGTTCATCACCAGCGACCAGAACTCCAACAGTAACTTCAGTTACTATACAATGCCTCAGACTGCTCTATGATCTTCTACTTTTAGCATGAACTATTCAAATGAGAATAATTAATTCCACTTAAAGGAATCAAGAGCTAATGATAGGAAGTTACACTTCAATCATGGCTCAGCAGTCACAATGAGATACATCTCCTATCCCTCAAGAACTGAAAGAGGAAAGCCAAATGAATCTATCCAACATAAGACTGTGAAATGTACCCTTGAAGTCTTCCACAATTTTTCTTTTGGTTGAGTTGGTTGGGCTGGGTTTTGAGATAAGTTCTCATTATCACCCAGGCTGGCATTAACCTCCCTAAATATCTGAGGATAACCTTAGGCTTATGTCTCTTCCTCACCAGTGTGTGGATTATAGGCACACACCATCATTCCTGGTTTGCATGGCGATGTGGGTTAAATCAAGGGATTTTTGCATGGCAGGCAAGCACTCTACCAAATGTGCTGCATGTCTTAGGGAGGCTTTCCCTCAGTGGTAACTTCCCACAGCCAAGCTTTTCAACAGCTGCATGATTCTTCAACTTCTCTATCTAAACACTATCACAAAATTATTCCATCTTTGCCTTAACACCCTGGGATTATCTAAATTTTAGAGGAAACAAAAAAAAAAAAAACCTTAATTCCTGCTAAAACTAAACCATGGTTTGATATGTGTCCCACTCATTAGCATCTTCAACATTTAAGTGATAAGATGAAGATTTAATTAAATTAAATGAAATCCAAGTGATAAAATTCTGGTCACAGTGGATATATTCATATCTGGATAAGAGTCACCTCTATTTCCTCCCTCCTGTCACATTTCTTGTGTGGGAAGACACTCAGCTACAAATGTACCTTTCTCTGGGTGAACTTATTACAGACTGTTACATACAAGATTATCATGAATGCAAGGGTTCCTTAATCTACCTTCTCATTTCAGAACAGAGGAAGTTAAAGACCACAGTCACTGAATGACAGGATATTCATACCCAATAAGCTGGTCACCTCTCACTCACTCCCTGTGCGTTGCAAGCACTTTGAGGCAATGACATTATCCTAGGCACCTCTTCATCAATTTAATGCTTTCTTGTTTGGTTGTCTTTTGTTGTTGGTTTTTTTTTTTTTTTTTTTTTTTTCAGTACCAGGGATTGAACCTAGGGCCACACATAGTAAGCATGCATTATATCACTGAATTATATCCCTGCATATTTCTTATTTCTTTGAGACAGAGTATTGCTCAGTTGTCTGTAGCCCAGGCAGCCTGGAAATGCATGGCCCTTCTGCCTAACTCATTTGCTCAAAATGTGGAGTTCTCTCATCACTGTATACAACAGTAACCAATAGAAGTATGTTTGAGAGTCATCCTACATACTTTCAGTCTACAAACTTCAACATATACCAGGAGAACTCATCTCATTATAAGGTATTCCTCAGATGGGAACTGGACTTGAGGATATAACCGACCCAGCGCACTGCACCCAGACTCAGCTGAAACCACAGAGAAATTGGGGAAATGAGCAAGAATGCTGTGCTCTCAGTTAAGCTGTTACCAGCGCAAGGGTGATGGATAAAGACACTGATGACACTCAACACCTACCAGACCAGACGTCTAGATGCTCCTAAGTGCCCATCACTGAAGTAGACTTAAAATGTTCCCAGCATGGCTCAGGGAATCTTGCAGAACAGGGAAAGGAAATATTGTTAGACCCACAAGTTGGGACATTTTGCACAGAGACATTGTTTCTCCCCAATAATGGACTGCTGCCCCATAATGCATGATGCATAATACCAATGGGGTGGATCTGTATCCTCAATGAGGAGGGCCTCTTCAGAAAAGGGGCAGGAAGGAGGGAAAAGATGGTACCAACATGTGATGCTTACATACAAAATATGTCCATATCTAATAATAAAAAATATATATATTTAAAAAAAACAATGCATTCTGGGTCTGGGAATTGGCTCTGTGGCTACAGGTACATGCTTGCAAAGCCTGTTGGCCCTGATGCCCAAGCCACCAACATCAGCCAGGTGCAAAAAAATGACACAAGCATCTGGTGTCTATTTGCAGCAGTGAAAGGTCCTGGTATGTAAACACACACACACACACACACACACACACAAGTAAATAAATAATTTTTAAAAGAATGTATTTTTATATGGAGGCCAAATATCTATCCCCCTATGTCTGCTATATATTAATACTAGCTCTGCCATTTGGAACCATATTAAACAATTCTAATGCCTCTTGTATTTGACATATGCTCCTGTATCTAATGGCTGGTAACATGTCCCTTTCTTTCCTCTTGAATATCTTCCAAGTTGTTCATGTCTCCTAAAAAGCATTCCATATGCAAATATTACAAATACATCATTTTAAGCTAAAAAGTGCATAGTTCAGAAAATTTCTACAATATGCATTTATTCTAGAATATACACTTATTAGCAAGGATTAAGGTTGCAGGAGCTTTCTGGTTTGCCACAGTTAATCCCACGTGAGCCTTAAGCTTACTGTTTCCCAAGAGCTTTGACGATATTTTACTCATGCTACCAATTCTCTGAAGCATCTCCCTCATCCCATTCCATGTAGCTTAATTATAGGATTTGTAGAACTTTACATTTATCCCTGCTACATTTGTTCTGTTAGATTTGGCCCATATCTCTAGTCTATAAATATCGTTTTATATCCTGTTTCTATCTTAGTATTCAATGTCCCTCCTGTCTTTGCATTGTTTGCACATCGGATGAATTTGCCATCAACGTCTTCAATGTGAGGGGTAATGCCTGTATCTCCAGTGCTACTAGAGGGCAGCACCAAGGGCAGCTCCAGGTTCACTTTTAACCACTCATTCAACAGCACTCTTTGTAAAACTGACCAGCTACCAAACTATCCAGTTTCCCTTAGATGTGTGTTGTTCTTTTTTACTTACCAAGAAGTTGTATGTGTTTCTAAAGTCACCTCGGCTTGTGCTATTTTGGGCCACCTAATGGGTCAGTGATGCTTACAAAAGCAAGATGGGCCCTAGCATAACCTGCCTGCCCCAAACCCTCACTGCATTCCAATGAGCACCACTTCCTCCTCATTCTTGTCATATTTCCTTCTAACACCTTGGCCTGTTATTTTCAAGCAAACCCTGTGTTTCAAGTTCATGATATCCATCATCTGACATCTGTCTGTCCCATTCTTGAAGTTCCCCAGAGTCCTTCAGTCATCCCCTAGGGAACATATCTCATAGACATGGCATATGCTTGAATTTACTTATCACAGTATTATATTCTACCGAAATCCCTTCACATACGTCATACGGTTTCTGTCATTGATCCATGGTCATTGACATGTGTTCATTCTACCATATTGAGCCTAATGATCATTTTTTTGACAGAAGATAAAATGAGAGTGGGGCTGACAAATTCTGCCTCCCTGCCATCCATCTCTCTAAAGGACCTACCTTAATTTCCTTATTCCGAATAATTTTAAGTCTTTTAGGAACAAATTATAAAATATTGTAAAGCTTTCCTTCCAAACCTGAGTTTTCGGTCAGGGCCACCCACTAACTTACGCACACTGTGCCTTTGCACAAGCATTTTCTAAACTGATACTTAAAACTGTTCACTGCTAAGCAAGAAAATGTAAAGCTGTTTTATCAGTAGTAACTTAATGTTTCATCCTATATTGATTTTCAAAACAGCAAAATTCATTGTCATTGTTTTGCAGGGGATCTGAAATTATACAACCCATCTCATGAAATATCAGTGCGACAGGTTTCAAGAAATGAAACTCTTACTATAAAGAGGAAATCAAAGATAAAATGAAAACACATTAAACACATGAAAAGTAGACAAAATAAATGTGAAAGTTAGCATATAAAGCAGTAAAGAGTTCTGGCGTTAGAATTAGAAAGCTTGATTTTAAATTGATTTAAATGTGTTTGCTTCATACAAATTGTGGCTAATCTTGAAACAGTTACCTCCTCTTTCCAAGTTCTATCATCCTCATTCAAGAGCTATGGGTAATTCCATTATGGATTGTGGAGGGAGGGAGACAGGTCGAGGAAAAGTCAACGAGGAAGTAATGAATTTGTACAGTTACTGACATATACTATACACTAAACTTGACAGTATTTTATATGCTTCTATTTAAAATACACCCTTGATTTTGAACACTTAGTCCAGAGGTGCCCCAAATTTTAGGCAGCATAAAATATGAACAAGATATAAATATTTTAGGAGGAAAAAAACTACGAAACACCTGACGCAAAAGTCACAATCACATTCAATCTGATAAACTTGTACCTCAGTCTGACTTGGCCTTTGTGCTGTACCCTGCCAGGGCAAAGTCCCTGAGCTGCACTTCTCTGTGACCAACACAACCTCCCCTACCATGACACACACACACACCACTCTGCACACACAGAGTACATGGCAAGGGCTCAACTGCCTGTCTTGGCAACATCCCCCAGGTTCTGGAAAACTGAAAGCAAATTTAAAATTCTCCAGACATCACAAAAAGCAGCTCTAGCAGATATCCAGCCATTTATGCTCTGGTCCTCCCACAACCCCTCTACCGCCTTGTTTCTGCATAATGAGCCCGACTTTTTATTTTTTTAATATTTTATTTATTTATGTATCTATTTATGAGAGGGATAGAGAAGAAAGCAAGTAGAGAGAGAAGGGGCTGGCCAGGGCCTCCAGCCACTGCGAGCAAACTCCAGAAACACGCACCACCTTGTGCACCTGACTTACTACAAGGGTGCTGGGGAATAGAACTTGGGAACTTAAGCTAAGCAGGTGTTAACCACCACACAATCTCTCCAGCCCAACCCTGCTGACTTTTTGCCCACAATAAATTGGCTTAATTGTGGGCACATTCCCACATGTGAGGACACTGAAATGTCATTTAAGAGTCTGTTGGGAATCTAGGGATGCTGTGGGGATTTGTGAAGAGCATCCCAACTCTTGCTCCAAGGCCTGGATTTTTGCTGGTCCCTTTCATGTTGAGACCCAGTTTTTCCCTGAAAAGCTTGCCAAAATATCTTTCCAACAAATTTATTTGTCACACACTAGTGAGTTCCAGCTGGGCCTTGTGCCTTTTAAAATTTAAATAAAAATACAAAAGGGAAAAGAAATGGAACTAATACACTGAGAAAATGGAAGAGAAAGAATGTAAATGATAAGCGCCTAGCCCTGCCCATGACTACACACGCTGTGGCTGATGGCAACCAGCACAAGGTCCCATGGCTTATCATTAATTAAAACAAACTGGGTAAGACTCAATATAAGTTCCTTAATGAAAGGACAGAGTCATTTCGTCAAATTATTTCTTCAAGATCTATAAGAGAGAAAGGACTTCAAAATCTGGACACATAATAATGGAGGAAGGACAAAATGTTCTAAAAGAGATTCTTTTGCGAGATCAATCAAGACTTCATGCAAACTGAAGAGTGAATGTTGGTTCAATGCTTACTACACAGTAGCTTCTGCTCTGAGTCCTTCATTAGCATTAGCTCTCCTCGTCCTAATCAATCAGCATGCTCATCACAGCATACAGCAGGGTCTCCTGCCAGCTTGCTGTGCCCCCCACCACCACTTGCTAACATCGCCAGTGTGCAGGTGCAAAAGCAGAGAGGGGAAACTGTCTTGTAATATGTTTGCATCATTTTCCATGTGTACTTGTTCATTTCTTCAGCAGTTTATAGAAACTTCCTCCCTGCCCCCAAAAAAAACCTGTCAAGGTGTGGGACTCAGAACCAGCATAGTCTGTCTTACAGAACACAAATCCCCAGGGGTGCCGGACCCACACACAGCATGTAGCCAAGTCACATATGCCAAGCAAGCATCCAGTACAAATCTACAGGCTAGACTGTCACACTTCACTGATTCCCCAGGATCCTCACACATCAACTATCACAGACTTCTCACAGTGCATTCCATGCTTCTGAATGTCACCTCTGGAAATGTAAGCTACTTGAACATGTGCCATTCACCTAGCTCACTTGTGCTTGGAAGTGTCCCTAACACAGGGAGATGCTCGACAAATCTTTTCTTCATTTTTAACAAAATTCATACCTGAGCATAATGTAATTTGCTCATAGCCCCCTCCCATTATCTTCATTTATCCCCCTCCCCTGATCCCTTCCACTGACTCTCTTTTACCCACTAGTCTCTCTTCTGTTTTATTGATTATTTAGCCATCCTCCATCATCCATCTGGAAATGTTGATGGGTACAACTTTTCTTTAATTCACCCTTCAACATATTACCTCTTCAGAAACACAACCTTAGAAAACAAAAGTCATAATAGGATAAACATTCTGAATATCTGGTCTACTAGAAAATGTATTGTTTGTCTTAAGCTACCTCTTCTCTTTCTTCCTACCTTTTACTGACATGATGTATCCATATGTAGTACTTTCAATGTATATGGCCCCATATCCTCAGCTATTTTTTATTAAGCTTCCTACTTAGACTGCAGCAAGTTAGTCCCTCCTGGATGAGGCATGTCATTGAGGTTGGATCTTCAGTCCAACCCTAAGGTGTAGTTTGAGCCAGTTTGAACTCTAGCTATCCTCTTCCTCTCTCTGCTATAGATGTATGAGAAAGTGAGCAAGATACCTCTGCCACAATGAAGCTTCCCCTGGAATAAGTAAACATGAAATAAATCCTTTCCTCCCATAAACTGCTCTGGTTGGGTGATTATCCCAGAAACAAGAAGGTAACTGCAACACCATATGAAAGTTAGCCAGCCAGATAAGGGTTTCAGACTGAGCTCCAGGACAGGAAGTCACACCACGTACCTTGCTCTGTTAGTGTAGACATTCAGCCTCTTTGGGAGAAGTACACTATGCTCAGAGATCAAGCATGGCTTTGAGATCACAGGCTTATGATGAATCCCTACTTTGTACTCAGTAGTTCTGTTGTAACTTGGAACAAACAACCTTTTCTAAGTCGTGTGTGCTCATTTGACTGCTGGCTTCAGAGTCATTATGAACCTTAGATGAGGATCACATAAATGATGGGGCGAGGTCATAGTAAATATCAATAAATATGAGTTCCTACTGTAGTATCAACTCATCTTTTGGGTATGAATGCAACTTTAGAGTCTAGTGATTAAAAAATAGTATTATGGACATTTAGAAGAGAATTATTCAGCCTCTTAAAAAAGGAAACTGCAATTTGCTATAATATGATGAGCCTAGAGGACATTATACAAAGTAAAATCAACCACACACTGAAGGATAAACACTATATATCTAACACGAGGCATCTAGTGTCAAACTCATAGAATCAGAGTGAAAACAAAACCTTAGTTATCAGAAACTGGAATAAGGGGGTAACAGAAAGGTGTCAGTTAAGTGGTACAAATTTCAATTAGACTTAATGAGTAAATCCTAGAGATGTACTGTTTGGCAGGCATGACACTCACCGATACTATATTATATACTTAGGTGTTAAAAGGGTAGATGTGATGTTTGGTGTGCTTATCATCAAATAATAATAGTAACAGCAACTAAAGACGTCAGAAAGAAAAATTTTTTTTTCAAGGTAGGGTCTCACTGCTCAGGCGGACCGGGAATTCATTATGTAGTGTCAGGGTGGCCTCAAACTCACAGTGATCCTCCTACCCCTGCATCCCAGGTGCTGGGATTAAGGACGTGTGCCACCACGCCTGGCAGAAAGAAACCTTTGAAGGAATGACTCTATAGCATAAATTGAAATGTAATTTTATGTATGGAAAATGATCTCTAAACCTGTCGTTAAATATAAAACATATTGGGCTGGAGAGATGGCTTAGCGGTTAAGCGCTCGCCTGTGAAGCCTAAGGACCCCGGTTTGAGGCTCGGTTCCCCAGGTCCCACGTTAGCCAGATGCACAAGGGGGCACACGCGTCTGGAGTTCGTTTGCAGAGGCTGGAAGCCCTGGCGAGCCCATTCTCTCTCTCTCCCTCTATCTGTCTTTCTCTCTGTCTCAGTCACTCTCAAATAAATAAATAAAATATTTTAAATATATATATATATATAACGTATTAAGTATATGCAGTAAATATCTGCAGCCATTTGCATGTCAATCACACTTCAATTGAGTTTATATACCTTCTGATCCTTTCAGGTATTTTACGCTCCACTTTTCTACCTCCTCTGTTTTCCTCTTTTGAGCTGATAAGCTTTTTAATATAAGTGTGATAGCAGAGACCAGCTGTGAGATACAACTGATTAAGAAAGGAACACCACAACATTAATTGAAAATGATAGTCTCATTAACTTATTTTTCTATAAAATCATGTGGGAACCCCCCTCCACACCTCTCAAGTCACAAAGGCTCAAGGCTCTCCAGCCACATTCACCATGCAAATGGAACATCGCCTCTCAAACCTCAACTAATTTTATGTTTAACTTTTTCAAACAAACCGTAACAAATACTAAGTGTCGCTAATCATTCCCTCATTCCTTTGGTAGTCATTGTAATAGCACTAATTATGATAAACACATTCAGAATTAATGTGCATGTCATGCATATATCAATTCCGTTCTAATTCGCCATTGATTAACGCCTGGGAGATGAACAAGGAAGTCTTCGGTCTTAACATGCTACTCACGTCTTTGGCAGCCTAAAATGGGTCCCAGTCAGGCATTACCAAACCAGCAAACAGCAGAAGCAAAAATGCTAGAAGGAACCAGAGGAGAAGACTTGATTTGTCTTTCCTCTCTCAGTGTTCATGATGCATTCTGGGTATACAGGCAGAGCCCAGATTCTGCAAACCCCATATTCACATGCAATAAAATTAGGTCTGAATGTTAAAAGCTTGCACTTTTGAATCTAGTGCATGTGTTTTCAAGTCTTGGCTCCTCCCATTGTTTTCAGTATTATTTTAGGCAAGTTACTCAATAGTGGTAACCTGCACCTTTTTCATCTGCAACAGTGGAGATAATAACATGCACCCATAGGGTTGCTGTGAGGGTTAAAAATGAGGATGCAAACACTTTGCTATTCTCAACACATGGCTTATGCTTTAATAAAAATAATGATGCTATAATCAAATAGTAATTACACTGGGAAAATTACTATCACAAACTAGAAATCTTCACCAGGATGCATTAGTATGGGCATCACCCAAGTAGGCCCAGAATGATAAAGGACCTAATATTGGGTAGGAAGAGCTGGAGAGATGGATCAGTAGTTAAGGTGCTTGCTTGCAAAGCCTAGTGACCCAGGTTCAATTCCTCAGTGCCCACATAAAGCCAGATGCATGAAGTGGAGCCTACATCCGCTTGAGGCATATTTTTTCTCTCTCTCTCTTTCCCTCCCTCTCTCTCCTTCTCTCTCCTTACAAAAATAAATAAATAAAATAAAACTTTTAAACAATGGGGTAGGAGAGAGAACAAACAGACTTACTGATCTACTCATTTTTGCTTTTTATTTTGTAGCGATAGTTTGTTGGTTGAGAGGTTTGTTTTATAGGACTAGGTTTAATGGGAAAGAAACCTGGAATGAACATTTAGTTCCAGCAAAGAGTTGATACATGTTTCCTGAACAACTGACAGTGGATTAAAGAGCATCCCTGTGCTTTGAAAGTCATACATAAAATCAGGTGCAACTTCAAACTCATGGCAGGGATGGTGAGCTGCTCCATGGTTTACGGATGACAACGGTGAGAAATGTGAGAAAGGTGTTCTCAGGAAGCTGCGGGCTCTAGCCCTCAAGAATCCAAAGACCCGGTTCCCATCCTGATGCCACAAAGTATGTCACTTAATCTCTCTGAGCTCCAACTCCATCTGCAGTAAATGCAATGACAACACAGTCTCTAACCACAGCACAGCTTTATTGTGAAATCTTAAAAAGGCAACACACCTCGAATTCTTTCCATTCTGTACATATACCACTCAAGAGATTTAAGGAGTTTGTTATTAATATCCACTTACATATTAAGTTTCTTACCTATAAGGTATCCCTAGAATTTGAAGTAAAATAAAGTCAGTGAAATAATAATAATGATAAATAAAAGACCCAAGCAAGTCCCTTTGTGGCTAGTCTTCCCCAGTCTCAGCCCTAAAGCAAGCCCAACAAGGGTAGGAGCGCCCCCTGATTAGTAGACTTGGTACTACATCCCTGTGCCTTCCACTCATGTCTCTGCACTTAGTGTGCCATACCATCTGTGTCTTCTGGTTCAGTAGATAGAAGAGTTTTCTCTTATTTGCAAATGGGCCCCCATGCCCAGAATCTTCTAGCAAAGCTCCTTGGAGTTCACACTCCCCAGACCCGGTAACTAACAGGGGCTGCTCACACTTCTCAGATGTTCACCTTCTGTGTACTTCTCTGACATTCACTCCATACAACATAAGCTATCACATGTCACTAGAACCCCATAGACTTCAAATGCAGAAGATATGTACATGATAGAGGTGACAGAAAACAACTTTCTAATTAAATTTAAGAGAAGACAGTTGCGGCCCTTCAGAATGTTGCACCACCAAGCAATACCATGAAGCCCATCTACTTTTTGCTGGTTAAACCTGGCCTTCCACCGTACCTGCCAATAACAAGTTGGCATCCCCTCTCCTAGCTCCTATCAGCACGAAATACGAGAAAGCCTGCTAGTAAAAAAGATTTATATAAGATTCAGAGTTATATAACATAGTATACAAACAATCCAAATTCATTTTTTATTTTAAAAGAAAGAGATAAATTTTAAGCCAAGAACAAGGAAAATATAACCTTGAGAGAGAGAGAAACACCACATATCACACCTGAGAGGACATGGGTGCTGGAGTGAGTTCTCTGATGAGGAAATTAACCCTGCTATGGTGACCAATTATGGATATACTTGAAACACTTGAGAAAGCTGAGGCAAAGGGAAGGGGAGACATTATTCTTTAAAAAGAGCCAGATGACAATTTTCAAATTGGGAAATTCAACATTACCCAGATGTACAAGGGGGCGCACACGTCTGGAGTTTTTTGCAGTGGCTGAAGGCCCTGGCACACCCATTGTCTCTCTCTCTCTCTGTCTCTCTTCCCCTCCCCCTCCCTCTCTCTCTCTCTCTCTCTCTCTCTCTCTCTCTCTCTCTCTCTCTCTCTCTCTCTGCCATGTCTGTCACTCTCAAATAAATAAAAATTAAAATAAATTTTAAAATATTTTTAAAAAACTGAAAAGGCTAGGCCACACAACAGACTATAGAAGAAAGAGATGTGAACTTCAAGACAGGAAGCTAGATGTGAGAGAGGGGTAGGCTGAACAGAAAGACACTAGACAGAAAGAAAATCTGAGCAGTATATTAGGGTCCTATGGAAATATACAGACCAACATCTAACAGTCATGTCCTAGGAATTCTGGGAGGAAAGACTACAGAAGTTGGAGCTGAGATATAATGACTGAAATTTTCCAAAATTTGGCAAAAGACAGATAGCTAAAAATTAATTATGACTGGAAAATCCCATACAATACAAAGCCAAAACATATCCTAATCAAAGAATAAGAACAAAAAGATAACCCCTCAAAATCTCTGGGAAATACCTCCTTACACACCGCAGGAAACAATTTAAATGACTATTTTTTCCATCAACATCCGGGAAGGTGGGACTAGGAAGAGGGCTCATCAGGCTGAGTGTGTGCCACACAAGCATGAGTGAGAGGACCTGAAACCTCCTGAGACACCCACAGTGCAACATCCTAGCACCCACGGAAACATCTGGGGCGTGGACATGCATGCCTACAACCCATTCCTATGGGCAGCAGACAGTGCAGGTCACCAGAGCTGGAAAAGTCAGTAGCTCCTGGTTCAGAGAAGAGACTGAACCAAGCAACAAATGAGCAATGGAGGAGAACATCCAATGTTCTCCTATGACTTTTGTATGCACACACAAAGAGCATGTGCCTGCACACACACGCATGCATACATTACACACGACACCCCACACCACACAGACTACACTCATGCACACAAAGCTTGGAAAACCAGAAAAAAAAAAATAAGAAGGCATGACATTTTTTTCGGGTAGTTCAAGCAAATAATTGTCAATGCAGAATTTTATATCCAGCAAAAATAGCCTCTAGGAATAAAAGGTTAAATCAAAACATTGTCAAATAAAAAAAAAATTAACCAAATTTATCTGCTTCTAATATCTTCTAATGACTTACAAAGTGTCAGGGGTGCGAATGCATAAAAGAGGCCAACAGGAAACCCTGAGATTTTGATCTCTGCGATTTGTGACTTGGGTAATAGAATAATTTCTGGCTGTGAGGTAGAGATAGAAATCATTCTCTGTGTGTTTGCAAAGATTTTTTTTTTTAATCACAAAAAAATTTTCCCTAAATCTTTAGTCCCTGGATTCTGCATGTGTCTAAGGAAGATGTGAAGTTGAAACAATACTAAATCATGGACCCAATTTGCAAAAAGTTACTGTTTTCATGCTCTGTAACCTGAAAGACATCCTGTCTGTGACTCTGATGAATGGGGTGCCTCCTAGACAAACTCTCAACTGTTCCACCCACTCTCCTACCTTATCATTCCATGAGAGAATTAGAGCACAGACCTGATAAGACCTGTCACAAGGTAGCTACAGATACTGCAAGTCAGTGACAGAGCCCACAAGATGATATTTAAAATGTCCAGAAAGCAATGTGTGAGCAAACTGTTGGGCTCACTGATGAGCTCTCCTGATGTTTAGAAACAGGTATTTCTAAAAGGTGATACCTCTTAAATACCTCTTTTAGATGAATCAACACCACGTATATAAAAAAAGACCTAAGTGGGATCGCTGTAAAATGTCATGGATGTGTGGGTAAGTTGTGAACAAAAGAAAAGCCATCACTTTCAAAATGTGAACAAGAAAGCTGACAAATAACCCAATCAAGTTTTCAATTGGAATAAGTGGAAGGAAGTTTCAGACACTGAAGTATATTAATAAGAAAATAAAGGAAAAGGAAAGTTCACTTGCCAAGAGTATCAGGAAAGGTGCTTAAAAACGGACTCACTCTCTAGAGAAAAAAACCTTAACTATCTGATTCAATAAATTGCCAAATTTTCAAAGAAATAATAAATATCATGCCATAGAACCTTGAGAACAGTGTCTAAAATCATGAATGTCAATTCAAGCATATTTGTAGATCTTCAAGGAATAATATGTACAATGAAACACTAGCGTATACATGCCATGTCTACTATGCCCTCTGTACTTGAAATTTTATATCTAAGGAAGAAATTGAAATGCTCAAGACAAAACTTCTCCTCCTAACCTGAATGATAAACCACTCTGATTTTAATGCGTTCACTTATTCCCAAGGCTTTTACACAACTCACAATGGCTTCCCAAGAAGGTCTGATGGACAGCACAAAACTGGGCACACTCGGGGGTTATACGCATAGTCCAGAGGCCCAGAAACTAAGGCACTCAAGAATTAGGATAACAAAGTTTGTCTGCTCACAAGAAGACAATGAAGAAGGCTGGTTGATTTGTTTCTTAAGTGAACTCCCACACAGCCCAAGTATGACAGCTGTTTAACACCAGCCCAAGGGGATGAGCAGAGATAAAAGAGAAAATGAGCTCACCCTAACCTTATTCTGCTATTAAAAAAGGAGAAGAAAGAGAGATTCAGACATTTGCCTTAGCCTCAGGTTGCTACTACACTGTGTTTGGAGGGCTGGACTTCTTTTCCCCCCACACAGAAGGTGGTCACGTTAGGAGGAAAGAGGCCAGTCACATTATGAAAAAAAAAAAAAAATCAGATGGGTTATTAGTGAGAAATCAGAGCCAGTTCCAAGAAACCTGAAGTCTGACTAGACCCCATGGCATATATAATAACTATATCCCAAACAAAAATCCTTATCGGAGTGCTCATCTCCAAAGCTGACTTCAATTGCTGCCTTTCCATGTCAGCGGCCACCAATGGACCAGAAGCGCAGCAGCGGTTCTCATTAATTTCCGCTATCACTGCTGATCTGGAAGCTTCGTCCAGGAAGGGAGCCAAGAGCTTTGTCTTTTTTCATAGGTAATTTACAATTACAAGGACCAGTTTCCTTGAACCCTATGGTGGGGCAGAGGAGATTGGGGAGCAAGCTTCTTTCTCTCCCAAAGAAACAAAGGGATTGGTGAAAAGATCAGACAGCGCTCATGACTACTCTAGCTCTGGCTCCTGCCAGAAATAAACATGAAAAATAATGAAAGCCCCGAAAGTGAACAGCTGAGGACGCGTCCCTGGCTGCATTCGGGGGCAGCTCTCAAAAGCCACCTGGAGTTTCCTGAATCCCAAGTAATAACTTTCAAACTATTTCCTAAGCCAATTTTTTGGAGAGCCATGAATGGCTGGCATAAGTGCCAAGAACAATGGAGTGGCATGACTTCCTCAGGAGCAGCCCGGCCCCCTGCCCGCAACATTCACCAGGAAGGAGAAGGCATGAAAAGGGAATCGGCAGGCAACAGCGTCGTCCTCTGGGAGCCCTTCTCTTTCTTAATGTTCCTCTAAACTCTTGAAGTTATACTCCACTGGCTCTGAGAAAAGAATTTCTAAACCAAACACCTGAAAGGGTTGATTTTTGAAATTCACTGCAATTCGGCAGTAACTCGACCTGCCAGATGTGTTTGTGGTAAGTTAGGGAGAGGCCTGGCACTCATGTTTATTACCTCATTTTGGGCTCCTGTCATGCATAGAGTCCCATACATATCTCTGCTGATCAAAGAAGTTGGAGAATTTGGCCACGATCTCAAAGCTATCAAATCCCTAAGCTGGCTACCTCCACCAAAACATGCACACGCACCTTTCCTGAGAACGGGCCTCTCCCTCAAGAGGAGAAGACCAGTGAAGGCCACATGGGGTGATTTGAAAGGTGAGACTCTCCCCACCCGCAGCCTACATGTGGACCTCCACACACCACCCCCCCCCCACCAGTGACTCGACTTGTTCTCACTCTGATGGTGACCAGGGTCCTCACACGTGAGGCTGCAACCCACAGACGGCGTAAGGACAAAAGTGCAAAGCCCTCCAGAAGGTCTTCTGTGCTCTTGGCGCCTGTGACGGCTTCTGAGGGAAAAATGCATATCCTTTCCCCAAAGCCTTCTGGTACATCCATCTACTTGAGAAGATGGGACTACGGGCCCCTTCCAGCCCACGACACAAAAGAAAGAATGTGGCTTCAGTGCCTGGGCCTTTTCGGTTGCTCTCGTTTCCCTTACTCTAGAGGTTACAGGCTTTCCTTCCCTGCTGTGATTTCTCCCAGAACTCAAAGTACAGAGTACCAACAAAGGCACGCTAGAGCATAATGAACTGTAGTACTTACAGTCAAGAACCACGTTTCTAATGATAAAAATGAGAGCTCACTGGACCGGGAAATGGGACACAGTTCTAGGGAAGAGATCTGTAGCAGACAGCTTCAGGTTCACTGAGATGAACTTCCAGACCAGGCACAGTTATGGAGGAAGGGATATTTATTGAAACTTACAGATCCAGGGGAAGTTCCATAAATGGCAGAAGAAGCTGGAAATGGCAGAATAAGCTGGCCCGCCTTCACAGGACCAAGCAGACACAGAGAAGCGCAAGCCTAAAGCCACACAGTACAGCACACTTTGCATATCTTTAGATTGAAATCTGAAACCCACCACCACACCTTAAAAGCCACCCAGTGACACTGCCTCCAGCCAGGTGGCTGCAGATGCAAACTACGGAAGAAAATTAAAAACTGAATATATTGGGGGCCATCTATTCAAACCACCACAAGGTCTTTCTAGCAATCCCTTAAAAACACATACAAAAGTAGACAATTTTTTTTCAAATTTTAAATCAAGCCAAGCCAACCTAAAACACAGAGAGAGAGAGAGAGAGAGAGAGGAATATAGAAAGAAATAGAGATTTACAAATAATATATAAGGCCTGGATAATGGCTCAGAGGTTAAGTATGCTTCCTACACATGCAGGAGTGCCTGAGGGAGCCTAAAACTGTTCGAGTTTGAACCTCCAAAGTCCACATAAACATGGTCACATGCGTGCCTGTAACTCTAGTCTCAAAAAGAGGAGCAGAGACCAGAGAATTGCCCCGGCTATTTAAAACAGCAAGCACTCACATGGAGATTGTGGTTCAAATAAAGAAGTGGAGGAAAAGCAGTGGGAGGGAACACCACACTTTGCTCCGGCCATAGCAGGCAAGCCCACCCCAACCCACCCCAGACAGACGCCCGCCCCACATCCACCACAGGCAAGAGGATGGGGCACCACAGGGGCACACACATGTACAAACCACTCAACAAACATGCACTACATTATACACACACATACACACTAGTGAAAACAAACTAAGAACATTTAAACCAACTCAATCCAACTATTACACTCTGAGTGCTTACCACTGTGTGATGGGGGGGGGGTATTGCCTGCATATAAGACACCAGTTGTGGACAGCTGTGGTCCTTCTAATGTGCCCGGAGACAGACACACATCTAAAGGTATCTGTTTTAAGTTCCAAGGGGATGTTAAAGAAACAGCTTCATGTAAACAAGGGTAGGTTTGCAGACTTCCTCAAAGAAGATGTTCCTCTCCTACCTCCCCCACCTCTGGCATCAAAGCTAAGCAGCAAACCTGGTACTTTCTAGGGAGAAACATGGGCGGAGAGTCATCCGAAAGCTGCTTCAGTTAAGCACATAAGCTTTGGAGATTCTTTTAGAAACAAAGTCTGTTCCCTGTGTTTCTTAAGCTTACCTCAATTCTTGGCACCAGGAAAGAAAGTACTCAAATATTTGGTGAATAAATGATCAAATGAAGGAAATTAGGATGGTCCAGCTGTCTTGGGACCAGCTTGGTGCCAGGCTCTCTGTCGCTCTGCCGAGAGGGAGGAATGCCAGCCCTCCCCACCTCTCTGTGTTCAGGGGCCGTTAGAGTTTCTCATACATATGGCACACTGTCAGCAGCACAGAGCAGCCTGCAAGTTCAGGGGCTGTCATGATTCTTCACGGATGCCCTTGACAATCCACAGCAGTTCCTGCAAGGAAACTGAATGCACTCATGACTCAGCAGCCTGCCGATCGCCGAAGGCTGCAGCCTGACTTGCTCCCATTCTGACTCAGGGATGGTCCACTCTGTCCTCCACCGCCTGGACCTCCAGACAGAAGACAATAGGCCTGGGGCCTCCTTCTCCCTTGTAAGCCAAGACCTGCCTGGGTCTTGTCATTCTCACCTCTAGCCCCATCCATCATCTGGGAGCTAGGCGGTGCCCCTAAGCCGACACAAAGATTTCCAGCTAAACAGCTACTCTGGATGTCAAAGTGCTGCTGGGACTGCTGCCTTCCTCATGCTGTATGTTAGCTTGGCTGTTTCCTCTGGGAAGTGAAGAGCCAGCTCCCTGTTCCATAATACCCACAATTTAGCCCCAGATGCAGGTTTTCAAACAGTTAACCAGCCCGATGGCATGCCGAAGCAAAGCTGACTCCGGTGGGGGGGATATCCAGATGGGAATTGTCTTTGTAGTAATTTGATACTGCCTCCCCCACCTGCCCCCCTCCCTTCTGAGGGACTGCACACCCAAGCACTTGGCATTTAGCATTTTCACTTCCTGGGCCACAGCCTAGCTCCCAGCGTTCTTCCTCTGCCATCATCTATTACGATCTTTAAAAGCAGTGCCGTCCTCGACTGACTTGCCTTTCAAACACAAGCACCACCGTTTAGGAACATCATGTCCAGAGACAACAGAGAACACTGATGTAACAGTGGCCCTGACCTCATGCTTGTTTCTTTCTTTGTACACAAAATGTCTGTGATTAAAGCCTCTGAGCTCACACAGTTCGGTTTCATTAGATGTGTCAGACCCACTGGCTGAGCCCTTGTATATAATAGGGATCTTATCCAATAAGAATTCATGATAGGTTTATAAATGGCCAATTAAACACCAGACCAGTAGATAATAGAAGGCACTTTCCTGCCATCCTGAGGTCTTCACTAGGGTTACTATATAGTTTGGGAGGGGGCGTTCTGCGTTTTGTCAGAGTAGTGTGTCCACAATCTAGTTTAATCTTCCCATCAACCCAGTGAGATAATGAGCTGTGCGGAAGAAACTGAAGTCTGGAGAGTCTAACAAATGCAAGTTAGCACCAGGGCAGAGGTTTGAATGGAAGCCTCTTGATTCCAGAGCCCATAGTGTGTGCGTAAAATGAGTCAGTTACCAAACTGAAACAAACCAAGGATAAATAAATGAAAGTTAAATGTTCCAATGGGTGTTCATCCCTTTTTTGCTCCCATTCATTCCTGTAACGAATATCTATGGAGGGGCTGGGGGAAGGGGAACACATTTAGTAAGATGCTTGCCTTGCAAACATGAGGACCTGAGTTCAATCCCCTGAACCCATATGTAAGGCAAGCATGGTAACATCAGCCTGAAATACCAGCACTGCACCTGGAGGCAGAGCCAGGTGGAACCCTAGGACTCACTGATTAGACACTTTAGCCTTATTGGTGAGCTCCAGGCCAGCGAGTGACCACGTCTCAAGAAAACAATGGATGGCAACCCTGAGGAGCAACACCTGAGGTTGTACTCAGGCCTCCACATGTTCACACATATACACACCAACGTGTGCACCCATGCTTATAAAAACACACATGCAGAGAGAGAGAGAGAGATTAAAATATCTACTAAGTATGAGGCACATGTGGAATTCACGAATAAGTGTCCTTGCCCTTAGTTTATTCAGAGCTCAGTAAATGGATCATGAAGCAGTTGGGCTACAGAGTAAACTGTAGAAATAGGCAAGTTCTGGAAGTGTAGGAGACATAAAGGATGCATCACCCACTACGGACAAAGCGTGGGCCACAGCCTAGAGTCTGGAGTGTGAGTGAAAATTTAAGAGGGAAATTGAGGCACCCAAGCTAGGTAAGATGGGAGAAGAGTCAAGGACTAAGTACCTCATTCTAGAAAAACCACCATCAATGACTTTGAGGCAGCCATAACTTAGAATTAGACCCCAAGCCTTGATCTTTCTCCTAGATGAAGCATGACTCAATAAAAAGATGCAGAATAAGAAAACATATCCATTTGCATCTCTGTCTCTGGCTGAGACCCAAGAATATCCTTTGAAAAGCTTACCACTATATCCCAAAGAATCATGTCTTATGTTCCCTCCCAGAGAAGCAGCTGTTTAGTGCAGTCATGAATGTAAGGAGAGTGAAAAGTTTTCCTAACACCATCTCCCCACACCCGGTGCTCCAGACCAGAAAGACATGATAATAGGAACCAAGGAAAACAAAAGGGTAGAGAAGATGACGTCAGATAGATCACTCTGTCAGTCACGGGGAATGCATCTACTCACACAACTCAGCTGCATTTAGTTCCTGCCCTTCTGCTCAAGACAAATACACTTTAACTTTGGGCCTGAGCCATCCACAGGGTGGAACAGAAAGCCAATGGTCACTTTACTCAACCCCAGAAGAATATTGACAATTGTTGAGCAGCATGCCCTAAGAATCCACTGCCTACTCTCCTTGCTTTCTGTCCTTCCCACATGGGAGGAGTCCTAGCAGCATGTTCCTGCCTCTGTGATCTCCACCGAGAAATGCATAGTGGAGAGAAAAGAGAAAGAAGGAGGGAAAGTAGAAATGCTCCTGCTGGTCCATGGCTGGTACTGGATTCAGGCCAGTTTCATCTGGGGCCAACTCCAGACAGAGTTCCCCATTTACCCCACAGCTCTCTTCTCTAACCACCTTGTCATTTCTCCAGATCTTTCAAGAATGCAGGACGTGTGACCCAAAAGCACAGGAAGGTAGAAGAAGGTAAGGCTTTGGCTATAGCTGTGACCCTGACTAACTAGGAAGCCCGACACTAAACCATCCCCACTGAGCCTCAGTTTAGTCACCTATAAAATGTAGAACAATGGCACTGATTTCACAGGAAAACTGAAAGGTATGATGTGTAATACTGTCAAATGGTATAGATCTAAAATCACCTGGAAACACACCCTTGGGTGGGTCTGTGAGGGTGCTTCCAGATGGGATTCACCAAGGAGAGAATATCCACACTGAATACCTGAGTGCAGTTGGCCCCATCACGAGAAATGGATTCCCAGACTAGTAAAAAAGGGGGAAAGGAATGCCAGTAACCCCTGCTTTCTGCTTCCTGGTCTTCCCAAATGTTCCTGCCACCATGAACTCTGCTATGCCCTGCCTTCCATGATGAACTGACTATAGCCTCTTACACAGGGAGCCAAATTTGGTGCTTCTTCCCTTAACTTTCTTGGTGTCAGGCATTTTGTCACAGCAATAAGAAAAATAATACAGGGCTGGAGAGATGGCTTAGCGGTTAAGCACTTGCCTGTGAAGCCTAAGGACCCCGGTTCGAGGCTCAACTCCCCAGGACCCACGTTAGCCAGATGCACAAGGGGGCGCACGCATCTGGAATTCGTCTGCAGTGGCTGGAGGCCATGGCACGCCCATTCTCTCTCTCTCTCTCTACCTGCCTCTTTCTCAGTCTGTCGCTCTCAAATAAATAAATAAAATAAAAATAATTTAAAAAAAAAGAAAAGAAAAATAATACAGAGGGAAAATGAGGTAATTCATATGAACTGCTCAAGACAATGTCTGACAGATAGCACACACACATCTCATATGCCCCCAAATATGCTCTTCTCCAAAGTTAAAATCTTTTTTTTTTTTTTTTTTTTTTTTTTTTTTTTTTTTTTAATGAGAGAGAAAAGAATGATTTTGCATGCCAGGGCCTCCAGGAACTGCAATTGAACTCCAGATGCATGGGCCACCTCGTGCACATATGCGACCTTACAGGTGTACGTCACCTCATGTGTCTGGCTTATGTGGAAAATAAAGGGTAGAGCATGGGTCTTAGGCTTCTAAGGCAGGCGCCTTAACCACTAAGCAATCTCTCTAGCTCCAGACTGTAAATCTTGACATAAATGTCAACTCTTCTCAGAATCTTGTCCACTGCCATCAGCAGGAGCAACAAAAATAAACCCAAAACTGGCTGCACTCCACGTCTGAGCAAGGCCTTGTTGCTCTAAGCAGTGTTCATAAATTTCACAAGCCTAATAAAACTTGGTAAGTCAACCAGTATCACCCATTTTACTGATAACCAAACTGAGGCTCAGAAAGATTGAGAGTATTGCCTTAAGACATAAATAGCCTATTATCAGCAGAATTGGAAGTTACCATATTCTTTCCCTACAGTGCACTGTCCTTTTTGTCCCCAAGTGCTGTGCCCAGAAAGAGTGGTGTCACTGCAGGTGTGCCAGAGGAGACTTTCCATCACCGCCAATCCTATAGATCCATTCATGCCACCAGACCCATCCTGCACTTGACACTTAATTTCTTCTGAAATATGAGTAAGCGAACCCTCCCTTTCATGCACTTGAGCACTTGTTTTACTCTCTTAATGCAAGGATAAAACATAGCATATGACCCTATTAACCATCATTTTGATAAATTAAATTCATTTTGTCAAGCTTGAACTAATCAATTTGAATCTGAAATCTTTCATCCAACATATCCATTATCTCTCCCATCTTCCTGTCACCTACATATTTCTTTTTCTGTCATTGATTAAATGAAGTGTTAACAGCATAGGATCAGGAATAGAACCTTGTACCACTACAAACTTGTCTCTGGCTTAAGAATGCTTCATTAAAAAGTACTCTGGGCATAACATTCCATGAATAACTCATCCAGTCCAAAGCCTCCTGCCTTGAGCCCGAGGTTATCCTGACAAGCTTTTCAAATGCCTTTCAAAGTTAGGGTACACATATCTTCTGTGAGAAAGGGAATGAAGTTAGCAATATAAGATTTGTTCCTTATTTAGCCCTTGATGAGTCCCTGTGATTACTGTTTGCCTTTCCAAGGTTACACAGCCATCTTATATAGCATCCAATTTAGAATCTTGCCCAGGATTTTAAACCAGCTCACCAGACTATCCTTCATAAAAACTATTCCAAAAGTAGGAATACAGCCTATCTCCAGTCTTCCAGGATATTTCCATTTTGCAGTGATGTCTTCAAATGTTACCAGAAATATTATAATGTAGTAATATGTAACACCTTATCAGGGATGTACCAGTCAAGATTAAAAAAAAAAAAAAAACTGAGCTAGTATTGGGCATACAGGTCAGTGATAGATCACTTACCTAGCCTGCACATGCCCTGAGTTCAATCTCCAGAGCTGGAAGATAAAGAAAGGGAGGAGAGAGAGAAGCAGGCCCATTTTGCTCTTATGGCCAGAAAAAAGAGAAAGCTCTCACCTACTTCACATTATGACCTCAGGACTAACCTTCCCGTGGTCCTGGACTGCTGCCCTCATTTTCCAAGTTCAGAAAAAACAGCACTAAGAAAGATCAGCCAGATATCAGGACTTTCTCAGGGTTTCATTAGAGATGCTCTCTGAGTAAACAGGCCCCAGGGAAGCCCTTGATGAGTCTTTGGTTTCTGGAAGGGCAACTGTACGAGGCCCTGTGCCTGTGGCAGGCTTAATCTCAATTGCATGGTCCTCACAGCCATTCTAGTATATATCATCAAGGGTCTTTGCCCTCATTTTACCTTGCCTGGACTTTCACACTGCATTAGTCTGGTACCCAACCACCTGCCAAGCTCAATCACACTGTTACCTTCTCAGATGTGCACTGTTCTCCCAGGATCCAGACCAACCATACACCGTGTTAATCCCCAGCCTTGCTTGGGTTTTCTCAGCCCCACAACAGAACTCATTCTCCTCAGACTTCCACTGTCCGAGTCTTAGAAACTTCAAGTTCATGACCAAGGGAAAGTCTAAGACTCTAGAGCTCCCCATCCACTACTGGGGATAACCTAAAAACTGCAGGCAACACTGTAAGTTTTAAACCCACTCAAAACTTTTTAACATAGAAATGCCACCTCTAAGCTATACAGCAAGTTTGAGGCCAGCTTGGGCTTCTGGAGATATGTCTCAAGAAAGAAAAACATAATTCATTTATCCAAAGAAAATAGTCAAGATGGAAGAAAGATTCACACAGAAAAGTTTCTGAAACAAACTTAAATGCCCAAAAATGGGAGATTGGTTTAAAACTTAGACAACACAAAGAGAGAGAGAGAGAGAGAGAGAGAGAGAGGATATGAATACAAAAGATAGGTATAAGTAAATAGGTTAAACCACATATATGTGGACACATGTAAGTAAACATGTAAATGTATATATGAAAATTATATATATAATTTAAGAATTATATAGGAATTATATGTTCTACAGACCCAAGAATTTTCAGAAATACAGAGTAAGATAGAAGAATGACACGTTAGATAGAAAATAGTGTAAGAAGAGAATATACTAGAGAAATAACCACAGATATCAAAAGTAGCTATTTATGGATAGTGGGTGAGACAAACTAGAAAAATAGGAAACTTATGGGGAAATTAGAAGGAAAAAGGAACTCCTTATCTCAAAACCTGTTTGAAGCCTCTTTCCAGCTGAAAATCAAGAGTTCCAGAACAATTAAGAACTGTTTTAGGTCTTTCTCCCTTCAAAGCTATGAACCTGCAATTTTCTAATAATGTTACCCCAAACCCCATTAACAAAGAACATGTACTTAATCCCTTGAGTAACCCTAGAGGTTTCTTGTTTTAACTTAACAGACCTCACCCAAGGCACCTTTGGAGCCACCCTATAATCTCAATAACAGAGAAAGTGGAAACAACAACCTTGAGATATAACTAGAGAGTCACCAAAATGGTATATATGGCCAATGCTAAGACACTTAAATAAGACTCTCCTCTGAGGATCCCAAATCCACCCTTGAGTGTGCCTTATTCTTTCCCCCATGGACTCTCGCCTGAGAAGCCCATACTAATGCTTGAGTATGTCTTACTTCCTCTTACTGACTCTCTTAGAGAAGCCTACACCCATGTTTTAAACTGCGCATGAATTCACTTCTTGAGTACTTTTCTCAGTATCTTTAATAAAATCTCCAATTGTGCTTCATTTCATACTGGCTAGTCTTTACATTCTTTTCAGCACTGAATCCACAACCCCTTTGCTTGAGTAAAGATCCCTAAAAGATTAAGAGAACTCCTCAGGTTGCTGAGGGTGACAATGTGGAGCTGTGTCTCCGTCTTTTCACTGCTGACACTAGGCTTCTAAGAAATGTTCTTTTTTCATTTTTTTCCAAATTCTCTGGAGAAGCACAATTGATTATTATGTAAAAATAAAAACAATCAAAACCCTTTTATGTATTTATGATATGACTATTATTTAATGTCTGTAATACAATCACCTAATAAGATCTTAACATCTACTATGTGACAAGTGCTCCAAGTGTTCTAATGACTTACACTTCGTATGAGGGGAGTAAGAAGGGAGTGTGTTGCAGTCCGGTACGCATTGCTGGTAGAAATCACCCAACAAGAGTAGCTTCTGGGAAAAAGAGATTTATTTTGGCTTACAAGCTTGAAGGGAAGCTTCACGATGGCAGGGGAAAACGATGGCATGAGCAGAGGGTGGACATCACCCCCTGGCCAACAGAAGGTGGACCACAGCAACAGGAGGGTGTGCCAAACACTGGCATGGGGAAACTGGCTGTAAAGCCCTTAAGCCCGCCCCCAACAATACACTCCCTCCAGGAGGCATTAATTCCCAAATATCCATCAGCTGGGAACCTAGCATTCAGAACACCTAAGTTTATGGGGGACACCTGAATCAAACCACCACAGAGTGTTAACATATATGACAAAGGACAATATAGACAGTATGTACAGTCATATAAATGTACACACAATGAAAGCCAGAGGTCACTGACCCAAAAGGAATGTGGCAGGAACTAAAATGGGCACAGTGGTAACAGGCAAAGAGGAGGAGTGGGATGGCGAAATGACTGACTCATTCTGGTTTGTCCAGTTGAAGAACTGACCTTGAACCAGGATTCCCAGGCCAACTAATATTATTGACTGCCCTCTGTAATAGAAGATCTGGAAGAGAAATGAGGAAGGCGTAGAGTGGGCATGAGGCAAAACCTATTCAGCAGAAGGCAGTCTATCTACAGAAAATCAAGGCAGGAGCCAAATTGCAGATAGCTCTAAAGCCCAGCCAAAGGGAGTGGATTTAACCATGTGACAACAAAGAAAGTTACTGAAGATTTCAAAGGATGAACAATTTCAGAACATCAACCAGGCAGTAGTATACCTGGAAACCAAAGTGGGAAAGAAGCATAAAGGTAAGAGCTCAGAGAAATGCTTATGGGGGAGCTCTAAGGTAGCAGTGAGGCAAGAGAGCACTAATGCCATTTCCGTACAAAATCAACAAGAGGTTGGCATCAGATCCACACACACTACACATGGGGGCTCTCATCTTCACCCATCACCTTACCTTACCAGCAAGACCGCCAAAAGCACAGGGCAAGATAAATGAGCATGGGTTTAACTGCAAGCTAAGTTAGCTGCCTAACCACGTGAAACTCCTCAACAAGCAAGTGCTTTCACAGTAAGGAGGAAATGCCACATATAGGCACACTCCAGTGAGGACAAGCCCGGGTATTTCTGGAAGCCTCACCCAGGAGAAGAGCATGCTCAGTACTGGTAGGTAACACAATGAAATTGAGTTCTTAGAATTTGCAGCCACCAAACACTTGAATAAAGTAAATGTCCTCTGATGGCTCCAATTATCAGGCTCGCTTACTTTAAAGCCCTCTCTGAGTAGAAAGACCCACTAGCTAATTGGCTTTCTGGTACAGCCTGGTACTCTTGGCAGGGGGAATCATTCTTCAGTCAGATGTAAGAGCCAATTCCATTGTTTCCTTTACCCTAGCAGATATACTAATGGCACCTCCAAAAATATGAGTAGCATCCTAGAATCCACATGAATATAGTTCCCATTGCATCCTGCTGTGTACAATCGTATCCTATACAGAGATGAGAAAAGGGGGCTGAGGAGATGGCTCAGTGGATAAAACACTCACTGCTCAAGGGCACAAGTAACTGAGCTCTGATTACCAGACGGCATGTAAATACCAGACACTATGGCAGACTTCTGTAATTCCAGCACACCTATATGGAGATGGAAGGTAGATACAGGAGAAATTCCTAAATGCTCAATACTCAGCTTAACTTGCTAACAGAGTGGTTAGCAAAGAACATGAGGTGGAAGGAAGGGCCAACCCCATAAGCTGTCCTCTGACAGCCACATGTGCACCATGGCACACTTACACCCATGGTCACATACATGAATATGGATGCATAACACACACACACATGCACACAGCATGCACAGAAATACATAATGACAAAAGGAGCCAGCTGGTTAGTTTTAATGATATTAAATAATAATCATACCCCGACTTATATGCATCTGTCTTTACTTTTTCAAATGCCCTCTCCATCTACCTCTTTAGTCCTCACAGAAATCCTGGAGGCAGATATAAATAAGCACTTTGTCCACATGTGATGGAGAAGAAGGCAGAGGAGTGGACAGGTAAAGTGCAATCAGACAGTGTCACACCATGGTGACTGGCCCTGCCTTGTAGCCTCCATCTATTCTCTATAGCCTTCCTGTTCTCTCGGGGTCTGAGTCTAGGAACACAGAAGAAAAAGGAAGCAGCTTCATCTTCAATTACTTAAATTAGATTACACTGACATTCCCATATCCTGAGACCATCAGCCCAGTCCACACACGACTACATGCACACACACACTAGGCACACAATTACAGAAGGCTAGATACCCCAGTGAGTGCTTCTGATGAGGAAGGAACAAAATAACCTTAGGGAAGACAAAGTGATCTTCAGGCCTGTGGTGTCCAATATGGTCACCATTAGCTACTCAGCACTTTGTACGGCACTGGAAATGTGGTTTGCCAGAATAAGACTGGCTGTAAATGCCAAATATATATAGGATTTCAAAGACATTATAAGAAAAAGATAAAAGAAATTATGAATGCTTAAATAGTGATTATATTGAAATGAAAATGTTTAGACTACAGTGAGTAAATTAAAATACATCGTTAAAATTAATTCCACTTATTTCTTTATGTTTCTTGGACTTGGTTACTAGAAGACTATAACTTATATATATGTGGCTCACATTATATTCCAATTGGGTAGTTGTGTTCTGCAGTCTTCTTCTTTGCTTTTATGGTATAAAACCAGAATTTCCTGCTTTGTGAACATTCATAATACATTTTTAAATAGATATTATCATAAAATATATTTCTATCATGTTCTCCACCTTCTTAGACCTCTCAGTAGATATTTAACCCATGTTGTTAATTCTGTTTACTTTCTCAGTCATCATCTGAGCTTCCCCCATTCATGGCCTGTACTATAACCCCATACCAAGTACCCTGTTCCTCAAAGTGGAAGTCCCTTGACAGACTCCAGTTGTCTTTCCTAAAGGTGAAGGCAATGGGGAAGATTAGTGCAGGCTGAGATTGTCAGACTATATACTATAGAGACAATGCACAAAGTCTGTTCTATGGCAACATAATTCAATGTCCATAATTTATGTTAACTTTCATGAGACTGTCCAGCTCTGACCATTGTTTCTCTGCTAAACTCGCTTTCATCTATAGTGTGACCATCCTGAAAACTCAATATGCAGGTGGTTTTCTCATGTCCCCTTGTAGTCATTGACCATGAGTTTTGCATGTGGTCACTGGGCAGAAACTGCAAGGAATAAAGATTCATTGAAACCACCGACAGAGCAGCCAGCAAAGCTACTGTTATCCTTAACATACTGGAAAGGAAGAAACTGTCCCCTAAGTAAAAAAAGAGGCTTGGAGAAAATAAAAAAGAAGAAGAAAAAAAAAAACAGGGAGATCAAAATAGGATTCTCTCTCCTTTTATCCTACTGGGGTTCCATTTTCAAGCCTAGGTTTTCTAATGGAAGAAAGGAAAGGAAGACAACTCCTCTCCCAAGAACACAGAGGCCCTTCCAGCACTTCCGCCTTTTCAGTATCCTATCAGCCTATCAGAACAATGATGACAACCGGTCTCTAGCTCGCTGAACGAATCAGCCTATCAGAACAATGGTGACAACCGGTCTCTAGCTCGCTGAATGAATCAGCCTATCAGAACAATGGTGACAACCGGTCTCTAGCTCGCTGAATGAATCAGCCTATCAGAACAATGGTGACAACCGGTCTCTAGCTCGCTGAACGAACTCCTCCAAATAAAGTATATAATTCTGGGCAGGGGATCTGGCTCCAGTAGCTTAGACTTAACTTTAGAGAACATTGGTGAGAAAACCATCCCAAAACATCCCAAAAATCAGACTCTGAAATCCTTGGAGAAATAAAAAATAATTTCTTATCCCAGAATGACTGGGTGGTGACTGGATGTAGCTACTATTTACTTTCTTTGGTTCTGGTCATTCTCATGTAAGTTCAACTCACACAATCATTCCTAATATCTAGCGCTCTCTTGCTCTCTCTTACTTTCTCTCTCTTCCCTTCTTCCCCTTTCTTCTTCCTCTCTCTATTCTTCCCATTCCTCAAGTAAAACAACTGGGTTAATGTAGGTTTGGCATCAGAAAGCCCTATATTTGAAACACAGCTCTACCTTTGTCTAGTGTTATGAAGGCAGCCTCATTTTTTGGAGGCCGTGTGATGCTTTCATCATGCATACCCCTCCATCAATCTACAGACATGTTTCCACCTTCACTTATACAAAAAGTACTCACAGAAGACCTTTCAAACAGGGATACAATAGATACAACGTAAAAAAATCTGTCTCTAATCAACTTATAGTCCAGTTGGGGAATGTAACCAATAATTAAATTGCATGAGTAAATTATTCATCTGATAGTGATAAACGTTATGAGGAAAATTAAATCAGGAATGGGGAAAAGGAAATATGGCTAAATGAAATCTTAATACTTGGAATGACTGACGAAACAAGTTAAGTAGACTTGGAGCAAGAATTAGAGGCACAGGGACCCCACTACAAAATCTCTTCAGAAAGCAGTGAGGAGACCCATGTAAGTGGGTGATCAGGAGTAAGGAAGGAGGTGAGAGCAGCATAAGAGAAGGGAATAAGTGAGGGCCTTGGCTCTGTTAGCAGGAGACAGGAAGGCAAGGGAGGGGTGATGTGGTCTCATTGTGTTCAACACAATCAACAGGTGTGATCACACCAAGGAAAGAATGAAAGCAGAGAGAATGGATTTGAAGCTATTTTAGTAACCCTGTATTATACTGTTTTCCTAATAAATACAACCAATAGGAGGTATGAATATATATACTGAAAGAGGCACACAGAGAGAGGGGAGTGAGAGACAATACATGATTGATAGAAAGACAGGCTAGAGAGATAGCTTGGCAGTTTATGCACTTGACTATGACGACTAAGGACCCATGTTCAACTCTCCAGATCTCACGCAAGCCAGACATAAAAGGTGACTCAAACGCACAAGGTCACACATGCACACAGGGTGGAGCACGCATCTGGACTTCAATTAGGGTGGCTGGAGGCACTGAGGCCCTGGTGAGACAATTCTCTCTCTCTCTCTCTCTCTATATATATATATATAGATATATAGATATATATATATATCTATCTATATATAGATAGATAGATATATATATATATCTCACACACACACACAAAAGCCAGTTTCTTGGGCTTGCCTCAAAAAAAAGAAAGATAATGGATAGATGATAGAAAGATAATAGATATTGATAGGAAGATGGATAGCTTCATTAAATGATAGGAAGATAGAAGATAGATGATAAATGGCTACAAAAACAGGAGATAGATGATGAATAACTGGGTGTGGTGGCATACACTTTTAATGACAGCACTTGGGAGGCAGAGGTAAGAGGATTTCTGAGAGTTGGAGGCCATCCTGGGACTACAGAGAAAGTTCCAGGTCAGCCTGGGCTACAGTGAGACCCTACTTTGGGGGAAAAAAAGATAGATTATACATAGGAGATAGATGGTATACAGATCTTGGATAATAGATAATCAACGATTGATAAATGATAAATAGTAGATACATAGATAAATGGGTAGATGATAGATTAGATAAATGATAGATAGATAGATGATAGATAGATAGATAGATAGATAGATAGATAGATAGATAGGATGATAGATAATATATAGATAGATGGGTGATAGATAATACATATATACATGCATACATACATACCTATTATGAGAATTGATGACACAGTCATGCCAGCCAAGAAGCCCAGGACCTTCATGTGACAGCTGGGGAGCCAGTAAAGCCTGTGGAACAATTCAGTTCAAGTCCTGGAACATGAGAATCAGGGTAGGCAACAGAGTAATCCCTGGAGTCCAAAGGCTAAAAGGACCAGGAGGAGCAATGTGGAATAGGAGAAACAGAAAGAGCGCATTCACCCTTCATTGCCTTTTCACTGAAGTCATGCCCTCAGCACACTGGAACTCAGAGGTCACTCACACTAGTTGAGCAGATCTTCATTTGGCCCACTGATCCATATGCTAATCTCTTCCAAAACCCCTTCCTCATAAACAGACTGTAGCAAACAGCTTCAGGTTCACTGAGATGAACTTTCAGGCCAGACACAGTTATGGAGGAAGGGATTTATTGAAGCTTACAGATCCAGAGGAAGTTCCATAATGATAGAAGAAACTGGCCTGCCTTCACAGGAGCAAACAAAGAGAGAGAAGCACAAGCCCGAAAACCAAAAGCCACACAGCACACTTTAGGAACTCCAGCTAGGCACACTTTGCATATCTTTAGACGGAAATCTGAAACCCACCACCAAACCTTAAGATCCACACAGTGACACTGCCTCCAGCCAGATGCAAACTACAAACAATAAAAAACTGAATATATTGGGGGCCATCTATTCAAACTACCACACATACCAAGAAATAATGTTTGTTTGTTTGTTTGTTTGTTTGTTTGTTTGTTTGTTTGTTTTTCTAGCTATGTAGACATCCTTAAGTCCAGTCGAGCTGAGGCATAAATTAACCTTTGTGTCTACATTAGAAGCTACTAGGACAAATTAAACAAGATAACATGTGGAAACTACAGGTATAAGAACAAGAGGTAAGCTTTAATGGACAAAAAATGTATCAGGTTCTCCCTCAGCCCCCCACAGCCCCAAATAAGGTAGCCCACAGCACACTACCAAGTTCTTTCCTGTCCTCTTGATTCTGGTCTTGATGCTGCCTGTGACCTGGCTGCTTCTCTGCTTGAAAGTTGCTCAGTTGTGACTCTCAGCCATCCCAGGAGTTCTTCTACTGAAAATATACCAAACCCAGGTGGGAAACCCTGTGTTCTAAAGCTGGCATCACCTTCTTCCAGAGAACAGCTCAGTACAAATTGTTCCAAATCTGCCATGGAATGTTCACCAAATGAGTCACATTCTGAGAACTTTCACAAAACCAATGCACCTTAGCAAGATCCACTTTAACAAATTACAAAACAAAAGAAATCAGAGGATGTTCCCAGACATAACAGAAATAGACAACAAACCAATAGCAAAAAGATGGGTGACAAAATCTCAAATATTTGAAAATTAAACAATAACCCCCAAAAATGAATATTTTAGACATATCTTAGTGTTTCTAAATGCATTGGAATAAAATATATCTTAGCAAAATTTATTGCATGCAGCCCAAGTAGTGCTTAAAGGGAAATACATTGCATTAAATGATGATGTTAGAAAGCAACAAAGACTTAAAATAATAAATCTAAAATTCTATCTTATGGAACTAGAGAAAGAAGAGCAATTCAAAGCAAAAACCAGAGGAATGGAAATAAGAAAAATTGCACAGAAATTTTTGAACAGGAAACCATCTCTGAACAATAGAGAAGATCAATTAAGCATAAATGCTGGTTTTCTGAAAAGATCAATCAAAATATTAAACTTCTTGTGAAAATAACCAAGAAAAAGGGAAACAAGAGACAAATTCCCAATATTGGAGACAAAACTATAAAAAACAAAAAACTACAGAGCTTATCTTTTATATACACAGGTATCAGAGACTTCAACATGTAGCAAATCAATTTCATTAACATTTTTAAAGAATTATACAATGTAATCTATGATATCTACCATACATGTGTTTCTCAATACTAAACCATCAATCAATGTGAATCATTATATTAACAGATATAAGAAAAATCATATGATCTTATCAATCAATTAAGAAAAGGCATCTGTCAAGATACAATACTACTCTTGGTTTGAAAATGTAAAACCGTCAACAAACTGAAAATAGAGGAGAACTCAATTTTAAAAGCTGGAGGGTGGGAGGGGGTAGGAGGAGGGTTAATCAGAATAAAAGTTATGAGTAAGCCATGTAGAAACCTACTTCTTATTAGCTAATTAAAAATATATGAGTTTAAAAAGTAGTTTGGGAAGAAGTATCTGTGGGGGTAAAAATGCTGTGCCCAGAAGCTATATGGTGTCACAGAAAAATTTCAGTGTCAGGATTGGCAAACCTTCCAGTAAGGTGTTGGTCAGTGAGGTCCTTGAGATTTTCAGAACAACACAGACTCTCCATGTCTCTTGGTGTCCCACCAGACCTAGACTTTAAGACTCCATTTTTGGTGTTGAAAATATTACATGCTTCAGTTGCCAAACTATGATAAACCAAGCTAGAAGAACTGAGCTGGAAGCTTCCTCCCTGATAGTGCTGAAAAGTGCTGTGTAGTCTGCTGGAGCAGGAACAGCATCAACCATCTTAAGCAGCAGTGGACCCCACAAGCCACACAACTGGCTGCCTAGGCAAGATGCGCCCATCAGTGCAATAGTAGCAAGTGTGTTATGAGAGTAAGTAATTGTTCTCGGATTCGATTTGAGGTCTGCTTCGCAGGGAAGCGGGAACAGGGAATAAAACAGGATAATCAATTAATAGATAGATAGATGATAGCTAGATAGCTAGACAGACCGACAGATAGACAGATGATGGATGAATGGATGGATGGATGGATGGATGGATGGATGGATGGATGGATGGAAGATAGATAATAGACAGGTGGATGATAGTTGATAAATGATTGATTGATAGATAGATAGATAGATAGATAGATAGATAGATAGATAGATAGATAGATAGATAGATAAGACAGACAGACAGACAGATAGATAGAGCCAAAGGCTAGGGAGAAGTACAAACTGCCTTGGAATACAGGCTTCTTGACATAAAGCGGCCATACTCATGACCTCATGCACAAGACCTGCATGATATTGACCCCAATCAACAGGTTGTCTTGAATGATGGGGAGAGAAAAATAATCCATATAGAAGAGGAAATGGTGGGAAAGAAGTCAAGGGTTTGGTGGGGGAATAGGCAAGGGGACCAAAGAAAGGTGGTGAAAGGGTATAATGTAAAGTTTTAGTAAAAGTTTTTTTTTTTTTCTAATTCTATTTAAACTATTTTTAATACTACTCATAAACCAACCATAATCTGGAAAAGACAAACACTCTATGGGACAGAACAAAACATGAATGCTGGTTTTTGCCCTTTTCTGGTTTGGAGAAGTTTGCAAAAAATTGTTGTTGCTATGACCCAGAATGCAATGGGGATAACAGCCTTGTTGAGTAAGGGGCAGAGTTGAGATGAGAGGAGATATGATATAACCCTTGCCTGTGGCTAATGCTTACTTGAGTCTTTGAAGATTTGATTTTACATATTCATACTATGTCTCTCTCCCTCCCCCCCCCTTACCCATTTGTCTGCCCTTGTGCAGGATTTGCTAGCAGGCTTTCTTTTGGTTTTATTTTTTTAAGTTGAATGCATGTCATTGAAAAAGAAACAAAAGTTGGCCAAGTCACTGGGAGCCCCATTAACCACACACCACTTACCCTTTCTGTTTATTTTCCTCGCTGGCACTTTCTATTATTCTGCATAGCAAATTTTGTTTGTTGACCATTGCCCACTGGGAAGTGAACTCTTTAGGGCTCATTTACTCCCATATCTCCCCCACATTGTGGGTACCTGGGTAACTTTCTCTTACTAAATGGTCCATTTTATATCTGTTTTGTTTGATGGAAGTCCACTGAAAAAGAGGGCACCAGTGTTGGGGGCTATGGACATTTTCCCCAATAAAGGAACAACTCCTTCTCCATGATGGGATGTCTTCTGCCTCTTTCTCTAGACCCACTCAACCTTCAAGAGACCTACTTCCAATCCATGGGACTGCAAAGTGGCTCACCTGTGACAGAGAAAGAGATTCCCTTCTCTTCCTCAACAGCCCTCCTTAAACCTGAAGTGGTTTTCCGAGCCAACAGACTCATATGTGAGCATAGCTTAGAAAACAGCATCGTGCAAATGTTTTCATTTCAACAGCAAAATCATTTGATTTCACTCAAGCTTGTCTTTGCAAGGGTGACTGAAGCCAGCTTGACAGAGAGTCGTTAAATAAGACTAATTAGGCAATGATTTGGAGAGGCATGCAGAGTGTGCAAGAGTCAAGTAACTATGATTGGGTTCTGGCAATTACATAGTAGCTATGTGGCATCAGGCATGAAAAGGACCCAGTCTGAGCTTCCATTGACTTGTCATTAATACAGGACCTAAATAATGACATTTCATAGAATTATCTGGATTCAAAAAAAAAAACAATGGATACAAGATTTGCTCTGCAAAGTGAGAAGAATTATCCACATTGGTAACTATTGTTCTATTCTTGCTATCTGGAAAACTATTTTGAAAGTGAAGGACCTTATACAGCAAAGCTTCAATATAGAGGGGAACCAAATATAACAATGACTAGTCACTTAGCTCTCTGAGCCACACCACAGAAACATCATAAGAAACACAGAGAAGGCCTAAAACAACCCCTTCCTGCTTCCTTCACTTTTCTTCTAGGCAGAACGCCACAACAACCCTTAACTGCAGTGTCTCCATCTCTCAGAAATACACTTTTATATCAGTAACATATGATCTGGACAAGCCCTTCCCGTGCACCCAACCAGCTTCCCCAGGGGCTGGTCTGCACTGTAGACCACATCCCTGAAGCAGCAGGGAGCCAAAGAGGTTATGCTTGGTTCCAATGAATTGTCTAAGACTACTTCTAGAGGTGGTCCCCTCTGTACTCCACAAAGCGAGTGTGGCCTGAGCTGGGCTATTGGGAGAGATTAGCAACACAGTTATAATTCCAACTAAACAGCTAGAGTGGCTTGTGACCAAACATCAGAAAGATTTTAATCTTCATGTTAGGTTCTGGACTCTGTACCTAACTATGTGGCCCTCAGAATGGTATATGGTCTCTCAGAGCATCAGTTTACTCCTAAGAGGGATAATAAGAGCACTTGACCCACAAATATTATGATAGTACTTGGCCCACAGTAAGGTAAAGATAGCCTCTGACTACTTAGATGTAAGCTCTGGATCAGATGTCATTGGACAGTCCTCAGCTAACTACCATCTATCTGTGCTTCTGTTTTCTCAATCAAAAATGTAGGCAATAAAAGGACCCATTTCCTGGGCCAGTTGTGAGTAGTAGAATTGTTTCATTTTTGTGAAGTGATTACAACAATACCTGGCATATTATAAATGCTAAATAATAATGAAAGCTAATACCTGAATAATGACAAAAATAATAATAATATAAAACTACTGCTAAAGGGGCTAAAATATCAATGCATACCCACACAGCCTCTAGCACAATATGAATTAGATGATCTGACAAAATGCTTCTCACCTCTCAATACTGTCATGTTCCATCTACTCAAGTTAAACATGCAAACCCATGTCACTATTCCCCAGTTTTAGGGACCCGGCTTACTTCTTCAGTAGACTTTTTCTTGCAATGTATCAGACAGCTTCAGGTTCACTGAGATAAACTTCCAGACCAGATGCAATTATGGAGTTATTTATTAAAGCTAAGTTCCATAAATGGCAGAAGAAGCTGGCCTGCCTTCACAGGACCAAGCAGAGAGAGAAAAGCAAGCCAAAAGCCAAAAGCCACACAGCACACTTCAGAAACTCCAGCTAGGCACACTTTGCATATCTTTAGACTGAAATCTGAAACCCACTACCACACCTTAAGGTCCACCCAGTGAAACTGCCTCCAGCCAGGTGGCTACAGATGCAAACCACAAACAATAAAAAAAAAAAAACTGAATATATTAGGGGCCACCTATTCAAACTACCACATGCAAGGAACATAAATGGCATATTAGCTGCTTATCATTGTGATTAAAATCCCTGAGCAGAATCAACTGAAGTAAAGCAGTGACTGATTTTGGCTTACAGCCCCAGAAGGGGTAGAGGGAACAGAATGAACCATGGTGGGAAAGACACGGTAGCAGGAGTGGGAAGCCAGCTCATCACAGTGCACCAGAGCTAGGAAACAGAGTGAACAGGACATAAAAGTGCAATGTCCACTCTTCCTCCTGAAGGTTCCACATCCTTGCCAATCATCACTACCAGGTGAGGCCTAAGTACTCAAGTACATGAGCTTACCATGACATCCCACACTTAACCACAACTGATACAATAAACACTCTTCAAAAGAATCAGCCTGGGGTACGATCCTATGAACAACAAGAATGGACAGTACCGGAAGATTCCATTCAGGGGTATTCATTGCTCTGACTATATGGGGGCATGATATGGTCTGCAGATAAGCATCAATCTCATGGGTACAGTGTTCCCTCTGGCCACAATGCTCTTCATTTCATTCAGGCTTTTTCTCAAGCATCATGTCACCAGGACAACACTCTCAAAAACAACCCCAACATTCTGCTTTCATTCCCCACAGAAGCAGGGCGCTGCACACATAGTAGACACCCACGGCATATGTGATAAATGAATGAACAAAGCAAAAAATGATGGCCCCTCCTTACAGAGGAGACTGGATGACTTTTCTCCAGCCCAGGAAAATGGGTTGGGCTGAGTATGGTGAAAAAGGGAAACTGAAGCCAGGTGCCAGCTCTGTTCTTGCTGATGGATGGTAAGACTTCAACTGCCTTTTATCTGTAAAACACACCCCTTGACGCTCCATCATTCAATTAGAATGTTAAAGAGTTACAACAAAATTAATTTGCTTATCACCAGGGAAATTAAAATGTCTGCAAATAAATTCCACCCCTGCAGCCCAATTTCAGGTGGTTGATACATCTGATATGTTGGCAACAGTGAGAACCAAGAGAGGAGGATAGGGAAAACATGTTTCTAGCTGCAAGGGAAATTTCAGCAAAGGTAAGAAAAAGAATTAACACACAAATACACACACACACACACACACACACACACACACACTAGCACTATCTGAGATTGTGTTTTAATGCCTTCTCCAAAATGAACAAATGGCTTAAGGGATGGAAATCAGGCTATCCAGATAACACCTCACGCTCAAGCAAAGAGCATTACAAGTATTAATGTTAACTAAATGACCTGAGCCCTGTGATTTAGCATAGTGCTTCTGAGTATGGACTTGGCAATGATATAAACTGAAGTTGCAGCTCCATCTCCGCCTGACATTTACCAGCAGTGTAACCTTGAAATTGTTGCTAACTAATCTGAATCTATGTTTCTAATCTGTAAAATGGGAATCCATAAGCTCCCTTGTATGGGGTGTTTAAAGGATGTATCATCATATGTAAGGAAAAGCAGGTGCTTAATAAACAAAACACTTTCATTATCGTAGTGATATTAAGTATTCGTAATATAAAGCAATGCTAATAATAAGCAAAAGTCACAACAGCTCATCTCCATGAAAGGATGGTACACATGAAAAATGGAGGATTGGAGTACAAGCCTAGCAGTACTTGAACTTTTCATAAAGGTTTCTTTAGAGACTGTATGCTCAAGACTCAAGAGGTTATTTATCTTCTATGAGGAATGTAGCATGGTGTCCTGCAATGACCTCCAAGAGATAAGCAAATTCCATCCACGTGACCAGTTAACATACCCCAAAATACAGCCCAAATTTCCTGAATTCCAGTACCCCCCCTCCACCTCCTCTTCATCTGCCTCCCGAATAGACACTGGATGTAGTAAGAAAGAAAGAAGTGACTTGTGGCACGCGAGATGGGAGAATGAAAGTGAGAGGCCTCTGGCTGAAAAGAATTGGTATCAGCTCAAAAGCAAAAGTGAGGAGATGGGACAGAAGGGCAAGGTGGAGGAGGAACAGGGGAAAGCACGAGGCACTGTGCTAATGAGCCTGCATCACCACACTGGAATGCAGGAGCCAGCCCTCCTGACACCTTCCCTCTGGTGGTATTTCTCCATCTGTTTTCCTGAAGTCATTAGCCACTAAACAAACAACTTGGATACTTCAAAAGGGGTATATGATCACCTGGGAGACAGGAATAGACTGAGTAGAAAAAGGCATCCTATCTAGCTAGTGACTGGAAGAAACGCAAACCCATGAAAAAGGAAATTTAAAGGCGCCTGTTGAAGAAAAATCCAACTCAATGCCAAAGGCCAAAATACACTGATAATAAGGTTTTTTGTTTTGTTTTGTTTCTTTCAATACAAGTGGCTAGCAAATTATATGGGATTTATAGAAAAAAAAATGGTTTACAACCCACCTCTATTTCTTTTAAGTCCAGATTCCAACAATATATTTTTTTAAATTTTTAGATATTTTTATTTATATTGTAAAGAGAGAGAGAGCAAAAAAAAAAAAAAAAAAAAAGACAGACTAGGGGCAAACCAAGACCTCCTGACACTGCAAACAAATTCCAGACACATGCATCACTGGGGAATCAATCCGACCATCGGGCCTTGCAAACAAGTACCTTTAACCACCAAGCCACATCTCTCCAGCACCAAAATAAGATTTTTTTTTTTTTTTTGCAAGCTATATGCACAAAATGGGACATCCTAAGCAAGTGACAAATCTCATAAGCCCAGATAAATGAAATTTCTCTCCGCACTTCACTGCATTTTCTGGCCTACCATGTCTCCTGCAGAACGGCTCAGCCCAGACACCAGGGAATGTCACTTCCTTTTGCTACTTTGTTCCCCTGGGAGGGAGGAGGGCAAAGACAGGGCTGGTAAACTTCTGTGCCTAATTGCCAAGCTGAGGTGGCATGCAGCACCATGAGGAAGGCTGCACCAGGTGACACTGGTACAGTCCATATTCATTCACAGCTGCGGGCGGGTTGATCCAGGGCACCAATTATCTAATTGCTGCTAATGTTCCGTATATTTACTCAGCTGCAAATTTGCAAGATGGGACCTGACTCACAAGAAGGAGATAATAATGGAAGATATATTTCCATTTGAAATTTCATGAATAAACAGCAAGAGTCCTGTTTATTAAAATTCAGATGCAGATAAACAATGAGTAGAGTTCTAAGAATAATTACAGGGTTTCCACAGTTACAGAAAACCAGTCCCTTTGTCAACACGCCATTGTTCTATTTATACCTTGGGAGATATTGCACTGAGTTGCTATAAATATAATGGAAACTCATTCATCTCAACCTCTCTCACGTGTCAAGTCCCAACTGTCTCTGCAATAAAAGAGCTGCATCCCAAGTATTGCTGACAGTGGGGCTCAAGGCAGTCATGGGAGAGTCTTTCCTAATATAAGTGATAAAGAGCAGGCTTGGATTGGGCTGGGAAGGCATGGCGGTGGGGATGGCTGGAATAATAGGCATTCTGGAATCTGAGACAGGAACAAAGTGGTGACATCTCTCCTTTTTTTTTTTTTTTGCCTTTTTTAAAATTTATTTTTATTAGTCATGGACATACTTAGTATGTAAACAATACGTGTCAGTAGGTACCTCTTTTCCCTCATCCCTGGCCTCTTTTCCAAAGAGGCCCTCCTCTTTGCAGATGCAGGTCATCCCCATGATGATTGTGGGTCATGCACTGTGGGGGCAGCAGTCAGTTATGGGGGATAGGCAATGCCTCTGTGTATCATGTCCCAACTTGTGGCTCTAACCATCTTTCTACCCCTCTTCAACAAAATTCCCAGAGCCATGTTGGTTGCAGCATCAGCCCCTGACACTCAGCTCCTAAGTCTGAAGCGCCTCAGCTACAAAGACAGATGAAACCAACTACCCAAGACATTTTGACCCCTGCATGAGGCAGTGATGCTAATTTGCATAGTCTCGTTGAATGTCTTTCTTTTTTTTTTTTTTAATTTATTTACTTGAGAGCGACAGACAGAGAAAGAGGCAGAGAGAGAGAGAGAATGGGCATGCCAGGGCTTCCAATCACTGCAGACGAAGTCCAGACACGTGCGCCTCCTTGTGCATCTGGCTAATGTGGGTCCTGGGGAATCGAGCCTCGAACCGGGGTTCTTAGGCTTCACAGGCAGGCGTTTAACCACTAAGCCATCTCTCCAGCCCTGAATGTCTTTCTTTACAGACACTGGCCCCTCTCTCCTATCCAACCACAAAACTATGTGATGGAAATCAGAAAACCTGTATTTTCATTCCCTACCCTCTATGCACATAGCACTACACTTTGTGTTTAGTACATGGTATTGATCAGAAAGTATGATTCCATGGAAGATTTTTTTGATCCAAACCAGTTCCCAAAAGTGACCCCATGGCAAGATGACCTCAGATAGCATTAATATTGATAGGAATATCACATTTTAAATGATATTTGACGTGAATTTCATTGCATGCAAAATAAACTTGGCATATCAGCTCTGTGAATGAATTCCTTTTTCTCTTTTTAATGAATAAAAACACGAAGGAGTAAATTACTGTAACAATGGCTGCTTTCTCATTGCTGGGACAAAATACCAGAACAAGAGCAGACTAAGAAAGGGTTTGTTTTTAAGTTTCAAGGGAAAAACCCACCATGATGGCAGGACAGAGAGAGCAAGAATGGCATTCAGGGCTGAGCCACAGTTCCTCAAGGCCCGCCCTCCGTTACATACTTCCTTCAGCCAGGCTCCACTTCCTAAAAGTTACACCCCTTCCTGCACAGCGCCACCCACAGAGGATTAAGTCTGTTGGGGACATTACATTGAAGCCACCATATTCTGCTCCTGGCCCTCGTAGACTCACGGCCATCTCATGATACGAAATTTATTCTGTCCAACTTGAAGTCCCCTTAGACTTTACCAGTCCCAACACTGTTCAAAAGTCCAAAGTCCCATCTGAGACTCAAGACAGTCTCTTAACTGCAATCTCTGTAAAATCAAAACATAAGTAACATACTTAGAAAACATAAAAACACAGAATAAGGCATTCTCATTCCAATAGGGAGGAAAGAGGGCTTAACAAGGAACTTTTGGACCAACACAAGACTAAAAACCCAACAGGGAAAACACCAGGTCTCATTATCTGGTATTCCTGATGAAATCCTCTGGGCTCCAAAAGACTTAGATAGTTCTTCCCAGCTATGCTGCCTATCTCCTCTCTCATGGGGAGAAATCCCCTCAAGTCTATAGTTGGTTTGTTGTTGTTGTTGTTGTTTAGGTGAAAGTCTTTTGGTCCCAGCATCTCTAACACCCTGAGGTCTCCAATGTAAATGTGTTAGCTTTACTAGGCATCATCTCAAGGTGAGCTTGCAGGGACTCCAACCCTGCTGCACACAGCTGAGCCTCAGTGGCTCTCTGAAACTGTGCTACAATATTCCATGACCTCCTCCTCAATGCTGTATCAGGGTGAGGACACAGCTGTAACTGCCTCTGCACACTGACTCTGGGAAGCAGAAGCCTCCTTCATTCTGTCTTCAGGCCATTTCCTTTGGGAAGAGTTTGGATTCTTACTAGAATGAACCTTCAAGGGTTAGGTCTTGCCCTCAGGGCATCCTTCCCATTGTCCCACTACAGAGTACTTATCTTAACCTTTGATGGTGGTAATCTCTTTAACAATTGCAGCCAAAGAAGCTGTTGTTTCTGTGCCTGTGACTTGGATTTTGCTCACATTTCTTTCTGTGCTGAGGTTTATTTTATTTTGGCATCTTTTAGCTGTGCCTTTTGTTCTCTTGCATATGTAGATTTTAATCTGCGCAGCTAAAGGAAGCCATGCCACAGACTCAATATTGTTAAGTCTTTGAATTTCCTCTGCCAAACAGATTAGTCTATTGCTTTTAAATTCAACTTTACTCAAGTTCTAAGCACATGGGCACAATGCAGCCAGACATTTACTAAATAATCACATAAACTGCCTCTAGACTATCTCCTGATAAGATTCCCCTCTGAAACTTCATGAACCAAACCTCCATTCTCTGCATTTCTCTCAGCCTCTGGTCTTTCAGACTCCCTACAGAATGGACCATTAAGTTCTACTTATAGCATTGTAGATCTTCTTTAGTAAAGTTCCAAATACTTCTACATTCCTGTCACAGAGTGGTTAAGGCCCATGAACCACATAATCAGGTTCAGGTTCACCAAAGCAAACAACGCACCCTCAGTACCAGTGTTCTGTGTCAGTTACTTTCTTGTTGCTTGAACAAAATTCCTGACTGGTAGTAGCTTAGAATAGGAAAGGGTTAATTTTTGGCTTGTATTTTCAAGGGAACAAAGTCCATCATTGTGAGGAAAGCATAGCAGGAATAGGAAGCTGGCATCACATTGTCACATGAGAACAGGGGAAGTAAAGAGGCAGAGAGAGAGAGAACAGCAAGTGGAACTAAACTGTAACACCTCAGGCCCATGCCCAGTGACATACTTCCTCCAGCAAAGCTCCACGTCCTAAAGGCTCTAAAACCTTCCCAAGCAATGCCACTAGTAGGGAATTTTGTATGCAAACACATGAGTCACCACCGTTGTCTATACAACCAGTAAGCAGCTATGTCAGGACTTAAACCCAGAACTATTTGAAACAACCACATAGGCTCTTAACCACTATATCACATTGTTCCACCTCTTGGACTCAGTTCCATATTGCTCTGTTTTGTGGAGAGGATCCCCAGTGCCCCGTTTCTTTGTCATGGCTCAGAAAGATATGGTTCCCTCCATGAATTCATTAATTGAACCACATATACACATTCTGTCTGTCTCCATAGGCCCTAGGTATAAGAAAACACATGTATGCAGGAATAAATAAAATAAATATTTCACGTGTGTGTGTGTGTGTGTGTGTGTGTGTGTGTGTGTGTTTCTTGCCACTGTCTTCTTACAGGTGAGGTAAAAGCATCCAGAGGGAAGTGAAGCAATATGTGAAACAGGACCTAGATGTATAAGCAATGCCTCTCGCCAGCTGACATTCCATATGCTGCAGTGGAACCAGACTCACTAAAGGGCTTTCCACAAACTGAATTTTAATACCAATGCCTTCCTTTAGTGGTATCTCTCCACAAACCCCACTCCCTGGACATTCCCATGTTTCAGAGACAAAGTAGACAGGCCTGAAACAAAAACCAATGACAGGGAGGGAATCCAAGGAGTGTCAAGGGAGACATGGGAGACATTTTATATTACATTCATCAGCAACAGCTGGTAGGCTCATCCAGAAATCTGTGCCCTGCTCATTAGAGGGAGATTTCTCTACACAGTGTTATTTGGAAGATGGTTGTAAAAGGCCTAGCCTTTGATTTGGACCTAGCATCCCTACAGATAGAAGAGATGACCAATTCTGAGTTCATCCAACACTGACAGTCCTAATAGCTGGATGTCTGGAAGTTTTCTCCTTCATGTTCTGGATAGTTCAAAAATCCTCTCACAAGCTACAGGACATCTATGTGAATAGGCAATAGCTCAGTCTAGGATGTGCTTCCTTAGAAGGACTTTGCTCCACTGACCTTCTAGATTAAACTAGAATTCTTTATTGCTCCTGGTATCTACTTCATGATGTTCCTACCTGCTGGGTCACTGTGATTCCACTCTCATATATCAAAATACTGTTTTTCCCACTAGCTGAAAGTATATGTTTACAAGAGCCAATTTTATTTGTTCTCAGACCTACTTAGTGTCATCATGTTTCCTATTATACTTGTATTACTCAATTAAATAGTATACAAATCAACAGAGGATGAATACCAAAAATGTGGGTGTTTCTATGAAAGGTTACTCAAATATTTTGCAAGCTTGACAAAGATGAGTTGGGCATGGTGGCTAAGGAAGGAAGATTTCAAGTTTAAGACCAGTCTATGCTACATAATAAGATCTTATTCGGAAAGAGAGGGAAGAGAGAGAGAGTGGACTAGGTGTTAATTGGGAAAGAATAAAATCCCAAGAGTAGAGAGAAAACCAGTGTACATTACACTCCATTAAAAAAAAAAAAAAATCCATAGCTGGATGTGGTAGCTCATGACTTTAATCCCATCACTCAGGAGGCAAAGTTAGAAGGATTGTTGTGATGTCAAGGCTAGTCTGGAACTACAAAGTTCCAGGTCAGCCTCAGATTGACTGAGACCCTACCTCAAAAAAAAAAAAAAAAAGGAAAGAAAGAAAAATATAACAAAATTCAGGAGGATAGGTAAATGGCTCAGTGGGAAAAATCGCTTGTCACACAAGCATGAGGACCAGAGTTCAGACCTCCAGCTCCCACATAAATGCTGGTGACAGCCTCCTATAATCCCAACACTTGGGAGAAGACGATAGGGAATCCCAGGAGCAGACTGCCCTGCTACACCAAATAAATTGGTGAGCTTTGAGTTCAAATGAGGGGCCCTACCTCAGTAAGTAAAGTAAAGATTAGTGGAGAAAGACATGTGCTGTCAAAGTGGCATATGTGCACACATACACACAAACAGACCCACACTCACATGAACACACACAAACACTCACACCACATGCACACGGACAGACACACACTCACAAGAATGCCACACACACACACACACATACATGCAAAACAAATCAAGACATGAAAAGTATACATTGGTGTCATTTAAATACAAAACATAATGTAAAATTCTGATCATTAGCTCAATGAACTTGAACCTGCCTATATAAAAGAAATAAGTGTCCATCTCTAAATCTGAAGTTAAAACAACCAGTTCAGGGTATGTTTTTGTGATTACCCCACACTGTGGACAGTTTTTTCAAAAAGTAACAATTGGTCTCCACTAGAAGAAACATAGCCACAATTAAGTATGCCATTGGATAATGGACACATTTGAAGGGATGGTGGGAATGGGAAGGTACATGTGAACTCAATGGTGAAGAGAGAAGACCAGAAGGAGAGGAAGAACCTTCAGAAAGGGACTTATGTAGACGAGCTTTAAGAAGTATCAAAAACTAGCAAGTAATAGTAGGGTCCCAGGGTACTTCGAGTGCCCAAAGGGCATCTGCAAAGACAGGTGGGGCCACTGAGGATCTGCACATGAGTTTATGTGGCTGGAACTCTGACCATACAATGGCTAAGGGGTTCTTTCCACAGTTATCTGTATATCCTGCTATTTTCCAGGCAACCACCCCTGTTGATGGGGCACACATCCTCTAAAGCACAAGGGAGAAGCTAGCCCCTAAACTTTTGCCATGTTTTCTTTTGTGTCCACCCTCTAGAGAACCCACCTCCCCTCACACCCTGTAACTAGGTCTGCCTCTATTTTTCCCCTATTCCTACAGCACTCCCAGTTTATGGCCTGCACGGGACATAAAGTGATCACTCAGTAAACATCACAGAAGTGAAGTGGGATGGACTACCTGCTCTGTCTGGCAACAAACCCAAGACATCAGTTTCAAATAACCATATTATTTGGTGGTCTTTCTTTCAAAAATGAAATACTTCCCCAACCACCCAAATACCACTGAGGTGGGTGATATATTAGATGACCTGACACACTGGTATGCTTTCCAAGAATTTTCCTAGCAATCAAAAGAGCTGCTTTTTTTTTTTTTTTTTCCAGCTGGTTGCTGACAACATTTCAAAATGAATCCTCCTACACTCCTATTTTTGCCCTTGACTAGATGACTTTAATGGCAGTCTCCTTAGGTTTGGAGTCCAGATGGAGGGGAACATCCCTTTGATTTTGTTCACAAGGGAATTTCAGTAGAAAGCAGTCCCATCAGGTCACTCTGCCTGGCCCTAGCTCAACCCTTATCAATTTATCTCAGCACCTAAATAAAGATACCACAGTCTCCCTTGGCATTTGGAAGGGCAGGGAAATCTCATCTCTTATATAATCAGCCGGTTTGAAGTTTTCTCTCTATCCCTCATGTTAACTAATTTAAACACAGAGAGTTCCAAGAGTAGAGCTTTCCCTTTGGTCCACCATTATGTCCCTAATGCCTAGCAAATGCTAACGGCAGGAAGTAGCTGCTTGATAAAGAATGAATGAATGACTAAATGAATGAAAGAGTGAAAGAGAGAATGAAAGGGAGGGAGGGAGAGAAGGAGTTGCCGTGAGGTGACAAAGGGTGACGGTCTTACAGTTGAGGGTATTCTCCAGAGGGTTTAGTACCTTGCTCAGTCACATGGCCCAGAACTCCACCATCATTTGAATCACCCAACTAGACTATGCACTTGAACTCCAGCACTGGAGCAGGGAGATTTTTCTGGTCTTTACTTCCATGGAACTTAAATCAAGACCTAAGTCCAGTCCAAGATCCATACAACTCCTAAGGTAGAAATGTAGTCATTGGAAATGGGGAACTTCAAAATTTCACTTAAAATCAAACCTTATAACAATATTCTGCAGGGAAAGGAGAGGGAGAAGTTTGGGAGTGCTGAACAGTCATAGCTGCACTCAGGCAGAAGAGGTAGTGAGACACTGCCGCAGACTGTGCGCTTAAAATCTGCAAATTGTGGGCTGGAGAGATGGCTTAGCAGTTAAGCGCTTGTCTGTGAAGCCTAAGGACCCCGTTTCTAGGCTCTGTTCACCAAGAGCCACGTATGCCAGATGCACAAGGGGGCGCAAGTGTCTGGAGTTCATTTGCAGTGGCTGGAGGCCCTGGTGCGCCCAATCTCTATCTCTCGTTCTCTGTCTCTTTCTCTCTCTGTCTGTCACTCTCAAATAAATAGAAATAAAAATAAAACTTTTCTTAAAAAATCTGCAAATTGTAACCCCCCAAGCAAAATCTGGTCCTCTACCCATTTTGTGAACCAAGATTTATTGGAACATAGTCTCACTCAATTATGTATGCACCATGTTTGGCTGTTCTCACCCAAAAGCTGAATCTACTAGCCTATCCTATGGTACACATAACCTGAAATATTTACAATTTGACCCTTCACAGAAGAAGCTTGCCAGATCCTGGTATGGGCTCATGTAATAAACACATGAGTATTGACAATAGCATTAGAAATGAAAAAAAAGCAAAATACTACTGGTGTTCCAAGAGCTGGGAAGGATCATTTTTCCCCAAAAAATCTTAAAATCAATTACCTCTGTGCTTGATACTTGCTTTGGAGACATCTTGTCAATAATATCTACTCTTGCCTGAACTCTTAAACCAGCTAGCTACCTCCTTCATTACCACTGCACTTTAGGATTAGCAGTCAGCGTAAAAGCTACAGACAACAAACTTTTTAAACTTTATTTTAAAATAAAAATCATAGAAGTTCATGCTGAATAAATACAATAAATGGGAACTCAGCATGCCTTGTAAAATAGTCTAGATCTCATTGAAAGATCTCTGGGCTATTATCTTTAGGGCTCACCAATGAATTTGAATGGACTCTCCAGTGAAAGCCAATGTTTAAGGTACTACTCTTTTGAAAGGAAATGGCATATTAGAATCAAAAACGACAAAGACCAGTTGCTAGGAAAAGTGATTTGAAGTCACGAGTGCCATTTTCTGTCTATGTTTTGCCACTGATACTCCCTCACAAATTTCTTAACTATCCCCAGTCTTACTTCCTAAACCCACCAAATGGATAAAGTCATGTCTATCACCTATTCTTTCTCCCCTTACTCCAAACCGCAAGTTGGAAAGGAGTGTGTGTGTGTGTGTGTGTGTGTGTGTGTGTTTGATATGCTGAAAAGTTTTAAAGATCTCTTCACAGGTAACATTCAATATTTTTCTCAAACCCAGGGCCCAGGATACTCTTGAAGGAGGGAAACCCAGAGGGAATCGGGCTATGGCAAAAGACAGGCTTGAGGACAAGTAACATATGAGTTCCTACAGAAGTCTCACTCTAAATGTAGTCAATTAAGGGTGGAAAGTTTTCCATATATTAAATTCTAGAAAGTATGTTTGTGTGTGCACATGCACACATACACATTCATGTGTATGACTATGGGCACATATATTCCACAGCACGTATGTGGAGGTCAGAGGACAGATTTGTGTGTTGGTCCTCAACTTCTGCCTCGAAGAAGGCTACTTTATTGTTCATTGCTGTGTTTGCCAGGCTAGCCGGCCCACAAGCTTCCAGGAACTTGTACCGTCTCTGCCTCTCTTCTTGCAGTAAGTGGACTGCAAGGACAGATACCCGCTACAGGATCTGCCTTTTATGGGTTCTGAGGATTTGAACTCACTCACTCACTTTTGTGCAGCAAATGGTTTATCCACTAAGCCACCTCCCTTTGCCCTAGAGTCAAGGGAAAAATTTCAATATTTTCTTCCTCATAAGGCTAAGCAAACACGTGGTTGTCTATAAGTCTGAATAACTTTACCTTGTGTAGGAAAGAAATTCAATAACACTGGTCTCTTTCTTCAACTCTGATGAGCTTGCACTGCAATTGAATGATCCAGTAGATACCTGTCTCTGATGGCTATATCCTTTGTTTCAGATCACACCAAGAATAAGCGTTTTGTTCTAAGCATAGGACTGGCACTATGGGAGCAGACACTACCAATAGACCCCTCTCTGCAACAGCTGGCCATCCTAGTGTCAGTCCGCTTGGTGCCTGCCCCTCGTTCTCACTCCTCCTCCCACTCCATCTCATTGAGATGTGGTTATAGAGAAGACTGCTCTGCTTCCGTAAAGTTGATTAAGTAAACTAGGGGTAGTTGACCAATCAGGAGAATTATTTCAGAAATAGCAGCAAAACAAACAAGCAACAACAAAAACCACGAAGAAAGAAGGGAGGAGAGAGACTGACTCTCCTTTGGTCCACAAGGACTGGAAAAGAAACTAGTAATGAAGAAGGCAGAGTCGGAAGTAGAAACAAATTTGTGACCACACTGAGCTTCTAGCCCTGACTGAAGCTAACTCTATGTGCGCTTGTTAAATTTCTAGCTTCATTAAGTTTTATCATAAATTAGTGTGTTTGAGTTTTTTTTTTAACTCCCAACCCACATTTTCTTAATCAGTACAACAAGACACACATCCTAAGCCTCCGTACTGACAGTCACAACTGAAGCACGAAACAGGGGTGGGCAGCTCAGGGAAAACCACCCCAGTTCCGCTGTCACAAGTGAGCACACACAACCCGTCACAAATCTGAAGTGAAATATTACACAATGTGTCCACCACTGACTCTGCTCTGGGGCAGGACTGCAGCGTGTCAACATCCCCCTTGGATGGTTATTTATTACATTCTTATTGATATCTGGTTGTCTTAAATGTATTACTACTAGAATCAGATTCACATTGCATCCAGATGCAATTATTCTAATTGGTCAATCTTCCATCTTTTCAAATCATTGACATTCTTAAGAAATCTATTAGATCCTATTATTTGCTGACAACTAAGAATTTTCTGATTATCTTTATGGATCTGTAATGCCTTGAGTCCAGATCCTTAAAAGGCTTTAAACTGGGCTTGAAGATCATGGTCTGAGGGTTCCTTTCTACTCCCTCTGCCTCATTACCCACAGCACCCCAAGCCTCAAAGAAATGGGTCCATTCTTCCAGATTTGCCATCACATACATGCTTCCACACATTTCCAAGTGATTCTCTTGACTCAGAATGGTCTCTGCTTTCATATTTACTCACTCACCTTGGAATTCCACACCTAGCTACTCCTCAAGGACTAGTGGATTCCATCTCAGCTCTGAAGCCATTGTAGATATCTGGTTTCCAAAATTAAGCTCTCCATCTGAGCTCAACTGTGCTGAGTGCTTGTCACAAACATAGTAGAATATTAGTCTATATTTAGGGTCAGCATGGTATCTGAGCCAAGTCTTCCTTAGCTCTGCTGCAGTGTACATCTAGGAGCTTTGCACACATGCTCAACGATGCCAAATGAAGATAATTATAATGAAGCTGATGACAGCTATGTCATTAGGAGTACCGTAAGCTGAAATCCAAAGTATTAAGCCTTCAAGACATTTGAGTAGATAGGGATTTTATCCTTTTGTAACCAACGACATCCCTTGGCATTTTACATGCCAGGGGACTCAGAAAACAGTGATTCAGGTGTTCTGTGTGTTTCCCTGGATGTGAAAACATGGTCAGAGAAGCAACATGATACTTCATTTCTCCCACCAGACATTTCTTCACTGAAATCCAAACTTGTGGAGTGCAGAGTGAACTAGAAAGCCTTGCCCTGTCCCACTCTTTCCAACCCAATCATAACTGGTCCCTGAAACCTTTCTGTTGTAAGAACTCAGGACTTGTGCTGTCCCCTCCATCCCAGTGACCCTACTTTCTCCAAAGTCCTCCAGAAAGACAGCTTCATGGCTCATGGCAGAGAAGTGACTACACAGTTCCTTGTGCTATTTAGTCAGGTCTTGTCATCTTTACAACTAGAATGCATGCTCCTTGGGGCAGGGACAATTTTTTTGTACAGCTTCATCCAGCCTTGAGCTAGACAAGGTAAGCATTCAATAGCAAATGAAGGGTCTAATTATGTTTCTTTTTAATGAAATGATTCCTTCTTCCTAAGTGTCATGTAATCTAATTTGTGAGCACTGACACATACTGTTCAGGTGTTCCTGTATCGGAGAATGGTCAGTCACAAGCCAAAACACATGAATTGCAGTGAAAAAGCTGCTAAATATCAAAAGCAAAACAAAATCCTAACAATTCTCAATGAGCTTGCATGTACTTAACCTGTTTTGTGCTTAGTGTGATGGGAACAAGTGTGCCAGTGTGCATGCATGCCACACTAATGTAGCTGGTGGATTGTTAATTGCACAAAAGTGTGCAGTAACTATGAAGCAGGAGGTTTGGGTTTGGGTTCCTATCCTCCCATTGTTGCAGAGTAACTCTGCTCCATCCACTGAACCCTAGCTCTTGGAATCCACACCTGCAAAATGTAGCGACTCAAGTCTTCCCTGCTTCACAAGGGCTGCACAAAGGAAGTAAAGAAGTGCTTTGATGAAATGAAAGTGCCGCCTAGGGCTGGAGGGATGGCTCAGCAGTTAAGGAATTTTCCTGCAAAGCCAAAAGACCCAGGTGCAATTCCCCAGGACCCATGCTAGCCAGATGCACAAGGGAGCACATGCGTCTGGAGTTTGTTTGCAGTGGCTGGAGCCACTGGTGTGCCCATTCCCTCCCTCCCTCCCTTCCTCCTTCCTTCCCTCTCTTTCTCTCTCCCCCCCCCTCATTTTCACTCTGTCAAATAAATCAAAATAAACTATTTTAAAGAAAGTGCTGACTAGTGGACTCACATGGTCTATGGCTTCCAAGGAAGTGCTGATCTTATTAGTGATCTTTGTGGAAACTTCTCTGAATAGGATAAAAACCTGAAAAGATAAGTATTCAATAGCCATTTGTTCAATGAAGGGTCAAATTATGTTTCTTTTTAATGAAATGATTCCTTCTTCCTAAGTGTTATGTAATCTAATATGTGAGCACTGACAAATACTGGACAGGTGTACCTGTATCAGAGAATGGTCAGTCATAAGCCAAAACACATGAATTGCAGTGAAAAAGCTGCTGAATATCAAAAGCAAAACAAAATCCTAACAATTCTCAATGAACTTGCTTGTACTTAACCTGTTTTGTGCTTAGTGTGATGGGAACAAGTGTGCCAGTGTGCATGCATGCCACACTAATGTAGCAGTTGGATTGTTAATTGCACAAAAGTGTGCAGTAACTAAGAAGCAGGAGGCTTGGGTTTGGGTTCCTATCCTCCCACTGGTGGAGAGTAACTGCTCAAGCCAGTGACCCTTTACTAGCACACAATGGGAGCAAGCTACATCAGATGTACCAGGCCTACCTGAACTACCAGGAAAGGGGATTAAATCATGGGCAGCACCAGGAACATGCTGAGTGCCATCATTAAGCCAGACCCTTCACTTAGTTGCATTAGTGGTTCTATAGATCAACTAATATGTTAGAGAGTGTGTTCTGGATGCATTTTGAAATTTATTATTCATAGGTGATCATTTCTGATACTTCTTTACATGTTGGGAGCAAGCACTAAGGCAATGTCCCTCATTGTATTTGAATAGGTTCCTTGTTGCAAAGCCTAAAGCATCTATCAATATTTTAAATGGCTAGGTAAACAGCTTGGTGATGATCCATATACACACTCAAATCAAATCCTGGCCCTACAGTAGGAATGAAGAAAATGCTGGTCATCCTAGCATCAGCATGAGACAAAGCTTGATGCATAGGAGAAGTTCTCTTTGTGATATAATGAATGGCCAGGAGGACAGGAACACCTTTTCACCTGGGAGTACCTCCGTACACCAGGCTCCTTCCTTGCCCATATCTATGTATGATGTTCCATCTCTCCTGAGAAGTCAGTGCCTGAGTGTGTCCTGAGGAGCGCTAGACTCCTTTTGTCTCTCCCCACACTGCATGTGGTCTTCAATTCAACAGATTCATTCTTCATCTACTAAGCATTCAACCCTGTGCAAGCCAAAGGTCAGACGTGTAAGTGGCACACTGGGTGTGTGGACAAGGACATTAGCGGAAGCATACTTCCTGTGTTCCATGAGCACCCACCATACCTCCAAGAATAAATAATCAGTTGGGATGAGATTATTCTCAACAATAATGAAGGCCTGGACATACATCATATAGTTGTTCATCTATTTATTCATTATGAAAAGTTGAATATATTCAAGATGTAATATTTTTGTGTTCATGACTATCAAAACCAAACTAAATCTAGCCGTGCTCACCCATCCCAAGAACTTGTGCCCTTGGACCAACACCTTTTCATTTTTCCCACTCCTCAGACCTGGGAAGCACCTCTTCTACCATCTGCTACAGTAAGTTCAATTTTTTTTTGATCCATATAGTATTGGTTATTCTGTGTGTGCTTGATTTCATCTAGCATAATGTGTTTCAGCTTCATCCATTTGGTCACAAATGGAAGGATTTCTTCTATTTTATGGTTGAATAATATTGCACTGTATGTATAGACCGCAATTTCTTTATCCATTCATCTGTCAATTGGCATTTAAATTTTTTCTGTATCTTAGCTACTGTGAATTATTCAATGGTGGTCATCTTAAATAAACTTTCCTGCAACAATTCAATGGAATAGTATGCAAAAACATTGAAAAGCAAAATTATACATACAGACATAGAAATAAGAGTAAGTGGAAAACAAAGCAAGCTTGAAAATAGAATGCATGAAAGGGTCCCATTTATGTGTGTATGTACACATACACACAGACACAGACATTTACATTTAATCAGGTACCTGTGTACACACATGATCTTGTGTGAGTACAGGAAGCCTAAAGAAGATATATACAAATTTGTGGTTCCATTCACATGAGAGACAGCGATGAAGAATGGCCTTGCACTATTTATGTGTTTCAGTAATGAATGAATTCTTCCCATTATTTTAATCCTCTTCCTATTACAAATGCTACAAAAGATGTTAAGTAGTATACTATGCCCTCTTCCCTTGATAGAGCTTCCAGAACCCTAACCACTATTGCCAGTAAACATCAGCTAAGCACCTTAATACTCTAGAAAGAAAGAAACCACACACATCATGAGGGACACACACACACACACACACACACACATCATGAAGGACACACGTGCACATACATGCACACACACACTGACAGGGAAGATCAGAGGCATGGGCATGAATGATGATACACGTTTTCCTCTACTGGATTTACAACATTTCTTTTCCTTATCATTCACTAAAAGGTTACATTTGTTGAATCTTTTCCTATAAGTGGAAATATCTTTGGGAAGATCCTCCTCCAGAGAGTGCATGATTTCTTGTAAAATAGGAAAAAAGATAACTATGATTAAATTTTGTTACACTAAGCTCATCTGAATGTTCCAAACCACTTCTGCTAAGAAGGCTATCATGAATCAATAACTGGTCTGCCTCTGCAGCTCCAAACAATTCTTATTTTCATTGAAATGTATTGAGCCATGATCATGACTGCATGCTCAATATTTTCCCAACAGCACAGGACAGCTACTGGCTCCAAGAATTCCTACGACAATCTGAAAGCTGAGCAAATACAAGTTACATTTATAGAGGACAATACCTTGTTTTCCAAGCACTATGCCTGGCCTAGATGGTAATGACCTCATGTGATCATCACAGAACCCTGGACTGGGAACCCAAGACTCTGAGTAAGATATTTACATTAAGGGGGTTAACTGGTGTGAGGAGGCCTTGGCACACCACCATGTGGGAGAGGGGTGAAGGCTGTATGACTAGGCAGAGGTTGACGATGCAAGCTTCCATGCAGACGCTGGACACAGGCTGCCTTGAGGGAGTCGGCATGACCTTAGGTTAAGCAGTTCTCATAGATGGAGGGCTGACTCCTCTGCCCAAACTCACAGCACCAGGAACAATGAAAGCTCATCCTAAAAGGGAGATCTTGCTGATGCATCACAATACTCACTACCTTCAAAATTCTTCTATCTACCATCTACATTCTAGAATATAGCCACTAACAGAAATTAAGTAACTAGCCCAAGGTAAATGGGAGAGGAATTCGAACTTCCAAAGATCTCTCCCTGACGTCACATCACAATCCTAATATTGACTCGGGGAGATAGTTTCTTGAAGTTTTATGCATGTCCCTTGGCTCATAAAGAGGAAGAGAAGAAAGGAACTCTAGAATCTAATATGAAACAAGAGTGTATCAAACAGAAAACATCTATCATAATCACAGAAGGAAAAGTGGTATTAACAGCCATAGGATAACCAAGAGTCTCTTGGTCTGTAATCACTGTAGCTATCTAGGGGCCTGCACAGAAACCATGCCTGTGAGTCTTACCGATGAGAGGTTTGGTTCCAACTGGATGCCTTTTAAAAAAAAATATTGGTCTCCATTTTCACTCTGTGTCCTATAATAAGCTACCAAAAATAGAAGCATCACGGGATGAATTGGATGGAGGAAGAAAGAATATTTTGGCACATGGAAAAGCAAACAAGAGAGAGGAGAGGTGAATGAAACTGCTCCTTGCACAATTCTTCCAATCTAGGCATAAAATCTGGGGTCCAACTATTTCCAGCTGGAAGCGCTGTGGTAGCCTGTTTACTAAGACTTAAATGGAGAATGATCATGGGGCCCCATGGGGTCATGAGGATGAGAAACAGTGTTTAGTGCTACCCATGTCCAGAGCGGGGCTTAATGAACATCAGCTGTCTTGACTGTTACTTTCATAATCACCAACACAGCCACTCCCATTAGCCAACTGCCACAGAAAAATATCATCAGGATAGAAAGTGAAGAACATGGCTTGGGTTTTTCTGGACTCCCTGTCAGGCGTGGTGGTGCACACCTTTATCCCAGTACTTGGGATGCAGGGGTAGGAAAATCACCGTGAGTTCAAGGCCACCCTGAGACTACCTAGTGCATTCCAGGTCAGCCTGAGCTAGACTGAGACCCTACCTCCAAAAAATAAATAAATAAATAAGTAAGTAAGTAAGTAAGTAAGTAAGTAAGTAAATAAAATAAAGCATTCTCTAACATGGCAAGTAGACCCCAAGATGCTTTATTTCCTCTTGCATGTCACAGCCTCCACTGGAGTCCCAAAGACGACCTCAACTTGCCACATCATCGGAGTGTACAACCTCAAATACCCACTGACAGTATCCTTGCCTACCACTCCACCTGCTGGAACTCAGTCAAACCTGCCTGACTTTCCAGCCTCATGACTTGAGAATAAAGAAGGACTGTGTTGATACTTTCTGCTCTGCAGAGACAGTAAGCTCTGGAGTTTCTGTGGCTGGAAGGCATCCACTGCATGAGCAATACCCTTGGTAGATCAGTACTTCAAAGTGTGTGGTCGCCAGGCAATCTCCATCACAACCACACTGGGAGCTCCCTAGGAATGTTAATTCCCAGGACTGTGGAATCCTGGGGAAGACATTCAATGTTGCATGCTTAATAGACTTCCAGATTATTCCAATTCATCCAAATATTGAGGTCCTTAGAGATGCATAGTTGTCTTTCTGAGCATCAGTGGATAGACATACTCAGAGAACAGAGTCATAATTTTCTGTATAACCTTGGTTAATCATGAGGGTTATTTTCCCTGAAGTTCTTCAATCACCAATTCTTTTTTTTAAATATTTTATTTTTATTTATTTATTTATTTGCAGAGAAGGAGGGAGGAAGACAGACACAGAGAGAGAACAGGCATGTCAGGGCCTCCAGCTACTGCAAAGGAACTCCAGATGTGTGTGCCTCCTTGGGCATCTGGCTAACATGGGTCCTGGAGAATTGAACCCGGGTCCTTTGGCTTTGAAAGCAAATGCCTTAACCACTAAGCCATCCTTCCAACATTCAATCCCCAATTCTTATTCCTACATCCCCCAAATATTCACTCACTGGTCAACAAATCCTTCCTTATACTCAGAAATATCTAGTCTGTACATGTCCCTAGAGTTTGGTGACCCATGAAGAAACATTCCATTTTCCAAGTTAGAGAATGCCATGAAAAAGATCAAGGATTATTTGCATTCAGTGCATACGAGTACCTGCCGTATACCTGTTCTGTGTAGGTGCTGAGCTATTGAGAAATATAAGCCATGACACAACTGCACATGACCTCACTGTACATACACAGAAAGCATCATCTCTCTTGGGCACATCAGGCTAAGAAACATTCTGTGCCTTACTGACCTGATGATCACTAAGACACTTTGTAGCCCAGTCACATGGCTGGAAGACTGACATCCATCTCCTATCCCCACTGCGGCAGACCTCCTCCACGTATCCTTCCCTTCACTATCTCCCCCCATGGTCACCATCCACTCCATCTCCTGCACTCTTCCTCAACTTTTGAGGTAGGATGTAAACTCAATTCCCTCCATAGATCCAAACAGTCATTCCCATCTGATGAAGAATTGCAGGGAAAAAAAAAATGATAAAGTCCTATTCTCAACAGCTTGTAGCCAATTTCCCAACCCCAAATCAAATCCTGATGGATTCATAACTACCTTGAGTGGGTCTACAGTACAAGGAAAATTATCATATGTATGTCTAGGGTAGGAGGTAAAATGTAGAAAAGCAAATGCACACCACAAGATCACTCAGTCCACTGAATTAACCACAAGAACACACACTTCAGACTGATCAAAAGCTACAGAAAGATGGCAGAAGTGATGAGGGACAGAACAGCCAGTGATCACTGTTAGCCTGTCCACTCTACTGCTAGCAAGAACAACAGAGAGAAGATGAGGAGGAACTCCAGGCTCTCCAGAGCAGACCAGGAATATTACACATTCAAGAGAGAAGGGCAATGTTTTTCATCTCTTTTATTGGTATTAGAGAGCAAAGACTTCTTTCTGTTCTTTCTAATATTTAATTTTTAGTTTTGAAACCCATACAACTTCTATCTCCCCTCCTGCAGCCTTCATTCTTCTCCCACGGTCATTCCCATCATGGGGCCACAAACTGGCTACAGATGCAGTGGGTCAGGCTGAGTCTGATAGGTCCAGGGATCCCCTTGTCACTAGGTGGATGAAATTCCTCCATGTGGTTGCTATGACACCATGGTGTTAGGTCTCTCCAGCCTTGTTACCATGGAATCTTTCCTTCCCCATGCCTCCCTGCAAGTCAGAAGGGCAACAGTGATGCAGGGAAGCTGCTCACAGGGTAGACCAAGGCTAGACCCTGAACAGTGCCCTATCCTAAATGTTCTATCTCACACCTGGACCAAAGAGATCTGGGGGAAAGGTTTCTGGTGACCCTCTCCAAGTATTAAACACATAGAAACAGCCTTTTAAAATCACTGCCAGGAAAACAAAGTGCCTGAAATACCTGTGGGTGCTATCTCTTATGAAAGAATCATCAGGCTATGGCCTAATACAGGGCAGCCTCAGCACAGCCTTGCCAGACACTTGATGTGCAGCCAGAGGTTAGCAGTGTACATTTGTATCACGGATCAGTGAGCAAATGTCTGCTGTCCACTCCCCTGGCTGAACTCAGCAATGCTGCACAAAAGGGGGGACACTATGAAACGTGAAAGGACCACTTATCGTTGCACAGTCAGGGGCCATGTGACCCCAAAGACACATCTCTGAATTGCCATCCCATTAAGATCTAGCTTTGATGGAGGTTCGGGCACCCTGGAGAGACGCTGGGAGAGTGAAGTATCAGTCCTGCTTCCACTCTATGACTTGAGCAAGTCATTTCTTCTCATGAACCACAGTTTCCTCATGTGAACAGCTTGATGCTCTGAACAGATCCTGTCTTCAGGCTTTTCCCATGGTTGGGACTTGAATTAGGTGTCCCCCATAAACTCACGTGTTCCGAAAGCTTGGTCCCCTGCTGGTGGCAATTTTGGAGATAAGGCCTTGCTGAAAACAGGGGTGTTACTGGGGGCATGCTTTGGGGTGTTATGGCCACCTCCCCTTGCCTGAGCCTGGCTCTCTTGATGCTGTTGTCCACATACTTTGGCAGAAGTGACGGTGTCCAACCTCTGCTTGTGCCATGCTTTGCTATTCATTCATGAAGATTCCCCTCAAGGGCTAGAGAGATGGCTTAGCAGTTAAGATGCTTGCCTGTGAAGCCTAAGGACCCATGTTCAACTCTCCAGATCTCACATAAGCCAGATGCACAAAAGTGAGGGAAGTGCAAGGTCACACATGCCCACTAGGTGGCACAAGTGTTGAGTAAGATTGCAGTAACTGAAGCACTGGCATGCCAATTCTCCCTCCCTCCCTCCCTCTCTCTCTCTCTCTCTCTCTCTCTCTCTAATTAAATAAATAACTTTAAAATTTTTTTAAAGATTCTCATCAAGACTGTAAACCAAAATAAATCCTTTCCTCCCATCAGCTGCTTTGAGTTGGTGTTTTATTTCCCAGCAACATGAAGGTAACTACAACAAAGGGACATTCTTCACCACCTACGGGGACTCTAAGGACAGGAACTTCTGAGCTAGCCCTCCTTAGAGGTGCAGAGTAAAACACAGCCACCAAAGACTGACTCCCCAAATATGTTCCCCCTCCACTGTGGGAAGACATCCCAGCAATGAGAGAAGTGCTTCATCCCCAAAACCGGCCCTGTGATCACTCCCACCCAGCCTGGACAATGTGTGTGTGTGTAAGGGAACTGGAACCATGGGTACAGGGGAGGCCTGAAGGAGACTCCAGCTCTAGCATTCAGAACCAGAGCTGACCCATCACTCCAGTAGCTCTCCCTGTAATACCTCATTCCCAGAAAATGACCCTTTCTGTTGCCAGTAACCAAACCAAAGAACCCCAAAGGAGCATGCATTAAAGCTAACACACACAGAGGGAGAGGCTGGTGATGCTGCAAGGATCTGCCCCTCTCCCCCGTTGAGGTCGCCACTGTGTGGGTGGGGAGAAATCAGTCCACACCTCCCTACTTCTGGTCTTCCCATCTAGGGCATCCTGACCTAGCATCTCCTTCGCTCCAGGCTGTGGCATTTCTGCTCTCTGTGCTTCTCCATCTAGCTCATCAGCAAATAGACTCCTCTTTAGGTCAGGGAAATGCCTGGGTGACCCAGCCGAGCAGGCCTCTGTCCCACAGGTATTATCATTCGGTGATGAAGACTGACATGCTATCAGAAAGCACGGGGGGGTGGGGTGTAAAATGGGATACTGCAATAAATAACTATGCAGGGGCATAGACATTACCTTTGAAGAGGTGATTTTTACCTAAGACCTCATGAGCATTGAGAGAATAAGGGTGCTGCAGGGAGAACCAGAAACATACGCAAAAGCCCCAAGGCAGGAATGGTAGAAAAGATAGATTCGGAGAAAATTTGGCCTGCATGAAGAGGCATATAAGTAAGGGCCAACGGTAATCCTACAAGGAAGATGTGAGGAAGACAAGGTGGAGAGAGTAAGCAGATCACAAGAGGAAGAATCCTAGGAGAGCAAGTCCACAGGGCTGTCAGGAAGGCTTCCTGGAGGAGGCATCCAAGCTGAGTCTTGAAGGATAGCAGGATCATGACGACACAAGGGAGAATGCAGAGCATACAAAGGCTTGGAGAGATGAGGGTCACTGAACTTTGTAAAATTCCTGAAGTCCCGTTAACCTGGAGCTTTGTGTAGGAAGAGAGATGGGATGGAAGGTGAAGCCAGAGAGAGGAAGGAGGGGCAGAGTGGATTATGAAGGGCCTTGTGTGACAAGGGAGGGAACTAAACGTGGGGTGGGACGTAGCATGCATCTCACAAGAAAGGAAGCAAGGGAATGCTAACTGGACAAGCAGTCACTTGTGGCTGCCCCGGAACCACTGACACATGTCTTCATCCTTTGCCTGCATGCCAATCAGGAGGAGTCCAGATAAGCTATCACAGGTCATAGGACCTGCCCTAATGGTTCACTGGCACCGGGGACACGTGGTTGTATTAGCCAGCTTCTCACTGCTGGGACAAAATACCCAACCAGAAGTAGTGTGGTGAAGGAAAGAGTTTATTTCAGCTTACAGTCCCCAGAGTCCATCATGCAAAAGTGTAGCAAGAGCAAGGGTGGAAGTGAGAGAGATGAAGGCCATGACTCAACCAGTTTTCTTCTCAAATGGCGCAGGACCCCGGCCCATGGAATGGTGCTGCCCACAGTTAAAGTGCCTCTCCCCACCTTAATTAGCCTAATCAAGACCATCACTCACAGGCCTGCACAGAGGCTAGTCTAACCTACCTAATCCCTCCTGGGTGATTCTACATCCTGTCCAGCTAACAACGAATACAAACCATCACAGGGTTTTGCTGATGAGGGCTAGCTACCTCACGGAGGCTCACCCAGAGAAGGGGACAGGAGATCGTGCTGTGACTAGCAGGTCACCGAGTATGTGTGGGAATCCTACCCACACAAGATCCTTAGGCAAGGCCAGGATGAAGGGAATTTGAGAAAGAGAGAGCAAGGGAAAACAACAGACTGGAACAGGAAGGAAGAAGAGGAAAGAAAAAAAGAGCAGAAACTGGAAAAAACGAGCTGAGTGAAGCGCTCACCTCCCACGCAGGCCCACCCTGGGCTCTGGGGGTGTTTGCTTTCAAGAAGCAAAAAGAAGCCTTGCTGCTGTGCCTCTGCTACCAAGAACAGTGTCGTGGCACAAGTCCACGCGCCGCTACGCGTTGCCTACACCCGGCTGTCAGGAGCTGCAGTTGGCAAGCACTGATTCATAAGGCCTTTGACTTGCACGCGCTCACGCTGCTGTGCCAAAGCGGGGTGCACACCGCCCAGCTCCCTCGGTCTTCCCGTCTTCAGCTTCTAGCCTGCAGGCTGCTGGGCAGCTGTCAGGGCTTCATGGAGATTTCTGTCACCCAATTCTGAGAGTGACTAAGTCGAGGTCAAGGTAGAGGAGGCGACCTTGACCCAGCTTCTGAGGGCCTGATTGAGGAGTGAATGGCAAAATACAAGGTAGCCAACGAAGTTTGAATTTCTGATAAACAATGTATTTCTCTGAATTTTCATCTGCAAAATACAGTGGTGCTGTGGTCGATGGCCTGACCGTGCAAATGTCCCTTCCCTTTGCTCTGGATCCCTCTCCTGAAGCTGCGGAGGAAGATGAAGACGAAGATGGTGTGACAACCCTCTGACACGAGTTGTATTGTTGTTCTCCTCAGTTTAGAGATAAGTAGCTGACCCTTAGGGCACCTGCGGGCACACAGCTATGAAGGACAGGCTGAGACAGGAACACGAAACTGGACTCCAGAGTCTACGCCCTCCAGCACCGAGCTCACCACTCTGTGCTCAAGGGACAGAGACTAGCTCCAGAGATCACTTTAATCCAGAGAACTCCCATGCTCAAATATTCCGTTTGGTCTAGAACTCAGCGGTGGCTTCTCTCTCAGCTGCCCCCATCAAATGTGAGATTCACCCTGCATGCCTCCTGCCCCAGCCACATTCAGGGGAGGACCTCATACAGACCCTTCTACCTTAGTGTGTTCAGGGTGTTCCCTCCCAGGCATTTCAGTGTGGGCTGCTGCATACAGGGAAGAAACAGGTTGGTCATCTTTAAAGGAAGTATGTTTACTGGAGACTGGAGCATCTGGTTTCAAGAAAGACCTTTTACATTCACCCAGAAGGTAGCAAGATGAGGTAATGGGCCCAAAGAGCTCCCAAGTATGTCAGGTAGCATTTCACTCCCCAGGCTTATCTGGATGGATGAACACTGAAATCTGTCACGGGATCTGATCTAATGTGCTTACTCCCTAGCAGGGAAGGAAGACATCTTTGCGGAGGGAGGATCTGAGACCAGGCTGTTGTGGATGAATGCATACAAGTGTGGGTGGGTGGATAGGTAGGTGGGTGGATGGAGGGATGAATGAATGGATGGACACCTGTGGAGCCTGAAACAAGGAGGAACTGTGGTCTTAAGGGAGATCAGTCAGTGCCTTGAGCTCCTCCCAGGAGCCTGAGTCTTTCTCTCACGTGCACTTCAAGGTTTGAAAGAGAAGGGAAGAATAGGAAGGCACAGGAACCAGACAGGCAGGAAATGATACGGAGGGAGAGAGAGAGTGGGGGTGGGGGAAAGCAGAAGCAGACCGGTGTGGCCATCGCAACTCACCATCTCTGTCCCAGGTTCCAGAACCTTCCTGGCTGTTGTGCCGGCATAGAGGAGGCCTGTGGGGACACCGTTATTTTCTTCTCTGTGATTTGCCAGCAGTGGGTGTTCCAGAGCTCACGACAATCAGTTATCTGTCACTTTCTTTATTCAGGAGGCTGGTACAGTGGTGAGTCAGGCGGGTGAAGTCGCTGCAGTCTGAGTATGCAGCAGCTGGCAGGTCCCCTCCAGCACCCCTGTGCTCTCAGCCCCCGCCCCAGGCTGGCCGGCACTGCTCCCGCTCCTGTCGCCCCTTCACATCCCAGAACCCCGCTCCCCAAAGCTGAGACAAGGAGAACACCCCTAAAGAATCCCTGTTATGTCCATGATAAAGCCAGATTCCACCCCACACTTTTATCCCCATGCTGGGGCTGCAGAATCTCACAGCCATGGGCAATAAGGGCCAAGAAAAGGGTCAAGCAAGAGGGGCCACCAACCCAGAAAAAGAAGGTAAGTCATCAAAGAAACAGAGAGAGGTAAAAGAAAAAGTCTATCATGGCTCAGCCGCATGGTCTCTGTAAGGGGTGCCCAACACCATATTTATGGAAGGGGACCTGTGATATTTAAGAGGTAAGACCAGGAATGCTAAGTGCTACTAAAATGTGACAGTCCTGAACAACAATCACTATCATCCTTTCCAAAATTAAAGTGTGTGTGTGTGAAGCCAAAATACTAAGAAACTTCAGTTAACTAAGAGGGGGATTACTGGACCGTGGGGTTTTGGCGCTGTGGCTCAAACATGGGAGAGAGCTATGACATGAGTCGGAATGCATCAGGAATGTCCCTCACAGCATCTTCTGCCTCAGACTGGACAGTGAGAGCCAGTCCCAGGCTCATGGCACTGATCTCTCTCCAGGAGAGCACTCGTAGATGACCCTACGCACCTCTGCACATTAAGAGGACGCCCTGCATGGGGGGGGCAGCCTAGGTGTCAGAAGTAACCACAGGAGGACCAGTGAGCTCATTCTGAAACACAGTACTGCCCTTACCTCCCTGACACAGCACTGCCCTGACCTCCCTGGGGCCGGGTGTGCAAGGCGAGCCATTCCTGAGACACCTTAAGAAAACGCGCTGCTCTACAGATCAAGCTCTTTCTCTTCCCAGCACTGGAGATGTTACAGAACCAAGTCGAGTATTTCTACCCATAACCTGATACCTCTCCCCACCTTTGTCCTATGCCTTCAGCTCCAGCCACTGTACTGGCAGGTCTGGAAACAAACAGAAGAATCTCTGCCTTCACAAGCTTGTGTTCTTATAAGGCAGTGGATAGCACATAAGATAAAGTAGCATAATGTGTAATGTGAAAGATATAAGGGAGAAAAGCAAAGCAGGGCAAGAAGGCAAGCGTGTGGAAGCTCGCGGGGGTATTCACAATTTAGCCTGAGTTTCTATGACAGGCCTCACTGAACAAGTAAATTTAAATGAAACCCAGAAGGTGAGAGGTGACGGAGCTGGTCCATTCAATACAGTGCTCGCCACTCAAACGTAATGACCAGAGTTTGGATCCTTACCACACATGTAAAACTTGAGTATGGTGGCATCTGTCTGTAATCCCAGTGCTGGAAAGGCACAGACAGGGGGATCCCTGGGCCTTGCTAGCTGGTCTACCTAAACCGTTAAGCACCAGGTTCAATAAGAGGCCTTCTGTCAAAAAAAAAAAAAATAGGGTGAGGGTGGAGAGTGACTGAGGAAGACACTTGACATTGACCTCTGGCCCCCACATGCATGTGCAAAGACATGTACACACCCTTGAAGAAACACACATGACCATGCATATGCACCCAAAGTGTAAAAATAAAAAAGTGAGGGCTGGAGAGATGGAAAGTCATTAAGGAACTTGCTTGCAAAGCCAAAGGATCCAGGTTCCACTGCCCAGGACCCACATAAGCCAGATGCACAAGGTGGCACATGTGTCTGGAGTTCATTTGCAGTGGCTGGAGGCCCTCACATGCCCATTCTCGCTACCTGCCCCTCCCCCACTCTCTCTCTCAGCTAAATAAAATTAAAAGGTAAGAAAATAGACCCTGGGCTGGAGAGATGGCTTAGCTGTTAACCGCTTGCCTGTGAAATCTAAGGACCCCGGTTCAAGGCTCGGTTCCCCAGGTCCCACGTTAGCCAGATGCACAAGGGGGCGCACGTGTCTGGAGTTCGTTTGCAGAGGCTGGAAGCCCTGGCGCGTCCATTCTCTCTCTCTTCCTCTATCTGGCTTTCTCTCTGTGTCTGTCGCTCTCAAATTAATTAATTAATTAATTAAAAAAAAGAAAAGAAAATGGACCCTGCATCTGTCTGAGCACAGAGCAATCCAGACAGCAGGAACAGCTGTTTCAAAGGGGCTTTGGGGGATTGTGATGGAAAGACAGGTCAAGCAAACCACATAAGCCAGCAAGAAGTAAGGTAAGAATAGTACTGTTGTCCATTGTGGATCTTATTGGTCATAGTGAGGACTCTGCCTTGAATTCTGATGAGTCTCCTCATGATGGATAAGGAACACAGGGCCAGAGAGAGCTGGTAATTGGGTAAAAGTCACAGAGTTAGAATTTAAACCAAGGCTGTGAAAGAAAATCAACTTTAAGCATTCATCCCACTAAGCAACGCGCAGAGCCTGTCCTTCCTGCCCATGGCTCTGGCAAACCTGTCATTCCCCCACTTAAAACAGTTAACAGTGGCAATTGATGCAAGACAGAGACACTATCAGCTGTGTTCCACAGAGGACACGGGGATCTGGTCTCTCGGCAGCCCCCGCCCTGAAATCACGGATGGAGTAGGATGACAGAGATGCCTCCGGAGCCAGAAACCACGGAGAGACGGTGATGGTGAGTTCTTCGCTATCCTCGCCTCTGTGGCTGTGAAAAGTAACCGCCCATCCAGAAAGTGGGTTTGTGTACTTGGGGAGCCCCTGGGCTGGCTCCCAAGCATCTGCCCAGACACATGCTACAAATAAATAACTCATATGTCTCATTTTAAGGTGGGAAACACAGCCCACAGTGTGTGGCATGCATTACACCCACACGTGAGCACATCATCCTCAGCGAAGGAACCAGTGGGAACACTGGGGGTAGGGACTCAGACAGCTGTGGATGGCACATTGCCCATGCCTACAGCTCTAAAGAGGCCAAAACTTTACCCAAAGCTGGCCTTCAGGAAGATGCTTGCCACAGAACTATCTTTGCCCTAATCTTGCTGATGGTTCTCCCCCCCTTCCCTTCTCTATTCCTCTCTTCCTCCCTTCCCTTCTCTCTCTTCTCTCCCTTCTCTCCCTTCTCTCCCTCTCTTCCCTCCTCCCTCCCTCCCTCCCTCCCTCCCTCCCTGCCTCCCTCCCTCTCTCTCTCTCTCTCTCTCTCTCTCTCTCCCCCCTCTCCCTCTCTCTCTCTTTCTCTCTCTCTCTGTCTTCCTTCCCTTCTCCTGTCTGGCCTTGAAGTGCTATGTCAACCAAGTTGGCCTTGAACTGCAGTGATGCTCCTGCCCCTGTCTCCAGTGTGTTAGGTTTTATAGTCATGGGTTACCGCCCACCTCACTTGTTCTCAAGGTAGCATTTAACCATGGACTCATGGGTAACCTGCCTGCCTGCATCTTCATGGATGAAAATTTGGTTAGTGCCCTCAGAAAACCTGAAGTCTATGAGAGCAAAAACATTCCAGAAGTCATGGGTCAAGACCTCAGCGCATTTCTGTTTCTGGGCACTTTCTGTGGGCCAGGCGTTATTCCATGCCCCTCCCATGAAATAACTAGTTCAGTCCTCACAACCCTGTGAGGCAGACCCCATGATTACCCTTACTTTACAGATCAAGCAGCCATTATGGATTGAATCTGAAGTTCCCACCGAGACTCATTTATCTGTTGTTTTGGTTCTCAGACGGTGAACCTGATCATCTAAAAGTGATAAGGGCTCTGACCTAATCACTGGATTAATTCATTGATGAACTCATAATTACATGATCCTATCAGGAGATTTTAAAAACTTTTTCAAAAGTGTGTCATTACTGGAGGAAAGGAGTCGTTGAGGGCATGCCCCAGGGCCCCTCTCCATTCTCTCTTTCCCTGTGTCTCTCTGCTTCCTGGCTTCCCTAAGGTGAGCAGCTTCTGCTGTCATGCTCTCACCATCATGGTATTCCACCGTGATTCATGCCCAAATCAATGGAGCCAGATGACCCATGCACTGAAACCTCTGAACGGATGAATCATTCCCCCTTTTCAATTTCTCCCGGGAATTTGTCACAGAAATAAAACACTAATAAAAGCAACTGAGGCATAGAGAGGTTAAGTGGCTCACCCAAGGTTACAGAGCTATAAATGGCCCTGCTGGGATTTCAACAGAGACCCTCTCTAGAAGGGTCCTCTAGAGGTGAGAGGCATACTAAACTAAGAGAAGATGCGTGAGGGACCAGGCTCAAATACCAGTGCTGTTAGAAACTACTGCCTATGGACAGCATGGCTTCCACCCAGGTAATTAGTCATTAGGCCTGCCTGTTGCAACTGCCATGCAAGTCTGACCTGGTTGATTTATGAATTCTGTCTCACCCATGACTAGACCGTGAGCTCTTTGGGTTCCCTGTTTGAGACTATCTGTGTCCCTCTGAGAAGCACCATGAGGACTCATAGCAGCAATCTGCACACATGTGCCAGGTGGAATTGTGAACAAACATGTGAATGAATGCAAGAATGAACCTGACCCATCTAGGTGTGTTAGGTGTTTCCTTTACAAACTTTAAGACAGAATATCACAAAACTCAGGTCAACATTTCCTACGTAACTCCCACAGCAAGACTGAAGTAGATATGTATACATAGTCTCCTTTATCCTTTTATTGCATTTAATTCCATGTTTCGGTTTAATTAAAAAGCACAATAGCTTAAAGTGTTGGATCTCAATGCCCTATGCTATTCATGAATATTTATCACTCTGAGCTATATAAAATTGAATAATTATTAGCAATTAAAAGAAGGTCAATAGAAGGCTTTCTGAAACCCTCCACCAAGAGAAAGAGGGGAGAAATGGGACGCTGTGATCACAAGCCCTTGGCAAGGACTCTGAAGGAAAGGAGAGAAAGTGTGGCTGACAAAGCAACACCTGCACTTCAAGGACCATGCAGGCCCCTGAAGAAAGGTCGGGGCTGGTTTGAAGCAGGGATGTACTTCCCTTTGTGTCTGCGTGTGTGTGTGTGTGTGTGTGTGTGTGTGTGTGTGTGTGTGTGTGTGTATGAGAGAGAGAGACATGCTAGTATGGATGGGTGTTCGTATATGTGAGCACAAGCACAGGAAGGCCAGAGGCTGACACCAGGGGTCTTCCTCTATTGCTATCCATGTTAGTTTTTGAGACAGGGTCTCCCATGGCTTCAATTCTAACAGACTAGCTAGGCAGCAAAAATCTGGAAATCCTGCTGTCTCTTCCTCCCCAGCGTTGGGATTGCAAATGCATGTGACCATACCCAGCTTTTACGTGGGTGCTGGGGATGTACGCTCGGTCTTCACGCCTGTGCATCCGCTGCTTGCTGTACCTACCAGCCTGAAGCCGTTTGTTTTGATGGGGGAGATGTACTAGTTGTGAAGAGGACACATTTGGCAACACGGGTTTTAGGAGATGACTAGGAAATGAAAAGGTAAACCTTGGTCAAGTCACTCCATACATGTTAGGTGACCAGTCATGGAAAGAAGGCACACGCCAATGCTCCTGACACATGGCACAGGGTGGGTGGATCCCTTCCTTCCACATTCAAGATGGACAAGCTTCCCAGCAGCCCTATAGGCCTACATGAGCCAACCAACAGCATGAAATTCTGCATACATATTAGCTTCAACATCCACCCAAGCCATCCTCACAGTGTGACGTAGAACACCTCCCTGCTATAGCTCATCACCAGCTAAGATGGTCCACTCTAAGGCCAGAGAGAACGGTTCTCATCCTCCTTCTAAACAGGCATCCTCCATATTGGGCTCTTGTCCCCAAGGTCTTCTCATCTCTAAGCCACATGAACTTACGTTTTAAATGGTTTGTTTTACAGCAGGGCTCCAATGCCCTTCCTTGTCCTGCTCTTTGAATGTCTTGGGCTCTGAGACCTGAATACTACAGGTCTGACTTGCAAATAGGGAGAAAAGAGAGGACGTCATGTTGCAGTGCTGCTGCTGTTTCATTAAACATCATATGACATTAACTTTAGGGACACTTTAGCTCACTGTGTTTAAGTCTTTCAACAATATATCTTGACTATATCGTCTGCCACAGGCTCCAACTGCTGAGACAGATCTGGCTCCTGGCCTTGGTGGGCTAACACCGAGAGAAGGAACTCCTAAGCATGTTCCCCTGAGGTCATACCCAGAACTATCATCAGAAGAAGATAAGTATTTAAAAAAAGAAGTCACATCCCATTTCCCCTGCTCTCTAGCATGGGACACTTTCATCCTCAATGGTCCTCTGATCTCTAAACTCTGACTCTGGAGACTTAATTAATAGACAAAGATGATGTTTAATTTTCACTTGTTTTTCATCAATAAGCATATTTGCTAATACTGATAGAACAATTACTATGTGCCATGTGCACACCAAGCTTCACAGTATGAATTCAACAGCTACTTTCTCAGCTGAAATCCCTGCAGATCATTCACATGAACAAGGTCTCATCTACGCAATCAGCTAACCCCAAATAAAAAGGACTTCCTCACTAGGACAGGGTTTTCTATTATCAAATATTCATGTCATTGTCCTACATATGAACCCTGAACCCAGTTATCTGAGAGCAGAGTATAGGAAGATAGGAAGTTCAGATGCCCCTTTCTTACTGCTACTGATTTGTTTTCTTTGCTGTGCTGGGCATGAACCTATGGTTTCTTGTCTGATAAACAAGTACTGCATCCCAAGTACAAGCTAAGTAGCCTAGGCTTTGAACTCACACTGTAGCTGAAATGGACCTTGACCTTGAATTCCTCCTGCATCAGCCTTAACTAATAGCTGGGATTACAGACCTATACCACCAGGCCCAGATCTTGTTTGTTTGAATTGATTGATTCAAGGAGTCTACACACAGTTAAAAGATCTAATTTGGAGATCGCCACCACTGTTTAATTGTGTAAAGACTATGTCCAGGTGTGTCCAACATTGACATAGACTGTACCACTATTGAAGTCAAACTTCAAGGAACTGTGTTGGCTATAGTCTAAACAAATTTCTCATCATGTGCCAGCCCCTTATACTTTAAAATGCTCTGTGAGATAATAGACTTGAAAATCTCAGAGGTGTACCATTTTGGAGGTCCTCTCTACTGTGCATGCATGAAAACACACACACACACACACACACACACACAGACGCAAGTGCTTTATTTCAAGGAAGGAGATAGATATTGCTGGATCTTGTAAACTTTCACAGAGGGTCATATTCAATAGACACTTGGTCAATTTGAAGAAATTGGCTACACACCTGGGATGGAATAAAAATTTCTATCTCATCTAACAGTATAATGAGAGTAAGTAGCCACATTCTCACCACTGCTCATCCTGTGGACCAACGTCTCTCATAGCCAGACCAGGAGACCATAGGTGTTAGATGTACCCAGTTGAGCTCTTGGGCAGTTTCTTAGCTCAAGCCTCAGCCTGCTCTTCAACAAACTTCTATGCCAGAGGACAAACACCCAAAGTACACAGGCAGTCACTGATAGATGGACTAATGTTAGAGAAACATCTCAAATACATTAAAACCCTGTAAAACACATTTTCAGTCATCTCTTAAAGACTAGAAAGCCAATGGGGCTAAGCAGATAGCTCAGTAGGTAACATGCTTGCGTGCAAACATGATGACCTGAGTCCAGTCCTCGGCATCCACAAAGTATGTCAGGTAGAGCAGCTGCACCTGTATCCCAAGTGCTGGAGGGGCAGAGACAGGAGGATCCCTGGATTTCACTGGTTGGCCTCATTTGCAAACTCCCAGGCCAATGTGAGACCTTGTCTCTAAAAGTCTCAAAAAGAGGTGGTCAGTCTTCCTAAGCATAACAAACACCTGAGGTGACACTAGCCTCCACACACACACATACACACACATACACCCACCCATGTGCATACACGTACATCCATGTGCATAAACATATACACATGCATGTCAGAGACACATGACACAAAATAGAAATACCTTATATGGTTATCTTTTTTGTTTGTTTTTGTTTTTTGGCTTTTCTTTTTTCTTTTTTTTTCATCTTCCATAGAATCATCCTAATTCAGTTAAGACTAAAATACTTCAACAGTAGCCTCAGGATAGAGGCTGTAAGTGAGAAAGAAAACCTGAAGGAGCAAGTAGTTCCTGTAGCAAGCTCAAGCAGCATGCAGTAGCAGCACTCTTCCAAACATTCTGGGTTAGGTCCATAACAAAGCCTCCTTCATAGCAAATAAACGTGGCTTGTCACCATGGCAAGCGAGGTTCTCTGGGGAGAGGAGAGGTGGTTACAGCCCACACTCCAGCCTGAGGGTTGCTCACATCTCTCACCCCCTGTGCACCTTACTAGTGACTGTTGGACAGCCATGATTTATAGAGAGCTGACACCACCAAGAAACTAAAGAGGATCCAGACATGAGCATTAATTTTATGCCCCAGCGACTGTGAGGTGAGTGACCAGGGCCAACTGGCATTATGTAATGCTTGTCTCAAAAGTTGAATTAAAAGTAGAGCAGCCCGGAGCAGAGAAGCCTCACAAGACCTGAATAGATGGAAAAAGAAGGCACACGGCACCGTTCTGTCTGAGATCAAACTGGAATCCAGGATCAAGGGCAAGACTTACATGAAGACAGAGAAAGAGGCAGAAAGAAACAGAGATGGAAAGCAAGAGGAAATGAATGGAATGCTATAGGTTTGTGGGAGGATTCTGGGGCGGCTATTCTCTGCCTCACAGTCCCTTCCTTTGATGACCTGTCTTGCTGAGAGCACCAGATAGAATAGAGCCCCGCTTTCCAGCAGGCCTGGGCTTCCATGCAGCACTCGTGAGCCATGAGCCCTATCACAAGCTACCTCATCTCTCAGAACGCCTGAGGCATGGGAACAAATCAACAAATTCTTTTGACTCCCTTTATAGCACAGTCCTTCACTTTCTTCTCTCTCTTGACTCTCTTCTTCTTACCCAGGACATCATTACTATTCATTCCATATAGTAACTTTTACATTTTCCATTTGGAGACAATCATCAAATGTAAGACCTGAAAATCTTTTATCCCTAATCAAATAAAAGGTATCTGCAACTGCATACAGAGTGCATGGTGATTCACAGTGAAATTCTGAATTATTTCCCCTGAACTCAGGAACAGGAAAAAGATGTCCAAGATCACCACTTCTATTCAACACTGTGGGGAGGTCATAACCTGTGCAATAAAGCAAGAAAATGAAATGAAAGGGATATAGAAATGAAAGGTATAAAACATAGTTCAATATTCACAGCTGGCGTGACAGTATGCAAAGAAAATCCAAATGAATCTAAAGATAATGTTAACAACAGAAATTGGAAAATGAATTATTTTGAATTCCCACATTAAATGACATCAAATTCCTGGGAATAATCTATATTGAAAGATATATAAGACCTATTCACCAAAATGAAATTTTAAAAAACATTAGAGCATCAATTTTCCCCATAGACTGATTTACATAACATATTTCCAACTGAGCATCCTAGCGGACGTTTTTGGTGAAATTGGAAGTTGATTCTAAAATGCACATTTAAATGCAAAGTTTGAGGAGATGGCTTAAAGTTTAAAGGGACTTGCTTTCACAATCCATTGGCACAGATTCAATCCCAAGCCACCCAAGTAAAGTCAAACAGGTGTTCGTTTGCAGTGGCAAGAGTCTCGGGTGTGCCTGCACACACATACAAACACACACACACACACACACACACACACACGCACGCACACACACACGCACACACACACACAAAACTTAAAAATAAAAGAAAATCTAAGACAATTGTGAAAGGGAAAGTGAAAAGGGCAAGAAGTAAGACTGAAAACTTAAAATACAAAACAATTACATAAATTATAAGGCTACAACATTATAACAGTGTAGAACTGGTGTTGTTAGTAAAGCTAAACTAATCGACCCAGCAGAGAATTCATTAATAGGCACACACAGGTAAAGATACCTGCAACAAAGGTACCTTTTTAATAAAAGATATTAAGTCAAAGAAATTTGACCAACTTCCTCACATCTTATACTCAGCACATAAAAAAAAAGAATTTCCAGATGGTTCATATGCCTAAATGTGAAGTTTAAAACAATAAAGTGTTTAGAATAAAAAACAGAAAATTTTGCAAAGGCAAATATTTTATACCAAAAGAAATAAATTACATTTCACTTAAATTAATAACATTCTCTTACAAAAATACACCATTAATAGAAGCTGCAGGCTCTTAATAAGAGATCTACAATACATGCATCTGGCAAAAACCTCAAACCTATAATATAAAGAGCTCTTACAAATGTACCTTTAAAATGTAAAATGTATTACAAAATGGACAAAATACTTGAACAGGCATTTTACTAAAGAGGTTCTCAAAATGACCATTGAGCATAATGAACAATGCTCAACCATTAATAAAATGACAAAGGTATTATATATTACCACACCTAAAAATGACTAAAATGAAAAAAGTATATAGGTGTTGGCAAGAAAGTGACACAATTGTAAATCTTGTGTGATTCTGGAAGGTGTGTAACTCATATAACCACTCTACAAAATTGTTTGGTAGTATTTTTTGAAGTCCACTCAATGACTCAGCCAGTTTTCTCTTGGGTTTATACCCAAGAGCAATGAGTGCATATGTCAAAAAAGAAAGTGTGTGATATGCATATAGCCAAAAAGTGTTTTAAATATGTATGTCCTTAGTTATATTACAACTAAATAACTTGGGCATATTCCTGCAGTGTAATGTTATACAGAAATAAATATAGCAAAGTGAAGCTGTCAACATACGCAAATCTCACAGATAATGCTAAGTGGGAGTAAGACAGACATCAAGGAGAACATACCATGCGCATCAACCTATTGCATTGTAACAAATTACTCCAAAATGAGTGTCTTAAAACAGTAGACATTTTATGTTTCTTGGTTTCTACTTGCCAGGAATTCAGATGAGGCTTAGCTGGGTCCTCCAGCAGAGATTTTCTCACAAGGCTCTGATCATGGTGTCAACCAGGCTGCAAAAATCTCCATGCTTAATTTGGAGAAGATGTACTTACGATGCCACCTCATAATCTCTAGGCCAAGGACATCCATTCTTCACTAGATGGTTCCAAGAGAACCTTACAGAACACAGCAGTAGGCTTCATCAGTGGAAGCAAGAAGGATCAGAGAGAATGAAAGCAAAATAAAAGCCATAGTCTCTTACGCCTAACACTTGGATAAAGAAAGTTAAAATGAGCACTTCTATGACTTTGCAATATTGTATTTATGATGACCAGGTTGCTGAACCCAGTCAACACCCAAGGAAGGAAAGTTCAGAAATGTCAGGAGGCAGAGACTTTCAGAGCCACGTTGGAGCCCTGTATAATAACTGCCTCCAACGCTGCATTAAAAGCCACTTACATGAATCTCAAGAACAACTGGCAAGGGCTGGAGAGATGCCTTAGAGGTTAAGCACTTGCCTGTGAAGCCTAAGAACCCCAGTTCAAGGCTCAACTCCCCAGGATCCACGTTAGCCAGATGCACAAGGGGGCGCACACATCTGGAGTTTGTTTGCAGTGGCCAGAGGCCCTGGTGCTCCCATTGCCTCTCTCTATCTGCCTCTTTTTCTCTGTCTGTCGCTCTCAAATAAATAAATAAAAATGAACAAAATTTAAAAAATACAAGAAGAACAACAGGCAAGACTTGGTACAAGGCAGCTGGTGAGCAAGGGTCATACAGGAGCTCTCCTGGGGTACCGTAAATGTTCATACATAAATTGTGTTTGGGTGCTGGAGAGATGACTCAGTGGTTAAGGTAACTGCTTGCAAAGCCTGATGACCTGGGTTCAATTCCACAACACCGACATAAAGACAGACATGCAAAGTGGCATATGCACCTGGAATTTGTTTGCAATGGCAAAAGACCCTGGTGTGTCCTTCCTCTCTCTCTCTCTCTCTCTCTCTCTCTCTCTCTCTCTCTCACTCTCTCTCTCACTCTCACTCTCACTCTCACTCTGGCTCTCTCCCTCTCTGTGTCCTTACAATAAACAAATATATTTAAATTTTGTTTGGGCAGTGGAGTAGAACCTGTATATTCATTTTGAAAACTCCATTGGTACACACACACAATATTTAAGCACTCTAGCTTCATTTCAAATAATTACTTACTTCTTATGGATACTCAATATTTATAGTGCTTCAACAACAATCGAAATGGCTGTCGATGGGATAGCTGCTAGAGAAGTGGGTTTTCTGTGCTACTGAAGATAAGTTGGTATAAGTTAAAGTCAGAGAATTATAACTTTCAGATATTACCTATAATCTCCACATTAACCACAAAGAAGACAGCCACAAAGTACAATGAATATCCCTCATCCAAAATGCTTTGCACCAGAAATATCCTGTATTTCACAGTTTTCATATTCTGGAATATTTGCATATATATATATGTAGATATATCAGGGATGAGACCCAAATATGCACAAAATTCATTCATTTTTTTTATATGCACCTACTATGTATGTCCTGAAGGCAATTTTCAACAACAGTTTTACTAATCTTGTGTGTTAAACAAAGTTTCATGTTGCAAAATTTACACTGTGCATCACATCTGCACTCACAAAGTTTTGGATTCTGAAGCACTTGAATTTCAGATGGATAGAGACCATGGTTGCACATCACCATGAACGTACTTAATACTGCTGAATTTGACACTTGAAACATGGCTAAGATGGAGCCACACTCAGTAGTAAGGGTATTTATTGCCTAGTATGCACAAGGCCCTTCATCCCATTGCTTGCATGCAAGGGGAAGAAAGCAACCGGTCAACTTGAGTATGTTTTATAAGAAAGCAATTCAAAATAGTACATTAATTAAAATGTTGGAGAAAAGGATCTAGTAGCCACCACTTTCCTTCCTTCTATATCTGAGGACTTGTGGCCCAATAAAGATGAACTAACTTCCGGGAGGTCACAGAGGCAGTTGTGAGTGACATGGCTGGTTCATAATGCTTGTGTCTACCACACAGAGCCGCCTCCTACACCCAGTCTGGGTTGAATTTACCCTCCAAGCAGCACCAGATCAATAGAACTGTTCTTGGAGGCTGGAGATTACACCTGCTTACTTTACTTACAGTCTAAGGTCAGGGTCACATGGAAAATATATCTCGAATATCTGCCTCAGTTCTCAGAACTGTTTCCTACTAGGAGTTAAGCCCCTTCAACTAAGGTGCCTGTAAATCTTGAGCAATTAAGATGCTAATCATTGTGATAGTTCTACTTCAAGTCTGAGGAAGCATAGAAATCATCTGGATTATAACTAAAGTGTCTCACTGAGATGGGAAAAAGTTTTACTTAAGTTTTGAGGGTAACACAAGTGGTGCATTTTGGCCATTTAATTATAGTTAACTTTGGTATGACAGATAGCATGATGAAACTTCACATATGCTCTCAAGTGAGCGTCAGCACCAACTCAATGGAGCAGGTAGTAAGCCATGTGCCCATGCTGTGGATGAAGGCTTTTAGACGCAGAGGACAACTAGCTGCCCCAACTTCGTGGACCTGTCAGAGAGTCAACCAGCACTCCAGGCCTTGCTTATCTCACATGAAGGCTATGGCTTTAATTTTCTGTGTGACTCCCAATGGATTACTTGAGGTAGGAAAGCACAAAAGCCACTTAGTAGCTCTCTATGTCAGTCATGAAAGGTTATGATGGATCCAATAAATTGGGTCCAGTAGGGTCCCCTTAACAGTTGCCTTTAGTAACTCTAGGTGCTCAGATAGTCAAGCACGGATTGGGATTGTAGGTGCATTTAGTATGGCTTAGTAATTAAAGTCTGCATGAGCATGTATGTACGCATGTGCATGCATGCACACACACACACTGTAATAACACTGTTCCAAACATAATGGTCTTTGGAGACCAGATAGAAACCTGTCTATTCTTCAGTCCTTGGAATGCCTTGAACTCAAGCAATAAGCACTTCTGAAAACCAGAAGAGTCCAAGAAACAAGTGACACAAATGTAGATGTTTCCTCAGACCTCACCATGACCAGGTGACATCCCAGGTGATGCACCTGGACAAGTTTCCAGAGTAATGCATGACCGAAGCCACAGCTCTCAGAACCCATAAAACAGTATATAGTGGACAACCCACAGACATGCACCACTGGTGCTATACGAAAATATGGCTCTGTCACAATAACTCAACCTAAAACATGAAGAGCTATGCAAGCAACAGCAGCAAAGAGCCGGTGTGCTACACAGGATAAGCTCTTTGCTCTGGTTTGCGTTATATCCTGTCTCTATTTAGTTACATTTTAATGCTTATTTGTTCATCTATGAGCCAAAGTTGGATAAGAAAAGTCTATGAGGCAATGTTTTCACTATGAAATCTCCAGACACTTTTTCTGTCAAAAGGAACTATACATTTATTTTGTAACAGACCTAGTATGCTCCTTGCATAAATGAAGATATAAGACAGATAAAAATCGTCTTCATTCAAGGACTTCATAGTGTATAAATCAAGAAAGGATAGAGTGGGCAGAAAGAACCTGGATGGAAGTAAGAGAGCTGCCAGTAAGACTCAGAATGGAGAAGACAAGTGCAGAAGCGGGGGTGTAAGAAGCTGGGACCCAGGCAGGTAGCAGTGGGCAGAAAATGGTGCTAGAGGTGGTGCCCAGCAAGGTACTAAAAGCAGCATGCATGACAACACGAGCCTGCATTCACAAGGGCACCTCCCATGTCACAGCCAGTCCCAATTTCAGTAACAGATGGAGTCCCACTCATACTCTGGTGCCTCCTAACTGAAATGCCATGCCTGCTTTCTTCATGACACCTGCCATAATTTTAACCATGTGTATTTTATACATACATTGTGTACATTCAACATGTATATGCATTATTTATATTGCATTGTTTCCCATACAGGTGCACACATAGCAGTTAAAAAAAAAAAAACTCATAAGCACAGTTCCTATGTGATCCCTCTAAATCTCAGCTCTGCCATTTTCCCAGTCATGTAACTTCAGGCGGGATCTTTAACCTTTTTGATCCAATACTTCATGAAGATTCTAAGAGGATCAAATGAGAAATATAAAATACAAGGTGACTCTCATGAAAGTTATTCAATCTCCCCTGACGCCTACTGAGCATAAACAGAATCCAGGGTCCACAATCCAGAAAAGCTCTCCCTCTACATCCTAGATGAGGTTTGTTCCAGCAGCCCCTGCTGAGCTCTCCATTCAAGGATTCTAACAGAAAAAAAAAAAAAAAATCCTATATTTCTGCCACCACTTGCTATTTGATGGGCCTTTCATCCATCCGGCAGTTTCAATCCTCTCCTATCCTCTCCTCCCCCTGCTGCCTGATGCTATGATGCCACAATCCAGTCTCTGTGACTTGGGGAAATGTTTCCATGGCGATGAGCAGTGATGTCATAAAGGAAGGATTGTTGCAGGGTTGAATGAAATCTGGCACCAGATGGACCCTGCCTCCTTATACAAGAGGGGCGGGAAATGATGCATGTGGGCACGTCCAGAAAATGGGAAACCAAATCACTCAGGGAACAGCAAAGGAGGACCAGAAGGAGAAAAAGCACCAGTCCCTACCCCCGCACACTAGCAGCCCTATCTGGAAAAGAGCATCAAAAACAAGAATCGCTTATCGCCCAAGAAAATCAAAGCAACAAAGCAGAAACAGCAGCATGTGGAGACTCCAGCTTCTGGTCTAGACAGACCCAAGTGGAAAGCAGCTTCTTTCCCCAGAAGCCCAGCCCTCATATGTCTACTGAATAAAGAGCCATGGACTCTTCCACACCAGAAGCTTAGACCGCAATGTGTGCTGGTTGTTCTACAAGTGAGATATCTTGACTTGGGACTTAACATGCATTTTAGAGTAGCAAGACTCACCAGAAAATAATAATAATAAAAATAGCCACTCCAGATTTTATCCCTAAAAGAAGTCAATCTCCATCATTGAATTTCCTAATGATGATTTTATAGTAAGATGATGCTGTTTGTCATATTTGGGCTCTTTCAAAAGCAAGACTGGCCTTGGGAAAGGAATTTCCATCAGCAGAACAATGTGGCTGGATGGATGGGGAAAGAACTTGACCCCGACAGGCAATGTGAGTAAAGATGTACTTGTTGCCTTGTCAAGGCCTAGTCGAGGCAGTCATGGTCACAGGCCAGGTGATTCTCTGTACCATGACGTTCTGGCCAGACTATAAGCGCCACCACGTAGGTCCTTTCCATGAAAGGTTTTGCTTGTCCCACATGAGAATGTCGGAGCCAGGACTTCAGTGCTCTTTCTCTAAGCAGCGAGCTTTCCAGAAAGCTTCTCTCCCAGAAAGTTTGAGTCTACAGCGACTTTCAAGCACAGGCACGGTGCATGTGTACTTGTACGGCCTTCATCATTATTTATGAACTAACTTCAAAGGGAAGTCATTTTCATCCAGGAAGCCTGACATATGCTCTTCCATGCCTACACAAGCATAGAGATAACTGCTCTCTTAAGATTCCAAGAAGCAAGAGGCACACCTTCAGATGTCAGTTTGGGCCATACCAAACCACTTACCATGTATCTGTCACAGAAAAGCCAGAAGGCCTGAAGGCTGCATTCCCAAGTCACTTTGTAGTCCCTAAGAATGCCACTGTCTTTAATGCTCACTTTCCTTAGTCCATCCTGTCCCTTTAGCTGAGAAGGGCTCTGACCAACTCCTTTCACAGTTCCTCCACCATAACAAGGCTAGTCCAAAATACCCACACCACCCTCTTCTGACTGCTTTCTTAAAGGCACCATCCCTCCACTAGCAAAATACACAGATCAAGGTAAAGGAAGGAAAGAAGCCAGAGATCTAAACCCAACAAAACTCTGCTAACTTTGGATATTACAATGCTAATTTAAATAGGTGTGTGTGTATGTGTGTGTGTGTGTGTGTACACTGTGGTATACAAATGTGTGTTCAGATACCCTAGACATGTGTGTAGTGCCAGAGGAGAATATTGGTTGTCCTCTTATCACTTATTCCTGTATTTCCTCCTTGAGACAAGGTCTCTCCCTCAAGTCGAGGTTGCTGTCAGTAAGCCCCAGTGATTCTCTGGTTTCTTTCCCCCACAGACTATGGCTACAGACATGTATGGCCATGCCCTGCTTTTTACGTGGGACCTGAGGAGTCTAACTTAGTGGATTACGGTCCAAGATGCTCTCATGCTTAAGAGATAAGTATTCTTAATGACTGAGCCATCTCCCCAGGCTCCTAAAACTAATTTTTAAAAGTAATTTGAGGGGAGGAGAGTGGCTGAGATAACGTACAAGGATCCCATCATGAACTCCCGAAGGAGCAATATGATGAAGCACGATTCCTGGGAGACTGCAGACTCTATTTCCTCCTCCTTGAAAACAGAGATGGATGGAAGTCTAGGCTTCGGATCCCAGGCCTTGCTTGCTGACTCCCTGAGGCAGCCAGTCCATTTTTCATGCCCTTAAACTGGAGCATGATACACTTCAAGAATTATTCCCTAAGGCTCTGTGCCACCCTCCTATGTTGGTATTGCCCCTTTCAGACTCACCTTAAAATCATCCCTCCTGGCCATTGCCCATACTGCATTCCAGGCCTGGACAAGCTTTCAAGATAAATGGAATTGCTGCCTGCATTTATAAATGACATGTCATCCAAAGATAGTCCACACTTCTCCCCAAATACCTCTGGGCCTACCCTTGGCCCCTGAGCCAGCAAAGGTCTCCCAAGTGTTGCCCAAGTGAAGCTAAATTCATTATTTTGCAAATGCGTCCCTCTGTACCAGTAAATTCTGTCACTCTCCTTGACCATGACAAATGTCAGGCATAAAAATTACCTTCAAAAATGTGTTAGGTCAAACAGCAAGCACGTTAAGAGAGGCCTGGGGAAGGTGAGAAGGCTGGAGAGTGGTGGAGATGGTCTTCCTGCCTGTGCAGTAGAAGAACAAAAGGAGAAAGTGGGGGGAGGGGAGGTGACCAGGATGGAGGAAAGGACTACTGGCTCATTCACCAGCAGCATACATGCGTTAAAAGTCTATCCTGGTTGCTCAGCAACCAAGGAAAAACATTTCACAATGCAAGGGGATAGTTGCACAAATGAATTAGACATTTCTGGAGTCACTGCTATAAATGACAACATACTTTGGTGGCCAGTGGTTCTCTTTTGAGGTGGAGGGGGTGTAGAGGGATGGCAGTGGAAGTCCTTTCCATTCTCTACCTGAACTTTGTTCCAGCAAATGCGAGTAGCATGGAAAAGGTGGAGCGAGTCATATGACCAGGTGTCAGTGATGCTGGGAGGGGCAGGTGATGGAGGGAACCCTGCTCTAGAAAAAAAGTTGAACTAAAGAACCAAAGGGCCTTTGAGGTCTATATTTTGTCCTTAATATTTAATCAAGTTTGCACTGTAGGATAAGAGGGGACAAGAAAAGGTGTTAATCCACACTCCGGTGGCCTGAAGGTAACTTAATTACCTGCCTCCCCCACCATCTTGTGGGGCAGCCCTTTGCTGTATTTAATTCCAGCAGTCTCCCGTGAAAGCAGGTAGACAGCAGTTGCTAGGAGTTTGTGTGGGAAATAGGATGTTTTGTTGGTGGTGGCCTTTTTCCCTCACTCAGCTTTGCTTCCTTAGTTGGCTTCCTTTAATTACAGCAGACCCCCCCCCCCACTGCTTGCTCAAATGATAGAGAGGACCACTACTGTGCATGTCACGGAGGAGAGGAGGCAATGGGCAAGAGGCACGGCTAGGGAAAGGGAACAGGATGAGGGACAGGAAGGAAGCCGCTCCCAGAGCAGGAAAAGAGAGGCAACGTGGGCTTCCTCTGATACTTCCAGCAGCAACTTGCTGGGTTCCCCCAGGCACAGTGCTGCCCTTCTCTGAGCCTTGGTTTTCCCTCCTTTACAGCAAGGAGAATGGGTTTGGTGGTGCATTACCACTGCCAACTAGTCCCATGCTCCCTTTCTCCATGGGACCAAGGTCTGCCTACAAATGCAACTGATGTCATCCCCTTGTGTCATCCCATCGTGATCTGACCCCACCTCGCCTCTGCCTCCCCAGGTCCCTACACACTGTGTTCCTTCTTGCCTCCTGCCTTCCAATCAGCCTACTCCTTGCAAAGGAACACCAAATCTCCAGTGCAAATACTCAGCACAGACTTCTAGAGAACAGGGGGAAGGAGAAGGGTCTAATCAGGAAAGGGTTGGAAGTGAAGACTTCCAGTATGAATTGAAGTACGCCATTCAGTCATGAGGAACTCTCAGGTCACGTAGGCCTACATGGGTCCACAGGTGTGGGACCTAGCCAGGTACTAAAGCCCCATCTTTGCCATGAGGCCCATAAACTTCATCAAGCCGCCATGAGGACTGGATCAGGCACAGAATGCAACAGCGATGGCTCAGTTCCAGGGACACAATAAATGCTCACTACATGCTGACCACTATTTTTATTAAATACCAGGATTCGAGAGTGAAATTAAAACTGACCTCTTCACATCTACCCAGTCCTTTTGCTTGAGTTCTCCCTGCCTCTTCCAACTCCCATGTTCTGAACATTGATGCCTAGTTGATTCATGTAGGAGACTCAATCACCTTCCATCTTTAAAAGGCCTTGTGCTTAGTTTCATCACCTGCTCAGCAAGTTGAATCCTATGCAATCTTAGCAACTCACACTCTTTCTGTAGTTTCCTCATCCAGAAAATAGGGATAGTAACATCTCCCAGCTCCTAAAGCTACTGCGAGGGGAAAATAAATAACATATTACACAATATGGAATCTGTATGTAGAGGTGCTTCACAAAATATAGGATACAGATTTCAAAGGCTTCATCTTTGTCCCCAACATTAGCTTGAATTTCTATCCTTCTAACTATCTATATTTACCTTAGATTTCAAGTTCCCAAAGAGAAAATCAAGATCAAGGCTAAACTCTCTTCGCCAGCTCCTACCAAATTGCAGAAGCACAACTGGGAACCTGCTCCCAGCATTTTACAGACTGCTTGTGGCGAGAAGACATGGACAGAACATATGCTCAAATCATGACTGCTCATCATTCACCACTCTTTTTCTGCATGGGTCAGTGGAAATGGTGTACGTGTGCATACGTGTGCTCACATGTATGTAGATGTGCATGCAAGTATGTGCATGTAGCTGTGGAGGGCCAGAGGTTGGTGTCAGGCATCTCCCTCGCCCGTCTTTACCGAGGCAGAGCTTGCTGACTTGTCTAGTCTAGCTGTTCAGCTTGCCTGGGGGATCTTCTATTTCTGCCGCCTGAGCACAGGGATCACACACAGGCCATCGTCCACGCCCGGCATTTATGTGAGTGCTAGGGATCTGAACTCTGGTCTTCAGGATTGCTTGACAAGTGCTTGATGCACTGAGCCATCTCCCCAGCCTCATCCTTCACTTCTTTTAGTGGCAACGGGTGCATTTGTGTCAGATCTCAGGTCTCTACAAGCCTTCCCCTCACTCAACCCCATGGCCCTGTTCCAGGAAGAAGAAGGAAAAGAGCTGGAGATGGGGATTCAGCTGTATGAAGATGAAGAGGATGAGGGAAGGCACTGCCTAAGAGGTGAAGATTTTCTGTCCTATGACGGAATCAGACCCGGATAAGAGTAATGTTTGCAGAACCCTGTGAGTGTATTGAGTGCCTCTGAACTGCACACTTAACATAGTTCTAATGGAAAATATTATATTAGATATTTTTAGATATATAAATAAATGTAAGTGAAGGGGAAAAAAAGCAAAATAAAACTCTCCCACAGCAAAGAAAATCCACCAAAAGAAGCCCTCTCCTCTCACCTCACAGGAACTCTTCAATGATCTGTCAGGAATAAGCCAAGAGATGGATATCTTGCTTAGTAATGGTGCTGGCCCATCTCTCCTGATACTGACCCTAAAGGTAGAAAATTTAGGCAACTCAAAGAGGTGCAGATTTTGTCTATCTCCATCCCTAAATCACTTTCCAAAGTATTGCCAGTAGACATAGAAGATTTTCATTTGCTATTAGATCTAATGCAAAAGGTTAAGACCACAGGGGGGAGGGAAATGAAGAGATAGCTCACAGAGATTCAAGACAGACTGTAAGAAGTAGGATGAAGTCTGTTAAAGTCTGAAAATGAGGAGGACCATTTTCAAAAAGGCACTTTAGTGACTTTAAAAGAGCCCCCAAGACACAAGGTGTGCGGCTATGGGAGTAGGTGCCTTCATGAGCCCCATTTCCAGAGTCTCCTGCTGTACTTTGATGGTGCTCTTCCACATCCCCTCTGAGAGCTATGAACATGGCTGGATAAGAATTCACCTTTCTCTGTCCCATCAGTATTTTTTTTGAACAGATCCTGCCTCAAGTTTATTTGTAGAAACGGCACAAGACACCTGTCATCTACAAACAGCCAACGGGGACATGGCAGTCCATCTGTCTTTGTATTGGTGGACGGAGAGCTTTACTGTGAGGTCTTCACACCTTTGGGAGCCTGAGGTGGAGCAGAAGGTTCAGCCTGGGTCCAGACCTCAGCTGAAGCTAGAGGTGGACCTGCAGCCTGGGCCTTGGGTTTTGTCTGGCAGAGCCTGCGACTCTTGGCAATGTAGGTACAAACACACTTCCCAAGCTTGGGGTGGGCGATGAAGACAAGTTTGCTGAGCTTGCAGCTGGGACCCTGGGGGGGAACATGGGCTTGGATGCTTGGGCTTTAGGAGGCCTTGACCATCGCCTTTGTGCTATTGGCCCGCATCTTTCTCGGGCCCTTCTTGTTGTGCTTCTTGGCGAAGCACATGTTCCTCAGGAACGTGGGGTCGACCCCCTTAGGAGATTCCTATTTTGGGGATCAGGGCTTCTCGATGCCATTTCCGGGACTTGTTGTGCACGGCTTGATTCCTGGACTTGGCATGTCTGCATGGCAGCTCAAGGCTTCCGAACTGCCAGGGACCAGAAGGAGCAGTATTTATTACCTGTTTGCCTCTTTTTTTGATTTTTAATATCACCATTCTAAAGAGGGTGTGATTTTGAGCATGTTTACATATACTTATTGACTAGTTGTTTTTGTTTTTTCTTTTGAGAAATGCATAGTCACATCATTTGTCCATTTTAATAGGGCTATCTAGGAGGAATGGATTATCATTGCATTGTTTGAGTGTCTCACATGTTTTGGATGTAAGTCCCTTGTCATATGAGTGTCAGACATAGGCAGGGCCCTGGGTTAAAAAGCAAACCTAAGCTGTCTGACACAAAGACTCCAGGCTATGGAGAGGCTGCAGCAGCCTAAACTGCCACTGGTCATATCTCTGGAACCAGACTGGCAGAGGAGCTCTTCCCCCCATCCTCAGGGGTTGGAGTGAGCTAGGATCCTCCCCCCACCTTTGGATCGCAGTGAGCCTGGACCCCCAAACAAAATCTCAGACCTCGAGATTGGCAGGAAGTAAGGCCACTTCATCTCCAAGCACGGGATACCTGGACATTCAGTTAAGACTTAGGTTTTGCCCATAGCCCTGTGGCCTTTGGCCAGATGCCTAGGAAACTCCTTATATGGTATTAGCCAGCACTTGTGCACAGCCCCTCCACCTGTACACTGTACCTTCCTGTTGCCATTGCCTAGGTGCTGGAATGTGTGTCCCCATATGCTAATTAGGCCTCAGCAAGGAACCTTGTGCATCCAATCCCCTTAGGACCCTCTTCCCACCCTCAACTGTTTAAAACCCATTTCCCTAATAATAAACCAAGAGATGTTCACTAAAACTGTCTCCCAAGAGTGATTCTCATGCACTCACAACCACAGTTGCCTGGGATACCTTGGAGAACCACGGCCGGCCCAAGGTCCCAGGAACCCACATATGAGTAGTGTTCAATTATAGATATAATAGAAAATCATATGGAGGTTCCTCAGAAAACTCAAAATAGAATGACTACAGGATGTAGCAATTCTAGGAAATAACATTAATGAACCAAAGAGAGACCTGTATCCCCATGGTTACAGTAGCACTATTCCTAATAGCCAAGTTAGGAAATCAACCATCAAGTGTCCATAAGGAGATGAATGAAAAAAGAAATGTGACATGCATACATCACATTTTCTCTCACACACACACAAATACATACATATATATATGTACATATACACACACACATATATATACATATAGATATACATACATATATATACATATATATATTGTATATATAAATATATACAAAAATTATTTAACCATCATAAAGGATGAATTCCATACAAAAAATATATACAAAATTATTTAGCCATAATGAAGGATGAATTCATGCCATTTTCAGCAACATGGATAGATAGCACTTGAAGACATTATCTTAAGTAGAATAAGACAGCACACAAAAAAGTGCCACATGTCCTCCTCATATGTAGAAGCTAAAAGATGCTAACTTTCTAGAATAGAAGAGCTTTTACCAGAGACTGGGAAATGTAGGGAGGAGGAGGAGTAGACAGAAGTTGAATAACACAGGAAAGTGCAGCCAGAGAGGGGGGAAACAAGTGCCTCCATTCTACAGCACAAGAGGGACTCAAGTTTACATGAATTATTACACGTCTCAAACAAGCTGGGCAGGAATCATTCAAACAAACAATCCCAGCCAAAGAAATGTTGGCTATTTGAGAAGATGGAAAATCAGTTACCCTGACTTGATCATTATCCACTACAGACATTTATTGAGTTATAACACTGTATCCCATAAGCAAGTACAATTATTTTGCATCAGTTGAAATGTCATTTTAAAGAAGCTTAAACTACCATTGTCTGGAGTTCAAAACAAAAGGAGGGTTGTGGTTAAACACTAGCTTAACCCTCTAGCTAATGCAGGACTGTCTCCTGCTATATGAGCTTCTTGGCAGGATTGGGGAAGGAAGGCTATTTCCTTCAGCCTCAGAGAAGGAACAAGACTGTGGGATACCTTTATCCTCCCCTTAAGGCAGTTTCACAGCAAGGCAGGAAAATGGAAGGACCTCTTTTTATATAAACATGACCACTTTTAACTAATTTTAGACTATCTCTTACCATTGGGTAGGTGTCTTGAAAGCATTTTAAATTCATTAAATGCTCATAGCAATCAGCAAGGTGAAGAAGACAATTGATGTTATAAAGGAGAGGATGAGATTTCAAAAGTGTGCCTTGCCCAGGGCCACAGACATGGCTAATTAATAATAGAACTAAGATTCAAAGTCATGTCTCTATGACCCAAACATGGCTCTCCCTGCTAAAGAGGTCCATCTATACCCCCAATCCATGTATTTATCCATCCCTCCAGGGCTATCTTCTGGAAATAACAGCTCTATAAGTTGAAACTACTCTAGGACAGCACTGGGTACTGCAGAAAGAGCACAGGACTAGTCTAGAAGAGCACTGGGTAATGCAGACAGAGCAAAGGACTAGGAGTCAAGAAGCCAGGTACTGAGGAGGCTGCTTCTACCACCTTGATGAAAATGGAAACTCAACAATCTCTCTTGGTTTTTTTTGTTTGTTTGTTTGTTGTTGTTTGTTTGTTTGTTTGTTTTGTATTCCGAGGTAGGGTTTCACTTTAGCTCAGTCTGACCTACAAGTCACTATGCAGTCTCAGGGTGGCCTCAAGCTCATGGTGATCCTCCTACCCCTGCCTCCCAAGTGCTGGGATTAAAGGCGTGCGCCACCATGGCCCAGCCCTCTTGGCCACACTTTTAACATTAAAAAAATGTCATTATATCACTTTCCATATTATTTATATGTTAAGAAGACCTCAGAAAAAACAATCCTTTACCCAAAGCAATGACTCCAATGGTGGCTTTTCTGAGTGAAAATTGAATATCAAATACAAATTCCTCCCTAGACCCCCTCAATATCTCATCACAAGTATTAGCAACCTCTATTATCTATTAACAATGGCATTTGCTTAAGTATGACTGTACATTTATAGTTTATAATGAACTTTTCAGTATATGGTTATATTTTGATGTCTGCAATTACTAAACAGACAAGATGCATCTCAGATGATGACTAACTAGGGCCAGCATTTCATAATGCTGGTGGATGGTGATGGGAAGGCTAGCCTTCCACTTCAATTCAGCCACAACTGAAAGGAATGTCACTAGGTGTGACCTTAAATTCAGATCCAGAGTCCCCTTGGAGCACAAGCCAATTCAGGGAACCACTATAAAGCTATCAACATCACCACCACCACCACCATCTGCAACAGCCTTCCTGAAGCATGTATCACACACGATGTAATAATTACTAGGGTGAGTAATAAAGGATACAAGTGCTGCTTTAAGTGCATTTACAGAAGATACTAGCTCTGTCTAGAAGCATGCACTCATGTGTGCACCCACATGGCCTCTCCAACATTCCCTCATTCATCTCGGCTTCTGGAGAAGGCACAATGGGTAAGTCCTTTCTCACCAGACATGCTTCCTTCCACATTCCTCGATCTGCCAGTGCATGGGGCTTCTTAGCTGACACAGGGGAATCATCTGCGAACAAGCACTTTCCTCTATTGCCTGCCTATGTTCAGGTTGTGACAATGATGTTTCATACAATACAATCAACTCTGGCCCCAACTCCATTTCTTTAAAAATTCATCTCTGCACAAGAAATGATAGAAAATGCAAAACAAAACCAGAAGGGGAAAAAGGCAATCTTGAAATGAATTTGACTGCAGAAGCTCGTGTTCCTGCAGGCATAGCAGATATTAATAATTCAACAAAATATTACAGTAATTACTATACTTTGTAAAATCACAACAGTGCACTTTAGCACAACTCTTACCAATCTCTCTGCAACTGCTACTAATAAATAAATCACAACTCCTTATATTAAATTTGTTGTCAAAAAGCTAAATATTTCATCCAGACTAATATGTTTTAAATAATCACTCAAGTCCAAGTAAAACCCTGGCCCTGCCTTTCTGGAATCCTGTTTCATGTGAAATCCCATCTTGCTAACTAGAGATGTAGTTGGCTTGATGCAGGCTGCTGGTAGAGAGAAGTCATCAAGACAGCAGCAGAGTCATCCTGCAAGCTACACAACTGACCAGGCAGGATGTTCCCACTGATGTAACAGTAGCATGACTATTATGCTATCAACTGGAATTCATGCTTGGTACAGAACAAAAGCCAAAACCCTATGACCCATGGGAAGGCCATAGATCCTAGTGGGCAAACCACTTCTGTTGTTTGAGTAAATGATATGTTATGACCTGCAATTTGTCCTCTAAGTATTCATATTATGTTTCTGCCTGTAGATTAGTGATGTTCCCACCTTTGGTCAGAGAAGCTTCTTTATGAAGACGGTGGTGACTACTAAGGAGATTCAAAACTTTCCAAAGTACTAAGACTATATGAATGTTGCTGAGTACTCAGTGCTAAATGAGACATCTTTATCCCACCATCCAGGCTCCAAGAACATTGGAAGAGAGGGGAAAGAATGTAAGAGCTGTGAATGCTAAGAAATCCCTTGAAATGCTGTCTTTCATATATGAAGTGAGTGACCTCACAGTGTCTATCATTACCTACAAAAGACTTGAACAATATTTAATCATGGATGATGGAGAAGGGGGAGCAGAAAGACATAAAATAGAAGAGGGGGTAGGTAGAAGAACGGATTCAGGGGACAAAGGAAGGAGAACAATGGGAGGAGGTTATAATCAAAATAATTTTGTTCATGTTTGAAAATGGCAACAAAGAGTTTTTTAGAAACTGAGTATTGGGACTTGAAGACCTCCATTGAGAGACATGAGTACCACTGAGCCAGAATACACTGATAATCAGATTGAGTTGAGGAAAAAGTGAGAAGAGATGAGAAGGGATGGTTAATTCTTTTGGACCACAAATCTGACCCACTGACTGTAAACTGGTAGCAAGTAACCATAAAAAATACATGCCTAAGGATAGCCCTGAGTGTGTATACAAGAGATCTTTGAAATACATATGGGCCACACTTTACACTGTAATTATATTCATACAAGTTTAGTATATAACAGGATTCAAGTCCTGGTGATTTTGATCTCCATTATCAATTAGCTTTGGTACAAAATAAATAACCTGAATCTCTCAATCATTCTGACAAAATTCATGACACCTGGTGATTGGCTGATCACAGATGGGCTCAGCTGAGCAGTTGTGCTGCTTGCTACCTGCCACACAGAGCCAGGCTGAGCTAAACTGAACTGGACTTGCCTAGGAGTAGCTATGCACTGTGTGTCTCTCATCTCTCACCCTCTCAAGGCCAGGGGGATAACTTTGGTGTGCTTTTCTCATGACCACTGCAGAAATGCAAGACAGCTAATGGAAACAAACATGCTTCTTGACAAATAAGCTTAAGACGGGCACAGTGTCACTTCTACCTTGTGTCAGTAACTTTCTCCATACTGAGACAAAATACCTGCTCAGATGCAACTTCAGACTTCAACTTCTGAAGTTTCATTCAGCTTACAGTTTCCAGGGGAAGTTTTATCATATCAGGGAATCAATGACAGGCCAGAGTGAGGAGCCAAAGTCACTTTGTCTGGGCAATCAGGCAGCCCAGAATGAATTGGACTTAGAGACTCTCACCGCCCTTGACCCAATTCCTCTAGCAAGGCTCCACATCTTAAAATTCTACAACATTCCTGAACAGTGCTACCAGCTAAGGACCAAGTTTTATAACACAGGAGCTTATGAGGGGATGTTCGTTATACATTCAAACTACCACACAACTCTTCTCTTAGTGACCACATGGAGACACAGTAACATAAGCAAAAATATCAACATAGGAAGGCAAGGGGACTATGAAATAGAAATCAATACAGATTAGAATATTCAACTAAAGGGCTAGAATATATCAATACTATTATGGAAAGGCAATTTTTTTCTTCTTTCCATAAGGAAAACACAGCAAGTAGAAAGACCACTGGGGGGCAGGAAGCTATCTGAGAAACTTATAGTCCTGGTGGCACAGGTTTATAATCCAGCTACCTGAGAAGCAGAAGCAATAGGAAGTCAAGTTCAAGGTCTGCTTGAGATGGAGGGAAAGAAGGAAGGAAGGGAATGAGGGAAGAAGACAATGAGGAGGGAGGGAATGAAGGAGTGTAGATGAATTATAACCTAAATTTTATAGAGCAGAATTATCAACAAATGTACATAGGATATACTATTAACCTCAAAGTCAAATTATGCATTGTACAATAACAAACCATTTGGTGATAAATGGTGACATAATTATCATGTTACTAGATATTGCTGGAGATGTTTTACATATGTAAATAATCACACTATTAGATTTTGTTGGAGATATATATAATTTCCCACGCCTGAAATCATGAAGCTTTAAGGTGCTAAATATACCACATGTTTTGTATGCTGTATTTCTAGCCACAAACTGGGTGCTAAAGAAATGAGGCAGAGCAATCAATACAGGTCAAGTTCTGGAACAAATGTTTTTTTATAAACATCAAATTACACTCCCATCTGGGAATTTTATTGTATCAGATGTGACTGGAAATAAATTGTGCATCATGCTTGGAATAAGAATGTGGAATGTTTTAATAGCAGGGTACATGAGTTAGTGAAAGTGTTTCATGTTTGTTGAGAAAGCAGAGGAAGGAAGAAACTCTACATAGTCTCAGTATGGTGGCAAGGGGCCCTCCAGCCCCTTCAGGAATAAAGGTAAGGGAGAGTAAACTAACCCTTATGTACATATCACCCAGTATTCCTTTCAAACTTCTCCCATGTGCAGCATCTCATCACTTAAGTGTGGCATAATGGGAGCAAACAGGAATGTCCCCATTTCACACATACATAAATGGCTGACCTAATATCACATCTAGCTTGCTGTGACAATGGGCCTGCACTGTCTCATACAACTCTTTCATTTTATAGATAAGGGAAAAAATTCCAAGGCAAGTCAAATACCTTCATTAGCACTGCACTATGCCAATAAATTATTGAATAAATCAGCCAGAGAATGAATGGAAATGCATCAGCTTTGAGATAAGACCAATCTTTTCATGCTGGAAGTGTTTTCCAACTTTTAAAATCAAAGCTCCAGGGCTGGAGAGATGGCTAAGCAGTTAAGCACTTGCCTGTGAAGCCTAAGGACCCTGGTTTGAGGCTCAATTCCCCAGGACCCACGTTAGCCAGATGCACAAGGGGACGCATGCTTTTGGAGTTCATTTGCAGTGGCTGGAAGCCCTGGCACACCCACTCTCCTCTCTCACTCTCTCTGCCTCTTTCTCTCTCTGTCTGTCGCTCTCAAATAAATAAAAATAAACAAAAAAATTTTTTTTAATTTTAAAAAAGCAAAGCTCCAGACATTCTCCTTACTCTTAATGTGTCATCTGCAAAAAGAAAAAAAAATACTCACAACTTCACTCATAGATTATTTCCATACCTGGGAAGGTCCACATTTCCATATACCTGGTAAGCAGGTGACTTACTGCAGAAAATATAAATCATCCAGAGAGCCCCAATCTCAAGGCAATATACTCTCCAACATATTATGCTGCCTCTCAGTGATGGAATCTTAGACAGGATGAGTTAAATGTGAGCTCAGTTTCATACTGCCAATTACAATGAAGTCAAAAAAAAAAAACAAAAAGAATTGTACATCATATTCCCAAGTAAAAGTCCAAATGTTAGGGAGACTTTGGGTATTGTGAAGACCAAACACATATTCCAGGAGTAAGGTGAGCCCCTTATCCCTGACAAAAATGACACTAAAAACTATTTTAGAAACATATGATACCTCCTAGAAGTTACAAAGTCCCTGCCCTTCAATAAACCCTAAGCTATGGCCCTTTATTCTGTCTGATGCCATCTCAAAAGGCGAACCATCTCAGACCCAGGGCCAATGACTCCAACTCCCTGTGTGTTTTATGTACATCCCCCTAGGGTGGGGCTCTAAGCAGGATGTTAAGAGTTTGAGAAAAGTCTATATCTTAATATAATAGACAGTTTTATGTGTCACCCTAATAAGGCCATAGGGGATCCAGATGTCTGGTTGAACATTATTCTGACAGTATCTGTGAGGATGATTCTGGATAATGTTACCATCTGGAGCAGCAGAGTGAATAATGTAGATTGTCTTCTCCCACATAGGTGGACCTTGTCCAATCCATTGAAGGGCTAAACAGAATAAAAGATTTTTTTCTCACTGGTGAACTGGGGCATCGGTCTTCTTCTGCCTCCAGACTTGGACTTGGTCTAAAATGTACACCATTATCTCTTTTGTTGCTCAGCTTTGACTTAGATCAGAACTATACCATTGACTCTCCCATGTCTACAGTTTTCCAACAACACACCATTGAAATTTCTGCCCCCATAACAGCAAACATCAATTCCCCATAGTAAACTTATCCACATATATTATAGGGTCAGTTTCTGTAGAAAAGTCAAACTCAGGCTGGAGAGACGGCTCAGTGGTTAAAGGCATTTCTTTTCAAAGCCAGATAACCGAGGCTTGATTCCACAGTACCTACCTAAAGCCAGATGCACAAAGTGGCACATGTGTCTGGAGTTCATTTGCAGTGGCAAGAGTCCCTGCTGCATCCAATATTCTCTATTTCTCTTTTTCTCAAATAAATAAATTTAAAAAATTGTTTCAAAATATCTTTGGTGGGGTTATTGGTATTCACTGGGGGGCCCAAGAGCACAGGGGGAAGGAGACCAACACAGAGAAAAATCAACGCCTACCAAATCAGAGAGCCCCAGAGGCCCCCAACACCTCATCACTGAAGCAGACCAAAAATGAACCCAACAGAGCTCAGGGAAATTTTGCAGAAGAGGGCATGGAAAGAATGTCAGAGCCACATGTTGGGTCCTGATATACAGAAACATTTATCATACCAATAACTGTGGGCTAACTCCACAATGCACGACCCATATACCTCAACAAGGAGGGGCCAATGGGGAGGGGTAGGTCACGGATGAGCCTAATAATGGTACCAAACTGCCTGTACTTGCAGAATAGAAAACTAATTTTAAAAAAAGAAAAGAAACTAAAAAAAAAAAAACCTCAATTTCTCTTAAATGAACCTTATGAACTATACAGTGTTTTCCATATGAGTACATGTTTCATACTCCCTAAATGTTTACAACTCTGCTCTAGCCTTCTTTCTAGATCCCAATTTCCCTTAAGCAAACCTCACAATTTGTGATTTCTCCCTAAGTAAATGTAATAACTCATAATAAATAAATAAATAAATATTTAAAAAATTTTTAAATGAAAAAAATATTTGTTTATTTTTATTTATTTATTTTAAAGTGACAGACAGAGAGAGAAAGAGACAGAAAAAGAGAGAGAATGGGCGCGCCAGGGCCTCCAGCCACTGCAAACAAACTCCAGGTGCGTGTGCCCCCTTGTGCATCTGGCTAACGTGTTTCCAGGGGAATCGAGCCTCGAACCGGGATCCTCAGGCTTCACAGGCAAGCATTTAACTGCTAAGCCATCTCTCTAGCCATAAAACATATTTTTAAGAAAGAAAAATCAAACTAGCAGACTTAGAAATAAGTTAAATATCTTAGCTAAGGCTCCTCCAGAAACATATTCCCCACTGCTCTCTAAGAAGAGTGGATATACACACTTCAATATATTATCCTAATGACTAAGCTTATCTCCTTTTATTCAAACTGTTCTCACTCTTGGTTGGAGAATCTGTTCTATTTTACAGATGGAGAAGAATACAGAGGAGAACAAGGACACATCAACATCAAGAAGAGAAAGCTGACTTGCTACCAGGAGATGGGTCACCTTCACCTCATTTGTCTGGGCTCAGATGTCATTATAGGGGAAGCAGTGACACAGATCCTGCTCTCATGACTAGCCTGAAAATCAGTTCCAGAGAAATGGAGAGAGACACTGCGCTCACTAAAACTTCATAAAAACAGAAACCCTGAGGCTACAGAGAAAGCAACACTAAATCAGAACCCTATCATCCCCACCAAGGCTCAGGGATCATGGAAGAGGGGAGGGAAAGACTGTAAGAGTCTTAGAGTGGGTGGGAATAGCCCAAGACACCATGTTTTCCCTACCCCTGCAGAGACTGACTGAGACCTCTTGGGCCCCACAATGAATACCAATAACCCCACCAAAGATATTTTGAAACAACTTTTTAATTAAGTAATTACAGTGTGATGTGATCTTTAAAAAAAAAAAAAAAAAAAAACCTGTTAGGAAAGCAGGGAAGAGAAATTAGGAAATTGGGGAGGAAGCCAGACAAGAAGCGAACAAGTTAGCACGGTAAGTGGGCTTAACCGCACTGGAACTCAAGGGTACTAAGGAAACCCAGCTTCAGAGCAGACGTACCCCAAAGGACATGGGCGCTGTGTACTTACATGCCAGCTCCCGCCAGTAACTCTCTGATGGTCATTAATGCCTTTACTTTCTTAACCTGTGCTCCGGATTACAAAAGTATAGCTCCAGTGTCCACAGGAAGCACTTGGACGAACAGCCCCTCTTGCTTGTGGTTGGAAGTCATGCCAGCATATGAAAAATGTCCTGGAAATGGATAGATTACCAAGAAATCTGCCACCAAAGAAGACACATAACCTATCCCATCTTTCATCTTGGCAGATAACACAAACATTCTTAACCAATAAAAAGTAGCCAATTGTGCTATACATTTCTTGGTCATCATTTCTAAGATTCGCAACAACCTTGCAAGTAAAGCATTATCCTCGTTTTGTGGCCAGTAAAACTACAGCATAGAGACTTGTTCAAGTTAATATTGCTTAGGGCTTTATAACAGAAAGACAGTGAATTCTGAGAATCAAGTTCGTTTTCTAGCATGACTAATACTAAAAGCAATATATGAGATGAGTAACTCTTTTTCCTCTAAGAATGTTTTCTTCCAGCACCACCACCCTGAGAACAAACTTCTCTTATACCCCCAGTTTCATAGTCTCAAAACTCTGATGGTAGATCAGTCTCCCTCCCAGCCCAATGCAATCACATCTGCTATGGCAGCTTGATCTCTTCTTCTAGTCCAAGTTCTGAAAAACAAAAGTCCCATTGATTGCTCTCCATCTCCCCTAAAAAATACATCTTAAAAAAGGAGGAGCTCAGGCTACAGAGATGGCTAAGTGGTTACGGCACTTTCCTGCAAAGCCTAATAACTCTAGTTCAATTCCCCAGTAAAGTCAGATGCACAAAAGGGAGTCCCCTTGCAGTGGATGGAGGTCCTGGCATACCCTTTCTCTCTGTATGTCTCTCTTCTCCTTGTTTGCAAATAAATATTTGTTTAAAAGGAGCTCGGGGCTGGAGAGATGGCTTAGCTATTAAGACACTTGCCTATGAAGCCTAAGAATGCATGTTCAAATCTCCAGGTCCCATGTAACCAGACACACAGTGACGCAAGTGTGCAATGTCGCACATGTGCACAAGAGGGCACATGTGTCTGGAGTTGGTTCACAATGGTTGAAAGGCCCTAGCGTGCCCATTCTCTCTCACTCTCTCTCTTCCAAAAAAATAAAAGGAGCTCATTTCCTATGTAGCAAAGTAATCTTTGACAAGATTTTAACCATGTGGAAGGAAAACTGCCTACCTCACAATAGATGCCAAAAAGGCTTTGTTGAGAGGAGTGAACCAGGCATCTGGGACCTGAAAAAAATTAGGAGGGCAGCTGCAATCTTACAAGGGTACAAACCTAAGGCCTGGGGACAGCTACAGCTAGACAGATTCTTCTGCAATCCTAAGGCATTCATATTTGCACCTAGGTGGTGTTAAGTATTTAAGAAGGTACCCATTCTGTTCAACTCAGTAAGCTTCCATTAGCAGACCACCGCATATGTGAGAATGTGGAGGTACTAGGGGATAAAATGTAATAGAGATGGAAAATCCAAGACTAGGCAACACCCCAAGATGGAGCAATTTGCAGTCTTACTTCAAGCCTTTTGGGTTGAGCATTCGACTTTTCTTTCTACAGGAAGAAGGCAAGATGATCAACCCCCAGGACTTAACTGCCATACTGCCAACCAATTAGTCATTGTGAACTGCCCAACAGTCTTATTCAATCAATTCACATACTGGATACTTCTTCTCACTTTCTTTCCTATGGAACAATTCCCTGCACAACCGATTTTTTTTTTTTCATTATTTTATCCTATTTATTTTCATGACTTTCCCAGGGCAGCACGCCCTCTAGTGTCTGTGTAGGGATGTCAGGTTCCACTCACTCCTGGTACATGTGTGAAGGCTAAACCGGAACACAAGTCAGTAACTAGATATTCGTAGATCACCACAAATCTAAGAGTGGATTTCGCTGGTGTTATCGGTCTGAACAAGAAGGTAAAGACCTGCAGACCTTGTACAAAGTTCTTGCCTGTGGTTGGTTCCCTTTCACAGAGCATGTGATGATCCAGTCAAGAAAGGGACAAAAGGGACATGGAGCATCCGGTCCATCCTGACTCGGATGTAGACAAGTCTCTGACAGTGACGGCTCTGTGCCTCATCCAGCCCCAGCACTTAGTGTCCTCCTATTTTCTTAATTTTACACCCTGGATTCACTTTCTCCAAGAGGTCTCCCATGAGTCCCATCTTTCCATCTCTCTGGATCCTTAACCCTCCATGGAATGAAAACCCTGGGGGGGAAAAAATGTTCAATTTGCATGCCAGTAATGAATGTAGTTTATAACTGATTCTATCCAACATCACTCTAACCAATTCTATTGCAAATTCTGTCTGTGTTAAGAAACCAGACCCCCAGTTACTCCCTTTAGATCTAGTCCACTGTCCACTTGAGCAGTACATGGAAACCAGAGACCTGCTTGAGGACAGAGGATATGGGAGGTGGCTAAAATGAACATCTTGCTAAAGCTTGGAAGGCTTTCCCATCAACTCCCTGGGGAATTGTGGCTCCTCCCTTCATTGCAATTTTTTTCATTTGAAAACCAAAAATAAGGGCCTTTCTGGATGTGGAAAAAATTACTATTCCAAATGAAAAATGTCTTGAGGGCTTACAACATATGGATGAGGTTTTTCTTTTAATCTCTCTGCCATATACAATCTCATTTAAAATCCTCTCAACAACACAAGGTGAGAGGTATCATCACTCCTTTTCATATATATAGTGAGAACAGACTACTATTTTCCCAGTGCCACACAGATATTCAGAGACTGAAGGAGGATTTGAGCCCAGATTTCTCAGTCCAGAATCTATTTCCAACATTTCCAGTCTATCCATTCTCAGCAAAAATCTTGAAGACAAATGAATCTAAGTGATAGCACCCTGCTACAAGTATGAATTCATACATTCTGAATCTTCTAAATCATACCATTTACCCATGCTAAATAACCCCACAATACATAGCAAGCAATGTCCATGATTATTCTACCTATTTGCAGAACCAGATTTTCATTTAAGCTAGGTTAGCTCTAGTGTATGTCAAAAGATAGATCACTACTTACTCATGGGCACAGTTTTACTGACCAATAGCCATGAAAGGCTGGCCCTACTGTTGGCTTACCAGCCCTTTCCTCCACCAAGAAGAAATGCTTCCTGTCTCCCAGCATAGACCAAACAGCAAAAATTTGCACGACACTGAAAGTTCTTAGATGTGTTACCTTTTTCTGAATTTATTCGTGTCCTATAAACAACAGCATTTCTAGAAATACTTAAACTCAAACAATCAAAACAAACTAACAAAATGATCTTACAGATGCAACCAAGCTTGATTTGCTTACTACTTCAAATAACTAGGTGACTTACAGAGGTCCCCGCCAACAGTGGTTAGTACCATACAGTTCATCCCACGTAAAGGACTTCTCGTTTATCTCCTGTAACCACTGCAGTGGGTGGACACGGGGCAAGTTACAGTATGAGTGTGAAATATCTGCCACAAGCTTGTGTCTCTGAACACTTGGCTCACAGCTGGTGGCTGTGTTTTTGGGAGGCTGTGGAAACTCTGAGTGGGAAAAACTGGCTTTCAGACATGGATCACTGGGGGTGGATCACTGAGGGTTATAACATGGCCCTGCTTCCTGGCTGAGTTCTCTGCTTCCTGGCTGGCCACCACGATGTGACCAGCCACCTCCTATGCCATGCCTCTCCCATCATCTGTACTGTCTCCTCTTAATAGTAAGCCAAAATAAATCCTTCTTCCCTTCAGTTTCTTCTGATGGGAATGTGTTTATAACAATGAGAAAAATGGTCCGTAAAGGAAAATATCTATTCCTATCCTCATGTGTAGCCATTCTAGTTCTCAAAGACCCTATGTATAAAATAGGCAGCACCCTACCTTATCTGAGTGAAAGTATGCAAAACCTCCAGGTAGGACAATGGTACATTAACCCAGGGGGAAAGAGAAAAGCAGGCATGAACAGAGGAAGGCTATTCTGAGAGGAAAGGACAGCGGGGTTCCGGCTGTCGCATGTGATGTGGCCATCTCAGCCTCACACCCTCATCTCCATGCTGCGTGATCGGGTGAGGACAAGTCCCAAGGGCACGTCCAGCCTCGGCGTTCTGTGCATCTCTGCTGCCTGCAGTATTCCCCTCGGTGACGATCTCCCCTCTGAGCTCACAGCCTCAAACAATCACTTGACAATTAACCACATATCACCTCGTGGCATCCGTCTTGTTGTTGTGTGTTATTTAACTTTCCAGAAGAGCAGGCTCACATCCAAAGCATACTGGAAGAACTCTGAGGCACATCCTGCCAGGTCCTTGTCTGTCTTCCCTCCATCAAGTTCCTACCAAACTCCAGTACCCACAACAATCGCACACAGACAGAAAACACTCACCAAATGGCTGTGAAGCCTATGCGAGTGTGCACGGGGCTCAGAAGCACATGAGAAGGACCAGAACTGTAAGCTTGTCCTTATCTCTATCCACTGTGCAGGATATCATTGAATTTTATGTTAAAATTTGAATATGAAAACTTAATTTACATATTAATAACTTATTAATAGTCGATGTTATTAAGAAATGGAGTTAACCTGTTTGTCATCTTATGGAAAAAATGATTTCCCCTTCCTCCATTGTTGAGGCATGGTCCAGCTAGCGACTCGATATCACCAAGCTATTTGGCACACTGTGCCACATGCTACACGCCACACATAAAAAGAGCAGAACCCACACTGGTGGCAGAGAGCATTGCTGATTTTACTACTTCATCCCTCACCTCCAGAACACTAAAACAATACAAGGCTGAAGTAACCAAAGAGAAAATTAAAAGTGATCAAGTGTGTGACAAAGTCTTTATAACATTTTATAAACAACCTGGAAAAAAAAGTGAAATGAATGCTGCCTGGGAAGATTTTATACAGGTCTGTGCTCGAATCTTAAACTGAGTAGTGAATAATGGGTGTGCCATCATAGAAGAGGGTGTCTTAAGGGGATGAGGCCTTGGAGCAATGCTGGAGTCAAGCAAGACCTGGAGGACATTGGAGAAGCTGCTCTGGCTACAGTGGAGCTGTGGATCTTGGGATTGGCAAGTCCAGTTGCAGAGGAGGACCCAGAATCCACAAGCGAAGGACCATGAATTCCACACCAAAGAACTCTGGATGTGAATTCAAGAAAAGAACTCTGGATGTGAATTCAAGAAGTCAGAGGTTCATCCTCGAGATAAGAGTGTAGATATGTCAGAAGAAACCAATCCGGGTTAAAACCATTGTTGCAGTCCGGTTTGCAATGCTGTTAGAAATCACCCAACCAAGAGCAGCTTCTGGGAAAAAGAGATTTATTTTGGCTTACAGGCTCGAGGGGAAGCTCCATGATGGCAGGGGAAAACGATGGCATGAGCAGAGGGTGGACATCACCCCCTGGCCAACAGAAGGTGGGTGCCAGCAACAGGAGGGTGTGCCAAACACTGGCATGGGGAACCTGGCTATAAAGCCCTTAAGCCCGCCCCCAACAATACACTGCCTCCAGGAGGCATTAATTCCCAAATATCCATCAGCTGGGAACCTAGCATTCAGAACACCTAAGTTTACGGGGGACACCTGAATCAAACCACCACAACCATCAAATTATGAATTCATCTTGACCGCATACAATGGTTTCAAACTCCATGAAAGTGGGAACTGTCACTCATTCGCCCCACTTAACTAAACATTACTAAGTATCTACAATGTGTGAGATAGAGTGTCCTCTGCCTCCCCTGTCTATCAACAATGACAGTCTCCATCCAGACCCTTACGCCAGTCACCCACACACCAAGAATATAACCATGGTTAGCCAAATTCTTTGTACACCCCAAAGCCAGTTCTGCATTTTTCACCTCTACTTGCATGAGGTCTCTTGTCTCCCAAATTTGCTTTCAACCTTTTTGCACATTCTTCTACAAAGGCAGTGTCTTTTTTGCCACCCAAGAGGCAATAGGAAGGCAGACGGCAGGCAGGTCAAACCACAGGCCTCAGGTAGCTTGCCCATCTGCATGTAGCTCTGGATGAACTACCAGCTTTCAGACACCGACCTCGTGTTTGGCTTCTTGTGGCATTACTCAAGGCCCTCAGATCTCTGGTCCCCAACCTTCCATGACAACAATATATTTACATGGCCGGGGGGGGGGGGGTAAGAGCTTTCTGGGCCTTTTTACCACTGGATCCACGAGCCCCCTCCCTTCGAACCTAACACAACTGGGAAGCTACTTCCCAGCATTCCTTCCTCGCCAAAGGAAAAGTAAGCTCCAACCCCTTCATTTCTGCAGTCATTAAAGCAGGCATCCCAACTGAGGAGTTCCCAACTCTGCTCACCTTGGAAATCACTGCAGGATCTGAGAAGCAAATCAGGGCCTGCAACGCAGCCCTCAGAGGAAGCTCAGAGCAGACAGGCAGCCTTGTTCTGCCCCTTCCCCCCTCCCCACACTCTCCTCCTAGCCAACAGTGACCAGGAGCAATTAGAGCTCTTGTGTCTCAATGCAACTCCCAGCTATGTCTCAACTGAGGTACCTCTCCTTGTAATATTAATTAAAAACGGATTGTTTTTGCAAACCCCTGAAGAATGGCTTCTGTGGCGTGCTTCTTTATTAAGTCTATGAGAAGGCAAAATGCATTAAGATATTGTGACACTGGAACTGTAAGCAGGGAAGATGAGGGCTGGGCAATGCAGCCAAAAGCTGTTTGAAAAATCTGTTTGGGAGCTGCAATTAGATGCTCTAGTGAGTGAAATACAATTAATCTGACCAAGTCTGTCACTATTTTGCACATTAGGAGTAAATACTTAAGAGCGCACACCGTCCAGCCGCATTAGTTAAGGGTAGAGAATCCTGCCTGGGGAGATCTGTGTGCTGTACCTCCTGACATGCTCCAGGAAGGGTGGTCTGGCAAGGGCCTCCCCATTTCTTTTCATCAAGGTTTAAGGTTGGGCACATTCACTGAAAACTACCTGCCAAGTCATCCTAGGCAGATTCACTGTGGGGGCTTCGGGCTCTAAACCCTCCACCACCATGAGCGAGTTGCTAGAAAGAAAACGAAACAAGGATGCTCAACCTAAGGGAGCTGCGACATTCTCAGCTAGAATGGGAGAATCCCTTATCAAGGGTTAATGCAATAAGGATGGGGTGTAAATACGTGGGCTGTGCCTTTACAACTTTCTACTCTCAGGGCCATTTGCCAAGTCACTGAGCAAGCAAGGAAGCATCTTCCTCCATTTGAAGGAAAAGGGCAGAATAATGTGTTTTTCTGTTTCCCTGTAAGCTATGGGGACTGGGCTCCCCCCGGCTGTTTGTGAAACACTCTCTAACCCATTAATCACCAAGATCCCAGCTGGAGACAAGTGGCAAGAAAGTACAACAGGAAATCTCCTCCAGAGTAGAGGCTCCAAGGCCAAGTCCACTCACCTTCTATCAGCCAGAACCACTAGCAAGGCAATATCTTCTGAGGGGACACTCAGAGCTCCTCCATACTCAGGATTCCTTCTGCCTCAAACATGCTACATGCCTCCCAACCGCCCCTGCCCCCTGCATCTGTTCTGACATGCTGCAGGCAGTACAGAAAAATCTCTTACTGCACTCAAAATCCTGGCTTAGGCTGGTCCAGTGGGGTGAGGTCACGAATACACCCGCCCGCATCACTATGAACTCTGACAGAGTACAGGTCAATGTCCACCTGCGTGGGAGACTAAAAAAATCACCCAAGAAGGGAATTCACGTTAAGTACTGAAATTCAACCAAAGGCGCTTGGAAGGAGAGTAGCAGAGACCAAGCTGTGCCAACAGGGAAGCCAATGGTGTTCCCCAAGAGCAGCCCGTTTAACACTTCAGAAGCCAGAGAAAGTGGAATTCTTTCAGAGCCAGAAGAGCTCAGTGGCTAGGCCCTATGTTCTTTACCATGTGGCCTCTCCTTCGTCTTTGAAGCCATGGTGAAACCATCTTCCAAAAGCTTCATCGTCCTCATCAGGCCTCCCCTTCTCTTCCTGCTGTCAAGGAAGGGGGCGCCACTGGGGCCATGCTATGAAAACTGCTCCAAATTGCTCACCCAGAGTGCTAAGGAGCATCCCCCACCTGGCACCAAGGATCCCTACATACCTACCTATGTATCTATCTATCTCGCTGGTGCTGCTGACAAAGTGCGGTCAAGAGTCCAGTGCGGTCTAGGTGCCCCTCCTCTAGACTGTGGTGGGTGGGGATGTCCGCTGCGCTAGCCCTGGCTGGAGCGGTGAACATGGGCAAGAGCACAGGCAGTAAGTCCCCAGGAAATGTTCACGGATGGCTCAAATCTCATCCTTGTCACTAAGACCTCCATGCCCAACTGGTCCACTACCCAGGCCCTGTGGCCCTCCTTTGATTGAAGGGCCATTGTTCCCCCAGGGAACACAAATCGGGCTTCTCTTCGCTTCCTTGCCTGCTCAGCCACCCTGAAGATAAGCAGAGAAGGCCACAAAGATTTACCTACTATTGGCAAGAAGTATTTTCTCTCTATAGTCCCGGTCAACTGTGTCAACATTTTAAAACTCCCATTAACATAAAAGTAGAGATAAACTCTTCAAGTAGAGAAAATTTATATTGTGCAGATGTGACAGCAATAAAGCCACGTTACCTCCACCTCCTCACCTAGTAAAACCAAGAACACACCCATAATTCCTAATTGTCGAGCTCAAGTGAAGTTGGGAATCACCAGCCCTGAAGTCTCTCCCTAACACACAACTATGCAATGCTCTGGGGACTCAGAGGTCTTCCAAGTCTTGCAAAAGGTGCACATTGCTCAGTTCCCGCTCCTGGCTGGAAGTCATCCTCTCCAAAGCAGCGGGGGTCTTCACCGAAAGCAGAGGAAGGCAACCACAACGGGCTGCCCTGCAGCTGGACTCTCGCTCCTCCTTCGAACCCTGCAGGAGGTTACTCGGGCTGGGAAGCCAGCCCCATTGGGTACCACCTAGAACCAAGAAATCTGCACTTGGTTTCAATCGTGCGCTGCTCTGTGTGAACCCCCGTCTTCCTTGTTACTTGCTACTGAATCCTGAAAGAGATGTACTGACAGGGAGGCACTTTCCCATCAAGTGGATCGGATCCTCAAAGCCGCTTGTATGCACCTCTCCTTTCTGGAACCCACGCTCTGCCCTAAGCCAGACTTTCCTTCGAGCTGAGAGCCAGACCAGAAAGATTTTGCAAGGCCCGCTGAAATAGGGACCGCGAAAGGAAAGGGAGCGGAGGAGATCCTGCCAGCCCATCCCCCACTTCCCTTGACTTGGCTGCCCGGCGCTGGGCGACCGCGGGGTGGGGAAAGCCCGGGTGCCGCGCGCTGCGGACGGTCCCCAGCGGCTGCCTGGGCCAGACGGTGCTCGGAACCCTACATCCCGGCCCCAACGCCCCCACACACACCGCCCCAGAGAGGCCTCAGGGGCGCCACCTCTCGGTACAACTGCGTCCAGGGGATCCCTGGCAAAGAAAGGGGCTGAGAGGTGCGCAGGAGGCGCGAGGGCTCAATTGCACTCCTGGAGCCCTCTGTGGCTCAGGGCGCCGTGGCGAAAGCGAGAGTTTTCTGCTCTGGCGACTTGCGCGTGCTGTGCAAGCGCGAGAACGAGCCGAGAGGAAGGGGACGTTGAATTTGTTTCACTTCACATCGTAAACTTTTTTTTTTTACTGCTACACACACACACACACACACACACACACACACGCACACACGCACGCACACACGCACACTCCAACAGCTTTCCAGCTGGGGTGACTTGGCCCAGGGCTGGCGGACCACGGGCCTGGAGTGAAGAGCTGGGATTCCAAGATGATCAAAGTCTGGGAGTCCCCGTGGCCGCAATCTCCAGGGTTCCCTTTCGCGTGACCCCAGGGTGGGGAGGAGGCTGAGGGAAGATTGGCCACTTGCAAGAATCAGTCTGTCTAGCGATCCATCCACATCAACCAGTGTCCTCACCCACGAATTCAAGAGAAGGGGGGAGGGAGGAGGGAGGGAAAGGAGAAAGAAAGAAAAAGAAAGAGAAAGAAAAGAAAAGAAGCTGACTCTCCTCTCCCGCCCTTCTTTAAAATACCCCTTTCTCCTGTCTGCTCCAGGCAGGGTCTCTGGTAAAGACGTGAACACAGGCTCTTACAAGCAAACTCCGCTAACCTGTTGGGGGCGTGGGGCGAGCCGGAACAAACCTCTCCCTAAAAGTCAAGGCGTTCGGTTCTCAGCCTGGACCCTCGCTCCCCCCCCCCTTGCCATCAAGAGACTGGAGAGTCTCTCCAGGTGGGGTACTCACGCTGCTGTTGTGTCCCGACCAGTGCACCATGGCTTGGTTGTGGGCCGAGTCCCCGGTGAGCGCGAATGAGGTGCTGGGCAGCCGGAGCTCCTCCGCCGCCGCTGGTGCTCCTGTCCGAGGCGCCTTCACCTCCTCCCTGGAGCCCTTGGCCGGCGGAGAACGGCTTCCCTTGGAACCCTCGCCGGGAGCCGTGACGCGGGCATCCCCACGCTCTAGGGCGCTGGGGGGCTGTGCCCGACGAGTCCTCCTCGCGCCGCCAGCCTTGCGCGGAGCCGGGATGCCCCGGCCCCACGGCGCGCCTTCCGGAGCCGTTCCCTCGGCTTCAACCAGCATCTCCCCGCCGCTCCGAAGAGGTCTGGACCGGCGCCCCAGCGCGGTGGCTCTCCGCGTTGTCGCCAGCTCCTGCGGCCACTGGTTCGCCACTGCCCGCGGCCAGAGTGAAGGCAATGCCGGTGGCCGCGAAGACGGAACCGCGAGACGCCCGGGACCTCCCGCGGTGCCCCAAGTGATCTCCGCGCCGGCCAGGACCCACGTCGACAGGAGCAGTAGCCAGGTCCGGGCAAGGGACGCCCCAGACCAGCCCGCGGGGCGCTCGCTGCGTGCCGCCTCCATCCCCGCTGCGGCTCCCGCGGTTCGGGCTGCCGAGTGTGTGGCGCCCGCCGAGGTGCGGGTCCGTCCGTCCGTCCGGCGCGGGGGGTGTGCGCGCGCCGGCGAGCGGGAGAGCGAGGACAGTGCCCGGGCGTGGGGAGGGGGCGGCCGGGGAGGAGGCGGCTCCGGCTGGCTGGCTGGCGCGCCCCGCTGCTCCTCCGAGCTCTGCCCGGCTCGCCGGCCGGCGCTCGCGCTCTCTACTCCAGAGGGTGATGCCAAAACCCAAGGAAAACTGAGGAATGCCTCTCTGGTGCTTTTTCTTTTGTGGTGTTCAAAGATTGCCCCAGAAACCTCTCCCCCTGACCTCCTGTAGAAATGTTGTAATAAAAAAAAAGGGAGTGCTCAAAAGGCAAGAAGAAAAATCCTCTTGTTAAAAACTGAGAAAACCAAACCGGATCCAGGAGGAGGGACAGGCAGCAGGACCCCCGCCCCAATCTTGAATCTCTCCGAAACCCAGCCTCCAGTCTGCTCCCTGCGAGGAGTTGGTGGACGCTTCTGGTCGCGTTTGGGGGTGGGGGGAGCTCACTCTCCTGGGCTGTCCTGGGGAGCGTGCGATGGCGCGGGGAGGTCTAAGGGTCGGGGAGGAGGAGAGAAGTGTTTTCAGCGCCAACTGTTCGCGTTCTGGAGACCACGGGTGGCCCAGAGCCTCGGAAGCCGAGCGCGGGATGGACCCACGCTTCAGCTCGGAGCACCCCGCCCCCCCGGAGCCCGGGGGCCCCCTCCCGGTGCGGGGGCGCGGGGGCGCGGGGAAGGAGCGCGTGCGTGCGCGTGCGTGCGTGCGCGCTGGCGAGCGCGAGGGGGGGCGAGGGGGCGAGGGGCTGGCGCCGTAGGGAGGGGGGAGCCTCGCGGAGCTGGCTGGGGGGGGGGGCGGGGGCGCGCGGCTCTGTGCGTGCGGGTTTCCACCCGCGTGTGTGCGTGGCGGTGGCAGCGGGGCTGGAGGTGCGCCCGGGCCGTGGGTGCTCTCGAGTTGCTGTTTGCATTTTTAGGAGCCTGCGAGCCCAGAGAAGCAATGTGGAAAACCAGAAAGGGCCCCTCTTCGTGGCGCACCCACGAATCCCCCCACCATCCCAGATGAAGCTTCCTGGGGTTCTGGGACAAGCGAGAGCAGGAAGGCGATGGGACAGTGACTCTCCTTCCAGAGACCTGGGACCAGAAGCAGGCAGATAGTAATAGATACCGCGTGTTCCCACCAGGAAGATCCAGACCCCGTAGCCGGGTCGTGCCCTCGCTGCCCTCAGACGTTGGTGAGCGGGGCCAGTTGTTGCCAAGCGCCAGCCGCCAATCGGAAGGCCCCTGGGCCAGCGCTGCGTGGCCAGGTCAGGTTCCTCGGGCCCCGGTGGCGGCGGAAGGACAGCGTGCGCGCGGGTGCGGCTGGGACCCTTGGCGACCACGGGAGGACCGAGAGAGGGGAGACCTGTGGAGAGCTTCCCGGAGAAGAGGTGCAGCCCACTGCCTCCGAGAAGCTCCCGGGGCTTCAGGGGGCTGAAAGTCCGGCATCTGGGGAGCTAGAGGAGAAGCTATTAACAGTAAGATGGAAGCCAGGGGTTGGGCGAGGGATGCCGCTTCCAGGCTGTTCCTACCTCTTCTTCGGGGTTAGAAGAGTTTCTTGGTAGAAGGTTGAAGCCAGCAAGGGGGAGGAAAGCAGGAGCAAAAAGAAAAGGGGTTCTAAAAGATGCGAAGGAAGAGAATAAAAGAGAGGAAAGGCGTCAAGGTGGAGAGAGGGGAGATAGGAGAGGGCGCGAGGGAAGGGACCCCCCGGGACGCAGCAAGCAGAGGAGGCTCCTGAGAAGCGGTGGAGGACTTCCTAAAACCTCCTCGGACATGCTTCCCACCGGAAAATGGAAACTGGGAACCAACCGAAGAGGGAACTCAGAGAAAAAGGCCAGCGACAGTGTTCACCAGGCATGAAGCGGGTCGGTGGGTTTCTCACCCACCGGATGTGGCAAGAAAAGTTCTAGCGCTGCGGCCCAGCTGCACGCAGGAGCAGGCGCGGGTGGAGCTGGCGATCCGCGGGTGTCTAGCGCCCCTGCCGGACAAGCCGGGAACCGCAGCTCGGGCCGCCGCTGAGTGCGCGGTGAGGTGGGGGGGGAGGGGAGGCTCTGGGGGAGGGAACCAGGCTGCTCTCTTCCCATCCAGCTGGGATGCAGTAGGAGCTCTGGGCTCCGCCTCTGGACCCCAGGCTTGTACTGGACCCAGTGCGACCCACAGGGGAGGTGCAGTCCAGTTCTCTCATTTCCCGCCCCATCACCCCAGCAAGAGCGTTCCCTTTCCCATCTACCCTGAAGGGTGCCCTGGAGGGTAGACCCCTTAGGGATGATTCACAGGAGAGTCTCAGCTGTGTTTGAGGGCGGGGGACGGGGAAAGTAAGGGCGGAGGACAAATAGAGGACTGCCTCGGATGTGACAGCTGACTGCTTCATTTTCCTGGTCCTCCTTCATCTATTATCACCTCCACTGGCCTAAAATTCCTGGCAGTCAGTGCTGTGCTCTCTCCAGCTGCCCAACGCCGCGAACCCGGTAACCAACGAGGAAACAGGATCTCCCGGGGCTTCCAAGGCCAGCCTTAGTCAAGTTTACCTACTTACTTCCCTCATCTCAAATCCTAAGCCCGTTCTTTGATCATTCCCCTACATCTCTGCTAGACTCTTACTCTCCTCTTCCCTGCATGAGCTCACGCATTCGTAATCACCACCTCTCCATGTTGACTCCTCAAACACTCCAACCCCATTAAGCCTTCTCCCAAGCTTCACGCGCCAACACCCCTTGCATATGTGTTGGAGTCACAGTTCTGTTGCTACAATAATAATAATAATAAATATCTGAGTCTGGATACATTATAGAGAAAAGATTTATTTGGCTCACAGATCTAAGGACACGGAATTCAAGAGAGGACAGTTGTGTGTGGTGAGGTTTTCATGTGTGTCACAGTATAGCAGATGCCATCGCAAAATGGGAATGCATTCAAGACAGACGGCAACCCGTGGACTCAAATGTTAATCTACTATTTGCAAGAGCGAGAACCCTCTCAACGCGTGACATTAGTCACTTCTGAGGGTAGTGCCTTAGGGCCTAATTATGTCCCTTAAAGGCCCCACCAATACACCACTATTCCATTGGGGCATTCACCCCCAACATGAATTTTGGCCAGATGAACACATCAAAACCATAGTAGTATGTGTACCTGTGCTACAATACATGTAGATAGATAGATAGATAGATAGATAGATAGATAGATAGATAGATAGATGGATGGATGGATGGATGGATGGATGGATGGATGGATGGATGGATGGATGGATGATGGATGATGGATGTTAGATAGATAGATATAGATATATGTGTGTGTGTATCAAGACCTCACCAACACCTTTGAGCTTCTCCTCTGAGTGTGAAAGGTACACACAAAATCAGAAACTAATAAAATTGAATTTGTATTTTACTAAATTGAACATATCAAACATTTTCACTTCCATTCATAATTGGCATCCAAACCACTAAAGACACACGTTGGGACACAGGAGAACTTGCAGTGGAAGCAGTGCCCATGAGCACTGCTCTTAATGCTAGCCTGACAACCAGCTCCAGGGTGATGATGGCAGACATGGTGGTCAATCAGAACCTATCAAAGCAGAAATCCAGAGGCTACAAAGAACTCAACACTAAATCAGACTGCCAACAGGCCTGCCGTGGCTCAGGGAACATTGCAAAAGATGAGGTGGGAAGATTGTAAGAGCCACAGACTGGGTAGGAGCACCCTCAGGCATGGTCCTTCCTCCCCCGACAGGGACTGACTGAGGCCTTCATGAACCCATAGTGAATATTGTAACTCCACTAAGAAGGGCCCCCAGGGTAACAGGAGCAGGGGCAAGGGGATAAAAGAGTATAATGTGTGTGTGGGGGGGGGATAGGGGAATTTCTACATATATTTGCATCAAGCCTTCAAAGTCCAATATAAGTTTTATACTTGCAGCACATTTTGATTTAAGCTACCTATACACAATAATATGATTAATGACCATATATGACTGGTAGCTACTATTGTAAATATAGCTCCATGCCATTGGCAAATACAGCCTGTGAAACCTGAAGGAAGAGGATGTTATTATAAATTGCCCTCTTCAGTGATGGTCATAGTGGCTCACACCGTTAATCCCAACCCTCCAGGTGCTGAGGAACTTCGTGATTTGAGGCCAGTCTAGGCTACAGACTGAGTTCCAAGTCAGTCTGGGCTAAAGAGAAAAGCTGCCTCAAAATAACTTCTTCAGTGACCAGTCTCTACACATAAGAGTGCATATTACTAGAATGGTATCCAAGTCTCCAAGCAGTGCTTCACTTTCATGAACCTTCTTACTTTCCATCTAGGATGCACCATCTGTCACAATTTCCCCTAGGTGCTGATGTAAATGTCAGCTCTTCTGTGAGGTCTGTCCTTCTACCTCACGGTGCCTGACTTGGCATCTTTATCATCGTTATCAGCTTCTTCACCAAATTAGTTTCTTGATATAAGATGGGAGCCATTTGGAATTCACTAGAGAGGACTCTGGGTAGAAGGAAGCCCAATTTCCTCAGCTGCCATCATGCCTAGTCCAGCTTGGAAGAATAAGTTGAGGCCTTGAACTAGCCTTAAGTCTGTCCCCGTGGGGCAAACAAAGGAGGCCACACGAAGGGCACGTTTTATTAGCAGCCTTTCTGTCCTAGTTACATAAAAAGAATACCTGGAGAAAGAAGGCTATACTGTAAGTTACCCCCAAAATGTATACTCTCGGGTGTTTTGTTTTAGATACTTTTATTTATTCTATGCAAGCAGAGAAAGAGTGAGAGAGAGAGAGAGAATCAGAAAGTGCACCCCAGGGAATCTTGCCACCACAATGAATTTCAGATGTATGCACCACTTTGTCCATCTGGCTTTACGTAGGTACTGGGGATTGAACCTGGGTCTTCAGGCTTCAGGCTTTGCAAACAAGTGCCTTTAACCACTAAGCCTTCTCCCTAGTCCTCAGATGTTTTCTTAAATAGCCATTACAGTGTATCAATATTTGGGGAAACTGTTCTGCTTCTTCCTGACAACATACGCACACACGTTCCATTCCAATAGATATCTTTCATAAGCACCCTCAGCAGGCACCTATAGAGAAAAACTCCAGTGTATGCCTGCTTCTTATAGTTGATAAAATCATTTGGGTCCCCTTACATGAGGACATGAAGGTAAATTCTTTGGAAGACTTAACAGGAACTGTGGCTTTCTCCCATGAGCTTGACATCATTTCTGAGAGGCTTTCTTGAACTGGCTTTGTCATCTCACTTCATCTTCCTCTTGTCTCAGCAGGCAGGCTAAGCACCATTTCACTTGTTTTTATTGTCTTCAAGACAAGATTTACATCCTACGTTTTCCCTTTACTAAATGCTGCTTATGCTCATTCTTGTACCTACGCATGTTTTCTTCAAGGTGGGGTCTCACTCTAGCCCAGGTTGATTTGGAACTCACTCTGTAATCCCAGGCTGGCCTAGGACTCATGGTGATATACCTACCTCTGCCTCCTAAGTGCTGGAATTAAAGGCATGTGCCACTGTATCTGTGCATTTTGGAAAAGCCAATTCAAAACCTTTGTAGAGCTAAATAGATAATTAATTGATGAATATCAAAACAAACATCTGCACTGGAACTTTAAATTTCTACAGAGGCTTACAGATTATTAGCTAAAACCTGAAATATAGATAAGAACGGTCAGTCATGTGACCACTAAAATCAGGATTTCCCAAGACTATGTTATTCATGAAGGTAATAAACATTGACACTGCTTGGTACTATATTCTCAGGAGTAGTTTATCCTCAGTACTATTTCTGCTCTGATGCCTGGCACAGAAGTGACCCTCAATAAATGTTCAATAAATGACAGAATAGATGAATGTAAATAATAATATTTTTACTAAAACTACGAGCAATCTGTTCTTTTTAGCATGCAAATACATTCTAAAGAAGCAAAAGTTTTAGATCTTGGTACCATCCTACACTATATCCTATTTCATGGTGTCAGTTAGTATTACTACAATCAGTAGAAAACAATTCTGATTTAAACAGAAAGTTATTTTTATTAAAAGAGTATTTTGTAGTTCCCAGAATTTCTTGGATGTATCTAGAACTAGGTTCAGGGGCGAGCAGCCATGATGTAATTCAAAGTCACGCTATGGAACTGGGCCTCTAAGGATCTTTTTACCAGCATCATGAAACCTGAGATGCCACTGCTTTACCCCACACCTCCACATGGTGGATATTGCATCCAAAGTAGCTGTCTGTTCTCTGCAGAATCCAGAATTGACTACCACTTCCACTAGCTCAACTGTTACTTCCTTCTGTGATTCTACTAGCATTGATTGGCCAAGCCTGGGTCAGAAGCCTCTGCCCTAGACATGCAGTAAAAGCTTGATCCTCTCGGGATGGAGGGGAATTTTCCAATATACAGGAAAGAGGGTTCAGATGCTGGGCAGCTATAAAAAGAGAAAATATCCATTATGCCTATTACCAAAAAAAATTCTTAGAAAAACACTCCATTCACTTTATCATAAACTTCCTCTAGAAGATCAAACTGAAACAAAATTCCAATTTAATAACATTTTAAGCAATACTGGTGTGGGTTTGGGTGTCCAAATTGAGGAATTCCTTCTCACATGGGCAGTGGTAGGTGTGCCGCCTAAACCTAAGACTTTGGGAATTAAGGAAAAGGGGGAAAGGAAAGGGACAGAGGAAAGAGGGAACAAGCATAAACCGATGACCTGAAATCACATTTACTAAGGGCTTCCTTTAAATCAGGCACTTAGTCTTCTACGGCCATTGCATCATTTTATGTGGACAAAGTGAACTTCTTGGTTCCAATCAATACACTGAGAAAGAAATCTATACAGGTGAAGCTATGATGACAGAGAGATAATCTTGAAAATGACAAATGCTAACATGTACCAGCTTTGGACCAGATGTGATAAGAACCCTGGAATGTTCTAGATTTATTAAGAGGCCATACTTTGAATTAAAATCGTCTGTGTTTAAATTCCAACATTACCAATGACCAACTCTGCAACTTTAAACAAATTACTTGATTTCTTTTTGCTCTCATTCCCTTTTGTAAATGGAGAGGGTAATGAAACTTCACTGTGCAGGGCTGCACTGAAGATCAATTGAATTAATGTTCATAAAGTGCTTTGAATACCATCTGGCACAGATTAATTGCTGGATTGCTAGATAAGTTTGATTATTGTAATAGACAATCTTGATTGTCAATTTGATTGGACAGATAAACATTAAGACAGTATACATGTGGGTATTTCCAGAAACAAGATGTTTCCAGAGAGAGTGAAGCTTCCAAATAAACCAATGGATTCATAATATAATGACGTTATTGGGAAGTGGTGAAAAAGGAGGGGTGGACTTTTGCTGAAACAGGACCCTGGGAGGCATGTCCTTAGGGCTATGTCTTATCCTGGTCCCTTTTTGTATTGCCCTTTCTCTGCTTTCTGTCCACCCAGAAGTGAATAATAGTCTCTACCACACACTCTTATGCCTCAGGTTCTGCCCAAGTGCAAGGGGCTGAACATTCATAGGCTGAACCTCTGAATCTATGAAAACAAACAAATCCTTCCTTCCTCTCTGATGTTATTTACGTTATATATTTGGTCTACATCTATCAAAAGTAACTAATGCAATCATAAAAGTTTTTAACCTTCGTAACAATCCTAAAGAGGCCAGCACTTCTTTCTCACTTTACAGAACGAGAAATTTGAATCAGAGTTTGGTGCTTTGATTCAGGTGTCCCCCATAAACTTGTGTTCTGAATGGTAGGACCACAGATGGTGGCAATTTGGGAACTGGAGCCTCCTGGAGGTGATGTATTGTTGGGACAGGCTTATGGGTATTATAGCCAGCTTCCCCTTGCCAGTGTTTGGCACATTCTCCTGCTGCTGTTGTCCACCAGATGTGGCCAGGAGGTGATGTCTACCCTCTATTCATGCCATCATTTTCCCCTGCCATGATGGAGCTTCCCCTCAAGTCTATAAGCCCAAATAAGTAATTTCATTCTGCAAGCTGCTCTTAGTTGGGTGTTTTCTGACAGCATTGTAGAGCTGACTGCAACAGTAAAATTGGTTCAGTGAAGTGGGATCATGGCTGTGGTTTTTGGGTACTGATTTGATGGAGAAACATGGAAGAATTTGAAACCTTGGTCTGAGAGACTCCTTACAGTGTAGTAAGTACTGCTTGATGAACCATTCTGGTCAGAGTTAAAAGATTTGAATGCAGTAAGAACTGAGGACTATGAGGTTTGACTTATGAATGGAAGAAAAAGTTTTGCTTGGACTGGGTTAGATGCAGTTTGTGTGAGAGGCTTGTTGTTATGCCCATGTCCTGAGAACTTGTGCAGGGTTACAGTGCATAGAAATGGACTGGTGTGAGCAGAGGAATATGGATCAGAAAGAAATAAAATCTTTGGGATGAAGCTGCTTCCTGTTCCACTGCAAATGTTTGAGAGATTACAAAACCAATGAAACTGGGCCAGCTGACCTGCATTGAAACATCAGGAAGAATGTGGACTCTTTTGAAGTAAGAGGCCTGAATGCTGTAGGAGTGTCCTGCTCTTCAAAGTTGGATTTATTTCCCCCCCACCCCCAGGGCTTGAGACTTTTCACTGGTTAGAGTTGCCAGACTTGGAGTTACAGAATTTGTTGTTTGCCCTGTTTCTTTTAAATCTTGTATTGGTTCAACTTTTCCTTGTTATGCCCAGTGCCATCTTTGGCAGTGTAAGTGTTTATTCTGTGCCATGATGATGTTTTGTTTTGGGGTTTATTTTGGCATTAGGGCTCAGTTATATGATCTTGAACTATCAGGATATTTGAATATCATTGATATTGATAAAAAATCATAAGGGCTTTTAAAGGTGCATTGATTGAATCACATTTTACATCACGTATGGTTATCAATTTATAGGGACCAGGGGCTGAATGGGTTACTTTGATTCAAGCGTCCCCATAAACTTGTGTCCCCAGCTGGTGGCAATTTGGAATTGGAGTCCCATGGAGGTGATATATTGTTGGGGGAAGGCTTATGGGTGTTATAGCCAGCTTCTCCTTACCAGTGTTGGGCAGAGTCTGCTGATGCTGTTGTCCACTTGATGTTGGCCAGGTGGCGATGTCCATTCTCTGCTTGTGCCATCATTTTTTCCCTACCATCATGGAGCATCCCCTCACGACTCTAAGCCAAAATAAAGCCTTTCCTCACAAGCTGCTCTTGGTTGAGTGTTTCCTGTCAAGAGCAAGCATTGCAAAGCTCACTATCACACAGAAAGACTGAGCTGCATAGCCATTAAGGGAAAAACTGAAGGTTTGAATATGAATCTGACACTGTGGTCAGTCTCTTTATTTATTTATCTATTATTTGGAAGAGAGAAAGAGAGGAGGAGGAAAAAGAGGGAGTTTGGGAGAGAGAGAGACAAATTGATAGAGAGAAGATGGGCATGCCAGAGCTTCTAATCACTGCAAATGAACTCCAGGTTCATGCACCTCCTTGTGCATCTGACTTTACATGGGAACTGGGAAGTCTCACCTGGGTCCTTTGGCTTTTCAGGAAGTGCCTTAACTATTAAACCATCTCTCCAGCCCTGGTGCTAATCTGTTACATGGGACCTATGCATATTTCCTGCTTATATAACCTAACATGACATGGACAACATGGTCATTTAGTTATATCTGAAATGTAAGACAGCTCTTTCTACTACAATACCTGTCATTCCTTCCACTCAGACTCCAAGGGTGAGGACTGATGCTGGTGGCTGGTTCTCACTGGGCATATGGGCTTCCCGCAGCATGCCTTGCAATTTAAGAAAAGGATGGTGATTTAACTGGTGATGTCTCTATCTTTAAATGACATTCTCCAAGCAAGGAAAAGAAAGAAAATCTCGATCAGCGAATCCCAGCCTGTGTTCAGGTAGCAAGTTCAAGCTGAAGAAATACAGCCAAAGGTGGAAACTTCGCCTCCATCTCCGGGGAAGAACATATTCATTAAGCTGCTGGAGATAATCAGCAACTTTGTCAACATTCTCCCTTTAGCCATGTCTCCAGCAAGAAAAAGGAGAGCATCAATCTAATGAGGTGGATAAAGTTAGGAAACAAGCTTTGAAGGAAAATAAAGCTTTGTTTTCTACTCTTCTTTTAGGTGACTCACTCACAATGCAAGGCTGCATTTCTCAGGCTATCTTTTCAAAGCACGAGCCACGAAAAGTATCAAACCAAGACCCTTGAGGTGTGTGAGAGGATGGACTTGCCAGGATGGACAGAAAGAAAGATGAAATGGAGGAGGGGCAGCGTCAAAAGAAGGATGGGGGGCATAGAGTGTGAGATTTCAGAAGTATGAGAGATCAGTGCTCTGACAAGCAGGAGTGGCCAAGGTTGCCATGTGTACAGATTCTCAACTCAGTAAAGTGAGAGTGCCTTCCCTCCATCTCAACCTCTCTATCTAAGTTCTGACTTAACACACTAAGGCCAGGGATGTATTTCTAAAAAGAAGGGAGGGAGTGAAGGAGGGCCAGAGGCAGTGAAGTGGGTAGAAGGAATGGAGAGAGTGGGGTAATAAAGAAAAGGAGTAAGTGAGGATGAAAGGAAGGGGAGAGCAGATGTAAGGGAAGGAGGGGGAGAGAGATAAATGAACATGGAAGGATGGAATTAGAAAAAAAGAATGGAGAAAGATTGGGAAAGGGAGGAAGGAAAGAAAAGGAAGAGAAGGAGGGCAAAAGAAAGAAAGAGAGGAATGATGGAATGGAAGAGAAAGGGCAGACATGTTAATCGATGTCCTCAAAGCAACAGCTACCAAGATAGGATTGAACCTGTAAAAAAAAAAAAAAAAAAAAAAAAAAAACCTGTATGCAGGCAAATGTTCTGTTAGGGAAGACAAGAGGGAACAGCCAGGAGTGCCTGGGCAAGCCATTGTGCTCATTGTGCTAGGGAATAGAGCTGCGACTTGTGAGGAAAAGAGCAAAAAGGAAGGAAGGTTGGGTGGAAAGTGTTCACATTATCGTGGATTGTCATGCAGCTCTAAGAAAGTTTGGTAAGATTCATGGCGAATCAAGGTCTCAATCTAAGGATTTCTGTGTTCCGAGAATGGGCCTGGCATGGTAGTCCTGGTAATGCTCCTTCAGTGGCTGGGAGCAGTCTGTGGGAAGCACGGCCTCTGTGCTCCACCGTGATGAACTTCTGAGCTCCACAGCAATGACATGGATCACTCAGGCATTGTTCTTCTTCCTGTCTTTTTTTTTTTTTAAATGTGTTCTAACATCTGTGTAGTGTTGTTTTGGAACAAAATAAAAGAATACAAGTAAAGGCCTAACCCAATGGCAGGCCCTCAATAAATAATTCTCAAATAAATGAAAAAGCAATGTAATGAACCGTTACAGAAGACACAAAGAAGATTTGGGGATTTTAATTAGACTAGCCTATGACAAAAAATGCAGAAGTTTGTCTAGCAGAGGTGGGTGTGTACATATGTGAAGGTTGAAAGTAGAATCCTATCCGTGCCGGCGCAAAGTGAGCAATCTTAGTAAGCCCCTGGTTGTAACACAGTTATAACTGAGCCTGAGGATTAATGAAGACAATTTACGAGGAATCACTACTCTAACTTTGAAGGGCTGCTCCAAGGACAAGGCATGAACCTGTTGTTTTACTTGGTATCAGTGTGGCTACAGCTCTAAGCTACTTGGATTTATCATCCTGTTACACAGTTCTGCTTCTAGAATGACGGGTGTATTGGGAGTCTTCGGGGCGGGGGTTGAGAAGATGGGCTAGTGGATGTAACACTTCTGTGCAACTCTGAGCACATGAGTTCAGATCCCCAGACCCCACATAAAAGCTGGAAGCTGTGGTGGGCTTCTGCAGTCCCAGTGTACCTACAGTGAGAGGGAGGCAGAGATGGGGGAAATTCCAAGAAGCTCACAAAGAGAGCTGTGAGCCACAGGAAAGAGACCCTGTTCCAAATGAGATGGAGGAAAAAGATTGACCTGAAAGTTGTCCTCTGACATCCTCATGCACACCAGGGAGCTGGGGGACAATCTAACTCGTCTACATGTTGAGGCCTTCACCCTTTCCTCCTCAGAAGTACAATGTTAGCATTAAATAGAAACACCACCAGGCGCTGGATAAATTGGTCAGTGGTGATAGGTACTTGCTTATAAAGCCTTCTAGCCAGAATTTGATTCCCCAGCATCCACTTAAAGCCAGATGCAAAGTGAGGCATGCATCTGTGATCCCAGTGGGCCTACAACAAAGGGAGAGGGAGCCAGGAAAACCCAAAGCTCACAGGCTAGACACATCTCTAGTCCCAGGGCTCTGATTGTGAGATGGAAGGTGCTAACTTGAAGGCAACTAGAATGATGCATACAACAGTGAACAAAAGACCCTGCCTCAAACAAGGCAGAAGGTGAGACTGGCACCCGAGGTGGTCCTCTGGCCTCCACATGGATGTCATTTGACCCATGTGCCCATACACACACACACACACACACACACACACACACACACACACACATTTAAAAAGAAAAGACAGATATGCTTGCAGGATGAGGAGGTGGGACCCCTATCTCCAGAGCCTAGGGGTTCACACACAATGGTTCTGAATCAAACAGAGCAGAATTTTGCAATATAGCTCTTACAAGTAATCTTGGATAGAGAAGTCCTAGCCTTCTGAACTTCCATGTATAAAATGAATAATCCTCTTCTCTCAAAAAGTCTTTTTTGGGGGGAGACGTCGACACAATGTTTGAAAAATGCCTGGCATATAATATAAACTTAGTAAACCATTAGACTCCTTTTTACAACCTCTTCCCCTCACTCGTGATAAATAAATAGATGAATGAATAAGTAAAAAATGCTGTTTCTGTCCAATGATGTTTGGATATCCTTCAAGAGAGGTCAGACCTTAAACTCCCTACAGTGAGGTTAAAAAGCAAAGCGTGGGCTGGAAAGATTGCTTAGTAGTTAAGGTGCTTGCCTGCAAAGCCTAAGCACCCAGGTTTAATTCCCCAGTACCTACCAGATGCACGAGGTGGCACACACATCTGAAATTCATTTGCAGTGGCTAGAGGCCTTAGTGATGTGCCCATCCCCCCCTCTCTCTCATAAGATGTCTAACAGGAAATAACTTGTATACATAGCCTTGGCTACCAACAAAATGGCTCCAAACAGCTGCAGCCTCTAGGTGAAGTCAGTGTCCCTGTTTCATTGATACCTAATGGTAAGCGCTTGACCCAAGTTCAAGGTGGGATGGGAATCATGGTTGCATAAGGGAAGGATCACCTAGGAATAAGTTAATAGGGACATTTCAGTAAAGATGGAGCTGCATGTCAGAAGAGGTGTCTTGCCTGGCAGAGAGGGATGAAAAAGGCCCCACAAATAGCCCAGGCCATTTTGGCAGCTGGCAGATAAAGGTGGAGATGGATGGGACTGTGGAGGTAGTGGAGGCTATATGCCCCTGTGCTCAGGGGCTGTGATCTGTTCTTCCACTCACGAATGAGAATCAGGGTTACCACCAGGGACTCACTGACCACAGCTGACATTCCTGGGAAATTGTCCAAGCATGGCAAATCAAGGAACTAAATATAGCCTCAAAATAAACACAACCTAAGGTGGCATCAGGACGGCAGGAGGATGGGAAGGCAGGCTCTGGCCAAAGCCTGGGAGCTCTGGCCTGCCACAAGCAGGGCACATGTCCCCCAGCCTTCCTGGGAGGCCACGCAGAGACCTTGGAGGTGTGCACACTCAGGTTTCTCCAGCTTGGCCTCCTAGCTTGCCCCAGTCCCTGTCACCTTCCCTTCTGATGTTAGGTGCACCTCCTCCTCCCTAAGCCAGCTGCTCTAACTCTACACTAACCTGTCCAGATTCAGCTCCCTTTATTGTTAAGAGCCATCTGGGTCCCACTAGACCCATTTTCTTAGTGTAATTACTAACAGCATCCCCTCTCGTTCTCAAAAGTGTCTCAATTTGAGTAATAATGAGGTCAACTCCTCTATCACCTGTCCTCTCAAGATCACACACTTCCTTGAAACATTGTTAGGGGGCTGGGGAGATGGCTCAGCTCATGCTTGAAACATTATTAGGGATGATTTTATTTCCTATGGAGGTTCAACCCCAGGGCCTTGCATGTGCCAGGCAAGCCTCTACCACTGAGCAACACCCACAACACTTTTTTTTTGTTCCTTTTATAAAATATAAGTTTGTATAGATGTCTAATTAATGCTTCCACAATAGCTTCTAAGCTCCATCAGCAAAGGCATATGCTATTTTTTTTTTCAATTTGGAAATCATTGGTAGATTCACATGCAGTTGTAAGAAATGTGTTTATAAGCAAGCACCTTTAACTGCTGAGCCATCTCCCCCAGACATCAGAAATGATTTTAAAAGATAGCGCTGTCACCAAGACCTCGCTCAGGTCTGCCCCCCCCCCCCCCCCCCCCGTTCTTGTGGCCTCCATCAAAAGTATGCGCAGAAGGCACCTCTCACACAGTGTGGAAGATGCTACAGAGTTTATTTCAGAGCAAGGGGGCACTCTCGAGCCCTGAGAGCAGACCATTGCCAAAGAGACCATTGTGCTAATTTACACATTAGGTAGGCTTTACACTATTTCATTTTAAAAATATTTTATTTATTTATTTGCAAACAGAGGGAGAGAGGGAGGGAGGGAAAGAGGGAGAGAATGAGCACAACAGGGCCTCTAGCAGTTGCAAAGGAACTCCAGAGGCATGTGCCACTTTGTGCATTTGACTTTACGTGGGCACTGAGTAACCAAACCTTGGTTACCTAGTTTGTTAGGCTTTATAGGCAATTGCCATAACCGCTCAGCCATCTCTCCAGCACCTTTACGCTATTTCTAAAATTCCTGGAACAGAGAGCTCGTCTGAGGGATGTTCTCCCATCGAGGTGATTGATAGTCCAGACGAAGAAAGCAGCCATCATCTTATAAGGTTTAGAGTTCCTGGAAACACGTTTAGAAAGTTATCAACCGAAGACCTTCCATGCAGTTCAAAATGTCATCTCCTCCCAAGGCAGAGTTGCGATTTGGGCCCCATCCTCTGGCCAGAAAGTTACAGTCCTTGGCTTTGTGTGTCTCCATTGTGTAGTGGTCATAACACTTGGCTACTAGTCCTTGGTTTGGCGAGCTGTTGATCATGAGGGAGGAGTCAGGCCTGATGTCCTGTTATTCTGCTAGCGTTCAGCTAGCTACCCAATACCACTGTCTACCTGTCACCCAGTCTCTCCTCTTGCGTATCCTCATTGCACTGAATACTACAGCCAGTAGTTTTATATCAAGGTAAATATTGATATAAAATATTCCCAACTCTGCAAAAATCCTTCGCCTTGCTTTTGTCTAGCCTACTTCCATGCTTCCCCCCACATCCATTTTCCATTCACACAAATTTTCCAATGCAATAATGCATGTAAATGACATCACGCTGGTTACAGATTATGGGGTTAGCTGTTTTCATTCAGCACAATACCCTGGGGATCCACCCAAGCTGTTTGTATTGACAGTCCATTCATTTTTACTACTAAGTCATATCCCATGCTATGAATCAATGACAGTTTGGTTAACTTGTTGAGGGACATATATTTGGGGCTAATATCAAGAAGGCCTCCATAAACCTGTTGAGATAAATTGTCAAAAGTGTGATTACTACATCATATTGTATGGTTCTTGCATGTTTTTGTTTTAACAAACCACTAGAGTAGATATGCCATTTACATTCTCACCAGCAATGTGTGAAGAGTAGATATTCTCAGCTATCCCCAGCATTTAGCATTATCACCATGTTTTTTTTTTCTTAGCTATCTTTGCAAGTATTTATCTCATTATGGCTCCACTTTGCATTTTCCTGACGCCTGATGAGTATATGTCTGATTCCTCATCCATATTTTTGAATCAGTGACAAATATTGGTAAATTCCATTTGCTAATATTTTGTTAAAGATTTTTGTGTCAATATTCATGAGTGACCCTATTCTGTGGTTTTCTTTATCTTCTTCTGGTTCTGTGTAAAGTTTATAAAGATAATACTAACTTTATAATATGGATTGACTTATTTTTGCCCCCTCTATGTTCTGGAAAAGATTGTTTAGAACTGGTTTAAATTATTCCTTAAATATCTATAAAATTATCTAGTGAATCAATTTGATCTTTAATTTCTTTTTTTATCTTGTCTTGTTTAAAATATTTTTCTCTAGGCCAGACTGACCTGGATATTACTATGTAATCTCAGGGTGACCTCAAACTCATGTCAATCCTCCTACCTCTGCTTCCCAAGTACTCAGATTAAAGGCATGTGCCACCACACCCAGCTTGATCTTTAACTTCTTGGAATGAATTTTTTATTTTACTTTTTGTAGTGTGTGTATGTGTATGTGTATGTGTGTGTGTGTGCGTGCACACACATACACATGTGTATGCACGCATAAGTGCAGATGTGCATGCTCTGTCAGAGGCCAGAGGAGAATGTTAGGTGCCCTCCTCCAGTGCTCTTCCACTCTATTTCTTTGATTCAGAGTCTCTCAAAGAACTGGAAGCTGCTGTATTTCAGTTAGATTGGTGCCCAGGAAACCTCAGCAGTCCTCCTGTCTCTGCCTCCATAGCTCTGGGATTACAGGCTCTCTGGCTTTTACATGGACGCCGGTGGTCAAACTCAGGATCTTATGCCGGACTGAGCCATCTCCCTACACCATAATCAGTCTTTTTATTTTTAATTATTTTTATTTTTCTTTATCTGAGAGCAACAGACAGAGAAAAAGGGAAAGAGAGAATGGGCATGCCAGGACTTCCAGCCACTGCAGACAAACTCCAGACACGTGCGTCCCCTTGTGCATCTGGCTAATGTGGGTTCTGGGGAATTGAGCCTTGAACCGGGGTCCTTAGGCTTCACAGGCACGCACTTAACCACTAAGCCATCTCTCCAGCCCATAATCAGTCTTTATAAAAATATATTGGGGACTGGAGAGATGACTTAATGGTTAAGGCACTTGTCTGCAAAGTCAAAAGAGCCATAATTAATTCCCCAGTACCCACATGTAGCAGTCAGGTTCGCATTGCTGGCAGAAATCACCCGACCAAGAGCAGCTTGTGGAAAAAAGAGGTTTATTTTGGATTACAGGCTCAAGGGGAAGAAGCTCCATGATGGCAGGGGAAATGATGGCATGAGCAGAGGTTGGACATCATCCCCGGCCAACATAAGGCAGACCATAGCAAGAGGAGAGTGTGCCAAACACTAGCAAGGGGGAGCTGGATAAAACACCCATAAGTCTACCCCCAACAATACACTGCTTCTAGGAGGCATTAATACCCCAATCTCCATTACCTGGGAACCTAGCATCCAGAACACCTAATTTTATGGGGGAAATCTGAATCAAACCACCATAGCACATAAAGCCAGATGTACAATAAAGTGCATGTGTGCGGTGTTTGTTTGCAGTGCCTAGAGGCCATGGCACACCTATTTTCATTCTCTCTCTCCTCTCTTTCACATATATACATTTGAAAATGAGTTTGACAATATTGTCAAATTTATGTGTGGAATCATTAGTAGAGTTTCTTTTATATGCAGGTGAAGTCTGCAGCAACTGCAGCAGTAGCCCTTGGTCCTCATATTGCTAACTTCTTTCTACTTTCTCAATCTTACTAGAAGGTTGTCAATCCCATTGCTATTTACAAATAGCCTGCCCTTTGTTTCATTGATTTGCCCTATTTGTCTACTGTAATTCAGCTCTTCCTTTTTCTTCATTATTTCCTTCTTTCTTCTTGTTTTAGTTCCATTTTGCCTTCTTTTTCTTAGATCCTTAAGACATGAGACTTTTCCTCCTTTTCCCCTTTTCTATCCTCTGAAATTAAATGCTATAATTTTCTCCCTCGACAAAATATTGGTTGTATCGCACACATTTTGATGCATTATATATTTTATTTAAATATTTTATTTTTAATTATTTATTTGAGAGAGAGAGAGGCAGATAGAGAGAGATTGGGCCAGTCTCTAGCCATTGCAAACAAACTCCAGGCACATGTGCCACCTTGTGCAGCTAGTTACATGGGTCCTGGGGAATCAAACCCAGGTCCTTTGGCTTTGCAGGCAAGCACCTTAATCACTAAGCCATCTCTTCAGCTCTGATATATTTTATTTTCATGTAGTTCAATATTTTTATTTCCTTTTAAAGGTCCTCTTTTCCCATGAGTTATTTAATCAAATGTTCTTTTGATTCCAAGTGTTTAGATATTTTCCTGTGACCTTTCTGGTGCTGCTCTGTACTGTGGTTGTATGGGGAAAGCATAGCCCATGTGACTTCAAGTTCTTTATAATGTGCTGAAGTTTGTCCTGGGGCCCAAGATATGATCTGTCTTGACTGCATTCCATGAACACTTGAAAACAGAGTGTATTCCACTGTTGCTAGAATGGAATGTCCTATAAATATCAACTAAGGTCTGTTGCTTGGTGGCATTGTGTCCTATAGCTTTGTTAACATCCTGTCTAGTTTTGCTGTCAGTTGTCCAGAGAAGACTATTGAAGTCTCTAACCATAATTGTGAATTTGTCAACTTTTCAGTTTTATTTTGATTGGGTTTTGCTTTACAAAGTTTGCCACACTATTGTTTGATGCCTACACATTTGGTATTGCTGTCTTCTTGCCAAATTAATTTCATTCTTCATTACATAATCTATATTTCTGATCATTTTCTCTTTTATTACATTTACTTTATCTGCAATTAATGTGTTTTTATTTGAGGAGTTTTTTCCACCTGTATGTGAAATGTTGTATTGTGTAGTGTGGGGTGTGGGTGTGGGTATGTGTGTGCACTGTGTGTGTACTGTGTGTGTGGTGTGTACAAATATATGTGTCCACGTGGTGTCCCATGTGCTCTCTGACAGAAAGGTACACTTGCCTGTGGTGGCTAGAGGGGACCATCAGGTATCCCACTCCATTGTTCTTCTTCCTATACTTACTTAAGTGGAAGACTTACTATTTCTAGTTCTAGTTTGATTTATCTATACCTTTTCTTAATGCATTTTCTTGTAAAACACTTTTAGCAATTACCACAGGTATTGCATCATCTCTCTCTCTCTCTCTCTCTCTGCACACACACACACACACATACATACAAACATACATACACCCACCCACCACAGCCTACTGGCGTTTCATTATACTAGTTTGAATAAAGTATAGCAAACTTACCTTCAGGTTCAAAAAGACAAACACTGCATATCTTCTATCATATGCAGATGTTAGCTTAAAACCTTTATATATATATATAAATAACATATATATATATGTTATTGTGGGAAAGAGGATGCACAGAAACCAGGGAACTAGAATGTAACCTATGAGAGAAGAAATATAAAGAGGACTCAAGGGAGAAGGGTAAGAGGTAACAGATCTTAAGTGAAATCAACTAGGGCGGGACGCTTAGAGTAGGAAGGTGAAAACAAAGTAAGGGGGATTGGGCAGAGCTGGGGAAGATAGAGGCTTAAACAGAACTAATAAGCATTAATAACTTATAAAATGAAAACTTACCTTCACTGATAGACCTTCACCTTCCTCACATGTAAATATGATTATCTTAAATATTTTCTATAAATAACTCAGAACCACTTCTGAAAATCTAATAATTTTCATTTCTACAATCAAATTTGGAAAATTCAAAGAAAGAAAGAAAAATTCTGTTTTATTTGCCCATATTTTATTTACTGTTTGCTTTGTTCCTTCTCGGTGCTCCAGCATTCCTTCTTTCATCATTTCCTTTGTTTTTACAGTAATTCCTGTAGCTCTTCCTTTAGGGTAGGTCCTCAGGTAGCAAATCTTGTTAGTTATTTTCTCTTCATTTTGAGCATTCATATTTCACCCTGATTCAAAGGTTATTTTCACTGGCAATGTGTTTTCAGCACATAAAAAGCATTTATGCCACCTCCTTATGACCTCCGTGGTTTCTGAGAGAAAAAGAAATCCATCGTCATTTGAATTGTTTTTCTCCTACACATATTGTGTCATTTCTCTCTTGCTGCTTTCATGATTCTTCTGTCTTCAGTTTTCAGAAATTTGATTGTGATGAGTCTTATTGTGGATTTGTTTGAGTTCATTCTGCCTGAGGTTTGCGAAACTGCTTGAACGTGTCCTTGTAACTGAGGTTTGGGGCCATGGGCATCACTGCGGGAGCTCCAGTATATCCAGCCTAGCATGCATCCCAACAACTGCAGACAAGAGGAATGGTGAGAAGTGACAGTGGAGGGTTCAGCAATAGACATCTCTACCACTGCCCAAGGCTCGGGGTCTATTGCTCAAGAGGTGGCAGAAAGAATGCAGGAAGTAATGGAAGAAAATAAGTGCTTACAATGCTGACTTCAGGACACAAGATGCCCTTGATAGTCATGATCTCACAGTGCTGACACCACCTACACAAGACCTTCATAACATAAAGGAAAAATGATGACATCAAAATAGAAGAAAGGCTGGGCAGGGTGGAACATGTCTTTAATCCCATCGCTTGGGAGACAGAGGTAGGAGAATCGCTGCGAGTTTAAGGCAAGCATGAGACGACATATAATGAGGTCCAGGTCAGCCTGTTCCAGAGTGAGACCCTACCTTGGAAAAAAAAAAAAAAGAAAAAGAAAATTAGGAGAGAGACTAATTGAAAAGAAAAAGGGATTTGTAGATTTGGACAGGGGAGAATGGAGGTGGTAGGATGAAATTACCATCATTTATTATCTATACTTATGGAAACTGTCGATAAAAAAAAGATTAATGGTGAAAGGTGGAAAACGTTTTAATCACAATGGCCAGGACATTAATATGAGCTTTAGGTTTAAACTGAGGATGAATCAGGACAGGGTGCAAGAAGTGTGAAAACTTAGGCAGTCTTGTGCACATTGTGATCTGGTTGATCGTCATCTCAGTTGGTTCTACAAGGCAGCTTTGCAAACTTCAGAGAAGCCCCAGGAGATGCTTGCCCCACGTTGGGGGTGATGTCATGATGAGGTGGTCTGTTTGGCAGGTTCTGCTGCCCCAGGAGCCCAGTGTGATGACTGGAGACTTTCAAGGACCTATTCTGGAGTCTGGAACAGGGTATTGTAAAACCTGACAGTGGGACACCTCAGTTGTTCTTACCTTGTATCTTCAGCCTTGAAAGAGGGTCAGATGGGCTAGAGATGCCCAACTTTTAGATAGCTACTCCCTGGGTGATTAACATGCCTGTGCGCAGAGTTAGACAGATGTCTGACCCCCACAAAAAACGACAGATACAAAAGGGAGGCAGAGGTGCCAAGCTTTCACCTGGCATTGACTTACTGTATGGGCTCAAGTGACAAGGCAGTGCTTTTTAGAAAAAGATTTCTACGAGTCTGCTAGATGTATCTTTTTGCTTTGTTTTGTTTATATTTTTGCTGTTACTCATCTTTTAGGTATATTATGCAAAGACTATATATGTTAAAGTGTACAGTTTGTTTGATGTGCATATACATTGTGAAAATTCACCTCAGCTAATTAAATAAACATCACCTCAGGTGGTTATAATTATCACATTTTATTGGGTGCATATTTTGACAAATTTGTGAAAAGCTCAGACTTTTTTGAGAGCTCTCCTACCTCTTGTCCCTTTTTTCATTTCCACCTGGGGCTCTGAGAACATGAGTTTTAGATTTTGTTGGAGTCCTCCAAACCACTGGGACTCTTTGCATATCATCTTTTCAATCTATTTTCTTTTTGTTGCTCAGATTAGGAAATTTCTAATTCTCTGCATTTAGGGTCAATGATTATTTGCCCTGTCTCTTCTATTCTGGTGTTAAATCTACCCTTTGAGGTTTTTTATTTTTAGTTATTCAATTCTAGAGTCCCCATTCAATTCTTCTTTATATCTTTCACTTCTTGCAGTAATGTTCTACATTTTCACATGTTTAAAGTATGTTTTCATTGATCATTGTAGCATTTTTACAATATTTGCTTTAACATCTTTATCACATACTTTTATAATGTCTCTGTCACCTCCAGGCTATCATCTATTCATTGTCTTTTCACATTAAGATTGAGAACTTGCTATTTTAAAAAAAAAATGTGGTGGGGGCACACATATGTCATGGCACACACAAGCAGATCAGAGGACAACCTCAGGTATTAATCCTCCCTCAATTTCTACTTTGCTTAAGGAAGGGTCTCTTGTAGTCTCTGCTGGGTTTATCAGGCTACCTGGCCCACCAGCTTCTGGGATTCTCCTGTCTTAACCTCCTTTCTCACCATAGGAGCCCTGAGATTAGAAATAGGCATGGATCCTATCAACTAAACTCGGGTTCTCACACTTCCATGACTGGTTTCTTAATCTCCTGAACAATCTCCCCAGCCCAAGAACTTGCTTGTTCTTGGCATGAAAAATGGGTTTTTATGAGAAACTGATCATCTGGGGCATTGAGTTATGAATCTCTAGTCTTTATGTGAACCCTCTTTCTTAGCAGGCTTCTTCTGGCATAGCTCCTGAAAGCAAGGAAGCCTCTCCAACCGGTAAGCTTTGCAGTGGACCCAGGCTCTTCTACACTGTAGAAGCTGCTTTATGAAGTGGGTGACCTTTCACTGCCTGTAGTAGGTGAGTCCTTGAAGAAATTGTGTCTGTAGAGTTAAGAGAGTTATAGAGCCAACCGTACAGGTTGTGGTGAGGAGTAAATAAGGACTTCCACATAAAGCATTTAGACACACTTCAGTTGAATTCTGCATTCCCAGTAAACACTATTATTTTGCCCCCCCCAAAAAGCAGATTTTTTTTTTCAGTTGGAATCCACTTCTTACTGTTTTGCCTTATCATTTCAAAGGTGATATCATGTATTTCCTAATTCATTTTACAATCTGACAATGGTCCCCAAGGCTTTGTTTCTATACCTCCTTCCCAGCCTTTATTACAAGCCCTGATGGACTGATGGTCAGTGTATCCAAGGGTTCTTAGATTCGTAGGATTCTGGTGCTCCTTTTCTCCAGTGGTTACATCACTCTCTAATTGTTCCATCTTACAAACACATATGGGTTTAATCCCAAGTGCCTAGAGTAAAGTATAATTAGCTCTTACATCTGCTCCATCTTTTATAGATATTGTTCACTGGACCATCATATGTGGCCCAGGTATAATATCCCTTCTTTTCTGTTGACAACCATAATAGCAACCAAAACTTCTATTTATGGTGCATTTATTATATCTTAGGCCATTTTACAGAGTTTTACCAGCATTTTTCTCAATTAATGCTGGGCCATAGGCCCTCCTACTACCTGCTTCTCCAATGTAAAAAGTGAGGTCAAAAGTTCAGTGGCTTGCCTGAAATTACACAGGTACTGGGTAGTGGAGCCAGCGTTCTATAAGACCCCCTGAAGCTCCCAGGGGCTCTTGCTCAGAGTTGCAACTCCCACCACATTGATGGTGCTATGTCCCCAGACATTTATCCTTCCCAGTGGTAAAGCAACTTAAATCCTTAGCAAACCTGGCTCACAGAAATAAAATTTTCAAGCAGGTTAACAGGAGGAAGCCTAAGTTCTGCTTAATTGACCCTGTATAATTATTTCCGTCGGATTGCCCTACATCTGGGGATGGATATTTACCAAGTACACTGGCTCAGTGGTTCTTTGCAGCACTTGCTTTAGTCTAAAGAAAGTTAATTGCATGGAAACTTCTCACCTAAATAACTAAGTTACTTATGCCTACCAATGACAGAAATGCAAACATCTTTCTCTCTCTCTCTCTCTCTCTCTCTCTCTCTCTCTCTCTCTCTCTCACACACACACACACACACACACATGCATACATGTACACACACTCACAAAATCATGCTAAAAAGTTTTGCTAGAAAGATATGCCCTTTAGCTTGGAGGCTGCTTCTGAATGCAAAACCTAAATCTATTTGGAAGTTCTCAGCAGCACAGTTATTCCAAACAGTAGGAACAAGATGCTGGATACAACAGACACCAGAGGACAACACGCAGTGCAGACTGGACCACCCAAACTAAAGACCACCAAACCTGACTCCCACCCTTTCGAGAAACAAACCAGGAATAGGAGACAGGGAAATACTCTTGGTCAAAGTTGTCTTTTTCTTCTTTGTAAATCCAAGAAGAAGATAAATTACAGCTTCTGTTAGTAACATAATTACTTTAATTAAAATTTAGAGGGTCAAAAAAGCCAGTTCTGAATGTCAGATTTCTAACGATACGTGCTAAGCCTAGGAGAGTAGAAACACAGCCCTGTTAATAACTGCATATTAGAACTGGAACAGTGTGCGGTGTTGATTCGCCAAGAGCTAGAATAGCAACTAAATGATAAGCAAGCTTCACTCTCTGACTCTCCCTTGTCTCTGCCCTCATTTTACTTCCCGGTAACAATGATGAGCATAAGACTACGAAAGTCTTTCCCAACCCTCTCCACATCTGAACAGGACTCTTCTTCCTAGGCTCTGCTCAAGTTCTTTCTTGGGCCCTTTCCTAAAGACTGTCCCTCAGAAGCCCTGCTATCCTCATAAGCCATTCTGCTTGCTCTGTGCACAATGTTTTCCCTCTTAATTGGACTGATTTCAGCTTTGTGCTATATTCTGCTATATACAGGCACCTAATTGTGTCATGCCTCCCTAACAAGATGATAAGCTCTCGGGAGGCATCTAATGCATCATGAATGCACAGACGTTGGGAGCAGGAGGGATTTCAGAGAGTATGTTGCAACTAAGAAAACAGGTCACTAAGCTAGTTGGGGGCTGAACCTGGGCTATGGCTAAGGGATTCTGTCTTGAGTTTTGCATATGTTCTACCACCAATCTAGATCTCAGGAGGCTTTGAATAAACTCAGTCAAATATTATGAACCAAGCATGAGGGAGAGAACATGAGAAGTGAGAGGAGGACTTTCATTCAAATAACAACACCCCTTTAAGTATGCTGGGGCCAATTTTCATTCCAGGGCCCAGGTACCATAGACCAGAGTGGGAGAAGGTAAGCAGATAGACAAAGGTTTGAGGGGAGAAACCTAGTCCAGATCCATGCACTCACAAGTGATAGATAACTAATCCCTTTGCCAATTAGTGTCAGGAGTCTCCTCTCTGAAGGACAGTGAGAATGGCCAGGTTGGCTCAACTTCCCTATAACATCCCAATCTGGGAAAGGACCAGGCTGTGCTGAAATTGCCTCTTTAGCTCTTGTCTCTTCTCCTTCCCATTGGAAATGTCTTAGCTCAGCCTTCCCAGAAGCAGTCTTTGCAGGTGATGCACCCAGAAAAGCTCACAGAGGGAGAGTGAGGCAGACTGAGAAAGAACGTAAGGTCAAGCAAAAACATGACATCATAAAAAGTTCCACAGAAGGCATCGCCAGATTTCACAGACATTCCCTGAGGCATGTGGGTTAGGCAGAGGATGACAAGCTGGACCACCCTCAATGTTGGCTATAGACCAAGGGGAATAACCAAAGGACTCATGTTCCTTATCTTCTAATATGGCTGGGAAGATTGGGCTCCAGCTGCCCAAGATCAAATCTTGGAAAAAGAGTCACAAACACTGACTGTTAGGAGCTTAGAACAATGAAGAGGCATGCATAAAAGGGATAGCAAGAGGGCTGGAGAGGTGGCTCAGTAGTTAACACACTTGCCTGTGAAGTCTAGGACCCAAGTTTGATTCTCCAAATCCCACCTAAGCCAGATGCACAAGGTGGTGCATGAGTCTGGAGTTCATCTGCAGTGGGTAGAGGCCCTGGCATGCCCATTCTCTCTCTCTCTTTCTCTCTCCCTTTGTCTCTGTCTCAAATAAAAAATAAATAAAATAAAAAGGAAGGGATAGCAAGAGTTCTAGGGATACCTACACAAAGTGTTAACACAGCTCAATCTCACTAAAACTAAGATATCTCTGCTTAGTCAATAAGCATTAATATCTTTCACACATTCTGTGTGTTGGGGGAGTGAATGACATATGTACACCTGTCAGTATGTTTGTGGGTGCATGTGCACACATGTGCACATGAGAGTGGAGACCAGAAGTATACATATTTTCTTTAATGAATTTCCACTCTATTCTTTGGAACAGCATCGTTCACTGATCTGCTTGCTGATTCAACTAAACTAGCTAGCCAACAGGCTCCAGGGATTCTCCCCTATTTTCAACTCCCCAGCTGAAATTATAGACATGCACCACCATGACAGATTTTACATAGATGTTGGGGATCTGAACCCAAGTCCTCATGCTTTCCCAGCAAGCATTCTACTGACTAAGCTATCTCCCTAGTACCACAACTTAGAATCATTCAAAACAAGTATCTATGGCTTTTACAATCTTATTTCATGAATTAATGATTTGTGTCTCATTATCTGGAGCAGAACAGGTAGGGTCTCCATGAGGAACAAGTGAAGATGTGATAGTTTAAAGGAAGGCATACTATTAGTCCTTTGAAATATTCTCCCACCACATGAAACTTGTTTAGAAAGGTGAAAGTCACTGAGAAGATAAGCTAATGGGCTTCCAGAAACTTCCCAAGGTGCCACTTATCTAGTGCATCAGGAAGTTGTGGAGAACATGATTTGAGAAGACCATTGGTTTCAATGTCCAATTCTACAATTAAATGTCTTTGGAAAGATGAGTTAACCTCTCTGAACCCAATATAAGAATTATCTCGGGCTAGAGAGATGGCATAGTGGTTAAGCGCTTGCCTGTGAAGCCTAAGGACCCCGGTTCGAGGCTCGGTTCCCCAGGTCCCACGTTAGCCAGATGCACAAGAGGGCGCACGCGTCTGGAGTTCGTTGGCAGAGGCTGGAAGCCCTGGCATGCCCATTCTCTCTCTCTCCCTCTATCTGTCTTTCTCTCTGTGTCTGTCACTCTCAAATAAATAAATAAAAAATAAAAATAAAAATAAAAAATAAAAAAAAATTATCTCATGGATTCTATTTTGAGGAATAGAGGAGAGACAGGGAGAGGGGTGTTTGCAAAAGGTTAGATTTTTCTTTTTATTATTAGGCTTTTAAAATATCTTATTTTTTATTTATTTATTTGAGAGCAAGAGAGAGAGAGGCAGATAGAGATAGATAGAGAGAGAGAGAGTGAGACAGAGAGAGGGAGAACGAGAGAGAGAATGGACATGCCATGGCCTCCAGCCACTGCAAACTCCAAATGTATGTGCCACCTTGTACATCTGGCTTACACTGGTCCTGGGGAATTGAACCATGGTCCATTGGCTTTGCAGGCAAGCATCTTAACTGCTAAGCTATTTCTCCAGCTCAGGCTTTAAAAAAAAAAAAAAAGCATACAAAGCAATGGATTTCATCATACTTTTTTTTTTTTTTTTTACTTACATGTGTTTGTGTGATGTAGCATAAATATGCAAATATGTGCCCAATTCCTGTGACAGCCAGAGCTCAGCCTGGGGTGTTTTGCTCCATTATTCCTCCATAGGTTCTTACTTCTTTCTTGAGCCAATTTCCTTCATCTCAGAGTTTTCCATAGCTCCTGAAATTCTCAGGTCTCTGCTCTATTATTTGGTTACAGATGCTATGCCAAGCTGCTTATAGGTACTGGAGATTGAAATCCAGTGGTTTCTTGGGCATTCTCAGGTCCTCATGCTTACACGGAAAGTGTTCTTAACCTCTGAGTCATCTCTCTAGGCCCACTGTGGCATTTTCATGTATGCTTTGTTTTTGTAGTTATAGCAGTAAACATGGATGTGCAAGTATCTCTATGGTAATGCAGAGTCCTTTACATACATGCCCAGACATGTTCTAAAGGCCATCATGTTTTCTTCTGCCCCATATGCTCTTTGGACCCTTGGCCTTCACTTCCTTACAGATGGGTCTTGTGACTCCCCTATTTCAATGTGGTTAGGCTGTTACTTACACATAGAGAAATGGAAGCCAGTGGAAGCAGAGAGCTACACCAGAAAGGCTATCAGAGCTTCTACCTGGTTCCTTGAGAATCTTGCTTTTGGGGTCCATTTTATAAAGGAGGCCCTAGTCAGCTCAGATGGGAAGACAAACAATGATGCTAAATATGCATGGAGATAGAGAGGTGCCAGTCACCCTTCAGCTGCTGTCATCATTGAACATTGTTGTAGTTACCTTCTGTTGCTGGGACAACACACCTGGGCCAAAGTGAAAGATGGGAGGAAATTTTTCTTTTGGCCTACAGTCTCGAAGGGGAATTTCCATGATGTCAGGGGAAAACATGGCATGAGCAGAGGCTGGGAATCACCTCCTTGCCATAGGAGGTGAAAAAGCAGCAGAAGAGTGATGTAAACTCTAACAAGGGAGGACTGGCTATAATAACCATAAGATTCTTGGGTCTTTGACCCCCTGTGGGATTGGGTTTACAGACACTCCCAGCAACACATCTCTTCCATCAAGGCTCCACTTCCCAAGTGGCATCAACTGGTGACCAAACATTCAGAACACATAAGTTTATGGAGGACACCTGATTCAAACCACCACAAACACACTCCAAGCTAGAACTATTCAGCCAAGCCTTCCTCATATTCCTGATCTGTAGAAACAGTGGGAAATAAAATTGTTTTTTGTTTAAGTTTTCAAGTAGTAATTTGCTATATAGCAGCAGGTAACTGTAATAGGGTATTATAAGTGCTAGTTATTGCATTGTTATTTAACACAGTACTAAGGTATAACCCATCATCTCACAGGGTCTAAAACATGATTTTGTCTCATTCCACCAAGACTGAATCAGTATCTCAGTGATAGAGTCTCACTAATCAAGGTCACCAGGGATGGATGGAGAGCCCAGAATGCCAATTACACCATAATAGAAATGCAAGGGGGTTCAGCATCCCATGCTCAGACCGGATTGCTTTCTTCAGTGAGACATTTACTTAAACCAAAATATAATCAGGTAGGTTGTCTAGGGAGCATAAAGTGAGAACAAGAGAAATTAGGTGTCAGCCTCAAGTGATGTTGATGGTATCAGGTCAAGGGAGCTTGGTGAGTTTCTGTCCCACATGGGATCTCTGTGATGCATAACTTCACAGCCCCACCCTGGGAACAAGGCTATCACTGCTTCAAACGGCCTTTTGGGGAACAGGGATAACATTAGCTACACTGATTATTTGCGCTAGCTTCAATACAAACTAACTCCCACTCTGATTAGTACAGCCTTTGTTTAGTCCAAGGGATTTTGGCAAGGTTCTATGAAAAAGTACCCAGAGACATTTCCTCCTACCCATAACTGTGGGCTAACTCCACAATGCATGACCCATATACCTCAAAAAGGAGGGGCCAGGCGGAGGGGGTAGGACATGGAGGAGGCTAACAATGGTACCAACTTGACTGTATTCACTGAGTACAAAACTAATTAATAAAACAAAAACTGTCAAAAAAAAAAAAGTAAACCATAGTATTGTGTGAAAAATAAAGTTGGATAAAATTCAAGAAATATGAGATCCAGCAAAATGAAAAAGGGTCCATAGCTGGGTGTGCTGGCATGTATCTGTAATGCCAGCATTCTGGAAGTAAAGCAGGAGGATCAGGAGTTCAAAACCAGCACCAGCTACATAGTAAGTTTGAAGCCAGCCTAGGTTATGTAAGATCCTGTCAAAGGCAGACACAGAGAGAGACAGAAGTAATTTCTCAGAGCCTTGAGTACATTAGCAAATTCCTTCATTTCCCTTGCCTGCGAATTATACTCTGATGAGCACTGTTTAGAGAGTAACTTTAATCAAGTTATGCTCTGAACCAAGATCATAAAGTTGTCTTCTTGTGTGGCTTTTCTAATTTTACTTAACTCTCAGAAGATTCATCTCATTTTCCTATTGTCAAAATTCTGTAGAATGGCATATTTTGTTGCCTCAGATTTTCTGAAAATAGTGGGAAAAGGAAGGGTATCACATAGTGACTCACGGAAGATACTAGCATAGGCATTTGAACTATAGTTACATCTACAGGCAGAACTGGAGGTAACTAAAGAAAAGCAGCATTCCAGGTGGACTTTGAAGTCAGAATAGGAGTGTGACAGGATCCCAGCAAGCAGAAGTTGAGAAAAGTACTTCCGGAGGATCTGGGTGAACAAAGGAAGCAGAAAATAGAATATTCAGGAAGTTTGGTATAGCATATAACAGAGGTACAAAGCTGGCAGGCCATATGGGGGGCCTAACATGTCATGACAAAGAGACCAGGCAATGAAGAAGGCACAGGGACCCAAAGCAGCGTGTAGAACAGAGAAGGGAAGCTCTGGCAATAGTGTGTGGAATGCACCAGAAGGCCTAAGCACAGAAGAGCACGTAGGGCACGGTGCACTAGTTTCATGATTTCCTCTGTCCTCCACACAATAAGAGACTGCGATTTGGGCATCTGTTTGTGGAGGAGGATGGGAAGCTATGTTTATGCTGAAGGTTTTTCAAACAACTCACCGCTCAATAATTTCAGGAGTATGATTTCACAGGATGACCAACAAGAGAGAGAGAGAGAGAGAGAGAGAGGAAATGTTTCTTGGTGAAGCATGTACACAAACCCCAAAAGTCAGCTCTGCAGATGAGAAAAGAGATTCCTCCTGGCTCCCCACACAGGGAAACTTGGGATGCTATAGTTCACTGTGCACGTTCACTAGGCTGGACCACAGGCTGTCCATATAGAGTCTGAGTGTATCTGGGTGGGTATATGCTTCTGGATGGAACTGACATTTGTGTCAGTAGACAGAGCAGATGGCCTTCCCCAGGGTAGACTGGCTATGTCCACTTTATCAAAAGCCTGAGTGGATCAGAAGACTGCGCGGAAGAGATTTCATTCTGTCTGCCTGGTGGACCTCAGGATGGGACAGACTCAGCCTTGTCCCAGACTGGAGTGATATCACTGACACTGCCAGGTTGCCTACGGCACACACGAGACTTCTCAGCCTGAGATCCTCGCTACAAGAAAAAACAGTCACACATACATATATTTATATGAATGTGTATAACACACGCACACACATACACAATCTGCTGTTGGTTCTTTTCCTCTGCAGGACTATGACTAATATCTGAGGGCGCAGCCAAGCATCTGAAAAGCCAACACCCTGCGGTACACATCATGCCTCCCGATGAGTCGCCTGCTTTCAGCTCTTCGTGTTGCTGGAGTTACATGCAGTTCTGTAATCCTGCAGGACTTAGCCTCACTGCTGTCTAAGAGCACTAGAGTTCCTGCATCTCCTAAACGCTCAGAGAGGAAACCTACTGTCCTCTGTACTCACTTAATACGATTGGATGATCCTAGTTTAAGACAGTCTGGTCATTTGAGGTGTAAACCAAAGCTTAAGACCAGAGGTCTCTTATCACAATGTCCGAGAGCACAGTGTCCCGGGTATCTGAAAGCCACCTTACAGAAGTTCTAAAGAGAGAAAATGAGCTCTTTCCCTTCAGTAGACCCACGAAAGCCAGTCTTCCGCCAGGCTTGGAGAATCTCAGTCCTGTTTGCCAGAGCTCTAGCTGCTTCTGCATGCTCCTCGGATCCAGCCTGTGAGAAACAGAAGCACCTAACATCACCAGCAGGTGGCGCAAGTGAGTGGTACCTACCAGGCAGCGATGTGAAAATAGCAACCTACTCCCAAGTGGGGATCAGAAAGGCAAAAGGAAGCGACGTTGCCTATGGCTAACCAGAAATGTATGCCTTCTAAAGGAAACAGCCCATGATGACAGTATAGATAAGAAAGCTGTACGGAGTGAACATCCAATTTGCTAGGAAAAGCCTGAAACCTAAGTTTATATGTAGAAAGTCTCCATTTTTAAAAGTTAGTGCAATCAGCCTTAAAACTGTACTGCTAACACTGCTCAATCCAAATACTCTTTTCTCCACTGGATTCAGACCAGGGCATTTGTGTGAGCCTCCTCTAGTCTAGCATTCTCCTTTCATGGAGCCTAGGCAACCAAAAGTTCCAGAGGCAAGGCTGTGTTCTATGTTCCTGGAGTAGATCTCTGGATGCTCTATTATAGATTCCAGGTAGAGCACAATACGCTGTTTGAGTTCACAACGAAGAATCCCTCCAGAGCTTCATTCAGAGAGTTTGGGCCTGAATCTGGCAGTTTCTGTGGGTCTGCGTACTATCCCAAGGCTTCCTCGAGGAGGAAGAATCACAGGCAGGCTGATATTGCATAAAAACACACCAGTGTGGTGAAGTCAGTGGCTGAAATACTGACCTACAGGAATCTCTTGCTGTCCAGACTCTTCCTACGCAGCACTCAGAAGCCAAAGACAGTTGGGTAACTCGGTTCTCTCACCATCAGGACTCACCCTGCAAGCTCACACGAGTCAAACTCTGGAACCGAGCATGTCCATACACACTCATGTGCCACATGGTGACATTTTAGTCAGTAGACTACATCTATGACAGTACTCCAGTGGGATTGTTAGGAAGCTGGAAAACTCTTGTTGCTGGGTCTGGAGCTGGCTCAGTGAATAAAAGCCCTTGCTTGTAGGGCCTGGCCACCCAGGTTCAATTCCCCAGTGCCCACATAAGCCAGAAACACAGAGTGGTACATGCATCTGGAGTTTATTTGCAGTAGCAAGAGGCCCTGGTATGCCCATACACTCTCGCTGTGGGGAGCCCCTCGGCCCGCATGGCCAAAGTGGCTTCCTAAGTATTCATCACACTCGGGGTGTGAGGCAAAGCACTGCACAGGGGGTTGCCTACGAGCAGTTGGGCGACTCTCTGGGAGGCATGTTTGATTGCATGAAGGTGGTACTCATATTCCTTCCCCTGGGAAAAGGGTACTTGCACACCAGGGATCAGACCTCTACCTTCACCCGTTGTGTATCAGCAGCGCATCTTAAAATAATTAATAAGGGGGAGCTGTGGGGAGCCCCTCGGCCTGCATGGCCAAGGCCTATGGGGAGAGTACCCCTGGCCAAGCCCCAAAGATGGCGCCTGACGGAAGTTCAGTGCTTGGGACAAACAAGTCCATATTTGGAGGAGGTTGCCATCTCTGCTGCTCATTGGTTTCTGATGCTCGTCTGGAGGGGTTGCGTGGCCTGGAGTGATTGGGTGGAGTGAGTGCGCGAGTGAGTGCGCTTATAAGGAATCCCCGCCCGAGGCTCGCGGGAGATGAAGCTTGAAGTTGCCTGAATAAACTGCTGTAAGAAGAACTGGTGGTTGTGTCTTCCTTGCTGGTCGAGGCAGATGCGACATTTCTCTCTCTCTCTCTCTCTCTCTCTCTCTCTCTCTCTCTCTTGCTCTATCTCTCTCTCCTCATTGCAAATAAATAAATAATTACTTCGTAAGTCCTCTGGTTCCTTAAAGTGTTAGTTTCTTGTGCATTGCTGTAACAGAATGCTTGACCTAAACAACTTAAAATGAGGAAAGATTTATCTTGGCTCGCAGTTTCATAGGGCTTATTCCATATGGTTGCTTTCACCCTGTGCACTTGGACAAAGCACCATGGCAGCAGAAGTCTGTGGTGGACAAGATGCAAAGAAAAAGGAAGGGACCAGGAACTGGGTGGAGCCTTCAAAGGTGTGCCCCAGGTAACCTACTTCTTCCAGCAAGGCACCCCTTCCAAAGTTTGCACCACTAGCAAGGGACCCGGAATTCAACATATGAGCTGGCTGGGGACAATGCACACTCAAACCATAACCACTAGTCATGTCATGGCTGTCCTTACACACACACACACACACACACACACGTGTGCTTGTGGTGATGTTGATATAAACAAATCCTCTGTGCTTCTGTTCATATAAAAGTAGAGCAGTACAATTATACACAGGATATTAAGACACGATAATGATAATAAGTGACAATCTCACTCAATTACATACTTATTACACTATATTTTGAATCATTATAATATACCTACCAAAGCACTTACTGTGAGACAGTATGCCTTCTTACATTGGCAACAACCTCAGACACCTTGTGCTTACCTTCTCTCTTGATTTGTGTTGAGGTCCCACTGAATAACTTTCCTTTGGTATCTAGGCCCGTGACAGTGAACTCTAGGATTGTCCATACACAAGGGAAGAATGTGTCCCCATCATTAAGTGTCGCATGGCCCTATTTCTGGTTTGGAAAGCAAGTGAGCCTTGGCCCGAGCACCCAAGCAGCCCTCTGTTACTCCAGCTGTGCTGGACTTCATTCTAGGACTCCTCAGACATTCCCATGAATCAGGCACCTCGGGCCAGCAGTCACTTCCTTCCGGGACTTATGGCCGGAACCAGGAAAATTGACTAGTTCTTTCCCCGAAAGTAAAAAAAAAAAAAAAAAAATCCAATTCTCCTAAATAAAAGAAAAGAACGGGGGCTGGAGAGGTGACTTAGTGGTTAAGGATCTTGCGTGCAAAGCCTAAGGACCCATGTTTGATTTCCCAGGTCCCACATAAGCCAGATGCACAGGGGGCACATGTGTCTGGAGTTCATTTACAGTGGCTAGAGACCATGGCGTGACCATTCTCTCTCTATCTGTCTCTCTCTCTCTCTCAAAATAAATTTTAAAAAATTTAAAAGAAAATGACTGAGACAAAGCTATTAATTTTCCATGTGAAACAAACTCTTCAGGTTTTGCTGCAAGTAGTGTGTCATTCATTTGCCTCTCTGTTACCAAACACATACTTCTATAAGCTACATTACCCACACTTTTGGCCTTTCAATTATGAGGTTAGCCAATGAGAGGAAATGCTGGGGGAATTAGTTGCCAGAAGAGGGGGAGAAATCATTGCAGTGTTCTTCCTCTTTCGGCTGTGATTGGCATCCCTCCCACCATCCTAGCTTACACCTGGGTCTAGCTTCTTGAGGGAAGCCACACCCCAGTTGTGCTTATGTAGAGAGGACTGCATCCCAAGCTTCTCTGGCAAGCCCATGACTCGGATCAGGCCAGTCAGGGCTCGTGTTCATGACCACTGACACTAAGATGAGCACTCGACTTAATCCAACCCAATCAGGGCAAACAGAACCAATTCTGAGAATTTCACGAGGAGGAAGAACTGTATTTTTTCTTGGGCTTTGGAGCTGTGATGATGTCAGTGTCATTCTGTAGCTCCTTCCTGAAAGGAAGCAGAGGGAAGTCAGAGAGAAAGGCCCTCCAGAGATATAAGATAGAATCCACGTCCTGATGGTGTCACTTGAATCTCTACAGGTAGTTGCATTTAGGATTGAATCAGTCCATGATATATTTCTTTTTAAAAAAAAATGCTTTTGGCTTAAGCAAGTTTGAGTCACCTTTCTGTCCCTTGTAATCAAAGGGATGTGACTGATGCACCAGCCGCAAGTAAGGCATCGTGGTAGTCAGCGGAAAAGCTCACAGTGAGAAAGCTCTCACGTAGTTGAAAAGAAATGGATCCATTACTTGAAGCAGATTGTATAATGAAAAATAGGAAAGTATGATTCTACTTCTATTTTGCTCCCATCTTTTCAGAGGAAATAATCTTCATAAGGAGAGAGTAGAACAAATATTTTTTCAGGGTTCACAATCCAAAATAAATGAGGAGATAGAAGAGAAATCATCACTGCTTTGAGTGAGTCCAGAGTGTGTGTCCCACCCAGCCACAGTGATGCATACTTAAAGGATTTAAAGATGAGAATGCCAAGTCCCTAGGGGTTGGGTATTGAAGAACTATGGGGAACTGAAAGATCATCTGGATTTTCACAGGTGGATTTTATTTTTTAAAGTCCCATGAACTGTACATAATCCTTAGAAAATTAAACAGTTGGTTTTCAAACACAATAGAACAAGACAACAGATGGGTTCAAATGCAGCACTTTATCCCCAAACTACCCCAATCTCTTTACTTAAGGAAAATTATAAGAGACGATGTGCCAGGCACATGCCTGGCATCATAGGTCAAATGGTTGGCAGTCTTTCTGTTTTTCTGTTTTTTGAAAGGTCTTGTGAAAATTGAAAACAAGTCACGTAATGTGCAGGTTAAACAATAACTTGATCACAGCCAGTGAGTGTTTGGTCAGTGATGTAATGAAACTTGGAAGGAGGTCTCTGAGCTAATGCTAAGAGGTACTATCCAATTCTAAATCAGTGAATATAACATGCATTGATTTTTAAATTACATAAATACCAGAGATTTGCTATTAATATCAGGACTTAAAAGATTGTAAGAAGCTATACATTTACCCTAACAGGGTATTTTTTAATTAAAAAAATGTAAGATCCTACATTTATATTTTAAAACTGCACTACGATAGAATAAAGATCTTGCTAATCTGCATTTTATACAAAAAGATCAGGTGTTCCACTCAACTGAAAACTATATGATGGGCACTATGATGGACAATAATGTAGGAAATTTACTGCTGTGGGGAAATGCCCGTGGCATTGTGTTAAGTGAATGAAAATCAGTTTACAGAACTCCCAAAGAGATGTTAACAGAACAAAGGCAGAATGGCAGCAATGTTGAACATGCAGCAGTGAGAACCAGGTGGCCTGACTTCTTACTGTGTTGTTCCCTAAGTTATACATTTCCTACAATCACTTGTTAGGATTAAAATGCCATTTTAGGGCTGGAGAGATGGTTCAGTAGTTAAGGCACTTACCTGCAATGCCTAATGACCTGGTTTCATTTCTCCACATAAAGCCAGATGTACAAAGTGGTGCATGTATCTGGAGTTCGTTTGTAGTGGCTAGATGCCCTGGAACACCTATTTATTCTCTCTCTCCCATTGCAAATCAATAAATAAAATGTTTTTAAATGTTATTTTAACTCAAAATGGATCAAGAATATAACATGGCTGGTGAAAAAAAAAAAAGAAAGAATACCAACTTGGGCTACATACATAGGCTTATGTTTTACATAAAACGGATACTGATTGGCCATCTACACGACTCTGTACTGGGACAATCTTATCTGGAATGATTCACTAACCCAGTCCTGGATGGCATGTTTCAAGCAGGATTTTGACTATTAGACTATGTATTAGAGTTAAGGGGGGTGTAAGTTGACAGTTAAAAGAACTGGTGGGGGGGGGGAGCAGCTAAGAAGATGGCTTGGCAGTTAAAAATTTTTGCTTGCAAAGCCTGCTGGCCTAGGTTCAATTCCCCAGCTCCCATATAAGCCAGATGCAACATTATGCCTGCTTCTGTGATCCCAGTGGGAGCTGGAGCCAGGGGAATCCAAAGCTCAAGGGTCAGCTAATCTGATGTTTGTGTATTGCCTGGCAGTTCACTAGCAGTGGCAAGAGACCTTGTCTCCAAGTGATAGATCACAGACACCTCAAAGTTGTCCTCTGACGTCTGTGCCCATGCTGTGGCTTTCATTCCCATCCACTCCCACACAAAAATAGACATGCAAATAATAGTAAAAGAAGTGGTGAGTGTTGTGTGTAAATAAAAGATATAGTGGTGCATGCTTGCTTTTTTCACATGTATTTAGTGCTCTCAGACAGAAGGAACAATAGATTATAGATGGTCACAATGTTTTAAATACTTGCTCCTTGAATATGAAGAATCTATGTTCCATCCATTATAGTGTGAATGATCTCTGATCATCCAAATGTGGTGCACTGTTGCCAGGCCCAGACTGAAGAGGCTGGCAGATTCCACTTTCTGTCTAACTCTGATAAAGCCAAGGGCCACATAGGAAGATACCTACATAATGTCTACTACTCTGTAAAGAAGCCCTAAAGGGGCTAGAGATATGGCTTAGCAATTAAGGCACTTGTGCTCAAAGACAAGGAACCCAGGTTCGACTTCCCAGAACCCACGTAAGCCAGATACACTAGGTGGCACATGCATCTGGAATTCCTTTGCAGCAGTCGGAGGCCCTGGAATTCCCGTTCTATCTCTCCTCCTCTCTTCTTCCCTCCATCTTTGTCTTTCTAAAATAAATAAAATTTAAAAACAAGAAGCCCAAAAGCCATCTGGCAAAGCCACAGAGACAGAGACGTCTGACCAGCTACTGCTGATACAGCCAATCCAGTCCAGGCACCAGGCATGTGAGTGACAGATGACATCTTCCAAGGAACCAAGTAAGAACCACAAAGAAGAGGCCTTCGGTCCCTGAATCCTGAGAGATAATTGTTCTTCCGAGCTCCTGAGTTTGGACAATGGTTTGTTCCTCAGCAACAGAAAATTGAAGCACTTGTAATGTCTCTCTTGATCTCAGCACTGTAAGTACTAGGCGGGAACTGAAAGGTCTTGAGTAAGAGAGTGGTATTATTACTTTGCATAAGGACTCCTAAACTACACTATGGGATGGATGAGAGGGGTTTTATCATGCCTGAAGGCGAGTTCAGGAATGACACTTCAAAGCCTTGTACCAAGCTGCTAGAGACTGTTAGCTGTGACATAAGACCAAACGCCGAAGAAAATACATTAGCTCCGTCGAAGGGATTCCCACAGGGAACTGGTGCCAAGAGCAGAAAAGGGAGACCTAAGCAAGTACTGGGTGGAACTTGTCTAGTGGGTGGCAATGAAGGTCCTTGGTCCGGCACGCAAGCCAAGCGACATGATGGAAATTGCCTCCTGCTTCTTCTGGGCCTCACTGCGCTGGTGGGCTTCTCCCCAAGTGCTCCCTCTATTTCTAGTTCTCTCCAGTCCATCCCAGGGCCTCCGTTCTCCTCAGTTTCCCTTGTGGTCTAAGCAACCCAGGCATGAACTTCACTGAAACAATTCTGAGTCAGCAAAGGAAGGAAGAGAGGAAGCCCATGCTTCCACCTCATTCTTGACTTAATTACCCAAAGCAGGTGAATATAAAATGCTTCCCAGGAAGAGAGAGAAAGCTGCCACAACATGCTAGACTTGGTTATCCAAGTAAGAGGACTGGAGAAGCTTCCTAACATTTTTCCAAGGTGTCTCTCTAAAATAAATAAAATTAAAAAAAAACAAGAAGCCCAACAGCCATCTGGCAAAGCCACACAGAGACAGAGACGTCTGACCAGCTACTGCTGATATACTACGTGATATGCTACTGCTACATATACTGACATGTCCTTATGACAAGTCATCTCAGAGACGGGGCCACATGAGTATGATACATTTCACTGCTATGCGTAACGCCATAGCACCTGAGAGGCAGCACCTGCGTCAGCTGTGGGTTGGTCAGGAACTATTAGTGTAGGCTTGGAGGAGTGACTCATGCCTAACTCTTCCCACCACACAATGAGGCCTTTTTGTGGCAAAGGAGGCAGCACTCTATGATGATTCCATGTATTAGTCACTTTTGCATCACTGTGACAAAAATACCTGACAGAAACAACCCAAGGAAGGAAAGATTAAATTTGGCTCATGCTTTCATAGGGCTCAGTCCGTGATTGCCGGCCCCTTGTGCTTGAGCACAATAACATGGTGCTGGCATGCCTGGTGGAGGACAGTTATTGGCATCATGGTGAGCCTGGAAGCAGAGAAGACATAACAAGATACAGAAGCTGGGTGTGACTTTCAAAGACCCACACCTAATGACCTCCTACACCTGCCTGCTAGACCCCGACCTCCTCCTAAAGGTTTCACAGCCTTCCAAGACAGTAGCACACACAAAGGAGCAAGTACTTAAAACATAAATCTGTAGGAGCTGTTTCAGATTTGAGCCATCATAGTCTATAATTTTCTTTTACAATGATCCTACTCTTTCCAATGTGAGCAGCTATCATAGTGTGGGAACTGTGTACATATCATTACTAGCTCTTTTATTGCCGTGTGCCCCGCTAACCAGTAAGCATGTTAGAGCAGGAGCTCAGCCTCCATTCACCATGGTATTTTCAACACTTCAGACAAAAAGCTAACAGTTGAGATACCCAACAAATATTAGTTAAGTAACAGCCTCATTTCTTTTGTGTATATGTGTATGTGGTGTGAATGTATGTGTGCACGTGTTTTGGGTCCACATGTGTGTATAGGGTTTTTTTGGTTTTGGCTTTTATTTTTTGGGCGGTGGGGCTTCATGGCACGGTCTCGCTGTAGCCTAAGCTGACCTGGAATTCACTATGTAGCCTTAGGATGGCCTTGAACTCACAGTGATCCTCCTACCTCTGCCTCCCAAGTGCTGAGATTAAAGGCATGCCCCACCACACCCTAGGTTTGTATTAGTTACTTTTTGTTGTTGTTGTTGTTTGGTTTTCTGATGTAGGGTTTCACTCCACCCCAGGCTGACCTGAAATTCATTATGGAGTCTCAGGGTGGCCTCAAACTCACAGCGATCCTCCTAGCTCTGCCTCCCGACTGCTGAGATTAAAGGCATGTGCCACCACACCCAGCTTTGTATTAGTTACTTTCTCATTGCTGGGACAAAAATACCAGACCAGAAGCAATTTAAGGAAGGAAAGAATTTAATTCACCTTACAGGGAAAGTTTCATCTTGGCAGCGAAAGCATGGCACGGCAGCGTGGCGAGTCCAAGTCATACTGCCTTGTCAATCAAAAAGCAAAGACTTGGGCTGGAGAGATGGCTTAGCGGTTAAGCGCTCGCCTGTGAAGCCTAAGGACCCCAGTTCGAGGCTTGGTTCCCCAGGTCCCACGTTAGCCAGATGCACAAGGGGGCGCACGCGTTTGGAGTTCGTTTGCAGAGGCTGGAAGCCCTGGCGCGCCCATTCTCTCTCTCTCCCTCTATCTGTCTTTCTCTCTGTGTCTGTCGCTCTCAAATAAATAAATAATTTAAAAAAAAAAAAAAAAAGCAAAGACTGAACCGGACTTGAAGCTGGGCTATAACACCTCAAGACCAGTCCCCAGTGACACACTTCCTCTAGCAAGGCTCCACTTTCTGAAGGTCCCCCAAACCTCCCAAGGCAGTGCCACCAGCTGGTGATCAAGTTTTAAAACACAGGAACCACATGGCATCCAAACCCCCACAGAGCGCATGTGCGTGTGTGTGAGTGTCAGACATCTTTCTCATTTGTTCCACACCTTATCCTTTAAGACAGGTTCTCTCACTGGTCCTGGAACTCATTGTTCCAGGGCCCCTCTGCCTCTGCCTTCCCAGCACTAGAAATAGAGGTACATGTGCCACCATGCCCAGCATTGTACATGGGTGCTGAGGATGCATGGCAAACACTTTACCCACTGAGCAATCTCTCCAGATCAGAGCTCCCCCCCCCCCACTTTTTTTTAATTCTTCCATCTTTGAGCCCAGAACTCATTTATAAGATATGCATTCAAGAAATGGAACTGCAAAAAAGAAAAAACAAACAATGATCAAACACACAATGTCTAGTCTTGGTACATATTCACAAATAACTAGGGGACAGCACAACATGATGGATTAAAAATAAATCAGTGTCATGTGGCTAATGTTATCTTTCCAAACACTGTCATTTAGTCTCTTCTTGACAGGACATCAGCACATGGAGAAGAATGATACGACAACTTTTATGGTTGGGCAAAAATATAAAGTTATGATTCTTTTCAGTGCCAAATATTTGTGTCCTGTGATTTCATATTTAAATCAGATTCAGAGGAGACGAAAGGAATTCACAATGTTTCTTTGAGGAGAGACGGGCATGTTTTTGCCCCATGGAAAAGAACTGGGCCTGAAACAGATGCCTGCATTCTGGGAAATGGGGGTCAGAATTGGGAGGGAAGGAGCTGTCGGTCTGCACCACGTTCAGATGATCAGCCATGTGATTCTTTTGGCTTATTACAGCCCCAGGAACCCTGTAGCTGTCTCGATGAAGACTTCCATATGGTGATGCAAATTAGGGACCCTCTGCAGAGGTGTCTTGAAAGAGAGCCAGTAACCTGGGGAAGTGTTTGCCAACAGCTGGGGGAGAAAAAGGCAATTTGGGTGAGAGGAAGAGGGTCCTGTGCCTTTGACTAAAAGGAATTGCAGTTGTTACTGATGAAGATGGAACTGCTTTGTTAGTACGGGGTCAGTCCATCTGCTGCTGAAGTTTCACGGACCTTGAGTTCTCTGAGTCAGGGTCACAGATCATGTAGGGCTGTATCTGTTGCCATCAGCATTTAGCTCTTAGCAGTCACAGAGAAATGGTCCCTTCTTCCACTGTGGCTCTAAGACCTCATCTGAGCTCTCTTAGCATCTCCATTCTCACACCTCTGCCCTTCAGCCTTCTTGCCGCAAGTGTGCAGCTCTCTCTTTCATACCTCTGAATAAGTGAGTTTCTCCCTGTCCCACCTCTCATCTCTAGATCTAGCTGACAGGTGACAGGTGTTTTATAGTTGGCTAAACATAGTCCTGTACCTTGTCTCGCTTTATCATGATTCCCCTGAAAGACCTTAGTGAAGTAATAGAATAGGCATTAATACCTATGAAGAGCCTAGTCACTATAGTTCAACAAATCTGAGAGTTTCGTTTCTCCTATTTCTTAGCTTTAGCAAATTAATTAACCTTTTTGTACTTCAGTCTCCATATCCCAGGCTGAGAGGTGTGTAGAGTCTGGTAAGGGGCTTGGATGCTGGGGCCTGACTTCATGGGTATAATTGCTACCACTGACCTTGGGCAAGTTAGGTCCATTTCTGTACCTAGTATTGACATCTGGAAACTCCAACTCAGAGTTAGAGTCATTGTTTTGGGAAAGTTACATAAAACAGAGCTTAGATTCAGAAGTCACCATGTAAGCTTTACTGTGCTTACTCTTATTACTTTGAAAATCTATCCCTATTTTATCCTGATTATAAAATTAGCATATCAAATATTATAGAAACCCCAGGCAATCTCTGTGTTGCTCTGTCTGCTTAACTATTTTCTTAAGTGCCTACCAAAACATACTCAGCCAATTCCACCACCTTCCCTCCCACTGGGCTGTGGTAAAGCTACCGTTGAGCTAGAATGTGGGGGTGAGGTCCTGAGAGTAACACCACACTTCCAAAAATCTCTTTCCTAAGAGCACACCACCACCACACACCAGGACTTCTTTTTTCTTTAGGGCCGAGTGCTCATTTATTTCATGAGTTTGTCATGCTGCCATTTTAATTTGGCTTCTCTGCTATAGTCCCTCTGGCAACCAGTCACTTTCAGAATCTAAGAAGATGAGAAAGTTTCCATAATGTATACTGACCTGAAAAAAGGGGGGAACTAAACAGTATACGTTTTTCAGGAAGGGGAAGGAGACTTTTATTCCCCCCACAGTCTCCCATCCTGAAATCTCCCCGACAACACAAGAAACCTCCTCACATTCTTGATCCGACATCATGTCAAGTGCCCTTCACAAGGCCCCCCATGGTCAAGAGGTATTTTGGACCATGTTACTTTGAACTAAGGGGGAGTGTTTTTCTTAACCGGGTCAGCATCAGAATCCATATAATTTAACTTCCAACCCAGGACAGTCTCAGTGAAAGGGATGCAATAAGGAACACCAGGATGATGGGGAGGGGAACCAGGCCATCCTACAACTGCCCATGTCTACTTGCCCATCAGCTCTGTCCCAGATCACAGGCAGGCCTCGGCTGGTAGCTGAGGCCACTTCAGGACAATTCTGGTTCTGCAGTCAAATCCCTTCTGGGGCTTCAAATTACCATACTTCCCTCTCTGCTCTAGATGTTTTGTTCCATATTACAGCACTCTGAGTAGGACAGAGGAGGTAAACATTTCTCCCAAACAGAAAAAACAAAACAAAAAAGTTCAGGTGGAATGCCTAATCAGGGAAGGAGAAAAGTTCCTCACTGGTTCAGGAAGATTTAGTGAAGGAACGCTGCTCTCGGATAGAATGGTAGAGTGCTGTGATGACAGACACCATCTGAGGTCTGCACTTCACAGTCTCCATTTGATCATCACAACAAGCCCGGGGTAAGAGGAATCCCTAAGCAACATTTGAGAGAGGGGCAGCTACCCAAGGTCACAAAACTGGTGGTAAGTGGCAGAGCCACAACTCAGGCCCAAGTTGACCTGTCACCAAAGTCCACTCTTTTAACTGCTGACCACAATGACTATGGTGACGGTGGCACCAATACCAGCACTGTGCACTAGCCATAAATATAGGCAGGACACACCCACGCATATACGTACATCATAAACATATACATACACATGAACACATATTACTTCAAGGGCATCTGTGTCACTATCATGCCAGCTAATAGCTGAAGGGACTGGAGCATGGAGAGCATGTGGCATATCCAAGGTCACGCAGCCCTTAAAGTACCCGAGCTGAGACACAAACTCAAGGAGTTAACCTCGGAGGTCCCGTTCTCCATCACCCTCCTGCCGTCCAGCACTACGCTTCTTCTTATGATGACCTAAGTCTGTTTAGGTGGGAAGTTTTCTGTGGTAGGATCAGATCAAATTTAAGACCCAGGCAAACTACCATCCATGATAATTAATCTTTATTGTAGTATTTGTTGGTAGAGAGCTTCTTTATGAACTGTACAAGAAACACGAGTCTTAACCTGAGTTAGAGCTATTCTATACCTACTAGGCATCTCCTGGGTACCCGAGGACAGACAGCCATGCATGACCTCTTGCACGCCCTGGTTCTCTTGTTCTTTGCAATCATCCTGGTATGGAAGGATTATTTTACTACATTTTAAAAATAAAGAAGCAGTGAGTTTCAGGAGAGAAAGTGATCCCTTGGGTATTGACTCTGGTCCTACATAAGCAAGAATTCTCCAGGGCTACATCTTGGTATTAATTAGTTTCACACATTACAACAGCAGCGACAATTAATTTTTTTTCTTAATGTTCTGTGCATACACATACACACACACACACACACACACACACACGAAAAGACCAGCTTTTTAGGAACTAAATATAGAACTGATTGCTGGCTTCAGTGTTTATTCTTATTCGTGTAGGTTCATAAAGTCCGTTTTAGACAAAAATAAGGCTGACTCACGTATGAAAAAAACAGCTCATATTTACAAGCTCTATAAAACCTGCTGCAAATACTTGGGCAGAAAGATACAGTAACTTAAGCATCACACTAGCAGTAGGCCAATGGAGGTTCAGAAAGGTCTGAAAAGCAAGGACTGGAGGAACCTATGGAGATAATGTATTTTAATTACTAAATGAACAGAGTGATCTGAGAATATTGGATTCAAACGGACTTTCCTATGTTTGAATACCCACTGGGGAACTCACCATAAAAGAAATATGTATATTTACAGAACTAGACGTGTTGAATACACACACACACACAGAGAGAGAGAGAGAGAGAGAGAGAGAGAGAGAGAGAGAGGCACACAACCATAGAGGAACAGAGACTGTTCCTTCCTACTTGACATGTTCCAGCAATTGCTGATCACTCCCTTTGCCTTATCTGTGCTGCCCAGACTAACAATCTGCTTAGCCAATAGATTGCTCCCTTACAATCTGCTTAGCCAATAAGATCGCTCCCTTCCCTGCCCATAACTGTGCGTTTGAGGGGAGATAAGAAGGAGCCTGTGTCCCACCCTCAAGAAAGTTGCTTTGCAGATTGAAAGAAAAAACTTGGTTGAGAACAGGAGCCAGAGTCCACTTAAAGTGACCCATGGGTCAAGGAGAGTGTCATCAGAGAGAAGTGGTTCTCCCCTCGGAGACCATCTGGTCTCACAATGTCATCTCCATTTCTTGGGGTTACCCTCACCTCTTCTTTCGCTCCCCACCTGCCCTTCTGTATCCACTTGCCAAACTGTGTAGGGGGCAAGTACCCCAAATTAACAACTAAACACTCTTCGAAAGGAGTCGAGAGACTGCTTGATGCTAAGGAATTCTGAGACACACTCAAAACCATTGCATCCAAGAGTGGGGAGGTTCCACCTTCAGGACTCTTTGCTCATTGACTGTATCCAGGGGGTTGAAGCAAGATGTCTAAATTTTACATAAGTTTTAATATTGATTCCCCCAAATCTGTTTCTTGGGAGGTAAAATGCTCTGCAAAGGGGTGACACAACCAATATGGAGGCCAGCCCTCCAGCAAGCACCCCCCCAGTACACAGAAGGAAGAGAGGCCTCTGAGGACCTGAGCTCTATGGAGCCTACAGAGGAGCCTGATTCCATCTCTCCGCAGCCTCAGTCCAGAACCGATTGGCCTATACTGGTATCCACTCTTCGAGCACTAAAGGAGAGCCTACAGAAAGCCTCTGCTCCACACGGAAGAATGAGGAATTAGGAAGCAAAGTCACCACCTCTGACTCATCCCAGAGAGCATTTGCATGCCTGAAACCAACCACAATACAAGGCAGAGGTGAGAGCACGCCTCTAAGCCAAGAAAGAAGACCAGAGTTTGTTGTCTATGTAGCACTGTCCCTGAAAGCCAGGTGTTAATGTGAACATGGTCATGCAGGCTGAGGGAGGCTGTGGACAAGGTCCACAGCCACAGGGTTCAGCAAAGAATGTGGCTCTTGCTCTTTCCATGATGGTAGATAGCATACTTCAAGAATACTGCACTGCCCAAAAGAGATGTAGAAGCCCAGACAATGCAAATGGCACAAGAGGAAGCCCTCTAGAAGGAGAACTCAAAATTACACTGGTGCACGGGAGCATAGGTGGGATTTCTACCAGCTGAGTCCAAAGAATGATCATGTAGAAATTATCAGTGCAACTTCACATGCAAGAGTGTGTACGAAAATAGATTTTAGAAGATTATTTGAAGGAGGCATAATAAACAATTGATGAAGATGAAGATAGCCTGAGTTATCAAGAGAAAACCCCCAAATAGCATTGAACAGGCCATTTAGGGTGGTAATAAACCTATACCAGCCCTCTATTACAAAGTCATAGGAACTAATAATACCTATGGATTATTAGGAAGTGAGTAAATTACTATTTGGCATGTTGTCTAAGTCATTAGATTATGCAATGGGAATTTATTTAACTCTGAATGTGTCTCACACTAACTGTGTCATATTGGACAATTAGCTACTCTGGACCTGTTCAGATCACTGGTAAAATGAGGACTGGGAAATACTGGGTTCTTCATGTGAACAAAGTGATCCTGGAAAGACATTGCTTATGCCCACTCCACTCCAGTGGCAGCAGCCCTTGGGTAATAGCAATGTTCTTCCCACTGGACTGTCCCATTCTTACAAGAGTTGTTTATTCTGAAGACAATAGCTTGTAACTTCCTCTGCTCCATTCCCCTAAAAGCTCTTCTTCCTAAAGCAGTTCTACTTTTGCCCAGGTAGTTGCTATTGAGATCATGGATGGCATTTGCTTTAAAATCAGGAAGCATGCTGCAACTTATTTCTAAAGTGAAAAAGATATGCATATGGAAAAAATGCTTTTACTTAGCAGTTTTTAATTATTTGGTGTGCATATGTATGCATGTGGGGAGGCCAGGAGACAATTCTCAGAAGTCGTTCCTCAGCCTCCCCTCCTGAGGTGTGGTTTCACTCTTGCTGTTGTTCTTTGCCGCACTCACCAGCGAACTTCTGAACTTTCTCTGTGTCTGCCTCCTGTCTCATCATCAGTGTTCTAGGGTTACACAAAGCTGACATGGTTCGCATCTTTTTACCAGGGATCTGGGAACCAACCATGGGTACTCAAGCTTGAGTAGCAAGCACTTTGTTCACTAAGGCATCTCCCAGCCCCTTCCCTCTGTATTAAGAACACAAGTCACGCTGCTTTGATGCTAAGCTTCTGTTGCTATCTCTAAATCGCACACACCACTTGATTTCTATAAAAATGAAAATGTATGGCAGCAGGACCATGGGATGTCAGATAACATGATCTGAAGCCTCTAGCCTCCAGTTCCATTCAAGGAGGTTATATATTTCAGTTTAAATTTCATTTTATTATTTAAATTATAACATATTACACTCTTTTATCCCCTCACCCCTGCTTCTGTTACCCTGAGGGCCCTCCTCAGTAGGGTTATGATATTCACTGTGGGGTCATGAAGACCTTAGTCAGTCCCTGCAGGAGGACCATGCTGCAGAGCATTCCTACCCACTCTGTAGCTCTTACAATCTTTCCGTCCCCTCTTCCACAATGTTCCCTGAGCCATGGCAGGCCTGTTGGCAGTCAGATTTAGAGTTGAGTTCTCTGTAGCCTCTGGACTTCTGCTCTGATGGGTTTTGATTGATCTCCGTGTCTGTCACCATCACCCTGGAGCCAGTTGTCAGGCTAGCAGTGAGAGCAGCATTTATGTTGCTGCATCCCCTGCAACTTCTCCTGGGCCCTGGAAGATGTGGTAGAGGTAGCACGTCTTGTGGTGGGCAGCCAGCTGTCTTTTTGCTCTGTAGATGGACTTGGTTCTTCTCCATTTTGTCTGCCTTCTGTAAAATGAAACAGATTCTGCAACAAAGCATGACAGCTTGGGTTAAAGGAGATATGCAAAGTTGGAAAACAGCTTTTGTGTGCAAGCTCACTCTCTTCAGAGAGCAATGGGGGCTTTTCTCTGAAGCCTACGAGCTTCCAGACCATAGAATTCTGACCTGGTTTCCAATACCAAATATGAGTTCTCTCCCACTGAGCAGGCCTCATGTCCAATCAGAGGACAGTTGGCTACCGACAGAGTCTGTGTGCCAGTATTGCACAAGTGTGTACTTCTTGTCTAGCTGGTTGATTTCATAGTTTTCTGGGTTCCCCTGCTTATTCGTGGTATTGTGACCATTGTCTTCCAGCAGCTTCCATCAGGCTTTCAAGTACTATGAGGGTGAGCCAGGAGGGAGCTAGTTTCCCTTTGTTGTTCCAGCATGGGATTTTAATATCCAGTGACCACAGCAAGAGGATTTTATCTTTTATTTCTCTGGTAGGTAATCAAGTGTTTTGGCCTTTATTGTTTTGGGGACCTCATGGATCTCCCTGGGCAACAGCTCAAGAGGGGGTGGCAACTCAACACTGGGCCTGGGATTTACCAGCCAGAGTCCATGGTTTTAAGGTTAATTAAGCTTTTCCCGCCTTCTCTCTGAACTGTCATCGCTCCCCTTTTATGGGTGGTTGAATCTTGTAGAATGCTAGCCAGAAGGAAGGTTCCTATGTAACTGATTCATATTGCCTTGACTTCTGTATAATTCCCTCTACAACCTTCCTACTCCTCCAAGATCCTCTCATACCCTGTCTTCTGTCCTATATTCTGTCCCTCCCCTAATCCGTCAAGTAACTCCTCCACTGAGTGGATATGTTAGCCAATCCAACAGCAATTGGTTACCCACCATGGCTGTGTGCCACTATTGCACTTGTGTGAGCATCACGTCAGGTTGTTTGCTTCTAGAGTCGCTTAGACTTTGAGTTGATTGCAGAAATGTTGGTCATTTTCCCCTGATAGCTCATGTAGCACCTTCCAGCACTAGATGGGCTAATTATGTGAGGACTGGCTCTCCTCTGGATTCTAACCAGGTCTCTCCATGGTCTGTGCCAACAGCATTTGGTGTCTTCAGCAGTAGGGTCTTACCATTAACCTCTGGTGGCTAATTAAGTCAGAGCACACTTCTTAAAAGCAAAGATCCCTGGAGGAAGTAAGACCTTAACCCTGGGATGATATATGGGTTTTATCTAAAGTGCCAAATGATCAATTGGTAATGTCTGCCTGGAACATTATACTGAGATAGATTCTGGGTTTTTTTTGTTTGTTTGTTTGTTTTTTTACTCAACACAAACTTTATTTTTTTCCAAATTTTTATTCACTTCCATGATTATAAAAAAAAAATACCCCATGGTAATAGCCTCCCTCCCCGCACTTTCCCCTTTGAAACTCCATTCTCCATCATATCCCCTCCCCATCTAAATCAGTCTCTCTTTAAATTTTGATATCATGATCTTTTCCTCCTCTTATGATGGTCTTGTGCAGGTAGTGTCAGGCAGTGTGAGGTCATGGATATCCAGACCATTTTGTGTCTGGAGGGAGCACGTTGTAAGGAGTCCTATCCTTCCTTTGGCTCTTACATTCTTTCTGTTACCTCTTCCACATTAGACCTGAGCCTTGGAAGGTGTGATAGGGATAATTGCAGTACTGAGCACTGCGGTCACTTCTTTTCAGCACCATGATAGAGATAAATTCTTGAACTCCCCAGAGTAACTTTCAAAAATGTTTAACAATCCTCCAATCAGCACAAACACCAGCTGTATTGCTGGAAGAAGGTCTTAGAATTCTGAGCCCTCACCCTTTTGGCTCTAGGACTGCTTGTTGATTGGGGTTTTAACTCTAGTCTTTAGCCAGTGTTGAGATGTCCAAGGAGAACCCTCAAAGCTCCAAACCTTTATCAACTGCTGCAGAAGTGGCTCTGTGTCTATGACAGTTAATTCTATGGCTAACTTGATTGGGCAAATCTGATGTCCAGACCACCTGATCCCATGCTAAATATCAGCTGCTGCTGTCCCCTGGGCCCATGGGAAGTTAGAAAAGGTAGTTAGCAGTGTTTTCCATAGGTAGAGGATAAATGAGAGTGCAGCCACATGTCAAGTATTTGCTTATAGAACTTTTATCTTCTGAAGAACCCCTGTTTGTCTCTGTGAATTGTGGGATCTGAAACTAGCATGAATGTGCATTGTGAATTTTCTCTTCAGACAAATGGAGCCTGGTGAGGGTGAAATTCAGACATATTCCTCCTGGGCATGGGTCCATTGAATTGCTTTCCACTGTCAGGAACCTTCTTCTTGATGTGAAACCAAAGTGCTCATTTGGTCATGATGTAATCTGAATTAAATTAACTTGAGAACACTTCAAATTATAGAATTGCTTCTATTCTGTGATAGTTAGGTGATGAGTCAGTTGGTGCCTGTTAGTCAGATGTGGCAGTTTGAATGCCAAGTGTCCACACAGCCTTGTGTGTTTGTGACAAAGCCTCATACTTGATCCCGAGATGGTGGCAATTTGGGAAGTGGGGCCTTGCCGGAGGAGGTGTGCCACTGATGCAGACCTTGAGGTTTAGCAGCCCAGCTCCAATCCCAGGACTGAGATCCCTTCCACCCAGATACACAACAGTTCCTCACTCTTCCATGCTTTCCCTTCCATGATGGAGCTCCCTAGTGAAACTGTAAGCCTTTCCTTCCATAAACTGATTTTGCTTGGGTGTTTTGTCCCAGCAACAAGAATCTGACTACAACATCTGATACAGAAGGTGGGCTTCATAACCTCGGGATCCCAGAAATGGGCCTAGGTTCTCCTGACCTTTGATGGGCACTCGCTGGCTGGAGAACCTACAGCAGAGTGGAAATCCAAGGTCAGCGTGAATGTTGAACACCTGCCGTAACAGGTGCAGCATATCAAATGGTTGGATTTTAAGTAAGTCTACCCCATACTTCTGTGTGTGTTCTGGTTGGATTTTAAGTCTACCCCATACTTCTGTGTGCATTGGAACACCTGGGCTCATGTTAAAATGCAGATCCAGAAGTCCCACCAGAAGACACCCTAACAGCATTAACCTGCCTTTTAACAACTTCCCAAACTGACCTTGTTGTGGGTTGTAAACCACACTTTGAGAACCTCAGTCAGCAAGAGAACCCTAGAGGGTTCTGAATCCGATACAAGCAGACAATAAAATGGAAGAATCGAATGCATGGCAGGTATAGCAATGCCTGACCTGAACACAGAGTCTGACTTGCTAAGGGTCAGTCAGATCCTATCCTTTTCAGAGTGATATGTTAGGGCCATTTGTTGGCACACAGTGACAATGGCTTACTTTGCTTTGTGGATTCAAGCCCTATAGTAGCAGCTACCCTAGAAGTTGGACACTATGGTTATGCTCATTTTCAGATAAAGAAACTGAAGCCCAAGTCCGCTAAGCTACAAAGGTGGGAAAACAAGGACATGACACAAACCTGACCTTGGAGCCCAGACATTTAACACCAGTCTATGCTGTTCCACTTGAGAATGATTCCGCCATACATGAGTCAACTGCTCACATGATCCTCACACTAGCTAGAATATAAATACAACTATCAGCTTTTATTCAACTTATAATTAATATTACTGGCAGGAAATAGAGAACAGAAAATAAAACTGACAATAGCTAAAATTACACATGAAAAATTTCATTATAATTAAAACTTGACAAAAGAATCATATCTCTTTTAAAAATGTAGACTTGCAAAATCAAGCTTTAGAGAACTGTGGACCTTAAAAAAAAATAGTCATTAACAGCAAAAGACAAAATTTAAAATGTTTCAAAAACACTCTAAGTAATGACTAATGAATTCTACCACACACTTAAAGAAGAATTAAGACCAATCCTTCTAAACTCTTCCAAAAAGTCAAAGCATGAGGAATGCTTTAAAAGTCATTTTATAAGGCCAACATTACCCTAATATCAAACCCAGAGAAAGACACTGCAAGGAAAGGAAGATTACAAGCCAATACCCATGATGAAAAGAGATGTAAAATTTCTCAAAAGACATTATCAAGCTGTATTAAAAGGCACATCAAAAGGATCACTCACCATAGTAAAAAAGGATTTATCCTGAAGCTATAAGGATATCCACACATGCAATTCTATAAATATGATATACCATATTAACAGAATGAAGGGCAAAAAAATCATCCTCTTAATAAACAGATGGAGAAAATGTGGCAAAATTCAACATCCTTTCATGACAAAAATTATCAGTAAATAGGCATAGAAGGATTTAGTTGAATCCATAAAGATCATAGGTGAGGGGCTGGGAGGTAGGACAGTTCAGTTGGTAAAGTACTTGCTGTGCAAACATGGAAACCTGAGTTTGGTCCACAGAACTCATATAAAACATGGCATAGGGCAGGAGAGATGGCTTAGCGGTTAAGGCGCTTGCCTGAGGAGTCTAAGGAGCCATGTTTGACTCTCCAGATCCCATGTAAGCCAGACACACAAAAGGTGAAGCGAGCACAAGGTCACAGACATCCACTAGGTGGTGCAAGCGCAAGCATCTGGAGTTTGATTGTCATGGTTAAGGCCCTGGTGCGCCAATTCATTCCCTCTATCTCCCTCTCTCTCTTTCTTACTCTCCAAAATAACAATGTTTTTAAATCATGACATATGCTTTTGATCTCAACACTAAGGAGAGGTAGGAGGATCCCTGGGGCCCACTGGCCAGCTAGGCTGACCTACTTAATGGGTTCCAAGTCAGTGAGAGTCCCTATCTCAAAGAAGATAGGCAGTGACTGAGGAATGACACCAAGGCTGTCCGCTGGCCTCCACACATACATGCCCATACACACACAACAACAACAACAAATCAGAAATGATCAAAAAGACACATCCTAATTTAACATCATATTTCATTCCATTTCCAGAGAATCCCTCTAAAACATAACTCAAACCATGGTTCTTTTCTTAAAGCCCTCCAATAGCTCCCTGCAGCACTTAGAATAAAGCATAAAATCCTTATCTTGGTTTCCTAAAACCTAAACAATCTGACCCTGTTGATGTCATCAAATATATTTTGTCTCCTTCCCACCAAACACCTCACTTCTCCCACAAGGCCCTGCTTTCCTTACTAACAGAACTCAGGTGCTGATAAACATCTTTGCATAGAGCAAATTCTCTTCTGATCATCTCCTTGTCCTGGTTGGTCCCTTCTTGACATTACATTCTGAACTTCAGTGCCAAGTTCTCAGGGAAAACTTTGCTGACAACTGTCCCCAATCCGAAGAAACCACACCATTATTCTCAACCTTCCTGTGTGGTCACTCTGCCTCACACTACTTCTTGTTCCTTTTTTAAAAAAATTTATTTATTTATTTATTTGAGAGCGACAGACACAGAGAGAAAGAAAAATAAAGGGAGAGAGAGAGAGAGAATGGGCGTGCCAGGGCTTCCAGCCTCTGCAAACGAACTCCAGACACGTGTGCCCCCTTGTGCATCTGGCGCACGTGGGACCTGGAGAACCGAGCCTCGAACCGGGGTCCTTAGGCTTCACAGGCAAGCGTTTAACCACTAAGCCATCTCTCCAGCCCTTCTTGTTCCATTTTTGCCTTAACCCTACCTTACAGGAGCATGATTGTATCCTTTTCACTAAATGTGATATTTTCATAAATGGATAGCTGAGTGAATGAATGAATGAGTAATGAATAGAGTAACTTCTAGACTACAAAAACCTTTTGACCCAGCATGCTGGGAGTATCAAAGAGGAAAAACAAATACGTCACTTCCCCCTCCTAACCTAAGGTCCTCCCCTAGCCTTCGCTTGGGAAGCTGACCCAGTCCATAGATGCTTTACTTGCCTTTGAGCTCTCACAGTCATAATTCACACACGGCAAACCTTGTGCTACAACAGGATTTCATATCACTACATGCATTGTCCTCCAGGTGCTATTGTGCTGACTTGGTCCTGGTTTGGATCTCCCCAAACAAGTGTGCAAAGCTTGGGCTATGTTTTGTCAACTTCCAATCCAGTTGGCACACAATAAATATTGTATGGACTATAGAAGCTCAAGGGTGGAAGCGATCTTAGCCTTTCTCAAGACTAACACTGTAGTGATAAAAGATCACTGAAGACCCAGAGATAGAATGGACTTTGCCAAGAATGCATGACCGACCAGGCAGGTCCTCAAATCTGCAAGGCTTGTTCCCTGGTGAATTTTCTTTTTTCTGCATAAGTGGAAGCTGTGCCTAGAAACTCAGGTCCAGGACACCCTCTTAGTCCTGGAAAATTCATCCAAAGTCATTATGGTAATAGTGGTTCCAAGGTCTGCTTCTCTTAGCTCATCTCAAGTTAAGCCATATAAAATTGCAGACACTAGGAAGCTTTCAACATCCAAAACCACAATTCCACATGGTTCAGCTGCATAATATTTTTGAGTATTGTGTTGGTTTGATTCAGGTGTCCCCCATAAACTTATGTGTTCTGAATGCTAGGTCCCCAGCTGGAGGCAATTTGGGCATTGGAACCTCCTGGAGAAGGTATGTTGTTGGAGGCAAGCTTGTGGGTATTATAGCCAGCTTCCCCTTGGCACACTCTCCTGCTACTGTAGTCCACCTGGTGTTGACCAGGAGGTGATGTCCAGCCTTTGCTCATGCCATGTTTGCCCTGCCATCATGGAGCTTCCCCTTGAGTCCATAAGTCAAAATGAACCCTTTCCTCCCACAAGCTGCTCTTGATTGTTTTCTGCCAGCAATGAGAGGGCAGCTGCAACAAGTATCAAGTATGCAGTGTGAAACAGGAAAAGCCTCAGAAAGAGATTAAGTCCCTCCTGAGATAACAGTTGAAAATTGAAGGAAGGAAGATGATAAAAACCCCCACCATGGGAATGTCATGAATTCAACTGCCTTTACTGAGCCAAGATGGTCCTAAGAGGTTGCAGAGTGTAGCTGGCCATAGCAAGTTCTTTGTCGCCGAGGAGCCATGTGGCAGTAGGGAAGGTTTGTAAGGTAGTAGTAACTGAAGGGACTCTCCTTGCAGGATCACCTGTAAGTAACTATTAACCCTCTTTATGAGGCCTCCTCTGGGTAGATGAAGATGCCAGGACAGGAAGAGGTCAAGCATGCAGGCCAGGCTGTGGGTTAGGAGGTGGTAGGGACCAGGTGTGCAGCCTGACATTGTTCTAAAGGCATTCCAGGGAAAGCTTGGTGATCATTCAGCAAGAACTTTGTAAAGTCATCTCCAGTATGGAGTGGACAGTCAAATAGAAGACCTTTAAGAAAACAACTGGGCTTGTGGTTTTAAAATCCTAAGCTTCTGAATGAGACGTTCCAGTAGATCGATGCCTCAACTCTCCTGTTTTCCTCTGGCCTGACTTCTGTTCGGGCATACATGTTCCTGGGAGGGAATCTAGGAATGTGAGTCCATAAGCTCTTCTTAATTAAACACATCCTATGTGCCAGGCACTCTTCTGCACACATGAGATACATGTCTTAGATTTAGTCCCACACCCCATTACCACCCAGGCAGGTGTTTGCTCCTGTTTTACAGACAAGGCAAAAGCATAGCAGAGGAGTCTGGCCTTCACCTGTTAGCAACAGGGCAAGGACAGGAACAGGGTCTGGCTGCAGAAGCTGTGATATTTCTATGAAATCCCATGATACCTATGGGACATGGCTGGAGAAGAAAGCCATCTCTTCACTGTCCACCAGGCCTTAGCAAGGCCTGAGAGCCCAGCGAGGCGAAAGCAGAGGAAAGGAGCTTTTACATTCTTGGATCTCGCTGCAAAAGGTAAGGTCCTACTCACATCAGATTACCATCAGCCCATATAAGCGTCTCTCAGACTTTCCATGTACTGCATACAATCAGAAGGCAAAAGGAGGGCTGGAGAGATGGCTTAGCAGTTAAGCGCTTGCCTGTGAAGCCTAAGGACCCCAGTTCGAGGCTTGACTCCCCAGGACCCACCTTAGCCAGATGCACAAGGGGGCGCACACGTCTGGAGTTCGTTTGCAGTGGCTGGAGGCCCTGGCACGTCCATTGTCTCTCTCTCTCTCTTTCTCTCTCTATCTGCCTCTTTCTCTCTATGCCTGTCGCTCTCAAATAAATAAATAAAAATAAACAAAAATTTTTTAAAAAAAGAAGGCAAAAGGAAATGCTACCTGAGTATCTTTTCCAACCTCAACGGCTCCACAAACATGGGAAAGCACAAGGATTCCAGATGGCCCAGCTACAAAGCAAAGGTCTGCTAAGACTTTCACTAGAGATGGGGCTGGGGAGATATCTCAGTGAATAAAGTGCCTGCCAAGCAGGTAGAAAGAAGGATCCTAAACTTCATGTAATTGGGCCTGATGGCACACACCTGTAATCCTAGCACTGGGGAGGTAAGCTAGGCAGAGACCTGAGTCTTGGTGGCTAACTAGTCTGGCTAATCAGTGTGCCCTATGAGACCATGTCTCAAAAAATTAAGTAGAACAGTGACTAAGGAAAACACCTGACATTGACCTCTGGCTCCCTCATGCATCATGCGTGCATGCACACACACACGCGCACACACACACACACACACACACACACACACACTCACTCATACACCTCTGCACATACCTGTGTGCCCCCCCCACTACATATGCAAGTAATTTTTTTGTTGCTTTTTGAGGTAGGGTTTCAAAAAATCTAGACTTAAACAAGCCCTTGCAAGCTTGCCTCCTCAGGTGAGGCACAGAGCCCGTGCCAGCTCCCCTGGCTGCAGGGACAGCACTTCTGCTCTTGAGATCTGACCAGCTGCCCTCACCTCCCTCTGATGCTCTACCACAGTGGGGACAGATGCTGTTTCCTTTACTTGTCTGATAATGATATCATTTACCTTGCGGGTTCCTTTGGCTGGTTTTGTTTTATATGCCACAGGAGTTCTCAATTAGCTTCGTTCCTCCACCATCTGCTGAGGAGAATGAAGGCACTCTAGAAAAATGGCCACATAGCATCCTTTGTGCTTAGGACTAAAGAGAAGGGGATATAGGCTTGGCCTGCACACCAGGCACTGCTTCTCCACCGTGGGCATACAGAGGACTGAGGGGGGTAGACTCTGAGGTTAAAGAGTTAAAAAAAAAAAAAAAAAAAAAAAAAAAGAACATCTAACATCTGTCCACTCAATTCCCCAAACGCCAGCCTTGCCGGGCCCATGGCCGGGTCACATCAGCTTCTTCCGCAAGGAAGGAGTGAATACTACCATATGTAAATCATACCTCAAGAAACTGTTGTTTTAAAAATCAAACAAGGGAGATACACAAAATGAATGCTGGCATCAATCAGTACCATATAAACCTTCCTTTTTATTAGCTAACTAAAGACATAACTCAGAGAAAGAAAGAGAGAGAGAGAGAGATTGGGCAGAAGTACCCTGCAAGGGTAGAGTAAACTTTACCCTAAAACTATAGTGAGTTGCTAGTAAATCCCAGTGCCAAAACTGGGTTGTCCCCCATAGTGAGTTGTTGATCAGGAAGGCCCATTGAGGTCCCCCAAACTATGCAGGCTACAGCCAAAGCACTTGGTTACTTGGTGGTTTGATTCAGTTGTCCCCCATAAACTTAGGTGTTCTGAACACTAGGGCCCCAGCTGATGAAGATTTGGGAATTAACGCCTCCTGGAGGCAGTGTATTGTTAGGGCGGGCGTATGGGTATTATAGCCAGTTTTCCCAAGCCAATGCTTGGCACACTCTCCTGCCATTATTGTCCATCTAATGTTGGCCAAGAGGTGATGTCCTCCCTCAGCTCATGCCATCATTTTCTCCTGATGTCATGGAGCTAACCTTTGAGTCCATAAGCCAAAATAAAACTTTTTTTTTCCCCACAAGCAACTCTTGGTCGGGTGATTTCTTCCAGCAATGCAAACATGGCTGCAACAGTTACCTACTAGATCCATTAAATGGGAGGACCCTATTGCTGAAGATACCACAATCTATACTCACAGGACATCGAAAGATGGAGCTGGATTTGAGATAGAAGCCACTTGTCTGCTGGCTAGCTCTCTCAGTGCTAGAAACTACTGTGCAAGCTGCTGGGGATAAAAGTCCCCAACAGTGTGAACGTGCAGTATCTCCTGCAACTCATATAATCACCCAACCAAGATGTACACACCAGCACAACAGTGGCACACAGGATGTAAGGGTAACCAGCTGCTCAATAACTGGAGTTGAGGGTGTGAGAGGTTTCAGTTCTGCACACTTCTCTATCCCTTCTTCTCAGCATTATGTTGCCTTTTGGGCCATCACAGTGGTCATTGCCATCTGAAAAGAGAAGTTTCTCTAACCAGAAGTAAGAGTAACATTAATATATGAGTATGAACATTAAGTGTAATGATTTCAGGGCAATTTGGTGTGATTAATATATGGATTTGTCCAGACAAGAGCAGACTTTATACCCCTAAGGCTCATGATCTCTCCTGCCATAGGCTTTTGATTAGGTTTTCAGTACCAGGCATGTATTCCCTCCCACAGAGCAGGACTCCAGTCCAATTAGAGAGCAGTTGGTTGCCCCCCAGAGCAGACATGCCACTATTGCACTAGTTCAGACATTTGGCCTGTCTGGCCAAACTTGAGGTTTCCAGTGTCCTCTGTTTTCATCTCTGATGACTTCTATCTCACATAAGAATGCATACAGTGCAGCTTTTTCCAGCTTTCAGTTTGCTAGGATACAGGGAGAAGGTTTTCTGCTCATCACCACCTTGATTTCTCAGTGATTTTGCCACTCAGGCGTGTGACATCTTCAGAAATAGGGTCTTACCATCGCTTTCTCATGGGGAACCAAGGGCCTTGGCAATAGCCTATAATATTTTAGAGGCAACATAGACTTCCCTGGCCAATGACTTACTGGGAGGTATCCCATCCCAGGCACTGAAAATTTTCTAGTAACAATCTATGGCTTCTGGATGGGCCATTATTTTAAAAAGTAGATTTCCATATGCTTTATTCAGAATATCTTGAATTTTGATTTACCTTCCCCCATCTTTCTTTTATACAATCTCTTCCCCTGACCTCGCTTAGGCCTTTCCCCTCCCTGTTCTTCTACTTACATATATGCAATACCATCCTCTTAAGACCTTTCCTCTCCTCCCTCCCTTATAGCCTTTTTCTAGTTTATGGGCCTCTACTACTAATTATTTGTTCCAGATTACACACAAGTCTATACATTTGTAGCTAGGATCCTCATATAAGACAGAACATGTGATGTTTGGCTTTCTGAGCCTGGGTTACCTCACTTAGTATAATCCTTTTCAGATCCATCCATTTCCCAGGAAATTTCATAATTTAATTTTTCTTTACTGCTGAATAGAACTCCATTGTGTAGATGTACCACATCTTTATTATCCATTCATCTTTGGATGGACATCTAGGCTGGTTCCATTTCCTAGATATTGTGAATAGAGTAGCAATAAACATGGTTGTGCAAGTATCTCTAATGTAGTGGGAAGAGTCATTAGGATATATGCCTAGGAGTGCTATAGCTGGATCATATGGCAAGTCTACTTTTAGCTGTCTCAAGAACCTCCACACCGATTTCCACAATGGCTGTACCAGATTACATTCCCACCAACAGTGCAGAAGGGTTCCCCTTTTACCACATCCTCACCAACATTTATTGTCATTTATTTTCTTGATGGTAGCCATTCTGACAGGAGAGAGATGGAATCTCAAGGTAGTTTTAATTTGTAGTTCCCTGATAGCTAAGGATATAGAACACTTTTTTAGATATTTTATATGCCATCTGTATTTCTTCGGTGAGAACTCTCTATTTAGTTCCAGAGCCCATTTTTTTGATTGGGTTGTTTGATTTCTTACTGTTCTGAGTTCTTTGTATATTCTGGATATTAATCTTCTGACAGATGTGTAACTGGTAAAGATTTTCTCCCATTCTATAGGTTGTCTCTTTGCTCTATTCACAGTATCCTTTGCTGTACAAAAGCTTTGTAATTTCATGAGATTCCAGTACTTGACTAGAGGTTTTATTTTCTGGGCAATTGGGGTTATATTCAGAAAGTCATTACTTATGCCAATATGTTGAAAGGTTTCCCCTACCTTTTCCTCTAGCAATTTCAGAGTTTCAGGTCTGATATTAAAGTCCCTGATTCACTTGGATTTGATTCTTATGCATGGGGAAAGACAAGGATCTTTTTTTTTTTTTTTTTTGGTTTTTCGAGGTAGAGTCTCACTCTAGCCCAGGCTGACCTAGAAGTCATTATGTAGTCTCAGGGTGGCTTCGAACTCACTGCAATCCTCCTACCTCTGCCTCCCGAGTGCTGGGATTAAAGTCATGCACCACCACACCCAGCTGCCAGGATTTATTTTCATCTTTTTACCTAAAGATGTCCAGTTTTCTAAGCACCACTTGCTGAAGAGTCTGTCTTTTCTCCACTGAATATGTTTGGCATTTTTGTCAAAAATCAGATGGCTGTATCTGCCTGGTTTAACATCTGGGTCCTCTATTCTGTTCCATTGATCTATATGTCTGTCTTTGTGTCAATACCATGCTGTTTTTGTTACTATAGCTTTGTAATATAGCTTAAAATCAGGTATGGTGATACCACCAGCCTTATTTTTGTTGCTCAAAATTGTTTTGGCTATTTGAGGCTTTTTGTGCTTCCAAATAAAATTTTGGATTTTTTTTCTATTCCTGTGAATAATGCCATTGGAATTTTAATAGGGATTTCATTAAATGTGTAGATTGCTTTCAGTAAGATTGACATTTTCACAATATTGTTTCTTCCAATCCAAGAACATGGGATGTCTTTCCAGTTTCTTGGGTCTTTTGCAATTTCTCACTTGAGTGTTTTAAAGTTCTCATTGTAGAGCTCCTTCACTTCTTTAGTTAAGTTTCCTCCAAGGTACTTTATTTTTCTGAGGCAATTGTGAATGGGAAAGATTCCCTGATTTCATTCTCTACATGTTTGTCGTTAGTATATAGGAAAGCTACTGATTTCTGTGTATTTATTTTGTATCCTGCTATGTTGCTAAAAGTATTTATTAGCTCTATCAGTTTGCTGGTAGAGTTTTCAGGGTCTTTTATGTACAGAATCATATCATCTGCAAATAGTGATAATTTGATCTCTTCCTTTCCAATTTGTATCCCTTTTATGGGTGTCTCTTGCCTTATTTTTAAAGCTAATCCTTCCTGTACTATATTAAATAAAAGTGGGGACAGTGGACACCCTGGTTTTGTTCCCAAATTTAGTGGAAAAGCTTTGAGTTTTTCACCATTATGTTGGCTGTATGTTTGTCATAAATAGCTTTTATTATGTTGAGATATGTTCCTTCTAGTCCCAGTTTCTGTAATACTTTTACCATAAAAGGATGTTGGATTTTATCAAATGCCTTTTCAGCATCTATTGAGACAATCATGTGATTTTTGTCCTTCAGACCGTTTATATGATGTATTACATTTATTGATATGCGTATGTTGAACCATCTCTACCTCCCTGGGATAAAGCCCACTTGGTCAGAGTGAATAATCTTTTTGATATATTCTTGTATTCTGTTTGCCAATATTTTGTTCAGAAATTTTGCATCTATGTTCATGAGGAAGATTGGTCTATAATTTTCTTTGTTTGTTCTGTCTTTGCCTGGTTTTGGTATGAGGGTGATGTTGGCTTCATAGAAGGAGTTGGGTAGAATTCCTTCCTTTTCTAGTTTATGAAAAAATTTGAGGAACATTGGTGTTAGTTCTTCCATGAAGGTCTGGCAAAATTTGCCAGTGAATCCATCTGGACCTGGGCTTTTTTTATATGGGAGACTTTTTATAACTGCTTGGATCTCTGTACTTGTTATAGGTCTATTTAAGTGGTTTATCTCGTCTTGATTTAATTTTGGAAGGTCATATGAATCAAGGAAATCATCCATTTCTTTCAGATTTTCAAACTCTGAGGCATACATATTCTTAAAGTATGTCCTTATAATTGTCTGAATTTCTTTGGTATCTGTTGTAATGGTGCCTTTTTCATCTCTAATTTTATTTACTTTTGTCTCTTCTTCTCTCTTTCTTTGGTCAAATTTGCTAAGGGTTTATCAATCTTGTTTGTCCTTTCAAAGAACCAACTCTTTGTTTCATTGACTCTTTGGATTGTGTTTTTTGGTTGCTATTTCATTAATTTCTGCCCTAATCTTTGTTATTTCTTCTCATCCACTGCTTTTTGGTTTGCCTTGTTCTTCTTTTTCCAAGGCTATAAGGTGGAGCATTAAATTCTTTATTTGTGAACTCTCTAATTTCTTAATATTAGAGCTATAAATTTCCCTCTAAGAACTGCCTTCATTGTGTCCCAAAGCTTTTGGTTTATTGTACTATCATTATCATTTGATTCTATGAATTTATTATTTCCTTTTTTATTTCTGCAATGACCCACTGATCATTCAATAGTATACTGTTTAGTTTCCATAAATTTCTGTATGCTCTGTAGCTTTTCTTGTTGCTGATTTGCAGTTGAATGCCACTGGGGTCAGACAGAGTACAAGGGTTTATTTCAATTTTCAATTTTCAATAATTGTAGATATTTGCTTTGTGTCCTAATATATGGTCTATTTTAGAGAACATTCCATGTGCTGCTAAGAAAAATATATATTCTGCAGCATTGGGATGGAATGTTCTATAGATATCTGTTACGTCCATTTGTTCCATTACACCATTTAATTCAGATGTTTCTCTGTTCATTTTTCGCTGGGATGACCTGTCAATTGATGAGAGTGCGGTATTGAAGTCTTCCACTACAATTGCATTTGATGTTGTCTGTGACCTTAAGTCTAACAGTGTTTATTTGATGAAAATGGGAACCCCCATGTTAGGTGCGCATATGTTTAGGATTGTAATGTTCTCCTGCTGGAGTGTTCCTTTAACCAGTATAAAATGACCTTCTTTATCTTTCCTCACTAATGTTGGTTTGAAGTCTATCCTGGCAGATATTAGGATAACAACCCCTGCTTGTATCCTAGGTCCATTTGCTTGAAGTACTGTTTTCCATCCTTTCAGCCTAAGGCAATGTCTATCTTTTATTGAGTGATGAGTTTCCTGGAGGCAACAAATGGCAGGATCTGCCATTTAATCCAGTCTGCCAGCCTGTGTCTTTTGGATGGTGTATTGAGGTCATTGATATTAAGAGTTATTATTGAAAGCTATGCATTTATTCTCACCATTTTTCTTATTTTGTAGTGTTTCCTGTTTTCCCTTTATTCTTTTGTTTTAACTGTTACTTGAGTGTAGTTTATTTTTACCTATTTCTTTCTGTGTATGTTTTGCTATTTTTTTGGCATTAAGAATTCCTTTGAGTATTTTCTGCAGAGCTGGTTTAGTTGTCATAAATTCCTTTAGCCTGTTTTTGTTGTGGAATGTCCTTATTTCTCCATCAATTTGGATAGATAGCTTTGCCGGATAAAGTAATCTTGGTTGACAGTTGTTATGTTTTAGAACTTGGAATACGTCATTCCAAGCCTTTCTGGCTTTTAAAGTTTGTGTTGAGTAATCTTCAATTATTCTGATGGGCTTGTCTTTGTAGATGACTTGCTTCTTCTAAGTGCTTTCAATATATTTTCTTTGGTTTGTGTGTTTTGTAGTTTAATTATAACATGGCGAGGAGAGGTTCTTTCCAGATTTTGTCTGCTTGGTGTTCTAAAAGCTTCTTGTATCTGCATTGGCATTTCTTTCCCAATTTGGGGAAAATTTTCTTCTATGATTTTGATGAAAACACCTACTAAGTCTCTGGATTGAAATTCTTCTCCTTCCTTCTGTTATGCCCTGAATTCTTATGTTTGACCTTTTCATAGTGTCCCAGATATATTGAAATTCCAATTCATACCTTGGTATTAGCTTGTCTTTCTCTTTGTTGGGTTGTATTAGATCTGCCACCTGGTCTTCTAGTTTAGATATTCTGTACTCTCCTTCATCCATTCTACTGGTGAGACTTTCCACAGAGTTTTTTATTTCTTTGTACATAGATACCATCATTTTCTTAAAATCTTTGTCAGGCATTTCATCTAAAACAGTCTCATTGGTGATCATTTCTGATGGATTTATAGTTTTTGGTGGGACTGTATTGTCTTTATTCTTTGAGTTTCTTGTATTATATTGTAGTGACTTTTGCATCCTGAATTGTTTTGATGCTTGGGTTTTCTACTTATCTGCAGTGTTCTCAGACATAGCAATCCACCTCTATATACTCTCAGGATATGAGATCAAGGTGCCAGGTGTAGCTCTTGTCCACCAATCAAGCCACAGAAGTAATCCCAGGTGTTGAGCTTGCTTGCTAAGCAAGTATTCTAGTGGACTGGGTGGAACAATTTACTGGCAAATTCTAAACTTCAATTGAGTAACATACACAATCAATAAAAACCAGCACAAAGTATGCAATTGTGGGGAGTAAAACAAACAGTCATATAAAATCAAAATCTCTAAGGGTGTGTGTTGTTCTATATACCCTTTATCTTGTCAGCTGGGAGGTAGAGATTTCTGCTCTGAATTGGGTTCCAGGTCAACCTGGATCTGAATCAGACCCTGCCCCCAATCATGACAGAAGCAAAAAAAAAAAAAGGCCCTATATATATGAAAACACTAAATTCAACCCCCAAATACAGGTTATTTGAAAATGGTAAAGCCAACCAAGAATATATACTCCATAACCTGCCCTGATAAAGAAAGAGAGACTAGCTCTTGCAGGACTGTGTACCTGTTTTTTTGTTTTGTTTTGTTTTTTTGGGCCGGGGCGGTCAGCTTCATTACCTTCGGGGGTGGCTTCCAGTCCCGCCAATGCTGAGTGCCCGCCTCGATCCCTCCATGTTTTGCTGTGCAGCTGTACCTCTGATCCACTCTGCTGGCTGCGCTGCCACTGGGGGCTCAATGCTGGAGGTTCCTGGTTCTTATGGTGGGGGATGGGAGAGTTCAGCCTTCTAGAGTTGCTCCCACTTTCAGTAGCTCTTTAGTTGATTTCAGCTGTCTTTCCTTCAGGTTTCTTAACTTTGCAAGAAGGCTGATGGAGTTGAAAAATCTGTTGCTTGGTCTGTGCTGCGGCTGCCGTCACCTGGCGCGCCTGGATGGACTGCCCCAGGCAGACCCATGGATCACAGCTGTGATCACCTGAGTGGGACTCTTTCCCCCTTTCTGGTAGCTCTTGGACTCTCTGGCTTCTCCGCTGTGTCTAAGAATAGCCTATACTCCTTCACTTTTAAGAAGAAGAGTGCAGTTTTCTGGGGTTTTGCTTAAATTCCCCCCTAGACTGGTTTGGCATGGCTCCTATGCTGCCATCTTACCCAAAAGTCTCACCAATTTTCAATACAGTCATATATCAAAGTTATTAATAATTTCTTTAATCAAAAAAGTTTTTAAATTAAGCCCACCCGACTTTCAAAGCTTTTAATATGTCTTTGTGGATTTTAAACTTTTGAGAAGAAGCTACAAGATTTTCCAAATCCACTGGACAAGGGATTTAGTTTAAAAATCTGTACAGAATGCCAATTAGAATCTTGAGGAAATAGGTAGAGAAAATTGCATTAGGGAATTACAAATCTGGATGAAGCAATTCCCTCCTTACCAACTTCTTTGAAAACCCAAACATCCTTGAAAAGGGCAGCTCGATGGACATGCTTCCCAGAGAATGACTTAATGGGACCTTTCCTACAGGTGTAGGGCCAGGTATGAGCCTGAGTACCCAGAAAGAGGGTGTTAGGAAGGGAAACAAGAGCCAGAAACCTGGATAGGCCACTTGTGTGTTATGGTCATATGCCCATCCATCTTTCTGACTGTCATTTAGCCTGTGGACACTTTGGCAAGTGCCAGGAAAGTGACTCACAGGTGGCCAAGAGTTACATTGTTCCAAGGTCCAGCTAGTTAATTACCCTCTGTTGCAGATACCTTTGTGTTGCTGGGGCAAATATATGACAAGAAGCAGCATATGGGAGACAATGGTTTGTCTCAGGCTTACAGGGTCTGGGGGAAGCTCCCAAATGGTAGGAGAAGCTGGCTCACTTTATCATACACCTACAGAAGAGATAAAAAGCCAGCACCTTCAGCTATGAACAACCTAAGCTCAAACTCACTCTCCTCACAGCTCTTGGGACTGAACTCATGATCCACGCCCAGTAGCACACCTCTGCCAGGGCTCTACCTACTAGAGACGCTAAGGAGGAAGCTTAATCTTAACCAAAACTACCTGAGTCTATGGAGCCATTTACATTCAAACCACCACAGCCCCAGAGTCATGTTGCTCCTCTCATGGCCTCTGGCCAGTAGGAGAAAAGGGTGATTCTCTGATGCTTAGCTCCTGTGCATCCCTGCCGCTGTCCAGAGTGGTCCCCAACTCTAACCAACTGTTGTCTCCCCAGGTTTGCTCACTGACCAGAGAGTGAGCTCTAAGAGAGAGCAAGCATTTTCTATCTCATTTTGTCTCAACCCAAATCTACCCTATGCCTCTAGGAGCCTGCCCTGTCACTCTGAATCACAGAAAACACAGAGCACCACAGGGACAGCTGTGTAGAACCAGTCTGCTTTCTTACGTGGATGCAGTCGTGATCTATCAGCTGTGCTGGCATTGCCTGTCGCCCTCTCCCTCGTGTGTGACTCACTGACATGGCCACCTGGCTCCCATCCAGAAACTGCCTTCTTCAAAGAAGCAGAGTAAAGATCCAAGAGTGGGACCTCAGTCTGTCTGATCCAGAAACTGAGCTCTTAATTGCTGCAGACAACTGCTAGGTCCCTTGCTCCCTTCACTGGGCGCGAGGACTGACCCAGGATCACAGCAGACACTGCTAGCTTCTCTGTATTCCACGCATTTTGTCTGTCACAAGCCACAGAGGTCCCTAAGCCTCCAAGGCTCAGAGACAAAACAGTGCAGGTGATTGAACCAGAATTGATAGCACAGGCCTGCTCTCTATTGCTAGCTCCCCTGATTTCCCAAGGGATGTGTTCAGAGAGGGCAACCAAAGCCCTAAGGAGGCTCTTAGAAACATGCCACGTTGCAGGAAACTTTGTCAGGTTTCCCGTCACTTTCTACATCACAGTCCAAGTCCAGTCCATGGAGCCCAGTCATTTTCGTTTCCCAAGGCTGAGCTTCTAGTGCAGGACCAAAGCTCGGAGGATTAAGGTGTGCCTTCCCAGACCTCGGAGGAGCCACAACGTCAAGAATTGAGGGGCTGTTGAAATCTCGTTTCTAGGGAAAGCAAAGCCTCCTGCAGGGATGGGGCAAATATAATGGCATGCTGGGGGCAGCAGTGACAGTGAGGTCCTCCCCAGCTGGGCTCTGTGTCTCTGGTAGCAACTGAACTCCTGGTATTTCTTGATCCTGCTAGTTTTCCAAAGCTTACCTAATAATCCTTTGAATTACTTCCATCGCTGTGGCAGTGCTAACCAACACACCTATTGCCTGTAAGGTATAGGCTGTCAAACCTTTTGTCTGTCCATGATCCTCTTATACTCTTAAAAATGTAAGACTCCAAGGAGCTCTTGTTTATATATCTATTGATAATAAAAGCTGAGACCTTTTGAAAACAGATTAATTCATTAAAAAATCATAATGAGCTTATCATACCTAAACATGTACTCTTAATGTGTTACTATATATTAAATATTGTATGAAAAATAACTACACATCCTAAAACACAAAAGCACATGTAATGAGTCACCAGGTTTGGTCTGTTTGCGGAACTCTTTAACAGTCATGTGTTCTGCGTGCATGTCTGTGCGTGGGCACGAGTGAGGGAGGTGCATAGGCATGTGCATGTGCACTGAGACCAGAGGATGACATCAGGTGTCTTCTTCAGTCACTCTTCCACCTTGCATTTTGAGACAGAATCTCTCACTTAACCCTGGACTCACTGATTTGGTTAGACTGGCAAGCCCACAAGACATGGAGAACCCTCCCACCCCATGCAATCTCTGTCTCCCTAGCACTAGGATTGCAGGTATGTGCCAATATGCCAGGCTTTTGTGTGGGTGCTAGAGATCCTAACTCGGGTCCTCATGCTTGCATGGCAAATACTTTACCCACTGAGCCATCTCCCCAACCTATTAATGTGTTTTCATAGCACACATAATGTAGCTCTTGGGTGACTCTACCATATCTTCATGACGGAGACTGTAAAAGGCAAATGCTTCCATCCTATAGAAAAGACATTTGACCTCATGTACCTGGAAATGAGCTGGGGACCCTGAAGGAGTTTCTAGTCCACACACTGGGAGTCACCACTCCAAACAGTCCAAATTGATTTGTGTAAGGCTGACAACACCCTCAAGATTGTGACGTAAGCTTTCTGAGGGACAACTGGCTACGACATTCTAGCATGGAGGGCGGTGTGGGGGTGGGAGAAGCCATCAGCAAACCAGTTGGACTGAAGTCAACACACTTCCATCCTCACAGTGTGCTGTTTGCTACTGCTCTGCCCTTAGCCCAGATGCCCTAACAGGTGCTCAGTAGCTACGAATTGAATGAATGAATGGAATAAAATAAATGCTTATTTATGTTTGTGTATCATTTGAAGACTATTAAAATTACTTTTTAGGGACTGAAGAGATGGCTTAGCAGTTAAGGCCCTTGGACTGGGAAGCCTAGGGGACCCAGGTTCAATTCCCCAATACCCATGTAAACTAGATGCACAAGATGGTGCATGCATCTGGAGTTTGTAGCTGGAGACCCTGGTGCACCCGTTCTCTCTATATATATATCTGCCTCTTCCTCTCTCTTTCTCTTTCTCCCTCTCTGTCTCTCTCTCTCTGCCTCTCTAAAATAAATAAATATTTTTAAAAATATTTTTAGATATCAGGAAATAAAGAGAAAAAAATGCAGGTGCATTCTGAGAACACTGGACCATCCAGAATAACAAAGAGGCAAGAAGTACCTGGAGGGACCCCTTGCTTATCTTTGACTCTGGTGCCCCAGTGAGAGGTCAACACCTCAGAGGTTCCCTGAGCTGCTGCACAAATCCTTACAGAATGGAGATGGCTTGTTCTTGACGTAGCCTGTGTGTCTGCATGAATATTGAAACCATGCATCATCCCTCCCAGGAGTCTCTTGGAGGCAGATTCCTTACAGTTACAAAATCTGTGAGAAGATTATCCAGGTACTATCAAGTTCTTTATCCACCACAGAATCATGACTTCAGGTGGGACCTCACAATGCACAGCACAGAGGGAAGCTGGAAAAGATGAGAAGGGGAAAGCACTGCTCCTCTTCATCTGTCCTCCTACCCCTGCCTCGTTGCCCAGCCAGCAGTCAAGGAGGGGTCATAGCCCACCCTGGACATACAGGAGATACCACTATGAAGCTAGCAACACGGAGCCCCTGTTTCCAAGTGGGCTAATCTTGGACTTCATTTTAATCCCTGAACTGTATGTGACACTCTCTCTGTATCCTTCCTTCTACACCCACTTTTGTGTGTATATATGTGTGCATGCATGCCCACATGTATGTGGGAGCACTGTGTGTGCAAGTTGTGTGTGCATATGTGTGTGTATAGAGGCCAGGGGTCAAAATGAGGAGTGCCTTCCTCAGTTGACTTTTATTCTTTAAGACAGAGTTCATGGATTTGACTAGACCAGCTAGCCAGCAAGCCCCAGGGGTTCCCTGTCTTCACGTCTTCGGTGCTGGCATTCCAGGCACAGGCCACCGTGTCTCGCATTTTTATGTGGATGCTGAGGATCTAAACTCAGTTCTTATCTTGTGCAGCAAGCACGTTACACCCAGCCCTCCATCATTTTCTATGTGTGGCTTAAACCAGTTTGAGAAAGGCTTTTGTCCTTTCCAGCTGAAGTGGCTGTAATAGTTGCGAATCCATCTACTGTGGCTGCTCTCACAGGTGCCCCTCCACTTCTGCCTCTTCTCAGTATGAGCCTGCTGGGAACCAGTGGACTCAGAAGGAAAGGCAGCCAGCTACAATGGCTGTGACCTTCTAACTGACCAGCACATTCCCAGCCTGCAGGGTGGGGTCATTCACATGAGATAGAATCACAGTTACCCCCTCACCTCCCTTCCAGCACATGAAAGAGGTGGGGAGAAAAATACTTTCATTTCTGGCAAGATCTGAATGCAATTATAGCTCAGTAGATCCACAAGAAAATTGACAAGAGCCAATCCTTTGCACAAAGCGTGCTCTGATTTCATGCCATCAAATTATTTCTAAAGGGCATTAATATCACAAGCTGATGACTTTTAGCCCTGAGCAAATGATGCATTTTAATGTTTCTTTACACATAGCTCTCAGCCCAAGTGAAGCTGTCTTCAGCAAAGCTTTAGCAAACATTTACATTTCAAAACTCAACAGAAGGGTTGTTGTTGGGGTTTTTCTCTCTTTCTATTTTTTTTCTCATATACACCCTGACAGATAAATCATATTTCACATGTTAAGTGGTGTGTAGCATTCTGTTTCTAACCCCTGGCATGCCTTTAGAAGACAGTGGCACCTGGTTTTCGGGCCTACAATCTGAAGATTGATTTTGAAAGGGAGGAAGAAATACAACCGCATCATCAAACTCCATTCCTTCTGTAGTTGGCCAGCTGTTGGTGAAATGCAATGTTTTTGAAGATTCTTTTCCTCCTCTGCACAGATACTTGGAGGCTTCTGCTGTGTGCGGGTCAGAGTTGGACCCGCGGAGACCAACTCCCAGTGACGACCATGTACTTTTCAAAGCACAGCCAAAGCCAAGATGACGGACATGAGAATTGGGATCTGCTAGGGGTAAGAACCCACTTTCTCTTTTAATAGACGTAAATTAAGAGCCGCCAAATCAGAGCTCTGGAGCTGGCTCAGTGGATAAAGTGCTTGTCATGCAAGCCTGAGCACTGGAGTTCAGATCTCCAGAAGTTGTTCAAAGCTGCAGTGCAATCAGTCTGTAATCCCAGCATACCTGTGGTGAGAAGGGAGGTAGAGATAGGAGTATCTTTCAGAAACTTGCAAGACAGTTAGCCTGGAAAACACAGCAGTGAAGAATGAAAGACCCTACTTTAAGACAAGGTGACAAGTCAAGACCAACACCCAGAGTTGTCCTCTGACCTCCACATGGGCCACTATGGCCTGTGCACCAACTCACTGCTGTAGTCAGTTCCAGGTTTCTGGGACAAATAGCCAACCAGACACAGTTTTAGGGAGGAACAGGGCTTCTTTCAGTTTACAAATCCAGAGGAAGTTCCATCACTGATGGAAGAAACTGCTGATTTCCATAGATCCAAGCAGAGAGAAAAACATCCAACACCAACAGGGAGAGAGAGAGAGGGAGAATACACTTAAATTCTCTCCAACACCAACACACAGAGAGAGAAAGAACTAAGATTCTCTCCACACCTTTGGGCTGGATCCCAAGATCCACCCCCAACTGATACTTCCTCCACCAGTTGTCTGGAGACCCAAGTTACAAGCTTAGAGTCAATGGGGGACCTACATTCAAATTACCACTCTCAGAAACAAACATGCACACACATATGCCCCATACACAGAGGTCTTCATCATATCATCAGGTTCTGTTGCATTTTCAAATCATCTTAGAGTAGAACTGAGGTACAGACAACATCTTCAAATCCCTTCCAGTATAGGGATTTGAGCACGTGTACAATGCCTACAGAAAGCTATGGGCTGAAGTCCCAGTTCTGCCAGTTCCTAACAGTGATAACTTGTACAAATGATCCTCCAACCTCCCTCTCTTTATCTGTAAAAGAAGGACTGTGTCAGTTATTACTTTTAAAATCATATTGTGTGCATGTGCATGTTTGCATGTGTGTGTGGATATACATGTATGAACATGTGGAGGCCAGAAGTTGATACTGGGTAGCTTCCCAGATCACTTTCAACCTTTTTTTTTTTTTTTTTTTTTTTGCTGAGATAGTCTCTTGCTTGAATCCAGAGCTTCCAACTCAGCTACTCTAGCTAACCAGCTTGCCCTGTTTCTATTTCTGTCACCTGATCCTGGAGTTACAGGCAGGCCACCACACCCAGCTGGCATTTATGTGGGTGTGCTAGAGACCTGAACTGAGTTCTTCATGCTTGTGTACAAGCTCTTCACTGAGTGAGCCATTTCCCTAGCCTGTCAATTCATATTTGATCTTCCCAGTACCTTTGTTGGAACAGTCCTAGACTCACTTAATCTATACAGCAAGAACTGCCAGTACCTCAGCCACCTGTAGTAGAGAGCTTTAGGTCCACTGATATGAACTTTCAGACCAGGCACAGTTATGGAGGATGGTATTTATTTAAGTTTACATATTCAGGGAACTTCCACAATGGCAAAAGAAGCTAGCCTGCTTTCACAGGTCCAAGCAGAGAGAGAAAAGCCACAAGCCAAGCCAAAACCACACAACACACTTCATGAATTCCAGGCAGAACTAAGCATTTTGCAGATCTTTAGGTTGAAATTATAAACCCACAACCATACCTTAAGATCCGCCAAGCAATACCAACTCCAGCCAGGTGGCTGCAGACCCAAACTACAGACTAATAAAACACTAAATATGTTGGGGGCCATCTATTCAAACTACCACACTCTACCCTTGTTCCCCAATAGATTGAAAGCCATCACACACTTTAAATTGTGTTCAGTCCAATTTCAAGGTTCCCACATTCTTAACCAATTTAAAATAGTCCCAAAGTCCCAAGTATCCTCTGAGATTTAAGATTGTCTCTTAACTATAAGTCCTGTAAAATCAAACAAGTTATAAACTTTCAACATATAAAGGCACAGACTAAACATTTTTAACTGGTATAAAGCATAACAGAGATTAGAACAATGCAAACTCATAACCATCAAGCAAACATCAAGCTTCTATAGTTCAAGTCCAAGATAACCAGAGACTGACAGTCTCCAGATCTTTCAATTTCACCCCTCCAGCTGGACCGAGTAGCCAGGAAACACTTTTATCCCAGGTCAGAAGTGTGCTCCATGGTAGTCTTTGCATAGTTCTGTTATATCCAAAACATCTTTTGCCTCTATGAAAACCACCATCTGGTCCATCCTCCAAAAACTCTGCCAGCCTATTCATGAGGATCATGACACCCTGTCTATATGTCACATCTCAGCAGTAGCTCCTGGAACTGTGTGAAATTCATGATCACTTCATGCATTTTCCATGTTTCCAAAACCAATACCAGGTGTGCAGGACACAACCATATTCTTAATTCAGGGATGATATAAACTATGACCTTGAAGAACAGGTTCCTCTTCCAGTCAACTCTTGCCAAGAGAGTTTTTGTTTCTATCATAGTCTTTCCTCAGGCATCCTCCCCATTGTTTTATGTGAAGCAGTTGGGCCATCTTCCTTAAGATTGCTAGTGTGTTTGACAATAGCATCTTCAGTAACCTGAAACCAATCTCAGTGGCTGTAATTTTAACTTGCTTGAGGTTTTCCAACTTAAAATCTTAAATCTCTCAGTCCTATATCTTTAGCCAAGCACATAAGTCCATCACAAATTTAACCTTGAGTAAATTCTCTGGGCATGGGCAGCAGAACACAGCCGGACCTTATGCCAGTAGCCCAGTTCCAACAAAGTTTTCTTCAGTCTTTCCTTCCCCTTTGAAAGTTCATAAACCAAGCCTACAAATACAATTCTTGCTACACTCAGCATTCTCAAACTCTCATCAAAATAGTTCATAAAATTTTGTTTACATCTCCAGAAGGCATCTTCTGTTGTAAGCACCATGTCTATGTTCATTCCTCCAAAACAAAAGTTTCAAAAGACCCAAATCCACATGCTCAGTGTCATTTCAACCCACTCCCGGTACCAATTTCTGTGGTAGACAGCTTTAGGTTTTCTGAGATGAACTTCCAGACCAGGAACAGTTATGGAGAAAGGGATTTATTGAAGCTTACAGATCCAGGGGAAGTTCCATAATGGCAGAAGAAGGTAGTGCTGCTTTCACAGGTCCAAGCAGAGAGGAAAGCCAAAGTCAAGCCAAAAACCACCCAGCAAAGTTCAGAAATTCCAGGTGGAATTAAGCACTTTATATCTCTTTTTTTTTTCTTTTTCTCAATTTTTATTAACATTTTCCATGATTATAAAAAATATCCCATGGTAATACCCTCCCTTCCCCCCTCACACTTTACTCTTTGAAATTCCATTCTCCATCATATCCCCTCCCCATCTCAATCAGTCTCTCTTTTATTTTGATGTCATAATCTTTTCCTCCTCTTATGATGGTCTTTAGATTGGAATTTTAAACCCACTACCACACCTTAAGATTCACCCAGTGATACTTCCTCTGGCCAAGTGGCCACAGATCCAAACTACAAACTAATAACACACTGGATATATTCAACTACCATAAAACCTTTCCCAAATGAGCTTCCCAACTAGGGCATACCACCATTCCCACTCCTTATGCTTGCTCTCTTCCCAAGACGTGCTGTGCACCAGCCACCCACAGTACCTCGCAAACCTTCCCCAGGAGCATTCCAGAGTAGGGCCACAGTAATGGTGCCACAGCTACTGAACTGTTCCTTGCAGAAGGTGGGAAATTAGTTTTAGACATCCTTACCCCAATGTCTCACCCACTGAGAGTACCAAAACTCATAATGTCCTAGTTCCATATATTAAATGGCTTATTATTTGCATATAAACTATATATATATCCTCCTTTATTCCTCAAGGCATCTCTAGATTACTTATAATAATACAATGTAAATGCTGTAGAAGAATTGCTATGTGTTGCAGTCAGATTCACAATGCTGGTAGAAATCACCCAACTAAGAGCAGCATGTGGGGAAAAGAGGTTTATTTTGGTTTACAGGCTTGAGGGGAAGCTCCATGATGGCAGGGGAAAACCATGGCATAAGCAGAGGGTGAACATCACCCCATGGCCAACATAAGGTGGACAATAGCAACAGGAGAGTGTGCCAAACACTGGCTTGGGGAAACTGGTTATAATACCCATGAGCCTGTCCCACAATAAACTCTATCCAGGAGGCATTAATTCCCAAATCTCTATAAGCTGGGAACCTAGCATTCAGAACACCTAAATTTATGAGGGACACCTGAATCAAACCACCACATTCTGCCCCTGGTCCCCATAAACTGATAACCATACATGATATAAAATGCAATGCATTCATCTAACTTTAAAAGTCCCCATAGTTTTTATCAATTCCAATTATGTTCATACATACCCATAGTCCAAGATCTTTTAACTAAGCCATAATACCAAAAAATTTCCCCCAAGCCCCATAATGGCACAGAATAAACACTCACACTACAAAAGATGGCACTGGGCATAAAGAAATATTCAACTAATACAAGATTTAAAACAGGGCAAACACCAAACTCTGTACCTCCAAGTCCAGCAACTTTAGTCAATGACAAATCTCCAAGTCTAATAATCCTAACGAGCAACAAGTCTCTGGCACTCCAATTCCACCCCTCCAACTAAACTACTCACAGTCCTGGAAAACTTCATCTGGGCCGGCAGCTTTCCTTAGCAGCCATCTCATGGTCCCAGCATCTCCACTGGGTCTCCATTGCAACCCACAGTTCATTCTCATGACTCCATGGGATCTCCATACAGGCATCTAGCAAACCTGCTTCTCACTGCCCATGGCCATTTTCAAAACACAAGACTGTTTTGCAAATTCAATGACCCTCTCTTACCTATATTTCTTGTACTCTACAATACTAGGTAGAGTGCCAATTTGTTAATCCAGGGGGGAATAAAGCCGACTTTGAAGAACAGGGCATTTCCTGAATACTCAGGCCCCTTCAAATGACTATACATTCTTCCTGTTGCCCCAGTGCATGTCAACTGGCCCAATCTCAGAGGTTGTAATCTCTCAATTGCATCTGAGTGGGCAAAAGTTCACCCAAAGATTTCATTTTTTCTGTGCCATATCCCTCTGCTCACACCAGTTCATTTCTATGCAAAGCAACCCTGCACAACTTCTCAGGACCCAGGCATAACAGCAAGCTTCCCACACAAACTGTTAGCCCAGTCCAGGCACAGCGCTTTCTCACCCTCATAAGCCAAACCTCACAGTCCATAGTTCTTACTGCATTCAGGTCTTTTAGCTCTGACCAGAATAGTCCATCCAGCTGTACTTTCAGCACTGCAAGGCATCTCTTAGGCCAAGGTCTCAAATCCTTCCACATTCCTCTTGAAAATTAGCTCCAAAAGGCCAAAACCACACAGTCAGGAGTCTAGCAGCAAATGACACTACTTCTTGGTACCACTCTACTGTAGCAGTCTGGTTCACATTCCTGGTAGAAATCACCCAATTAAGAGCAGCTTGTGTGAAAAAGAGGTTTATTTTGGCTTACAGACTCGAGGGAAAGCTCTACGATGACAGGGGAAAACAATGGCATGAGCAGAGGGCGGACATCACCCCTGGCCAACATAAGGTGGACAATAGCAACAGGAGAGTGTGCCAAACACTGGCAAGGGGAAACTGGCTGTAATACCCTTAAGCCCACCCCCAACAATATACTCCCTCCAGGAGGTTAATTCCCAAATCTCCATCAGCTGGGAACCTAGCATTAGAATACCTAAGTTTATGGAGGACACCACCACACTATGCTATATTGCTTAGGGAATAATGACAAGAAAAATATGCATATGTGATCACTATGGATTTTGGTACTTTCTGAATATTTTCAATACGTGGATTCCAAATCCTCAGCATTCAGAGGATCAAGTTAAATGTATATCAGCGCTCGTTGGATTGGACATTCATAAAGGGCAAGTATTACTGAGTGTGCATCATATATCTCGCCAAGTGTTCACAAGAAGCCAAGTTAAGAAAGTTAGAGACTCCAAAGGAAAATTGACAAAAATTAGCAAATTGAGGGCTGGAGAGATGGCTTAGCGGTTAAGCGCTTGCCTGTGAAGCCTAAGGACCCCGGTTTGAGGCTCGGTTCCCCAGGTCCCACGTTAGCCAGATGCACAAGGGGGCGCATGCGTCTGGAGTTCGTTTGCAGTGGCTGGAAGCCCTGGCGCGCCCATTCTCTCTCTCTCCCTCTCTCTGTCTTTCTCTCAGTGTCTGTCACTCTCAAATAAATCAATAAAAAAAAATTAGCAAATTGATTGAAATCTCCCAAATTTCCGAGTAACAGTTTAGGGTGAGCATGCCTTCTTCTCATCTCCTTTAAATAGATGTCTCTTGTCGGGTTTGTTCACTCTTCCCCGTGCTCCCCACACAGCCTTACCATGGCTGGAACTGCTGCTCAAGACCCTTTAAGACAGGAGGTTTACCCTTTCCCACCATGAATGAAATCTGCTTCCTGCTCTGTGCCCCCTCTTCCTCTTCCTCTCAGGTGACATTGATTGGAAGGAACTCTGCGCCTATGGATGGTGCCGGAGAGATGCTTACTGTGAAACCCAGGCCCGGAAGCAATCTTATTACTGAGCTAGGTGCGAGCTACCAGGGAAACGCAATTCATTTCCCCTAATGTTCACTTGCCCTGACAGCTCATCTCTCCCACACGCATTCCACCCCCACCACCAATATTTATCTATCTTGAGACCTCTCTGGGTACACAAGGGGCTGTAGCAAACTGTAACAGAGATGACGTCCCCCTGAAAAAGTACCTTTTGCAAGTTGTCTATGCTCTCAGCACTTTGGGAGCAGCAGGTATGGGGGTGGAGCTGCAGGCTGTCACTCCAGAGTACCTAGGGCATCTTTCAGGGACAGAGTGCCTCTGCTCTCTCTTCCTTCTCCATCCCTAACCTACTGTGATAGGCACTCTTCAGACTATATCAAGGTACCATCAAAGGAGGGAGCAAAAGAACAGCTCTCCTAGCTGTGTACCAAGCCCACCCCACCTTTCCCACCTCTTTAGAAGACCTGGGGGTCTGCTTTCTCCTGTAGAACCCCTTCTCCTGATCATCTTCGTCCCTAGATTTGCACCTAGGACCCCACTTCCCACGGTTTTGCTTCTTGCTCAGATCTCCTTAGGCTCTCATGATAAACAAAGCACAATTTCTAGCTGGTTTCTAACAGTACGTCAGCAAAGGGAAAATACAAGTGAGAATCCAGTTCTGGGAGGAGGCAAGATTTATCCAGGTTGTAATTTCCCATGAAGGAGTCAGACCATCGCCTGGGCCAAGGCTTGGTCTATCACTTACACTGAACTCAGCCAACAGGCTTTGCTGGAAGTGGAGAGCGGCAGGGCATCCACCAATGACAGGGTGGCAGACCCCAGAGATAAACCCAGGGAAGCCCAAGAGCATAGCCCACCTGCTCATCAGGTAGGTGTGAGTGAGTGCTGATTTGATGGCCTCTCAACCTGCCCATTCCCAGGAAATCTGCCACCTGATTTTCTTTGCTCAATTCTTCTGTCCCAACAGACCAATTTCGTGGGATGGTGTTCTCATCACTCTGGTAAGACCTGGGGATTAGAAATAACTTGTGGCTGGCTTGCTGCTCTCGGGCCCCAGAGGCCCTCACATCTAGGTTCAATGCCCTGAGCATCTACTTGAGCTTTAAGACCAGTTCCATCCTCGGCATTCATCTTCATTACAGTCCAAAATGAACCAGATTCAGACCTCAGCTTTCTTGCTAACATACCTAATTACTTTAGAAGCAGAAGGGTTGTGGCCAACGTCACAAGTAGGAAGGGACTAGAGCAATGTTCCCCAAGGTCTCCCCTCTCTAAGTCTCTTCTCTAGGTGACTTCTCTATGAAGTGATACCTACCTGTTATCTCTGCTTGGCAGATTCCCCTCCCTCATGCCAGGCCTCTCCTCACAGCAGAACTCCTAGGCCCCTCATTATTAGCCCACATAGTGCCTAATGAATTTCTGGCCCCTCTGACCTAACTCGATCTATCAGGCCTTTGTTGACACCTACACCCCATCCGGCCCATCCATTTATCCAAAGCCTTCTGGCCAAGGGGCAAGGCAGCCATCTTCAAACCCCTGGAGCCAGATCTACGTTCCTACTCACTCTCTCATCTGACAGGAATCCTCAGCTAATCCCTGGCTATAAGTGCTAGCTACCCCACCATTAGAGCACCCCAAGGAATCCTGACCAGGCTTCTAGTCACACACACCTAAGGGCTCAAGCCCACATTACAAGAGCCAGGCAGAAAGAAGTTTGCCCTTCAACCTTCCATCCACTCACCACACTCCACTCCACCCCACTGTTATCCTCGGGCCACTCAAACTCTGCGCTCTGCCTCTGCCTCCCCTACCTGACACTTGTGGAGAACAGAACACAGCCAGTTCTTGGATCTCTCAATGCAGGTACCTTCATGGCTGGTCCTGGCAACAGGGTGGGCTGAGGCTGCTGCAGATTCAGGGAGAGGCCAGCTTGGCCCTGTGTCCCAGATAGAACGCTTCTGTGTGCTCGGTGCTCTTAGCCACTATTGGGGTGCCACTGTCATGGGCACTCAGTGTGTGACCTTGCCACCCCCCCTGCAGTTGAGGCCTCCATTGCATGCTCTGTGGGATCCACACGTGTGACTAGGAAGGCATGTTGTTGTTGTTGCTGTTGTTTTCTGCCCTCAGAGAATCTATTATTTAGTTGGAAAAAAAAAAAAAAGAGAGAGAGATCTGCCTGATTAAAGCAATTCCTAACAAGACACAGGACGATGCAGTCTGTGTGAGAGCTAATGAAAGGGAGGAGATTCACACCAACCCATACTGAACAAATGCCTCCATGCGGCTGGGCAGAGTGAGGCCGGGGAAGAAGGAAGGAGACAGGGACTCTATGCCATACAGACCAGCCCCACTTTCCAACCTTATCGCCTCCTCTTTCCTAAGCCTTCCTTTCCCAGTTGATGATGCAGGAAGAATAATATCTGAGCCAGGGGGATGATGTGACTATTAAGTTTTAAAAAAATAAAGGAAGTAACAAATTTGTATATCTAGCTCTGACCACTCTGAATTCCAACTCACAAATACATATAAGCACTGGACACCTTCAGGTGCAGTGTCACCAGAACCAAAAGAACGGGGTTCTCCCACCCAGACAGCACTCCCCCATGGGCCTCTCACCTTATCAACCTCAGGAACACCTGGATTTCCACTTTGCCTCTCACGCCGCGGCTCTCATGCAGGAGCAAGCCCTCCAGCTGCAGCTCCACCCTAGGCAACAGCCCGTCTAGTGTGATCACCCTCCTGCCCCACAGCCTGCTCCTCACAGCATCCAGGTAGAAGACAGGTCACACCCGCCCCAGTCTGGTCTCCAGTGACCCCCAACACACACACACACACACACACACACACACACACACACACACACACACACGTCACTTGGCATGATCTACTTTGTCCCACTGAGGTTCTGATCAGCCTCACCATATGTTCCAGACTTGGTGTCCTACCGCCATTTAGTGGGTGGTTGGCTAACGTATTTTAGTCTCCTTCTCCATGGGTTACCTAAAGAAAAGTTCAAACATTCAGGATCATCACCTGTCCCCTTCCCTTACCACCTTCCACTTCCCCAACCAAGGTAAAAAACGAGGGGGTGAACCTGGGCCATCCCTTCTGGGTTCACACTGCAGAACAGGCCGAGGGAACAGAAACTCTTTGGTGCCCCCTTGTGGCCATGACTAGCTAGCTGGCTGAGGAGAGCAGGGAAGAAATGAATGCTTTTCTTTCAGCTCTTGAGATGAGGTGGTTCCTGCACTCCGCAAAGGAGAGCCTGAGGAAGGAGAGAGAGTACTTTGAGGTGCCAATTTTAGAGAAAGATATACATGCACCACCCATAGGGAGAGGAGTACAGGTAAAAATGCTTACTAGCCAGCTTCTCTAAGTAGATTCCCTCCTGCCCAACCATCCCAGTGCAGTGTGATTCAGCTACCAAGAAAACACACTTCTCATGTTGCCTTAAATGAAGTGTATTCTCCATGTGTGGTGACACATGTCTGCAATCCTTAAGGCATCCGGAGGATTGGACATCTGAGGCCAGCCTGGGCTACACAGTAAGAGAAAGGAAGGAAGGAGAGGGAAGGAAGAAGGAGGGAGGAAAAAAGGAAGGAAGGAGAGAGAGAAAGAAAGAAAGAAAGAAAGAAAGAAAGAAAGAAAGAAAGAAAGAAAGAAAGAAAGAAAGAAAAAGAGAGAGAGAGCAAGAGAAGAGTTTTTATTGAGTCTGCAGTGCTTCTCTTTTCCCTGCCTACTCGTCCTAACTTTGTAATCATACATGAGGCAGGCAGGGTGAGAGTAAGGATGTGTTTGATGAGATGTGTGTCTGACAATGAGGTGCCCATATGCCACTCACCATCATACAAAAATGTGCTGGAGGAAAATGCCAGCGACAAGACTTGGCAAGAGATGAAACAGAAAGGTGGGGTCGTTGTCACCCCCTAAGAGGAAACCACGGGCAGATGCCAGGAGCTGGCATGGCAAGGGCAGAGGAATCCAACCCAAAGTCACGTGTCCATGATTAACAGAACTAATCCTAACTGCTTGCATTCCCAACCTTCCCGGAGTTTCCAGCTAAAAGATACTTATCTTTGCAAACCGAACCTATTAAAGCATCTGGAACTGAACAGTCATTTAGTAAGTATGCAATGCATGAATGAACACATTAGGAGATGAATGGGTGAACTATGGAAATGTCTGCAGCTCTGGCAGCCTCTCGCTGTGAAGATACTAACTGTAGGCCTTCTCCAGTGTGAGGACCCCGTTCCTGTCCTCCCTGTGAGCCTCGGGCTCTTCTCTCTTATTTTGAGTAGAAGGATAAAAAAGGAACATGGCTAATTTTGCCACGAAGGCCTGCAGTCTCCCTCCGTACAGCTAATTTTGCTTGATTTGCTTATCACATAATCTTAGCCTGCTGAAAGAAAATCTGCCCAGTTCTAGCAAGGAAAATGAAGAGCTTTCCCCTCCAAATCCGTAGCTCTGAACTCTGACTGAACATTAGAATAACCAGGGAAGCTTGTTTACATGCACACCAATACCCAGGCACAACATCACACCAATTAAGCTAAAATCTCTAGGATACAGATCAGGGCTTAGACAGTATGTTTTAAGTGCCTGGATCATTTTATATACATATAGCAGGGCTTACCGTCTACAAGTAAAGCCAAAGCAAGTTTCAATGTTGCCTCCCAAGCACCCTTAGACCCAGCCAGGAAGAAAGGAGTATTAGAGAGTACTAGTTCTCACTCCTTCTTAGACACCTGGCTTTTTAACAGCTGAGCAGGAAACGGGACCCCACGGAGCTAGATGTGCCTTGGCCAGGCCAGTTAGAGGCAGCAGCTCCAGCAGACGTAATGCCATTAACTCAGACTTCAGGGTGGCTCAGCCAGTGAAGGTAGGTTTGGCAAGAGAACCAGGACAATATTGATGAGCAAAGGCTGGGGCAAAGGGTATCTATCTTTTACAACAACTACAACTCAGTAGAAACAAGGCTTTTAATTTTGAACAGCCAGACGTTCAGAGATGCCGCCTGTGCATAAAGAACCCGCCATTCATTTTTAAATTATGTTCTCAAAAGCCACTCATATATTTCCTACACAGCACACGAACCTAAATTCAATCTGCCACATTGCAATTTCTTGCTTTTAATTTAAGGCCTCCAGGCTTCAACTAATTTAAAGGACAATCTGCTGATGGAAAAAGAGAGCATCTTCTTATAAAAAAAATCATTACTATAAGGCAATGCCTCCCAAATTTGGCGCACAAATTGAGACTTTTCAAATCTTCCCTACATTTTTTGAAAATCTCTTGAGCTACGCACCCAGATATATAAAAGAACATGGCCTGTCTCCTGGATAGCAAATCATGATGGTGTCCACCTCTCCTGTTCTCCACCAAACCATTTGTTCGTTTAATGTCCTGGTGCTCTTAAGTATTCCACAACTGTCTTTGAAACCCCAGAATAAGCACGAGTGCATTTCATTATCTGGCCACGTTCAAATGGCGCTGCCTGTGAGAGTCTGCTGGCTCTGGGTGAGAACAGCAGACAACCAGGCTCATCAATACGCTGCCAGCTGAGATCAAAAGTCCCACTCAGCTCACGGTACCCCGTTGCTCAGCACTGATGGGCAGAAGCATCTGTAGACAGGTCCTCTGTCTGATGGCCCTGTGTTTTAGGGCTCACTGCAGACAGCACTGGCTGACAGGACCTCCCCTCCCCTCCCCCCAGAGAACTGGAGGCCCTAGCTCAAAGCAAGAGAATTCAGACTGGCACTTCCTTAACTGCCTCACTATAACCAAGCCGGTGCTCTGAATGCCACATTTTGCAGTGCGCCTCAATGGGCATGGGAAATTTTGTCCACTTTCCCTGCTAGAAAGTAAGTTTTGGTGCTAATGATGAATTTCTGAGATCTAATGCTAGGATCTGTTGTAAAAATAATTTGTGTTTCTGAAAAGCCTGGCTTTCCTATGCTTCAGTTTTCATACCTGGACCCTACATCCTTAAAAACAAAAAATTCTTGTAGGGGTTTTAGGGAGGTGGATCAGTAGATAAAGCATTGGCTGTGCAAGTTAACGTCCTGGGTTTCAATCCACAGAAGCCAGGGAAAAGTCAGGTGGGCGTGGTGGTTTGCCTGAAGTCCCAGCACTAAGAAAGCAGAGGCAGCGTCTGCCGGGCAAGCTGGTAAAGCTAGGGAGCCAAACAGGGAAGCCCCGAGTTCAAGCGAAAGACTCAGTAAATAAAATGGAAAACAAAAATAAAATGGTCTTCATACACATACTCACACAATACACACGTGCAAAAAAAAAAAAAATATATATATATATATATATGTATGTATGTATGTATGTATGTATGTATGTATGCATGTATGTATGTATGTAAAGTACAAAAAATACTTGTGGCATGGAAAACACTCAACAAACATGCCTAATACAGTTCCAGAGAGCAAGCGCTCAGCTGCTCAGCTCTCCACTGAAAAGCGAACGTATAAGGCAAGAGAAAAAGGAAAAAAATACGGCTCTGCTCTCCTTTGTTGTGCTTGTTCTTTCAGGACCTTCCACTCAGTCACAACCCTAAAGAAGAAAGAACACTGAAGGCATTGCTGGAAGGTGGCAGGTTTCTTCAAAAATCCCCCATTCTTTGGCAGAAAAGAAAACTGAAAGAGAGAAAATTGCAGAGCTTCCATGGGGGGGCGGGGGGTTCCAGTAAGTGCAGGTACAGCAGAGAGCAGAAGAGCTGAGCTGTAAAGCCTGGGTAGACTGGGTCCGCAAAGTCCGCACCCAGGGCTCAGCTCAGCGCACCAACCCGCAGGGAAGCAGGCCAAGACGCAGCCTCGTCCGCCGGTCCACACCACAGTGTCCCGGATCCCTGGAGTCTACCCATTTCCAAGGCAGCCCACTCTTAATCCCACCAGTGTGCTTGAGAGGCACACCAAACCTGAGAGTAATATTGCCTGTGGGGAAACTGAGGCATGCTGAAAATTTGAAAAGGGAGTGCTTCAAAGAAGATCTCTGAGCAAGAAATGCTGGACAGTTAAGGTGCTCGCCTGCAAAGCCAGAGGACCCAGGTTTGATTCCCCAGGACCCACGTAAGCCAGATGCGCAAGGTGGCGCATGTGTCTCGTGTTTGTTTGCAGTGGCTGAAGGCCCTTGCATGCCCATTCTTTCTCTCTCTCTCCCTCTTTCTCTCTCTGTTTCTTACATAAATAAATAAAATATTAAATTTTTCTGCAAAAATAAATAACGGAAGGGACTGGTGACTGGGGGGTGGCGGCAGGAGTACCAGTGATTCCCAATTGTAGCATAACAATGGAATGGAGCCTGTCACGCCCAGAACCTACGATTTAAATGACAGTGGGCCAATTAGGACATCTTTCTGTGTAAAATCAGTCCGTCATGGTGTACCCAAAGCCTGCTCACCAGAAAACTCCTTGTGGGTGGTGGAAATTTCCAGTGAAAATATTCCAGGAATCCCTGCCTCTCACACACAGGCCTTAGTAGCGGTACTTCTCGTAGGACAAAAGCTCTGAATACTAGTGCAGACTCATTTCCCTCCCTATCTCTCACTTTGATGGACTAAGCCACCTTTCTCCTGGGAGCATCTCCAAGAATTAGATCCTTAACAACCCAGTTTGGGGAAATGCTAGCATATAGGAAAAGGTCTCAACTGGAGACAGTTGCTCCCCGGGATATAGTAATGTCTAAAAACATTTGGGCTGTCTTAACTAGGGGTTGGAATGCTAGCATTCCAGGAAACGTCTGATCACACCCAGGTCAACCCTTCTCCTAAACAATCATCATGCCCAGGGCTGGGGAGATGCTCAGTGGATAAAGCACCTGCCGTGTATGCACAAGCTTAGATCCCCAAAACTCACATAAAGCTGGGTGCAGTAGCACAAGCATCTTGTTACCACAGCTATTCTATGACAAAATAAGAGGTAGAGACAGGAGAATCCCCAGAAGATTGCCAGCCAATATCCTGCTATACACAGGGTGACAAACAAGGGACTGCCTTAAGCAAAGTAGAAGAAGAACACCTGATGTGGCATATATCCACACATTCTCTCCTCTCTCCCCTGCCCCCCCCAAAGTAAATGAAAAATTGTCATATCTAATATATCAGTATGGCAAAGCCAAGAAATTCCATTCTGTAGCCCTTCCTATGTTTTCTCACCATTTTCTCTCTTCTTCATCCCTGGAAACCACTCAAGCTTTGCTTCCTCTGGCCCATCCTTTCACCATCTAGAACATTCTGACACCTGTTCTCATTTTCTATGCAGCCCAGCCACTCCAACCTATACAGTCTTCATAATACCATATCTTATCTGAAGCTCTTTGCTTTGCTTCTAGCCTTTCTCCTGGTTCTCCATTTCTCTGACTTTCCTCCCTCCAGGGAGACATAACTGCTATCTGCCAAGGATCTTTCCCTATGACTCTTTTCTTCCTCTAGATGACCACATCCCTAATGTCTACAGGACCCACCAATGGCTTCCACATGGCAACTGCCTTGGTGAATACAGATACAGATGAATAAAATATGATCTCTGTTTTATAACAGCCAAAAATCAAATACCAACTGAGTGTCTACAATGTACCATACACAAAAATAGGCATGATTGACTTCCAGGTAAGATGGTGGCATAAGAGTCATGCCAAACCAGCCTAGGGAGGGATTTAAGCAAATCCACAGAAAGTACACCGGCCTTATGAAAAGTGCAGGTGTATAGGTGATTATCAGCCAAAGCAGAGAAGCACGTGAGACCAAGATCTACCAGAAAGGAGGAAACCTGCCAGAACACTGCCAAGGTGCTTGCAAACTGGATCAGCACACCCACCTGGCCTGGCACTGAGCTGCAGGAGCAGAGACCACACTAGGGGATTTTCCAACATCAGCCTCCTTGCAAAATCAAGCAACATGAAGGAGAGACATCAGAGACCAGCTGAGGAGCTGTTTAAGTGAATACCTGTGGGACCAACTGAGCAGTTCCAGTACATCTCCAGGCTTCCTGCACTCTCCCATCCCCAACCACCAGCACCCTGAATCTCTGGAGAACTCATTCAGCCCCTAGTGGCAGGACGTCCAGCACAGCTGATCAGAACACCAAATCCAAAGCACAACACAGAGGGATGGAGGCGGACACTCATCACTGGAGACATTGGAAGCCACCCCAAAAGGTAACAAGGCTGACTGACCAAAAAAGCAGGTACACGGGCCTGCATTGGAGGTGCTAATCTCTCTTTCCATGTCAGGGCAGGTTATGAGTTACATAGTATTGGTTGGCTTTACCATTCTCAACTAAGCAGTATTTGGGGGTTGACTATTGTTGCCTTTGATGCTTTCATATTTATAGGGCCTTTGTCTTTTTCTTCTGTCATTATTGGGGGCAGGGTCTCATTCAGACCCAGGCTGACCTGGAACCCATTTCAGAGCACAAATCTCAACTTCTCAGCTGACAGGATTAAGGGTGTAGGGTAATACACACCCTTAGGGTTTTTTGCTTTATAAGGTTATCTGTTTGTTTTAATCCCCAACCTTGCATACTCTGTGATTTTTTTTTATGGAATGTGTATATTGTTCAGTTGAATTTTAGGTTTTACCAGTAAATTGTCCCACCAAGCCCACTAGAATACTTGAATATCAGGCGAACTCAACACCTAGGATTACTTCTGCTGTTGAAATGAAGTACAAGGGACGTTAGACTCCTACCCTGAATATAATTTTGGATTTCCAACTCTAAGAATAATGCAGATAATTATAAAACCCAAGTATCAAATCAACTCAGGATACAAAAATCACTACATTCTAATACAGCAAACACACAGAATCAAGACAATACAATCTCACCAAAAATTATAAATCCATCAGAAATGATCCCCCCAATAGACTGTTTTAGATGAAATGCCTGACAAAGATTTCAAAAAATAATGTTATCTATACTCAAAGAAATCAAAGATGAATCAAAGTAATCTAAGAAGAAAGCAAGCTCCTGATGGAGAACATAAGAAACCAACTTAATAAAACAAGAAAGTCATTACAAGACGTGAGTAAGGAAATAGAAATAATGAAAAACTCCCAATCAGAAATACTAGAAATAAAAAAGAGTAAATCAAATAGAAAACTCTGTAGAAAGACTCACGAGTAGAATGGATCAAGGAGAGGACAGAATATCTAAACTAGAAGACTAGGTAGCTGATCGAACACAATCCAACAAAGAGAAGGACAAGCTAATAGAAAGGTATGAGTGGGAATTTCAAGATATTTGGGACACTATGAAAATGTTAAAAAATAAGAATTCAGGTTATAGTATAAGGAGAAGAATTTCACTCCAAAGGCATACTAGGCATTTTTAACAAAATCATAGAAGACAAATTTCCCCAAATTGAGGGGAAAAAATGGCAATGTAGATACAGGAAGCTTTTAGAACACTGAACAGACAAAACCTGGAAAGAACCTCTTCTCCATGTTACAATTAAACTACTAAACACACAAACCAAAGAAAATATATTGAAAGCAGTTAGAGAGCAAAAGCAAGTCACCTACAAAGGCAAGCCCATCAGAATAACAGCAGATTACTCAACACAAACTTTAAAAGCCAGAAGGAGCTAGGCGTGATAGCACATGCCTTCAATCCCAGCACTCAGGAGGCAGAGATAGGAGGATCACCATGAGTTCGAGACCACTCTGAGACTACATAGTTAATTCCAGGTCAGCCTGTACTAGAGTGAAACCCTACCTCAAAAAACAAAACAAAACAAAAAAAGCCAGAATATATCATTCCAAGTTCTGAAAGATAACAATTGTCAACCAAGATTACTTTATCCTGCAAAGCTATCTATCCAAATTGATGGAGAAATAAGGACAAAACACAAGAAAAACAGGCTACAGGAATTTGTGACAGCTAGGCCAGCTCTACAGAAAATAGTTGAAGGAATCCTTCACACTGAAGAGAAAGCAAAGCACACATGTGAGGAAACAGAAAAATTAAAACAGACTCAAATAACATTAAAACAAGTGAATAAAAGGAAAACAGGAAAGCAAGAAGAATGGTGAGAAAAAATATATACCTTTCAATTATAACTCTTACTATTAATGGCCTTAATGTCCCAACCAAAAGACACAGGCTTTCAGACTGGATTAAAAGGCAGGATACTGCTATTTGTTGCCTCCAGGAAAGTCATCTCTCAATAAAAGATAAACATTGTCTTAGGTTGAAAGGATGGAAAATGGTCAGGGGAAGAGATTGAGTAAAAGAAGTATGAGGGAGAGGGTTAGTCAAAATTCAGAATATTGTGAACAAGCCACATGATAATCTACCTTTTTGGATAATGGCATACCAAGAAGCCATAGACTGTTACTAGACAATTTTCAGTACCAGGGGTGGGATACCTTCCAGTGAATTGTTGGCCAGGGAGGTTCCTGACTCCCCCAAACATTACAGACCATTGCCAAGGCCATTGGTTTCCCACCAGGAATCGATGATAAGACCCTATTGCTGAAGATACCACATGCCTGAGCTGCAAGGTCACCAAGAAATTAAACTGGGGCTGAGCTGAAAACTTTCTCCTGGTAGACCAGCTGCCAGGAGGCTGGAAAAATGCTGCACTGCATGCAGCCTTATGGGAGACAGAAGTAATCAGTGGTGAAAACAGTAGACACTGCAAGCCTCTAGTTTGGCCAGCCAGGCCAAATGTGAGCAAATGGGTGCAATAGTGGCATGAATGTTATGGGGAAAGCCAACTGCTCTCTTACTGTACTGGAGACCTGTTCTATGGGAGGGAATACATGCTCTGTACTGAAAACCTAATCAAATACCTATGGTGGGAGAGGTCATGAGCATTAGGAGTGTTATGCCTGCTGGTGTCTGTCTAAATGTATATACTGTGCTCATCAAACTCCCAGTAAGCACTTCTCTTAATGTTCATACCCATATATTAATGTTATTCTCACTTTTGGTTAGATAAGCTTCTCTTTTCAGATGGCAGTGACCACTGGGATGACCCAAAAGTCACCATAGTGCTGAGAAGAAGTGACAGAGGAGTGCTCAACATTGCAATATCTCTAGCACACCTTCCAAAGCTCAGGGTCCATTGTGTAAGAGGTGGAAGAAAGAATGTAAGAACCAAAGGAAGGGTAGGACTGCTTACAAGGCAATCGACCAGACAGAGCTTGGCCTTGATATCCATGACCTTGCAGTGCCTAGCACCATCTTCACCCTCATAATAGGAGGAAAAGATGATGACGTCAAAATAAAAGAGAGACCAATGGAGAGATGGAGGGGAACTAAATGGAGTGTAGATTTATGAAGGGAAAAGTGGAGGAGGTGAGGGAATTATCATGGTTTATTGTCTGTAAGTATGGAAGATGTCAATAAAAAGGGAAAAAATGTACTACAGAAACAAAAGAATAGGCATGGTCTCTATTTATGTGGAAGTATGAATCTAGTGAGAGGCTTGCAGGAAACAGATAATCACATAGACAGGTACAAAACTGCTTCTGAAACAACACTAAGAAGCCAGGGGCCAGTGAGAAGTACCTGTGATTGGGAAATAGGATCTGGCTGTGCGGTTAGCAGGCACTCAGGAAAGTGACTCTTAGACTAAGGTCTGAAGGATGAAGCAGACACATCATGGTGAAGATGAGACAGCATTGCAGGTGTGGGAATGGCGTATGTGCATGCCCCACAGCCAAAAGAAAATACAGGAAAATGCAGGGTAACTGGAGCTGGGCATGCCATGCCAAAGAGACAATAAACGAGAGCTCTAGATACCAAGGGGCTCACAGATCCTGTCCAACAGGTTCAGAAGGTCAGGGGGGAAACTCAATTTCTACTCTGTGTAAAGGTGAAGAAATAGTGGAATGGGATGACCCAAGCCAACTGTTTTTAGAAAGGTGACTCTGTTATTTAAACAGTGGATTGGGATACATCACAGTGACATGGGCTAGCCGAGTGGGGACTATTTAGCTCATGAATTGTAGGTGTGAGCTGAGTTTTCAGTAATCTTTGAAGCTAAAAGTTACACATAATTAAAAGTGGCCTCAAAAAATCCTTATGCAACCATTTGAAGATAGTACAGTGACATCTCCCAGCAAGCCCAGCCCAGCTCAGCCTACATTGGAATAGCTCTAGGTGAAATAGGCAGCCATTCTTAGGGTCTGTGTTCTAAGAAATAGATTAAGATATCCAGCTAATCTTCAGAAATTGATTCCAACCCATCGAGAAGTAAACCTGATCGGAAATAGAAGGGTCCCACCTCATCTCACACACATTCTGGCCACGTGCTCCATGCATGTATTGTTTCGCTCAACCACGACACGTACCAAGACTAGGTGGCTTCGGCGTTTGTTCCCTCACCATTCTTGAAGCTGGAAATCCACATGGTGAGGCAGGGATTGTCTGTCCTGTCTCTTCTTGCCTTGGCTTTTCAAATGTCCATCCTACTTTGTTTCCCATGGTCTTTATTTTATTTTATTTTTTCTGTGTACACGCATTCCTAATGTCTTTCTGTGTATTCTTATTTCCTCTTTGGGGTGGTTTGATTCAGGTGTCCCCCATAAACTTATGAGTTCTGAACGCTAGGTCCCCAGCTGATAGCAATTTGGGAAGAGGAGCCTCATGAAAGTGGTGTATTGTTGGGGGCTGGCTTATGGGTGTTTAACCAGCTTCCTCTTCCCAGTGTTGGGCACACTCTGCTGCTGTTGTTGTCCTCCTGATGTTGGCCGGTAGGTAATGTCCAACCTCTGCTCATGCCTTCATTTTCTCTTGCCGCCATGTAGCTTCCCTGCCAGTCCTTGACCCAAAATAAACCCTTTCCTGCCACAAACTGCTTTTGGTTGGGTTATTCATGTTGCCACTCGAAACTGTCTGCAACACTTTATTTTTTTAAATAAAAACACCAGTCAAAGTACTTGAAACCACCCTAGTAACTTTATTTTAACTTAGTCACCTCGTTAAGGTACTGTCTCCAAACATAGCTTCTGAGGTGGTGGCAGTTTGGACTTGAGCTTAGAAATTTTGGAGAGACTGGTCACCTCTCCCTCCCCACTTTCTCTCATCCCCTCCCACATGCAGGCATGTTGAATTTTGATAAAGTCAATCCAAAAATCACAAACATGAGCTATTTCAAGACACAAGATTCATGTTGAGTAGGCGGAGGTAGAGTGATAGATGGCTCAAACTCTGAAAACAGCCAGAATGCTAATAACAAGGAAGGTCATCGGTGGTGGAATGGGAGGAGTAAATTTCATGGCACCCTGGGAAAGGAACAGGCATGCTGTCAGTACAATGAGACACAAGGAAACCCATGTGATTGTGATGTGTCCAGACCCAGGGTATAGCTACCGTGACTGACAATAGCAGAGGGTTCACACCATGGAGACCCAGAGAAATTGGGCCAGAGGTGAAGGCCGATTGCATCAGACCTTGGAGGGCCTTCAGTACTAGATCAATAAATATAGAAAGTACTCTGCAGATGTTGGAAATCCATTCAGAATTTTAGAGTCTAGGAACAGTTCAGGGAGGAAGGAAAGGAGACTGCTTAATACAAAAGATCAATCAGATATCATAAGATTGCAAATAGCTAGATATTTGGGGTGACATAAGACTTTCTGCAATGTTCTGCTCTAAGTCAAGGTCAGAAGATGCATTTATGATCTCAGGCTGAGGACCCTGCCCCAAAATGCTGGCACTGTCACATGACTCACTAGCTGCAAGCCACTAATCAAAGCACATGCAAGAAAAAAAAAAACCAACCTCATGCCGAGAAAAATCAATTACTATCTTTTGCCCTTTGTTTTACAAATGATATAGAATTTCTAAGTGCAATAGAAAAAATAAGGTAACTTTCCCAACAAGATGATTTCATGCAAGAAACAGTCTCCTTTTCAATAAATTGTTTTAAGCCATTCTCCCTGGTTTCTGGAGCACAGTGCTCTCTGAAGATATATAAATATCAGGTAGCAATTTTATTTCCTGTGAGTGGGGAGCTTTACTTTAATAAGGAGAGAAGCCGGCAGATAGCCTTCTGGAGATGAAGTGAGATGTATTAGATCATCCCGTCCATTTCACTGGGTGTGTCCAAGATTGCTCCCGGTTGCACTGTCATTGTCACCAAGACTCAGGCTAGTCCAGCTTTAAGTGATTTAAGGCTCATCTATTAAGTGCTTATGGCTGGCTATAAAGAGATGCTTCTACCCCAGACACTAGCAGAGGTTGGGCCACGATTACAGAAAGATGTTCCTCCTACCAGAGGCCAAAGGATGCCTGGCTCTTCTTCAGAAAGTGCCACACCAGGGTTGTAGAAGTTACTCCCATCTGGTCAATGTATCCATCCAGTGAGAACCACAATTGTCATGTGGATTTATCAAAACCTGACAGCATGAGCTGTGCTTGAAGCAAAGGACTACAGTCTCACTGTCCTGACACGCAGCACACAACTGTGGCCATTCTGTCTACTTTAGACCTGCTTTGCCAACAAGGAGGCTGCAGGGATCACCTAAACCCAAACTTGGAGAACAAGCAGAGTAGGGCAGACAGGCCCTCCTTGTCTCCATGAGGCTTGCATATTGCCCAGTAAGGCTGGAAGCGATCCATCACAGGCTGGGCACCTCCAGAGCTAGGAAAAGGCTGAGCCTCTCAACACCTCACCCACCTGACCTTGGCCATAGTATCACAATATTCAAAGGACATTATAATAACCATTAAGAAAACCTAGCTGGAGACTGAGGAGATTGCTCAGTGGTTAAGGCACTTGCCTGCAAAGCCTAACAACCTAGGTTTGATGCCCATACTCACATAAAGCCAGATGCAAAAAGTGATGCATGTACCCAGAGTTTATTTGCGGTGGCTGGAGACCCTGGCGTGCCCATATTCATTCATTAATTCATTCTCTCTCTCTCTTTGAAAATTAATAAATAAAATGTTTTTAAAGCCTAGCTGGTATAGTCCACATTTAGAAGTAGAAGAACAGGGTGCTTTGTTAGAAATTGGGTCATATAAGAAAGGTTGTCAATAGTATCTGAACAAGTTTTAGAATTACAGTAACAATCACATGCTTAATAAACACCACACACAGGCACATACACTGTTTTTCCTAAAGAGTAACTTCCCCAGGTGCTTCTGTTACCTTTGTTTTACAGCTAAGGACAACAGGCTGTCTCATAGACTTGCCACTCGTATGTGATTAGCAGCAACAGCTAGAGAGGTCTAGACTGCCTGCTATGGGAATATTTATACAGAAGATGCTAAAACTTGTTTTTCTTGCTAATTCAGTAAGGCCTTTGTAGTAACTATAGGGAAACTGTCCTCTAGTCTCAGTACCCAATTTATCCAGAAGCCAGGGAAGGTGGTGCCAAGGAGGAACTGCTTTCTTCGCAGGGTGATGAGAATGCTTTAGAACGGGATAGATGTGGTGATCACTAAAAACAGTGAATTTACTAAAGACCATGGAACTGTTCACCTTAAAAATGGCTAATTTCACACTGGAGAGATGACTCAGAGGTTAAAGGTGCTTGCTTGCAAAGCCTGACTGCCCAAGTTCAATTCCCCAGTACCCACATAAAGCCAGATGCATAAAGTGGAACATGTATGTAGTGTTTGCAAGGGCAGGAGGTCCTGGTGCACCCGTGCTCTCTTTCTCTCTGCCTGCTTTTCCTTTGTCTTTCAAGAAATAAACAAATAATAATTTTTAAGGCTTAATTTCATGTTTTGTACGTTCCCATTAAATAAAGAACTCAAAGCAGGGCTGGAGAGATGGCTTAGCGGTTAAGCGCTTGCCTGTGAAGCCTAAGGACCCCGGTTCGAGGCTAGGTTCCCCAGGTCCCATGTTAGCCAGATGCACAAGGGGGCGCACGCGTCTGGAGTTCGTTTGCAGAGGCTGGAAGCCCTGGCGCGCCCATTCTCTCTCTCTCTCTCTCTCTCTCTCTCTGCCTCGTTCTCTGTCTGTTGCTCTCAAATAAATAAATAAAAATAAAAAAATAAAAATAAAAAAAAGAACTCAAAGCAAAAGTAAAATAGGTAAGCCAGCTGTGGTTTGAATGCAGCTCGTATTAGAGCCCACGGTCTCCAAGTGGCGGCGCTGTTTGGGAAGGTTTTGGGACCTTTAGGAGGTGGAGCCTTGCTAGAGGAAGTGAGTCACGGGAGGTTCTGTTCAGGCTCAGCTTCCAGACTGTGGATCCCAAGTGACAATCCAGCGTCCTGCTCCTTCTGCCTACCCTGACGTGATGAGATGTATCTCCTCAAAACTCTACACCAGAATCAACACATTCCTTTCTTGTCAGGTATTGTACACAAGTAAAGCAGCTGTGTACCTTATTTTTTTTCTCTTAATGTGCTGAAAAAGAAGAAAGAAGCTCCGTGAAAGTAGACCTCACATCTCATTCATTCTCTACTCTCACCCCTGCTTGCTAGCACAGGCTGACTGACATGCAGACATAGTATTTTCTTGGATGAATGAATAGTTAATAGAAACTCTGTCCATAAATTAGGGCAATTTAGAAATCCATTAAGATCGGTCTTATCTTTCACTTACCCCTTTTATTTGTTATTTTTTTAAAGCCCTTTCATTTTTATTTTCAACTATGAAGGTAATAGTCACAAGTTGTTACACATAGTAGAGAGGTTTATGACAAATTCCCATCACATGACCATTCCAGCCCCTAAAACTACACCTCTGAACTTGCTAGGTACCCCATAATGGCAGATTAAACACTGTAGTACGTATGTTTCCACTAGTTTGTGCATGCATATTCAAATAGCACTGGAGTGATACACGTGACTTCCACTCCATTGCTATCCTGGAATTAGGGTTCTCAAGGTGAATTACCGTTCAGGGCTCTTCTTCCTTTATCTCCTCCCACAAGGCACTTGGGACCCAGAGGAAGTGATTAGGAGGCATGTTCCCAGGTTAGGAGAATGACATTTCAACTGCTGCATGCATTGTCTAATTATATAAAGTAGGAGTTCGATTTGAAACTTAAGATGAGAAAGCTTAAGGAGGTGAGAAAGTTGGCACCACCCATCCTCCCTCACCTAATGCATGCTGTGTGTTGGTGTGTAAACCATCCTCATTCACCGGCTGAGACTATCTGGCTACTGCGTTGATCTTCACCTGAAAGCATGTCAACTATGTGTTCAGTTCAGAGATGAAATTTCATCACCTTCAGTAGTACTTACATATTAATTCACATGGTTCACCGCCCAGCCTCTTTCATTAGCACATCACATCTGTGGAGCAGGTCCTGGCCTGCTCTCTTCAGTGACGGGAGGACAGCACCTAGAATACTACCTGGCACATCGTTTGCTGAATGAAATTCTGCCAGAAATCGTTTTAGAAAGGTTACTTCCTTCTAGAAAAAAAAAAAAAAAAAAAAAACACCGAGCATAGAAATCTGGGACATTTCTTATCCTCTCCTCTCCTTCCTGGTTTCTCAAAAAGATAACAGCTGCCTAAGACAGATGACAGGGAGTTGGCTGGCTGTGGAGGCTCTGGCTTGGCTAGAGCTCCCTAGTTGCATCTCTGGTGAGGTACACTATCGCCCTGTGAGATCACCGAGCCCCGTCACACAGTGTCATTGGGTGTTTCAACCTCCCTGAAGAAACAAAGGTCTAGTTATCCCAATTCTTAGAAAGTCATCTCTGAAAGGCTTCTCAGTGACGCGAAGGCACTGAGACCGGTACCCACGTGGTTCCAGTCTGTCCCCCCATGACCATCTCCATGGCAGATAGAGGCAAACATATTTTTCCTGTGGGGCTGTATTTTAAAACTCTAATCCTATGTCATGGTTTTCTACCCTAGCACATTGCTTCCCCCAAAAGTATTTCTCAGATGAATAAAGTACAAAAGCAAAGGTTCAAATTTTCTTCAAAATGTACTGATCTACAATTTTTCCTCTTCCAGATTAGCATATATTAACTGTTCAAAATAGTGGGTTTCATTGTGGCACATCCATACGTGTATATAATGCACTTTGATCATATTTAGCTGTGGTTATTCATTTTAGGGAAAAACATCACTGAGATGAAGTTATATTCTCAGTGCAATACTCCTTAAAAGTGTCAAGGTCACATACACATGCAGAATAAAAACAGAAGCGACTGAGGAAATACCAGAGACTGCAGAAGATTAAAGTGAAATAACCAAATGCAATGTGAGTTCTTGGACAGGTGCTGGGGCAGAGAAAGGACATGAATGGGAAATCACTCTACAAGTCTATACTTGAGTTAATAATGCTACACAAAAGTTCTTAGTCTTGATCACTGTGCAAGGGCTGGGGAAGTTGTTTGGTATGAGGTGTTGCAATTATCTTCACATTGCTAAAATAAACACCTGACCAGAAGCAGCTTATGAAAGGTTTATTTCAGCTTAAAGTTTCAAGAAAAAGGTTCATTATGGAAGAGAAAGCATGGCAGAAAAGACAAATGGGTGTCCAGAGTAGATGACCATTGGATGTTAGGTTCTCCCTGGAGTTCCAAAATGTTGCACTTTTTTTTTATTATTATTTGAGAACAACAGACACAGAGAGAAAGACAGATAGAGGGAGAGAGAGAGAATGGGCGCGCCAGGGCTTCCAGCCTCTGCAAACGAACTCCAGACGCGTGTGCCCCCTTGTGCATCTGGCTAACGTGGGACCTGGGGAACTGAGCCTCGAGCCAGTGTCCTTAGGCTTCACAGGCAAGAGCTTAACCGCTAAGCCATCTCTCCAGCCCTGAACTTTTGATAGTTGTCTGAAACTTCTGTTCCTGTGATTTGGAGATGTCCTGATATAAGAATCTAGAGGAATGGTGTGATGCTTAGAATACAAAATGACCCCCATAGCCTAAAGTACCTGTGATTAAGCTTCCTTCCATCAGGTAGACAGGTAGACCCTTGCAGCAGGAGGTGTGTCACTAGGGGTAGGTCTTGAGGATTATTAATCTAGTCTACTGGGTATTCAGAGATAGCTCACTTGATCTGCTCTCTCCCCTCCCTTCATGCTGATGGATGAAAACTCCACTGTAATGAAGCCTGGTTCCAACCAGAGGAAGAACTTGTCTCCCTGGAAGAAATGTCACTGTGTGCTGACAACTTGTCAGACCGCTTTGCAGGACAGACAGGAACCAAGACAATGATGATTGGCAGGCACATCCTTTGACCAGGACTGCTTAGCTATGCATACCTCTCGCCTTGTATTTGAGACTTAAGCTTGGTTTGGACATCGGAGGGCTTGGAAAGGGAGTCCATTAGTTCTTTTTATTGATTATGAATTTTTAAAATGTTTTATTATTTATTCAATTAGAGAGAGACAGAGAACGAGTATTGGCAGGTCAGCGCCTCTAGCCACTGCAAACGAACTTCAGATGCATGTACCACCTTGTGTCTGGCTTACATGGGTACTGGGGAATTGAACCCAGGTTGTTAGGTTTTATAGGTGTGGGAGTTTGAATGAATGGCCACCAATATATTCAGTATTTTATTAAAGTTTGTAATTTAGATCTGTAGCTACCTGGCTGGAAGAGGTGTCACTGTGTGTGGATCCTAGGGTCCAGCCCTAAGGTATGGGAATGAATTTTGAATTCCAGTCTAAAGATATGTGAAGTGCAGGAGCTTTGCCTGGAGTTCCTAAGTGTGCATGCTGATGGTGCTGGTGTGGCTTGTCACTTTTTCCTCTCTCTCTCTCTTTCTCTCTCTCTCTCTGCTTTGACCTCTAAAAGCAGGCCAGGTTCTTCTGCCATTATGGAACTTCTCTGCTTCAATAAATCCCTTCCTCCCATAACTGTGCTTGGTCTGGGAGTTCATCCCAGCGACCTGTGGTTGTCCACTACAATAGGCAAGGGCCTTAACCACTGAGCAATCTCTCCAGTGCTCATTATGAATTTTGTTATATGAACATATCAGGTGATGATCTTATTCACATCAGGTTATAATCATATCCTATATCCCCTGACCCCTGGTTCGTTTTTTAAGAGTATTTACTTATTTATTTATTTATGACAGAGAAAGACACAGATTGAGAAAGATAATGGGCATGCCAGGGCCTGTAGCCACTGGAAATGAACTCCAGATGCAGGTACCACTTTGTGCACCTGGCTTACTTGGGTACCAGGGAATTGAAGCTGGGTCCTTAGGTTTCACAGGCAAATGCCTTAACTGCTAAGCCATCTCTCCAGCCCCTCAACTGCAGTTCTTTTTATTTGTTCCTCTTTCCAATGGGGCCACACTGAATAAATCTCCTTTCTCTGCTTTTCACTATTACCTGTCTTTTTCATTGGCTTGTTGGAGACAAGTGGTCAAGCTTAGCTTGTTAGGACTTCCAGGGCCCCAGGATTTGTCCCTAACAACCCCAGTGACACTAGGCATGATGTTCTTGGCATTTCAGAAGATTTCCTTCCCCTTACTTGTCCTGTCACTAACTCTGTTGAACCTAAATTCCACATTTTCTACCACCATCCCTAATGGTAGTGGTGTAATCTGTATACTATGTGGATATGTTTGTGCCTGTGTCAATACTAGTAATATTATACTCACACCATTTAATTTTTGTGCCAGAAAATCCATAACGAAATTAACATTTTGGTAGCTTTGGGAAAGTTAAAATTGAACCAATCATTGGTAGCCAAACAACAAACTCCTGCCTACCATGCTGAGTTTATTCATCAAATACCCGTTGGAATTCTGTGTGTATTTTGGAGCAGTGAGGAGTAACTTTCCCATGGCTGCCTTCTCCAACACAGAATTATGAACCCTCTTCTCTAGACCTGAGCCAGCGTGCGATTCAGCAGGAAGTCTACTTTAATCTCCATCCCTGGGGTGGCACATGACCACCAACACACACAGAGCAGAGGTTATGGGAATTGTGGTGTCTTTGAGAGTAACGGAGCCATTCTCAGGTCTTGGTTGAGCTTTCACCCAGGAGTTAATGTGTGAGACAGTCACAGTCACACAAAACTTGCATTGAGTCAGTGGCCTCCAGATTCTTGTCTTATGAATTCTTCAAATGAAATCCTAAGGCTGTAGAGGGTGAAATTTAGAAAGATCTTTATTATAAAGCTTAGGGGGTGGAAAGAAGGTAGGGCTCCAGCAAAGCACAAGTAGAGCCCCAGAAATGGAAGAACTCCTGCTGACAGGAATTTACTGAATGGGGCCTGAGCTTCCAGTCCAGTTCCCAAACCAGGTGTCCATGCACTTTTGTAATCTTATTTGTATCTTCTTGTAAGATTTCTTTTTTAAAAAAAAAATTTATTTATTTGTGAGTAGGAAGATAGGGAGAAAAGAGACAAGAGAAAATGGGCATGCCAAGGCCTCCAGCCACTATAAATGAACTCCAGATGCATGTATCACTTTGTATATCTGGCTTTACATGGGTATTGGAGAATCAAACCTGGGTAGTTAGGCTTTCAGATAAGCATCTTCACTCCTGAGCCATCTCTCCAACCCTTTCTTGTCAGATATCTAAAGAAGAGAACTCCTTTAGGAAAGAAGATAGAAGGTAAAACCAGATCTCATGACATATGTTCAGATACCTAGTAATCTTATTCATACCCTCCTGTCAGGTTTTAGGGAAAAACTGAGAAAGGGAAAACCAGACCCCCTCTTGCAAGCTCAGGAGCATTTCTCTCTTCTAGCCAAGAAAAAAACTGTTCACTGGGCTGGAGAGATGGCTTAGTGGTTAAGCGCTTGCCTGTGAAGCCTAAGGACCCCGGTTCGAGGCTCGGTTCCCCAGGTCCCACGTTAGCCAGATGCACAAGGGGGCGCACGCATCTGGAGTTCGTTTGCAGAGGCTGAAAGCCCTGGCGTGCCCATTCTCTCTCTCTCCCTCTATCTGTCTTTCTCTCTGTGTCTGTTGCTCTCAAATAAAAATAAAATTAAAAATTAAAAAAAAAACAAAAACTGTTCACTTTTGGGGAGGAGCCTGTTTGCCTAGGCTGCCTAAGCACTTTCTAGATCCACATTCCCCTCTTTGAAGAAGTCACTCTAACGGTCTCAAGATGTTAGTGTGGGGGTTTGAGTGTAAAATGTCCCTTATAAAACCATGGGTTTGAATACTTAGTCCCCAGTTGGTTGGAGCTGTTTGAGGAGGCTATGGACCTTTTCGGGAGGTGGAGCCTTCCTGGAGGAAGTGTGTCTCTAAGGAAAGACCTTCAGTTTTTCAGTCTGGCTACCTTGCTGGTCTCTACCTCCTCCCTGTTGCTATGGCAATGTGATGCTGGCTTCCTGGTGTGACCATGTCTTCCCCACTATGATGGCCTCTGCCTTCTGGAAGTGTAAGCCAAATTAAACACTTTTTCTTTCCACACACTGCTACTAATCAGGTGTTTTTGTCCCAGCAATAAAGTAACTGATAGATTTAGACAATGGAAAAGAGTGAGCAAGGATACTTAGTTACTTAACCAGAAATGGAGGAATGTGGACAATGAAAATAATTGTAGATAGTCTTCGGGTCGACTGAAAAGCCTGAAGCCACATTCCAGTAGGAGCTTTAGGTCCCTACACTAGCAGACCTTCATATCAACAAACCTTAGTTCCTGTTTCTTCCTGTAAAACCTCTAGTCCTGAGCTCATTCTTATGAGTGGAAATGTGGGCCAACTTGACATGAGCCTGACTTCTACGGCACTACATTCCCATGGGACAATGGACCACAGTAACCCACAGACACAGAGGATGCTGTCAGACTGCTATCACCTGTGGTGCCCCAGAGACCAAGGCCACACCCCTCAATGCTATCTCATCTGCTGTCCAGTAGATTGAGCTACTGAGCTACAAAGGTAGCCAGACAAGAGCACCCACGTCTCCTTTCCCTGGAAGCGAAGAGAAGCTGTTTGCCATTTAATCCCTGAAATGTCTCCCAGCATGAGTTGCAGCCAGCCACCTTGTTGCCCAACACATCAGGGAAGTGAGGCTGCCCCACATCTGCTCAGCCCATATTTTTAATTGCTTAATAATACTGAGTAGGCATCCCTCCTTCCCTCCAGCATAGCAGCGTGGGGGGCTTTGACATTCAGGGCCTGGTGTGTGGGCAGGAAACACAGATGAGGCTGGGAAAATGTCAACCTCCTACAGCTTCTCTCCCAATTAATCACCACACCATCTGACAGGGCACACCTCATCTGAGGAATGCTGGGATGGCAGTCCAGACGTATGAGTGGCTCACCCTCTGAAAACTAAGTTCCTACTGGTTTGAAACATTTTTAAAGGCAATAGGAACTGATGAAGAGGATACTTAGGGGATGGTTGTACAGGACAGGGATTGGCCACTGCAGAATCCACCCCTTGCCAATGGCAGAACACCAGCCTGTGTCACAGCCCACTCAACTGCAAAATAAGCACACTAACTACACAACAAGGTTGTGGGAAGGTCTTAGAACAGGGCATAGGATGCGGCATGCATTCAATAAATGTCACTCGTCACTATTCATTATTATTCCAATTCTAGTCATCTAATTTAATTGATTGTATTTAAAGGCCCAAGGGAAGTCTTTTCAAAGATGAATTAAATATGGGATTCACACCCCTCCACATTCACGCACTTATGGGAAAGGCAAACCAATGAATGAAATATTTGAGGACAGATGCAAACTGCCTGTGATGTGAGCTGTAACCATGTACCTACCATGGGCCAAGGACAATCTTAAGAGCCCACCCTCCATCATTGTTCTGTGACCCCCACAACCACTCAGTGAGGGTAATCCCATCTCATCAAATCGGTTAGCGGTCTCAGAGAAGCAAACTCAGGTGACAAAGGCAGGATTCCAACCTGGGTCTGAAGCCATCACTCTCAAACCCTGTCATGAGGGGATTTGTTTGGGGAGTGTTACAGGGATGAAGGGGCATTTGAAATCAAACCTGCATGGCTTTTATTAATGAAAGGCAGTATTTCTGGAAGAGCTCACAGATTGGCTTACTTCATAGCTGTGCAGTAGGTGAGTTTTTAAACCTCTGAGACTCAGTTTTTTGTTTATTTATAATAAGACGTAGTCTCAAGACAAAACTGGCTGGAAGAGGGTACATGTATGTATATATGAAACCTGCTTACATGGGCGCACTGCATAAATGTCAGCTCATATCCTCATCACCGTCTTCACAGTCACCATCATCTTGGTTCCCCACTAGCTCATGGTCATAGTCACCAGGGACTGGAAAGGGGGAGCTTTTTTTTTTTTAAAGGGCTTTTGAGAGCACTTCTGAATACTTCCCAGCAGATGCCTGGAATGTGACAACTGGCCACTTATTCCTCAGGTTAAACATTTGTCTTGTGTATGGAGGCTCCTTGTACATGCAAAAGCCACCAAGAAGAACAAATAATCCATGTAATTCTTCTTTTTAAAAATTTTATTTTGTTTATTTGAGAGCGACAGACAGTCAGAGAAAGAGGCAGAGAGAGAGAGAGAGAGAGAGAGAGAGAATGGGGGTGCCAGGGCCTACAACCACTGCAAACAAACTTCAAATGTGTGTGCCACCTTGTGAATCTGTGAATCTGGTTTACGTGGTTCCTGGGGAATCGAGCCTTGAATCGGGGTCCTTAGGCTTCACAGCCAAGCGTTTAACCACTAAGCCGCCTCTCCAGCCCACATCCGTGTAATTCTTTAGAGCATTTAGTTATCTGAGAAAAGAGGTCATGTCGCCAGCAAGGATAGAAGAAGAGGAAGATGAAATGGAGGACAAGGAAGATAAAAGCAGCCATGTACCAGGACTGCAAGGTCTGGAGGGGGAGCTGGATGCTCTCTTTACAGCTCCTTCAGGCAGGGCTGCTTGTCTCAGTCTGCAGAAGGGCTGAGCCCCAGCCACTGGGTAAGGATGGTATATGAGCAGAGACCTCATTAGCATGTGCCACAGAGTTCACAGGGGTGAGTGATGACTCCCTCAGAATGGAGGCGTGTTTGATGTAGGCTTGTCAGCCCTGCCATCCTTCACTGGGACCTGGGGCCAAGATTCATGTCCTCTGTCAGAGGCTCATCTAACCCCCTAAGCTAGCCTCCTCCAGGGTCCAATTTTACACCCTCTCTCTCTGAGGATGGCAGGCAATCTTTCAGTTCTGGAGAGGAGGAGACACAGAGATGTTCCATTTGTCCTGAGAATTTCTTAGGGATTAGCGCCAGGATAATCTAGAAATAGAAAAACAGAAAAGGATTCTCAAAGGAATGTCTTAGCTACAGCCTTGTACCTACTTCCTGCCATTCTCACCTGGGGGCCTTCTGCCTCCAGCCCCAAAAATGTCTTCCAGACATTATCACTCTAAGTGACACCCCTGTCTTCATCAGGGCAGGCTACTGTGTCACAGCAGGCAGTTGTTCATCAAGTGACAATGACTCCATGATATGCCAAGGCCAGATTTATAAGAGAAATAAAACCCTCAAATGAAGATGAAACTATTTGAATATTTTAGTTGACAGGTCCACATTACCCCTCCCCCATTCTGCATCTCATTTAGGTCTCCTTGTTGTAATTCAGTTTGTTAAGTCCCTGTTATGTGCCAGGCAGAGGGATGGAGGGTAGGAGATCCTCAATGACAAGTATGGCCGACTCCCTTTGCCAGGAGTCCATAGCCTTCACCTTGGTGCCTACAAATCAACCAAAGGCTAGGAGCTATGTCTTGGGGGACTTGCTTTGTCATATGCCTTCCACAGTGAGTGGCATTTGGCAGGTACTCAAAAGCTGCCTCTCTAGTGTTAAATTTACGTAGCGTTTCTCCCACAGAAATGATGAAGAACCAACAAGGCAAAGTCTTATATTATTTCCTTTTATGTAATGTGTTCTAGAGTAAAGATGCTTTTCTCGTTCTTTCATTAATATTAGACAACAGAAAGGATGCATCAAAAACTGCCCCGTCATCCTCTGGCAATACTGCTACTGTTCGAGAGGTCATGGGCAGAAATCATGGCCACCGGCCTGAAGTTAAGGCTGGCTCTGTCCTTGGGTCATTGTGTGACTATAAGCTCTGGGATGTCCCTGAGCCCCGTGTCCCATAAAGCTGGTGCTTCTATCCAATAGATAGATCAGGATATAGGAGACAATAGACTGTCAGGGAAGTTTGAAAATGCAAGTCTGAACTGGGGTCCATGAGTTCACTCCAAGGGGTGGATAGATGGCAATGTGATTAAGACACTTGCCTGCAAAGCCAAAGGACACCAGTTCGATTCCTCAGGACCCACATAAGCCAAATTTACAAGGTAGCATATGTGTCTAAAGTTTGTTTGCAGTGGCTGGAGGTCATGGCATGCCCATTCTTTCTCTCCCTGTCTATCTATCTATCTGCCTCTTTATCTCTCTCATAAATAAATCAAAAGGGTTCTTTAAAAACTCTATAGCCAAGAAATATGAAGGTCTTATAAATAGGGTTTTGATCCACATACAGTTTAATTAAATTCATTCCAATATTTTAAAATGAGGAGACTTGGGCTGGAGAGATGGCTTAGCGGTTAAGCGCTTGCCTCTGAAGGCTAAGGACCCTGGTTCGAGGCTCAGTTCCCCAGGTCCCATGTTAGCCAGATGCACAAGGGGGCGCACGCATCTGGAGTTCGTTTGCAGAGGCTGGAAGCCCTGGCGCGCCCATTCTCTCTCTCTCTCCCTCCATCTGTCTTTCTCTCTATGTCTGTAGATCTCAAATAAATAAATAAATAATGAACAAAAAAAATAAAAATAAATGAGGGGACTTTATATTTTAAAATCTGGACCGTGAGCTAACTGGAATGGTATTAGAAAGTCTAGCACCAACAGACCAGAAGATGAGCATTAGCACCACCTCTGGAAGATGAAGATAAGTTACATCCTTCAGCCTGTACCTACTGTAATCAACCCTCTCTCTTCCAGGCCACCTCCCTGGACCCGCCCCCGCCACACACACACACCTGTCTCCTTAATCAGCATGACCAGATTAGCTAGTAACCTGCACTTAACACTGCCTAGAGATTTACATACACCAGCACAAGAGGCTCCCAGATTGGCAGAGGAAGGAGCACTCAGGGATGCCAGGAAGGGCAAGGGGAGCAGTCGGTGAGCATAAGAATGTGTGCAGACCTCATGGACGGAGGTCCATAGGGAAGTCTCTACTTGGGATTTGGGCGCAGGGGGGGGGGGGAAGCCATCCCCAACCAGTAGGATGCTTTGCAGTAGACACACCCTGTAGGAAGGAGAGTCCCAAGTGCCACGTGTTACTGTGCTCAGCTCTCTGTGCCAGAAACTGCAGGTGTAACGTGGGGTTTAGGGGCTAGATTGCCAGGCTCTGCTAGGCACTCACTTCCGCCCCCACATCCACAACACGTGTTGAAGTGGGAGTCTAGGCCTCTGGAAATACAAGGCTGAGCACAAAGCTCCCCAAAGCACCCTCCGCCTTCACAGGCTCCTTGTTCTAGAGACTTCCTAAAGCAGCCAGAGGCATCTTACTAAGACCTAGTGGCAGCAGGAGGAGGCAAACATGTTGGGTGGATTCTCCCCAAGCATAACAGGAGAAAGAATGGGAGAAAAATGGCAAAAAAAAAAAAAATACCCTCTTTTCAGCCTCATTAGAGCCCCTGCTTAACTGAGCTAAAAATAAAACTAATTGCTTTTGCTATTCTAATGTGAAAAATCAGTTTTTAAAGGATCAAGATCTTTCTCTTTCTCTGGCTGAAGAAATCATTGAATCGGTAATAGACTGGCTGCCAATGAATTATGAATGTTGTAATCAAGCCTTCTTGGAAGTCCAAAGTCTTGGTTACAAATGGGCGCTATAATTAGAAATATGCTGAAGGGGGCCTGAAGCAGACCCCTCTTTGTCTTTTCTTTTCCTTCTTTTTCTTTCTTAAGAGGGAAGAAGCATAGATTTTTCATCAAGCATGTGGTTTGTTCTTGAACAATGCCTTGCACTCGCCTTGTGTAGAGACATCCACAAAAAAAAAAAAGCACATAGGAACACTGCTCCTCTGACCCCTCTAAAATGCCCCTGCCACTCTCCCCGAACAGGTAGGGTGCTTTAAATCTCTTCACAGGCAACTTGGAATATGCATGCAGACTAGGAATAAAAAGAACAGTAAGAAGTCTCTTCCAAGGCAAGAGGCCTATGGCATCAGCTGGCGTATCATTCACCACACCTCACTGGCAATCAGCTGAATGCCATCCTTTTCCTTTAAATTCAGCTGAGCTCTGCAGGCCTGGGAACTGAATGGAATGGGGCCATGCACATCGGGCAAGAAAACGAGAGAAGGCCAATGTCAAATGCTGAGGCTCAAGATAAATGAGACCATGGCTGCCTTATAGCTCCAGGCCCTCAGCTACTTTTCCTCCCCAGGAAAGGAGTTTCCTCCCACACCCCAAATCTAGATGATGTGAAAATCCCACTGGGGTTCAACAGAGCCAATACCACCAGTGTCCTACCTCAAGAAATTCTCCTGCTTGAGCATGGGTTACATGCCTCAGCTTCTCAAGGATAGCAAAACTGGCTTGGAGTTGCTATCTTTCCTCCACCTCTTTACCTCTAGAGATCTCATCAGAGAGTTCTGTCAGCAAGAGCTGCTTTCAAGGGCCGAGATTTTCTTAGTCCTGGGCTGGACACTTTGGGGTAGGAGGTCAGAGGTCCTTTCGTTCTGAGGCCTGGATTGAGGGTAAACTAACCTCCTTGATCCCCTGCCATTGTGGAGCTTGTCCAGACAGTCTTCAATGTCTGGTTCTTGGCCCTGAAAAGTCATTCAATTCACCATGAAGATTTTAAAATGTTGAGGCCCAAGCCATTCCCAGGCCAGTTAAATGGAGTATCCAGCAGTTGTTAAATTTTTCTAGTCATTCTAAAGTACTGCTGTAATTTAGAGCCAATAACTGAATCACTCCCTTTCAGCACCTGCTGTCTACCTTCCCATTCCTCCTCTGACTTCCCAGGGTCTTCTTCATCTTAAGAGACTGTACAGTCAGCAATGCCTTCTTAACTTGGGTTCAGGGACATCTCTGTATGGCACCTGTAATATCTCTTTATACCAGCCCATATCATTCCACCTTGAGACTCATCCAGAGTAACAAATTGAATCCACTTCTCAAGCCAACACTGCTGGATTTCTAGGTGCCTTGTGGAGATATCAGGACAGGTCCAATAACACTGGGGAAAGATTCTCAATGGGCTCAATGCAGGTGAATATAGCAGTGTAAATAGTGGTATAGAAGCCTTGCTTTTGTCGAGCACCAAAAAATTTTCTCTATCTGGCTTATGGGAAAATAGAGACATGGAAAGGAAGCTATATACCCATTAACCAGCTCATTATCTTGAAAGATTTGACCTGAGTCTGCTGCTATAGAATGGGGCTACTCAAAGTGAGGTGCATAGGCTAGCAACCTCTGGATCTTCCAGAGGACTATGTGACACTATAGATCCACACAGGACACACTCGATCCAAATCTGCTTTGAACATGTCCCCCAGGGAATTCATTGTCGCAATGGGTTTGGGAAAGCACTGCCATAAAGTAGACATGAGAACTAAGTAGCAGTGAGCTCTGCCTTGTCTGGGCGAGGGCTGTGTGGGGGAAAATCAAGCCAAAACAATGACAAGTAGTGCAAGAAAACAGCGGTGCTGTGTGAACCCGGGAAGTGGAGGGTCCCAGTGTGTGCAGAAGCACAGATAGCTTCAGAGGTGGGGGAAAGGGCGGCTCCGGCCCAGGCCCCAGAGAAGTGTAGCTTTAAATAGGCAGGTAGGCACCTGCCACTCTCCAGTTCTCTCCACTCAATGGTGGAAGCCCTCAGAGTCCTTTGCCCTCTCTCTTGCCCTAGTCCTAACGTGGTCAGGTGTTTCTTCATGAGCGTCTTCCCTTCCCTACAGGCCTGGATGTTTTTGAAGCCAAGGATGGTATCTCATCCTTGCCCTGTAAAAAAAAAAAAAAAAAAAAGACCTCACCCTGCTTCCTATGTATCATAGGACCTGTGTGTGTCTATGTATAGCACAGGCTTTTAAAAACACATTTAAAACACTTTGGAGTGAATATAAAGGTGACTGAATAGGCAAGGAAGGGCCAGGGCCAGGCCTGAATGGACACAGAGCCCAGCTCTGTTCTGCTCTGCTGTACTGTGAGGGTTAATTTTGATTGTCAACTTGGTTGTCTTGAGAAGAGCCTAAAAGATTAGTAAAGTGCATCTCTGGACATGCCGATGAGGGCCTTTCTGGAGAGGATTGGCTAAAGTGGGAAGACTTGTCCTCACTGTGGATGTAGCCCCCCATGGGCTGGGGTCCCTGATGGAATGAAGGAAAGAAAGGTGAGCGCCTGCTGACACAGACATCTTCTCTACTTCTGGGTTACCAGGAGGGGAGGAATTTCGCTGCATCATGTTGGGCAGAAACTTCTCGACACCATGATCCAAATAAATCCTTTCTGTCAAGTGACTTTTTTTGGATAGGTATTTTGACAAAGTAACAAAAGAAAAAAAAAAAAAAAAACCACCAAACTGACCTCATACAACATAAGCTCTTGCCTCAAACAGTCAGACTATGGCTTTTAAAAAGAAAACAATCTGAAATCCTAAACCACACTTGGTTTGTTTGTTTGTTTTTTAATTTGGCTGACAATCCACTGGGTCCTTCTGCTCTACAAGAAAATTCACTGGGCTTTATAGTTCCCAGCATTCTGTGCTAAGCCCCAGCAGAAAGAAGCCTGGAATAAGGCTTCACAATGGGTGAAAGAGGCCTGCCCGCAGTTTTCTGGGGCACAGCTGACATGATTCAGGAGGTGTCATGTAACTCCTTCTGATGCAGCAAAACTCGGAGGATCCCTCTGGCCGGGTTTGCAGACCCACCTACGCATGCCAGAAAGTCAACACCCAGCACAGTCCTTCATACAGATACGCAATGTCTAATATCAGCCTGAGAAACACAGGTATTTTTCACGCCTTTATTTACTCACATAGTCATGCACTTTACAAACTCTGTAGAGAAAGAAAGTGCAGGCTCAGGGATGACATTTCTTGCACTTGAATCCTGACTCTAGCACTTTTAGGTAGGTGACCTTGAGCAAGTCATTTAATTTCTTTGTACCTTAGGGTCCTCTTCAATACAATGGAGATAACAGTATTGATGCCTATCTCTCACCAGGGCTCTGGGAATTAAAGGGGCAGCTGCAGTGTGTGGCTTCGTTCCTGAATCACTCTTTGCATTTGACAAAACGTCAGCAGTTACCCAGCTGACCTTTGCAATTGCCCAGCACACCTCTCTCCCCGTGCTCTTGCAAGGAGACCCGGGGGAAACCTGGCAACCAGCACACACAGCATTCCTTTAAAGGTGCACAAGGTCTGCTCTTTTAAAAGGACCTAAGAGCTGAGCGTGGTGGCTCATGCCTTTAATCCCAACACTCGGGCTGCAGAGGTAGGTGGATTGCCATGAATCTGAGGCCACTCTGAGAGTACATAGTGAATTCTAGGCCAGCCTGGGCTATAGCAAGATCCTACCTCAACAAAAAAAGACCTTAAAATAGTGATACCCAACAAGATGGATCAAGCATCTGAATTTCAGACAGTCATAGGTCAGGAGGGTGGGTTCATTAAAGTTGAATGAGGAGCAATTCTGAAAGTCTGACTCAATAATTTTCTTCTAAAGCAACATCAAAACATAAGAAAGCTCCAAAAAAAAAAAAAATTCCAAGGCATATGGCTGATTTGGTTGGTTCAGCGTTTATGAATTTTTGAGGTCATCCTGTTGGGGGTAAGAATATGAGAGACATCTGTGTCTCTGACATCCCCACCAATAAACAGTCCTTCTTACAACCAAGAACTGCAGCGATTGTCTCCTGTCATTGAAGTAGAATCCCACTGGGATAGTGAACACCAGAAGTGGATGCAGTCCTCATGGAATACTCTGCAAGTGCAATATCACAGAAATATCTCCTGTTCTCTCACCTCTCTCCAAGGGAGCACTCTCAGAGCAGGTGCAGAGGAACATGGCACTCAAAGCTGGAAAATAGCATGGGTCCTTCTTTCTCTGAGGCAGACCATATGCATTAGTAATGTGGGTAGTGAAAAGAGGAAGAGCAGAGAATGAGGTACAGGCATGGTTGCAGGAAGTCTGACTCCAACAAGCAACAGGTCAAGTGTTGAGGAGTCTAGAAAGAAGGGGTGGCACTTGACACTCTAACTCTGGGGGCTTGTCTTCCGAGGCTTCAGTGTCACTTTCTGGCCCTCACCATGCCATATGGCTTCCCACCTGAGCACCATGCATGAGTAAGCCAGTCACAGCAGACACAGCAGGTGTGCAGCAGAAGTGACAGCGGCAGCAATGGCCGCTGGGAGCAGGGATGCAGAGAGCAGACCTGAGAGCAGGAAAGGACCAGTCAACTCAACTCGCTCTTTTACCTGGTTTGCTTTGAGCTTAAAAAAGAACCGCTTTCAGTCCAAGAGTGAGCCCATAACTGAGTCAGGACTTGAATCCAGTTCCTTTTGCTATCTGTTGCTGAGAACTCTTCTCCTGGGTTTCTGGAGGTGGCTCACAGCAGGCACCTAAAAGATTGATGTACCTCCAATGTGATGATTCTTCTCATCTTGACTTTATGCAGAGCCGCTGGAGTAGCACAACATTGACTATGTGCTTGTCTCCAGCCTATCTTGACACCTTTACCAACACTATTCCAGCTACAGTGCAGCCTTGGCCCCTCGTCTGACAGTGCCATCAACCCACTGGGTCACATCTCTCCAAAACCATAGGTATGTCTGCTATGTAAGGATTCCAATAATTGAGGGTGATGATGCATTGATAGTACCACCAAACTTCCTGTCCACACATAGCTAACAGTTTGGAGGGCAGGTCTCATGGACATATTTATTCCTGCATTTGAGAAGAAGAGACGGCATGCTGAAGCAAACAAGTTCCTAAAGCTCAGTCAGAAATCAACGTCAGAGAGCTGGAACCCTCCAGCTATCCCCATGCTTAAATATCCACCTCTTTCCATGTCCAGTGCAAAATTGTCTAGGCAGAGGATCAGGAAGATAGGAATTAAGATGCGTGGATTCTTGTCATAAATGTTGTCTCATTCATGTCCCCTATTAATGGTATCTACCTTCCTGACGAATACTTCTTGACTTATGATGGGTTTCCATCCTTAATCAACCCAGTGCACATTGAAAATACATTTATTACACCAAACCTAGCAAACATCGGAAGTTCACACCATGGTAAAATGTGCAGTGTTGTCTTCTTACCTCATGATCACATGACTAATTAGGAGCTGCAGCTCTCTGACGCTCAGGATTACGTGGGTATTATACTGCATGCCACCATCCCAGGCACTTATCAACGTTCAAAATTTGAAATACACTTTCAATGGAATATCCATTGCTTTTGCACCACAATAAGTTTGATAAAACATACATTAAATGATTACACATGGGAGGCTGCCTTATGATGAGGATGGAGAAAATGGCACGTAAGGTATGAAGTAGAAAGAACTACTTCAATCCAGTCTTTGAGTGCTACCTAAGAAAAAGCTGGAAGCTTTCCTTTAGTTTTAGGCCAAACATGGTGGCACATACCTTTAGTCCCAGCACTCGGGGAGCTGAAGCAGGAGGATCTTCATGAGTTTAAGGCCAGCATGGGTCTACAGACTAAATTCCAAGTCAGCCTGGGCTACAGTGAGACCCTGGCTCAAAAGATAATAGATTCCTTCTAGTCAGAAGAGAAGAGATACAGTAACAGATCACGGAGGAAGGTGACCTGGTGCTTATCCAGTAGCTGGCCGTTGACAATCCAGGAAGGAGGCTAGGTGATATGAGGTCTTGGGAGCAATGACGGAAGGTAGGGTTTTCAGATCAGAAAGTTTGTGTTCGCATTGCTCCACTGGCTTGCTGTGTATCCATGAACAAGGTTTTTAAACTGTACAGTACTCAGTCTCCTCATTTAAAATAGACCATAAAATGTGGCTCATAGGAATATTACTAAGATTAAATAGGCCACTGACTGTCACGTATCTGGAATAAAATAGACACTCAGTAAACAGAAACCAATCATATATTGACTTTTCATTTTTCCCCTAAGGGTTTTCAATCTCCCCCAAATAAGCCTTGGCATGCTTTGCTGAGGTGATTTCCAAGTTGTTCTAGAAAACAAAATGTCTTCTTCAAAATAATCCAGACCACATTCTACCTTTGACGGTTCCATCATCTTCCCCCACTTTCTCTTCACTGAGACACTAACCCTGTACCCTAAGGTTGAGGAGGAGCCATTTGCAGGAGAAGGGAATGACCTGGACTCTCTAGTACCTTCTGTGCCCACTGGCTTCCAGAGGTACCTCGGGCAAGATACCCTCTCCCACCTAAGTCTCATATCTTTTATTGTTAAAATGAGGAGTTCTGAGTGAAATCATGAAGAATAACGTCCAGAACTCCGGATCCACTTGCTTGGTCTGTTGGTTGGCTTTGCTATCTTTTTCCCATGCCTTCCCCAACCCATTATGCCCAATAAATATTTATGGTTCACTACAAGACATCTGTATTCCCTTACTAGGACTTACCTGTGTCTATTAAATACAACAAAACTGGCATGTGTTGCTTGCATGTGGCTGAGCATAACATGCAACTATCATATGGAGAACAAGCTAAAGGGTCTTGGAGTGAGGCTATGGCTTTGATAGAGATGGAAGGAGGCAAAAGGTGATATATCTAAAGATCCTGAGATAGTATCCAAAATGGGAAGTCAGGAGCTGGAGGTTCTTGTGGTCGCCTTCTCATTGCTGACACAAAGCACCTGACCAAAATCAGCTGATAGGAGGAGAGGGCTGATTTTGGCTCACAGACTCAAGGGGGAAGTCCATGATGTCAGGGGGAAGGATGTCATGAACAGAATCTAGACATCACCTCTACCACAGCAAGTGGAACATGACAGCATAGTGGTGTGTTAAACACTGACAAAGTGAAACTGTCTGTAACACTCATTAGTCCACACCCAACAACACCCCTCCTCCAGCAAGCCTCCAATGCCAAAATTGCCACCCTCTGGGGACCTTTCATTGAGAACTCATGGGTTTATGGGATACACCTAATTTAACCCACCACAGAGATTTGTGGGATTTTTTTTAAAATATATCTATTTATTTGCAAGCAAATAGAAAAAAGAGGCACAGACATATGGGTGCCCCAGGGCTCCTGGTCCCTGTAAACAAAGTTTTCCACATGCATGGACCAACTTGTGCACATGGCTTTATGTGAGCACTGGGGAATCAAACTCATGCCATTAGGCTTGGCAGGCAAGTGCCTTAACCACTAAACAATCTCTCCAGCCCAAATTCGTGGGATTTTGTAAGGCTGTGCTATTGCTCTTCGACAGAAGATAGACACCCTGAGCCTCAGAACTGCCCATTATGAAAGAAAATGAGCACTGTCTGGTGACTTGGTGGCTTGAGTCAGCACTGTGAGAACACGTTCTTTAGGAGTCAAGCTGCTTTCCATGGAGCTACTGGTAAGAATTTGAGTAGAAAGCCAAGTGCTATAGCACACGCCTGTAATCTCAGCATGTGGAGGGTGAATCAGGACAAGTTCAAAGCCACCCTGGACTACATAAATAAGACCATGCCTTGGAAGGCAGATTCATGAGTTAAGGAAAGACAGCACTAGATAGACCTAGCTCACACAGGATATAAGGAGTCCAAGGGGTCAAATGCAGCTCTGGACAAGGTGACCTTCAGAATAGAGCCAGGATCTTCAGGTATAACAGAATAATGCCTATCGAGAGGTTGAGAGGCTGTAACTGTGAAAATACAGAGAAGGTAGGCAAGGACATGCCACATACAAAACAATCCTGAGCTACCTCCAGCTCTACCCCCAAACATACATAAAAGTCTGACCTGTGGACTGTCCCATATAACAGTGAAAAATACACCTTAGTGTTTTTTGAAAACAATCGAATGCTAAATAAACACACAGTGGGACTAATTGGGGCTAAGAGGGAGTGGCTCAATAGTAGAACATTTGCTTAGAACGTGGGAGGGGAAGAAAAGAGAGGAGAGCTACTTACTAAGGTACAAGAATCAGCTTGGGCTTGAGGTCAGCACCAAGGACAGCAAGTGTGGGGCCACCTGCTCTGGGCATCCACCTGAGGAGCAAGGGCCCTTACCACTGACATGACTCATAGGATTTAAGAAGCTATCATTTTTCCACAGAGCACCAAATTGCCTATAAAAGACACACAGCATACCTGTCACATGACAGTGCAACATTTCTCAGTAAATGAGAAGCTCACCTGGGGAGTTTCCTACTGGGTTGAGCAGAGTCAACTCCTCAGCATGCCAAGGACCTTGAATCATGTCACCAGAATATAAGTTGGAGTAGAGGTGGGTAAAACTTCTTTGTAGAGGGACAAAATAAAGGCTTCTTAGGCCATAGAGTTTCTGTTAAATCCAGTCAACTGTCATTGTCACAAAAAGTACCCACCATCAATTTATAAACCAGCTGCTGTGATTTTGGTAGAAGACCTTTGACTTACACACTGTAGTTTACTGACCCCAGAAGGCCAGTTTTATCTCACTGGGGAAAAACTGGATAATCCTTATCATCAAATACCCAATATATGACTTAATTTGGTTGGATACTAATGAACATTTCAGGAATACGAATCATCCTTTTGTCATTCTTAGCCTCAGCTTTGTCCTTTATCGCAAATGACCAGTTAGGAGTGATCAAGTCACCCCAGAAAACAAGTGGTTAATGAGAAAAAGAGTTGGAAAGAGAAAAGAAAAGTTAAACAACAACCATGCGAAGTTAACAGGTGAACAACCATGCGAAGTTAACATGTGATAAAACCACAGAGATGTAGAGTGTTAGTGTTAACTTAGTGTGAAACATAGCACTTTAACTGAGAGAGGGATTTCCATAATAATTAGTGAGAGTGGCCCACTGAGGATGGAGTGAGAGGAAAACCAAGATGCTGTGCAAATGAAGTCAGATACAAGGACAAGCTCCATGTAAATGAGGCACCAATTACTCTGTGTGAGGACCACTACTGTGACATTTGCACTGTGCATTTAACCCTCTCCAGTGGAATCGTACTTCTATTCACAGATGAGGGAGCTGAAGACCTAGGAGATGAAGTCACTCACCCAATGGCACTCAGAGAAGGAATGGAAGACATGATGCCATGCAGACCTCCTAACATCAGAAGCCAGGCTGTCCTCACAAACCCCAACCTCCTAACCACCTTGAAGCTGCAAGGTCTATGTCAATTGAGATCAAGGTGGTTGTTCCTAAGAGACTCGGGCCATAGGGTTTGCTAGAACCTCTCTCCCAACATGTCTCAATATCAGCTGAGGTCCTTCCATATTCCCAGAGCCTTATCCTTGGAGCCCCACAACTGAGAACCACAGGGATCCACTGTCCCATTCTGAAGACCTCTGTCTTCCTGCCATTCAGGGAGCCTCTATGCAGCTCCCTGGACAAAGCAAAGCCCTTGAAAGTGAAGACTCTGAAGGGAGTGAGCATGAAGCAGAAGAAGCCAGAGACATTGGAGGCTCCCAGAGTCCTTCCCCTAGGCCCTCAGAGGATCTGAGTGGCAGCTGCAACCTGCATATGAAACCCAACCTTCAGGGCTGCCAAGTAGAAAGGAGGGGGGTGTTGGAAAGAAAGCTGTAATAGGCATGCAGTAAAGATTTACCAGATTTTATATGGGTTCCCAGTAATGAGAGGAGATATTTCAGCAGCTAGGAGGATGCCATGAGAGGAAAAGCAATTCCCAGCACCACCTCTTTAAGGTGAGAATCCACCTCCCCCACAGGGCTCAGAACTGAGGCTTTCTCCTGTTTTAATGGGACCACATCGACTTCTATGTCCTTTTCACTCTCTCTCGGAGTTCGCAATCACTCCTCAAGTCTGCTAAATGAGAAGAGCCCAGGAAGAGTAATTTTGCACTGACGTGGATGGTGATTTCTCATGTTCCCCAAATCTTTGAAGAGATGAGACTTATAGCAGCAGAGGAATGAGGGGAGAGGTCTGGGGGTGCCACAGCCTGGATCTGGGGGCCAAAGCAGAAGGAAAGGTCCAGCCTCAACTTCGAGACTATGGACAGTAAAAGTTGATGCTGCATCAAAGCACCACTGTGATGGACAAGGGCTTGCAGAAGTCATGCCGTCATGCCAGGATTGGAGAGAAAGTTCAGCTGATAAAGTGTTTTCATTGCAAGCATGAGGACCTGAGTTTGATCCTCAGAACCCATGTTTAAAAATGAAAGCCAGCTATATTGGTGCACTGGGGAGGCAGAGACAGACAGATCCCTGAGGCCTCCTGGCCAGCCAGCCTAGTCTAAATGGAAAGCAACAAAGCAATGAGAGACCATGTCTCACAAAAAGGTGGGTGATGCCTGAGAGAAACAACACCTGATGTTGTCCTCCTACCTCCTACCTCCACATATACACGCACATATGCTGAATGTGTGCAGACATGGGCACCAGCGTATACTTGAGCACAATACCAACACACACATACACACGCATACACCAAGACCATGTCCCAGGGAGTTGGTCAAGAACTCATAAGAAAACATGAAGAAGAGCCTCCTAGATGGACAGAGAAGGGGTACAATTGGAAATCTAGAGACAGCATGGCTCTGCCCTCTGAGATACAGGAGATGCCAAAGAGTGGGGACCGGACAAAGTAAGGGGACAGCACAAGAGAAGCCAGGACAAAGGCAAATGAGCCCCTGTGGTCCAGGAAGAGCAAAGTCCTCTCTCCTGCACTGGCGAGAGGACGAGGATCCTCTCTTCCTCAGGGACCGAGTGCAGCCTGCACTGAGATGTCCTTGTAATGGGATGCAGACCCGCAGGGCCCGTGGTATTCACCATGTAATGTGTGACATGTCAAATCTCATTAGCAGAGATATGCCTGAATTTAAACTTGTGATTACCCATAAGCAGACCAAACTCGGGTTGGCATATGAGCTTTCAATTAAAAAAAAAAAAAGAATTTGTTATACAGATCAAGAGTGTGAAAGAATTAGAAGCCAAAGGGATAATTAAGCTACTTGCAGGAAGCCAACATTTCAAGAACTTTAAGTAACATCAGCCCCTCCCTCTCTCCCTCTCTCCCTTTGCATCCAAATGGTGCCAGTGACAAATGACTGCTGTCTGGGATGAGGAGATAGGTTAGCAGGTAAGAATGCTTGCCACACAAGCATGCAGACCTGAGTTGGATCCCTAGCACTCATGTGTGTGGCCAGGTTGGCCACACATGCCCATAACCTCGGTCCTGAATGGGTAGAGGGGTGGGTGATACAGAGACAGGAGAATTGATGAGGCTCAAGGAAGCAGGAGAGAAATTAGCTAAGTAGAAAAAGGCTCAGAAGTGAAATCTTAAATTTATCTCTAGCTGCTTACAAACACTGCTGCTTATGTCACACATTGGCACTGCCGTCTGCACCAGCTGCCACAGAGCTAGAATTACTCAGATGTGCACAGAGTTCAAGCCCAGCCCCTTCTGAATGCTGCGCCCAGGTGTGCTAGCGCCTTCCAAATTCAGTCCCAAACCCAAAATAAAAATCCTGGGTGCTCACGAGGGTTTTGGATTGTGTTTTTCTTCATTTCTGTCTCCTGGGCTGTTAATCGTAAGCACCTAAGGTTTTGCCCTTCCCCACCCTGGCAGAGGGTGGGGAAAGATATTCTGTTTTTCCCTGGGTCTATGAACTTTTAAACAGGCCCTTAGATCATGTGAATGTTTCCACTCCTTGCCCTATGCTTCTCGAACTTTTTCTTTCCCTACCTAACCTCCTCTGAAATGGAATAAATGCAATAATTTAATAATTACCTTTCTCTGTCTTGTTTGATTTTAATTGGTAAAATAGACAAGAGATTAAGTATGGGGTTTGGGTTTGAAACTTCATGAAATAAGACTCCACCACAGGAGCTCACTGGTCAGCCAGTCTGGTGGAAAAACAAGAACTCCATATTTAGTGAGAGTCTCTATTTCATGGTAACAATAAGGGCGACAGAAGAAGACCCCTGGCCTCTGGCAGGGTGCATGATCTGCATGCAAAACATGTGCCTACACTACAACCACACACACACACACAAAATAACCTTGTGTATGTCACCAGACTCTCTGCTCATCACGTCCTTGGTCCAGAGTTAGTGCATACACCTGATTGAGCCACAGGACTCTCCTCTCCCTGTTGGGTCAGCTCCTCCTTGGAGCCTTCTGGGACTTCTCAGTCCACACAGTTTTTTTGTTTTTTTTTACTGCATTCATTTTTCCTTTATTATGAACATTTTATATTGTTATGCTACACTTATCACAATGAAAAAACAATGCTGATACATTAATATTAGCTAATGTACATGAATTATTCAGGTTTCCTTAGTTTTTTGGTTTAGTTATGGACATTCTTAGTATGTAAACAGCATATGTTGGCACCGTCCTTTCCCTCATCCCTGCCCCTTTTCCAAAGGGACCCTCCTCATTGGGGATGCAGGTCATCTCCATGGGGATTGTGGGTCATGCATTGTGGGGGCAGCTGTCAGTTATGGGGAAGAGGCAATGTCTCTGTGCATAGTGTCCCAACTTGTGGCTCTAATAATCTTTCCACCCCCTCTTCCACAAAATTCTCTGAGCCATGTTGGGTTCGTTTGAAGTCTACTTCGGTAATGGGCACTTAGGAGTCTCTGGATCTCTGCTTTGGTAGGTGTTGAGCGTCCTCAGTGTCTATCTCCTACACTCTTGTTCTGACATCAGGTTTGCCAAGAAAGCAGCACTCTTGCTCATTTCCCCAGTTCCTCTGTGGGTTCAGCTGGGGGCACAGTGAAGTGCGATGGGTCATTTCTCTCCTCAGGTCCCATCCCCACCTGAAAAAGAGAAGCAGATTCTCCAATGGAGAGTGAAGTCAGCACTGGTTAAATGGGATAACCATTATTAGTTTAGAAAGAATTTAATGGATATAGACCCTCTTGTGGCCCAAGATTGGTGGGAATTTGATATTGGAAAGCAAAATCATTCTCTGGAGATGTGTCTGACTTGTTTCCTAGTTCTGGGTATGGGTTCCTTTCCACTGAGTGGATCTGTTTGTTTGAGAGCAGTTGGTTACCCACCATGGCTGTGTGCCACTATTGCACTTAAGTGAGCATCATGTCAGGTAGTCCACACAGTTTTTCCTAGACCCTGCTAGGGATCAAGGCCACCTATGTGCCATTTATAGGCTAACTTAATTCTGAGTTCTCCTGTCCCAGGCTAAAGTCTTAAACCCCTAACTGGCCTTGGTGTTCTTGGAGAGCAACAGTGTGCCAGATTTATGGCAATGTGTGCCTGTGAGGTCTCCAGGAGCTCTGTGCTGACTACTTGAAAGGGCCATGTGATTACTCTCCAGTGAGATCTTTATATGTGGATAATATGAAATACTGAGCAGCAATTAAAAGTATGAGCTGGAGTTGTATATATTGATTGACCTAGAAAGATATCCATTTCACTTTTAGTGAAAAAAATTGATTATAGGGTTATGCACATTATACGATGCCATTTTGAAGAAAAATACCTTCTGAGTATTTTATAAACATTATAAACTGCAGTGAGCATAGAGAGAGAGAGGGAAGGAAGGATATGCACCAACCTGCTCGTCCAGGCTTCTGGGATGGGATTGGGGGTGAAGCTGGAGGAAGGAGCCTTCGCAGACTCCTCACTGTTTGCTAAGCGCATGAGTGTGAAGCACTTTTCACGTGGGAGTTAGGAAGCGCTGTGGATAGTACCAGGTCAATGTCCACAGTAACCCAGACAACATCATCTCTTGCCCACAAAACCCCATGGTGGGTGGGATTGGACTTTGTAGCTTGTTGTTTCTCCGGCCATCCCAGGACAGCCACATGATCTCCATGGGGAACTCTGTCTTCATAACCACCACGACCCCTCACTGCAGCCACCTAGGTTCCAGAACCATCACCCCCTTCTCCTTTGTGTGTCCCCACGAGTGGTGGCTCTCTGTCTCTTACACCCCAGAGGGCCCTACAGAGAGCTATAGCAGTGGAGTGCACATGGTGTTGATTTTGCTTCCCAGAGCCACTGGCCATTCTCCTCCAGCTTGCTCGGTGTCTGCCAGCCTCCGTCCCGGCCTTTCAGCAGAGTAAAGGCAGGAGGGGATAGAAGCGGGGTGGGGGGGGGGTTTACACCAGCTACCAGACACTGTTGCAGGCTGGCAATAGCTGACTATGTTTCTCTACTGAACCCCCTTGAACTTATTGAAATGCCTTTTCTAAGCTTCAGCTATCTGAGGTGTGGAAAGCACTTCATGTCTTAGAAGGGGGAGCAGAGAATCAATAACATGTATTATAATCACCAGGTGCTTCACATCCCCTTTAAACTTCCCTGTGCCCTTCTGACATGTCCCCTCAAACACTCACCAGTGGCCACTTCCTTTGGAATATGCCATTTGGGTCCCACCAGGTCCCTGAGCAGCTGCTCCCCAACCCTCTGCCTTCAGCCCAAGGCCTGGACACTTTCATAGAGAACAAAGGTCTTCCCCAAGGGCTGCCTCTCTGTGAGAAGCTTCAGCAGGCTGGAGACCTGTTATAGGAAACATCTCAGGCTTGAGAGATGGCTCAACATTTACGGTGCTTGTCTGCAAAGCCTAACGACCCAGATTTGATTCCCCAGTACTCACGTAAAGCCAGTCGCACGAAGTGGCACGTTCATCTGGAGAGTTTATTCGCAGTACCTTGAGGCCCTGGTGTGCCTCTCTGTCTTTATCAATCACTCTCTCTCTCTCTCTCTCGCTTTCTCCTTACAAATAAATAAATAAATAAATAAATATTTTTTTTAATCTAAAACAAGTAGTCTCTCTTTTAATTTTATGTCATCTTTTTCTCCTATTATGAGGGTCTTGTGTAGGTATCGCTAGACACTGCGAGGTCTTGGATATTGACGCCAATTTCTGTCCAGACAGTTGTATGTAAGGAGTGGTACCCTTCCTTTGGCTCTTAAATTCTTTCCGCCACCTCTTCCACAATGGACTCTGAGCCTTGGAGGGTGTGATAGAGATGTTTCACTGCTGGACACTCCTCCATTCCTTCTTCTCAGCACTATGCTGCCTTTTGGGTCATCCCAGTGGTCATCACCATCTGAAAAGAGAAACTTCTCTAACCAGAAGTGAGATTAGCATTAATATATGAATATGAACATTAAGTGTAGTGCTGTCAGGACAATTTGATGAGAGTAATATATGCATTTATCCAGACAAGAGCAGGCTTTATACCCCTAAGGCTCATGACCTCCCCTGCCATAGGCTTTTGACTAGGTTTTCAGTACCAGGCATGTATTCCCTCCCATAGAGCAGGCATTCAGTCTAATTAGAGAGCAGTTCATTTCCCCCAGAGCAGACATGCCACTATTGCACTCGTTCAGTCATTTGGCCTGTCTGGCCAAAGTTGAAGTTTCCAGTGTCCACTGTTTTCACCGCTGATGACTTCTGTCTCCAATAAGGCTGCATACAGTGCAGCTTTTCCCAGCTTTCAGTTGGCTGGGCTACAGGGAGAAGGTTTTCTGCTCAGCACCAGCTTGATTTCTCAGTGACTTTGCCACTCAGGCATGTGAAGTCATCAGCAGTAGGGTTTTACCATCTCTTTCTCATGGGAAAGCAAGGGCTTTTGCAATAGCCCATAATGTTTTGGAGGCAACAGGGACCTCCCTGGCCAACAACTCACTGGAAGGTATCCCATCCCTGACACTGAAAATTTTCTAATAAAATTCTATGGCATCTGGATGTGCCATTATTTAAGAAAATAGATTTTCATATGTCTTATTCAGAATATCTTAAATTTTGATTTTCCCTCCCCCTACCCTTCTTTTATACAATCTCTTCCCCTGACCTCACTTAGGCCTTTCCCCTCCCTATAGAGAGACTAATGGAGAGAGGGAGGGGATATGATGGAGAGCAGGGTTATGAGGGGAAAGCAAGGAAGGGGAGGTAAATACCATGGTTTGTTGTCTGTATGTATAAAAGTTGTCATATATATACATATGTATATATATATATATACATATATATATATATACAATTAAAAAAGATACATCTCTAGGCAGTTGCCCAGACCCTCCCCACCTGGGGAATGGCTTTAACAGACACAGCCAAGTGCTCTTTTTCCTTGACCTCTAGCCACAGGTTACCCCTGGGCGTCCATTTTAATGAAGCATTCCATGTGAGCTAAAATGCTGTACTTTTGCAAGCCCCTTTCCTGGCTCCAGCCAATCACAGGGACGCTAGGCAGCCAGCCACTGGACACAGATAGTTCCAAAGCAAAGTTGTGCTCCTGTGCCTCTCACATGGCAGGTGTCATTCAAGCAGGAAGCAAGAAGAGAACAGATGCAAACCAGCCAACTAAAAATACACCCGGTGCAGAATTCGTTCAATGTGCAGGAATGTTTGCAGTCCCCGGGGCAATGATGGGACCTGGAGATCTCAAGGGGTAGAAGAGGAACATCAAGTAAAGTGAGACCCAATGGGAAAATAATAGCAGGAATTATATATGTGTGTATATATATTCATTCCATTCCTGGTATAGTATTTTTTAAATATATTGGGAAACATTGGCATCTAATTATTTTTTAAATATACTTATTTACTTCTTTATGAGAGAGACAGGCAGATAGAGAGTGGGTGTGCCAGGTCCTCCAGCCACTGCAAACGAACTCCAGATTCATGTGCCACCTTGTGCATCTGGCTTTATATGGATACTAGGGAATTGAACTTGGGTCTTCAGGATTTGCAGGCAAATGCCTTAACTGCCAATCCATGTCTCCAGCTCAGCATCTAATAATTTTTAACATGTAGATGTGTGTGTATTGTGCATGTCCATGTGGTGTGTGTGTGTGTGTGTGTGTGTGTGTGTGTGTGTGTGTATGCTTGTTTGTGTATATAATGCCGGGGCCATAGGACAAGCACAGGTGTCATCCTCAGCAACAGCACTGACTTCCTTTGACACAAAGTCTCTCATTGACCTGGAGCTAGCTCACCAATTTAGACTAGACTGATCAGCCAATGAGCCCCAGGGTCCTCCTGTCTCTGCTTTAACCAGCACACACCCCTGCGCCCAGCATTCATGTGAGGACTTGAGATCCAATGCAGGTCCTCGTGTTTGTGAGACATGTGTTGTATGGACTAAACTATCCCCTCCGCCCTGACACCCTGAGCAAGAGTGAAGTGCCCCTGCCTTCCTCCCATCCTCTGTCTGGAGACGTGTGTACCTACACCCCAGCAACTCTGGAAGTGTGAGGGAGGAACCCTAGCCCGGTGCCCCTCCCTCTGAGGCAACAACCAAGTGTGGCCTGAGGAGCAAACACACACAGTCAGGAGCTAGCAAACTGACTGTGGCGGCAAGAAAGTGGAGGGTGGGACAGACCCAGGTTTAGGATAGCCAGGCAAACAAAGGAAGGTTTGCTACATCCATGAAGGGAGGTGTGGAATCTTTATACTTAGTAGTGAGAACGCTGCTTTCATATTGAAGTCCAGCTTAAACTGATTTAAGTGGGAAAGGGGGACTGATTCATTTGTTTAATTAATAATTCCAGGAGTCATTCAGAAATGGCTGGATCTAGGTGCTCAGTGACCTCTCTCTCTTTCTCTGATCTGCTTTCCTAGATATCCTAGATAGTGACTTTACTCTTCACGCTCATGGTGGTGCCCAGAAGCTCCAGGGTGGCACATACTATTAAACACGGGAAAGTATATGATGCTTGCCAAAGAGTTACCACACAAGTGTCAGATCTGGGCCTCACTGAAATGACTCGCGTCACCTGCCAGTCAGAAACTCAGCTCTCTGGCCAGGAGAATGGAGTGCTCCCAGAGGCCAAGAAGGCAAGTATTTTGAGTGGCCAGGTCTGGGTCATGTGCTCATCACTAGGACTTAGAACATTCTGGCATGCAGCAGGCACTCAACAAGCCCATGTTGAATGGAGGCATGAATGAATGAATGAATGAGTGGATGGATGGATGAATGGATGAATGAATGAATGAGAGGCCGTAGATAGGAGTTTATGGCTCATTGAAAACCATCACTTGGCCACTGCTATGGTTTGAATTTGAAATGTGCTCCACAGGCTCATGTTTTGAGGGTCCCAAGCTTGCAGAGCTGGCTTAAAGGCTACGGAGCCTTTAAGCAGTTGGGCCTAACTGGGAAAAGTAGGTTATATCCACCCCTGATTTCAGCCTGTTCTCTTAGCTTCCTGGTCTGCATGATGTGAACAGCTGCTGTCACATACTCCTACTGCCACAGACAAATCCTCTCTGCCATACCCTCCCCACTTTAATGGACAGAAACCCTCTGAAGCCATGAGCCAAAACAAATGCTTCCTCTCATAAGTTATAGCTGCCTTCACATTTCCGTGATAAAACACCTGGCCAAACACAGCTGAGGGGAGGAAAGGGTTCATGTTGGCTTACAGTCCTGAGGGGAAGCCTCATGATGGCAGGGGAAAGCATGGCACAAGCAGCAAGTGAGTGAGTGAGCTCAGCTCTGGCAAATAGGAGCTGGTTATAACACTCTGAGGCCAGCCTACAACACAACAATACACCACCTCCAGCAAGACTCAAATTACCATCAGCTGGGGACCAAACATTCAGGACATGTGAGTTTATTGAGGGGAGAAGGAGGCATCTGCTTCAAACCACCACAAGTTGCTTCTGCAGGTACTTTGGTCATAAAGAAGCACAAGAGACCAATACTAACAACATGGATGAGAAGATGTGACAGGAAGCTAAGACTGCACAGGTAGTGTCTGCTGCTACAGCGGCCACAGACGGGCAGCTTGCCAGACTGAAAGTCGCAAGCCATGGTGAGATGCTTGGCATGGCTAATTGCCTTCCAGAGTTTATGCTCCAATAGGAGTCACATGCCAGCCACACCAAGGCTGTGTGAGAAGGCAAATGGGAAGACTCCCTGGAAAGAGGGCTTTGTACCAAGATGGGGGAGGGAGGCAATTCTACATGTGAGGGGCCTGTAGCCAGGGTGCAGGTCTTCCATGTAGATTCTGTGAGCAGGAGCAATTTGTGCAGGAGCTCATGAGGATGATCTCACTACACAGAAGGGTGCACAGGGAGACAGTGTGGATAAACCCAAGGTTCTCAGGAACCCAAGAAACAGAGCCACAGTGGGCTCAGCCTCCTCAGGAAGGCTGATGCTGTGGCTTTGCAGTCCTGTGAGAGCTCATCTCAGGCACTCTTCTGGAAGCAGCTTTTGCCTTACCTTGGGTGAATCGATTCCAATTCATGCTTTTAAGAAATGGACAGGTCTCTTCTCCCAATCGTCTGTCTCTCCCTGGTTGCTATCTGTGGATGAATCCTCTCTGAGGCTATACACACCATCTCTGGCTTCCCACCCTTTCCAGCAACACTGGAATAGCTCATTTTAAAGTGCCAGGTTCCCAGCATGTGTGATGAACGCCGCTCTAAACTGATTATTGAGATCTATGAGCCATTAATCCCAGGGCTGCCAGCAAGGCTCCTTTCTCTCCACCTCTTAATCTTCACTTACAGTGGCAGAGCTCAGATCTTCTTTTAGCTGCTCTAGGAAGCCCTACCAAGCTTCCCTGAGCCTTCTCCTATAGCTGTTCCACACAGCAGATATAGTCACATGTCCTACCACCATCCTTATCTCTCTGCCTCCCTCTGTCTCTGTGTCTCACCGAGGTGGCTCTGGATATATCTGAAAATACCGGTTCAAAACAAACAAGGAAATCGCTTGGCAAGATGAAGTCATGGGAAAGGATGGCATGAATTCCAGAGGCTGTTACCCTGTGAAAGCAGCCACAGAGCCCCGAGGACAAATGTTGGTGGCCTTGGTCACCTTTCTGGGTTGGCCGCCTCTGGAGTGATCAGCTTCTCTGAAGGCTTCTAAGCGGCTACTGGGGAGGAACCATTAAAGGTGATTTTGGCCTAATTAAGCAGTTCTACTATGGCCTGAGTTTCATGGGAGCCAGGACTAGATGCTACCTGGCCAGGTCACAGGTGGGTTCCCTGCACCCATGCCAGATGAGCCACAAGAACAGGGGCAAGCTGGTCCCACAACACTTTTTATCACTGCCCTTATATCTATCTTGTGCACGTACCCAATAAATACACCTAAAGTGGCATTGGAGGTCCTACCCAGGCTGGTCCACTTGTGCCTCCATTCTCCTCTGTTGTCCTTCTCTGGGACAGTTTGTCTCTGGTTTTCATCGTGACAGGATTTAGAATCATCATGGAAACAAATCTCTTGGCTTATGTGGTGGTTTGATTCAGGTGTCCCCCATAAACTTAGGTGTTCTGAATGCTAGGTTCCCAGCTGATGGAGATTTGAGAATTAATGCCTCCAGGAGGGAGTGTATTGTTGGGGGTGGGCTTATGGGTATTAAAGCCAGTTTCCCTTTGCCAGTGTTTGGCACACCCTTCTGTTGCTGTGGTCTATCTTATGTTGGACAGGGGGTGATGTCCACCCTCTGCTCATGCCATCGTTTTCCCCTGACATCATGAAGCTTCCCCTCGAGCCTGTAAGCCAAAATAAATCTCTTTTTCTCAGAAGCTACTCTTGATTGGGTGATTTCTACCAGCAATGTGAACCGGACTGCAATAGTAAAGTGGTACCGAGGAGTGGGATTGCTGCTAGACATTTGACTGTGTGGCTTTGGCCTTTTGGAGCTGATTTTCAAGAAGAATGTGGGAGGATTTGAAACCTTGGCCTAAGAGATGCTTTGCAGTGCTGTAAGTACAGCTTGATGGTCTATCCTGGTCAGAGCTGAAAGACCTGAAGGCAGTAACAACTATGGACTGTGAGGTTTGGCTTATGAGGGGGAGAAAGAGCTTGTCCTGGACTGGGCTAGCAGTTTGTGTGAGAAGCTTGCTCTTATGCCCATGCCCTGAAAAGTTGTGCAGGGTTGCTTTACATAGAAACGAACTGGTGTAAGCAGAGGGATATGGCACAGAAAGAAAAATCTTTGGGTGAACTGTTGCCCATTCAGCTGCAACTGAGAGATTACAACCTTTGAGACTGGGCTAGCTGACCTGCACTGGGGCAACAGGAAAAATGTAGACTCTTTTGAAGGGGCCTGAGTGCTCAAGGAGTGTCTTGTTCTTCAAAGTCTGCTTTATTCCCCCCTGGATTAACAAATTGGCACCCTACCTAGTATTGTGGAGTATAAGAAATGCTGGAAAGAGGGTCATTGAGTTTGCAACACGGTCTTGTGTTTTGGAAATGGCCATGGGCAGTGTGAAGCAGGTTTGCTGGTTGCCTGCATAGAGACCCCATGGGGCCATGAAGACGAACCGTGGCTTGCAATGGAGACCCAGTGGAGATGCCAGGACCATGAGATGGCTGCCAAGGAGCTGCCGCCCCGATGAAGTTTCCCAGGACCATGAGTAGCCTAGCTGGAGGGGCGGAATTGGAATGCCAGAGACTTGTTGCTGGTTAGAATTATCGGACTTGAAGATTTGTCACTGGCTAGAGTTGCTGGACTTGAAGCTACAGAGTTTGATGTTTGCCCTGGTTGTTTTAAATCTTGTATTGGTTGAATGTTTCTTTCCTATGCCCAATGCCATCTTTTGCAGTGTGAATATTTATTCTGTGCCATTATGGGTTTTTTGAGGTTATTTTTTGGTATTATGGCTCAGTTAAAAGATCTTGAACTATGGGGATGTATGAACATCATTGGAATTGATAAAAACTATGGGGACTTTTAAAGTCAGACTGAATGCATTGTATTTTACATCATGCATGGATATCAGTTTATGGGGGCCAGGGGCGGAATGTGGTGGTTTGATTCAGGTGTCCCCCATAAACTTAGGTGTTCTGAATGCTAGGTTCCCAGCTGATGGAGATTTGGGAATTAACGCCTCCTGGAGGGAGTGTATTGTTGGGGGCGGGCTTATGGGTATTAAAGCCAGTTTCCCCTTGCCAGTGTTTGGCACACCCTCCTGTTGCTGTGGTCCACCCTATGTTGGCCAGGGGGTGATGTCCACCCTCTGCTCATGCCATCGTTTTCCCCTGCCATTGTGGAACTTCCCCTCGAGCCTGTAAAGCCAAAATAAATCTCTTTTTCCCAGAAGCTGCTCTTGGTTGGGTGATTTCTACCAGCAATGCAAACCAGACTGCAACAGCGTATCTGTTAGGGATTCTGTAGATTAGGTTAACTGAGGTGGAAGACCTGCCCCAACTTCGAGCAGGGCTATTCCATAGCCTGGTGACCTGAACTGGATGTAAAGGAGTAAGCTACCTGAACACAGCTTCTTCACTGTGGACTTAATGTGACCCATTGCCTCCATCTGCCACAGTTCCTTCTTGGCTGTGTTAGAATATATCCTTGAACTGTGAGCAGAAAGAAATCCTTCTTCCCCTCCATTGCTTCTGCTCAGGTATGGGGTCAGAGGATTGATTTCTGGCTTACAGACTGCAGGAGAAGCTTCATAATGGTGAAAGAAGCTGCCTTACTTCCTCACACCCACAGCATAAAGAGAAAGGGCAAACAGTCAGAGTTCAAGTTGGCTCAGAACATTCCTTAGGGCTGTACTAATGATTCACCTCAGTAACACGCCTCCTCCAGCAGAGCTCTGCCTGATAAATGCTCCACCAGCTGAGGGCTGAATAGAAAACTTAATCACAAATACCTGGAAGTTTGGAGGAACATTTACAATTAAACTACCACAATTGGCAAGAAGTGGTATCCAGAGAAAAGTTTTTGTTAGGATATTGGCCAGAGTACACCCCCCAGGAGGCTGTGACATCTTAGAAGTGACAGAACTGAGATCCAACCCCGGCTGTTCTGATGTGAAGCGTTGAGGTCTTGGTGGCTTGAAAGAGGGAAAAGAGTGGAGGACTAGCATCTGAGGCAGAGAGCCTCCAGCACCCCAAGGCCTGGCTTTGAGTGTCTGATGACTTAGGTCCTGGAGATTTTCTAGAACAGGCTACAGAAAAGCCGTCAGGGAATGAGTACATCCTGATGCTATCCTTGGGTTTACCCTTCCCTATTCCACCCTGTGGAGAGAGGGAGGGAGGGCATGCTAGAACCCCTGTTAATAATAATAAGAAGAAGGTGCATTTTTTCACCTTCTTCCCTGATGGAGAAGAGGATGTGAGGAAGAGATAAAGGTCATGAGAATGCAGTGGTCCCATAGAATATGGAATGAGCCTAGGAAAAGAATCTGTTTCCCAGAGCTGTATCTCCATCAGGGAGTGGGGTGGAGGTAGAGTGAAGGCACTCATATCCCTGGCTAATCTCCATCCCATTCCTCAGCATCCAGATCTCCTTATTCAGACAGTTCCCAGTGGGTGATGTCTGTTTATATCACTCCATTTCACAGGCCACCACAGATGGATGACATACAGCCTTAAGCATGATCACGGGAGCACAAGGAGAAGAACATGGAAAAGGAATGGCTTACTCTAAGACTGCTTCAGCCTTAGTGGAAAGACAGAAGTGCCCAGCCCTTCCACAGCCATAATAAAGGTTGACTGAAACATATGTGTGATGTCTTAGCTTTGCTCTGTTGGACAGATGAGTATGCTTGGGCTTTGAGCTGAGTGAGTTTGTTGGGGTGGGTAGAGATAGGTGGTCTCAGATGCCTCATAAACCCCCCACAATGTGCCTATGGGGGCATCAGTGGGTGTTGCAGTCAGGCTCACATTGTTGGCTGAAAACACCCAACAAAGAGCATATTATGGGGAAAAAAGTTCATTTTGGCTTATAGACTCAAGGGGAAGCTCCATGATGGCAGGGGAAAATGATGACATGAGCAGAGGATGGGCATCACTGCCTGCCCAACATCAGGTAAACAACAGCAACTGGAGAGTGTGCCAAACACTGGCAATAGGAAGTATCTTATAACACCCATACCTCTACCCCCAATAATAGACTGTTTCCACGAGCTTTAATTTTCAAATTGCCATTAGCTGGGAAGATAACATTCAGAACACCTAAGTTTATAGGCGACACTTGAATCAAACCACCATAGTGGGTATCTTCAGAATGCCTTTGGCAAGGGCATCAGACCCTGTTACTCATTCTGGCCTCTACTTTTCCTCTCCTGTATTCTTCCCTACTCCTGTCTTCCACTCTCACCTATTCTACTGCCTGTCTGCAACACATGTCAGATTCTGGGGCCTCTGCTGCCTGAGGCAACTGACCCAGTTGTAGGAAATGCATTTATCCAAACTCGGCTGATGGGGTTTTAAATTGACAAATAAACAGTGTCCACATTTATCCTGCATAGGATGTGTTGATATATGTCTACAGTATGGAATGGATCAACCAAGCTAATTAATATATTCATCACCTCAAACACTTACATGTGTATGTAAACACTTAAAATTGACTCTTTTAGCAAGTCTCAACTCTCCCATCAATCATTCTTACCCGATGTGGTGGTTCAAATGTAAAATGTCCCCCGCAGCCTCATGCACTTGTGATTAAGCCTCATACTTAACCCCTAGCTGATGGAGCCTTTGGGAGATGGAGCCTTGCTGAAGGAGATATGGCACAGGGGAGGGCTTTGTGAATTTTATACTTCTGCTCTCCCTCCACTCACCCTGTGGCGGTTTGTTCAGGTACCTTCCATAAACTTACGTGTTCTGAATGCTAGGTCTCTAGCTGATGGCAATTTGGGAAATGGAGTTTCCTGGAGGCAGAGTATTTTGGGGGAGGGGTGGGTTTATGGGTGTTATGGTCAGATCCCCCTTACCAGTGTTTGGCTCACTCTTCTGGTGCTATTGTCCACCTGATGTTGGCCGGGAGATGATGTCCAGACTCTGCCCATGCCATCATGGAGCTTCCCCTCAAGTCTATAAGCCAGAATAAAACCCTTCCTCCCACAAGGTGTTCTCGGCTGGGTTCTTTGTGCCAGCAACGTGAAGTTGACCAAACAGTAAAATTGATGCCAAGAAGTGTGATTTTTGCTCTTAGAAAGAGGCTTTGACCTTTTGGAACTGCTTTGCAGGAAGAATATGAACAAATTTGAAATCTCGGCCTAAGAGGTACCTTGCAGTGCTATAACTACAGCTCAATGGACTATCCAGGTCATAATTGAAAGACCTGAATGCAATAAGAACTATGTACTGTGAAGTTTGGCTTATGAAAGTCAAAAAAAAAAGAGCTTTGCCTGGACTGGTCTAGACACAATTTGGGTGAGAGGCTTGCTGTTATGCCTGTGTCCTGAGAATTTGTGCAGGGTTACATTGTATGTGAATGGACTAGTGTGAGAAAAAGGATATAACACAGAAAAAAATTAAATCCCTGGGTTGAAACTGCTGCCTGTGCAGCTTCAATTATTTGAAAAATTAAAACCATTGAGACTGGGTCATCTGATCTGCATTGTGACAACAGGAAGAATGCAGACTCTTTTGAAGCAGTCTGAATGCTGAATGAATGTCCTGTTCATCAAAGTGTGCTTTATTTCCTCCTAGATTAACAAACTGGTACCCCACCTGGTAATATGGAGTGTAACAAATGCGGGAAAGAGAGGGTCATTGAATTTGCAACAGGGTTTTATTTTTTTTTAGAAATGGCCATGAGTAATGTGAAGCAGGCTTGTTGGAATTACCTATGTGGAAGCCCAATGAAGCCATGAGGATGAACAGTGGGTTGCAGTGGAGAGCTGGTGGATATGCCAAGACTATGGGATGGCTGCCAAGGAGAGCTGGCTGCACCAGATAAAGTTTTCTGGGACTGTGAGTAGCCTCACTGGAGGGGCAGAAATTGGAACTTGTCACTGGGCTAGAATTATCCAACTTGTAGACTCGTCATTAATTAGAGTTAGTGGACTTGGAGCTACAGAACTTGATGCTGGCCATGTTTGTTTTAAATCTTGTATTGTTTGAATATTTCTTTGCTATGCTCAATGCCATCTTTTGCAGTGTGAATGTTTATTCTGTGCCATTTTTTTTTTTTTGGCTTTCTTTATTTGGTACTATGGATCAGTTCAAAGATATCGGACTATGAAGATGTTGGAACATCATTGGAATTGGTAAAAACTATGGGGACTTTTAAAGTAGTTGGATGAACGTGTTGTATTTTACATCATGTATGGATATCAGTTTATGGGGGCCAGAGGTGGAATGTGGTGATTTGATTCAGGTGTCCCCCATAAGTTTATGTGTTCTGAATGCTAGGTCTCCAGCTGATGGCAATTTGAGAATTAGATCCTCCTTGAGATAGTGTATTGTTGGGGATGGGCTTATGGGTGTCATAGCCAGCTTCCACTTACCAGGGCTTGGCACATTCTCCTGATGTTGTTCACTTGACATTGGCCAGGAAGTACGTCCACCCTCTGCTCATGCCATCCCCTGCCGTCATGGAGCTTCCCCTTCAGTCTGTAAGCCAAAATAAACCTTCTCCTACCACAAGCTGCTCTTCGCCAGGTTCTTTGTGCCAGCAACAGTAAATTGACTGCAGCACACCCTGACTTGCCAGTTCTAGGAGCTCACTCTCTCTGCTACATCCCCATGGGTGTGCAAAAGTGACACTTGGCTGTCTATTCCTGCCATGCTTTCCCTCAACAGTGAAACTCACCCTCAAAACCACAACACCCTCTAAACTGTAAACAGAAGTGAACCCTTTCCTTCCATAAGCTGCTTCTGGTCAGGTCTTGTCCCAGCAGCAGGAAGGTAACTGCTATAGCTGGCTATCACACATTGTGGTAGATCTCTTAACTTACTCCTCTTGTCCAACTGAGACTTTATATGTTTTGACCAACATTTACCCAATCCCAAACCCATGGAAAGAGAGAGAGTGCCACTCCGTTATGATTAAAAGCCTGAGTGCTTCTCAGAGCATCTTTCCCTGTACTTGGCATTGAGCAATGTTTAACCCCCAGGACCAGGTCCCTCATGAGGCGTCGAGAACTGCTTTCTTGACAGCTTTTAAAACCTCATCTAAGTCACATAACGTGTCGGTCCAGTCATGTCTGTTCAGTCTACCTGAAGAACTAATTTGCAGAAGATGCATTTCCCCAACCTCATTTTTCAGAAAGGGAAACTGAGGTATAAGCACGTATGTGTGGTGATCTATATCGATTGTCAAGTTGAAAGGATCCAGAATCACCTAGGAAATGGGCCTCTGGGCATGCCTGAGAGATTATCATGATTAGGTTCATTGAGATGGAAGATCCACCTTAACTGTGTGAGCTGTCTGAATGCCAGCGATAGTTTGAATGTATGGCCCCATAGACTCAATTGTTTTTGATTAATAATTGAGCTTGTAACTTAAGACTCCAGAAGCTTCGCTGGAGAAGGAGCCACTGGGGGCAGATCTTGGAATCCAGCACTTAGGATATGAAAAGAGCAGCTGGATCTCTGGCGCTTGGTGTGGGCTGGCTGTTTGGCGACATCTCGCTTTTTGGATGTGTGGAAGGGAGCCAGCTTCTTCCACCATGAATGGTGTGTCCCCCTGAAATAAACTCTTTCTTCCAATAAGCTGTTTCTGGTTGGGTGTTTGTCCAGCAATAAGAAGTTACCTGCAACACCAGCACTCACCTCTTTTTTCCTCCTGGCTCTGGCTGCAGTATGGCTAGCTTGCTTCAAACCCCTGCTGCATGACTTCCTTACCACGATGGTATCCCTTCAAGAATGTAAGAGAGAATAAAGCTCCATTCTGCTGTAATCTGCTTCCTGTCAGGTATTTGGTCACAGCAACAAATAAAGTAACTACTATAGTATACATCTATAAAGGGTGAACTACCGGACAGGGCTAGGGACTGAGGCATGCTCCTTGCTGTTCCTAGACACAGTCCACCCCGGTCCACGAAGATGCCATGTCCTTCTAGGCCCACAAGCCACCCCACCCCCACCCAGTCTTTCCTCTTGTTCTCCTTTCCCTCCCTCTCTCCTGCTCCCCTTCTCCAAGGAAAGTAATTAAGGAAGAGAGAACTTTTTTTTCCCCTTGCTCTCACACCTCTCTAAACAGTTTTGAGACAAAGTTTAGGGCTATTCATAAGCAGTTTTAAGAAAGCCATCTAAGATGAATAGAATGTACTTTTTCCCACTTAGATTCCAGCAATGGGGTTGTTTCTCCGGGAAATCGTGTTAATGAAGAATGGTCTCCGATTATTCAGAAGCCTTTTTCTATGAATAATTCAGGAGCCATGGAGCTGGGGCTTCTCACCTGCTTGTCATGGCACCCCTCCTCCACTGCAGAGGGAGCACTTCCAGAATCCTCAGAAGTGACTACAACTCTCCACACGGAGATACTTCCCCAGCCTGTCACTGGCAAATGTCAGTTAAGAGGACTGTCGTTTTTACAGAGCCATTGCATGTGCCTGACTGCAGGCCAGGCAGGATGTGTGTGTTCCCTGCTTACTTTAGTTAACATCCATCCAGTGCCTAAGGACCTGGCATTAGCACCTCTTGCAAAAGAGGACGCAGAAGCTCAGAGAAGGCAAGATATGACCAAGTTTAGTGAGGTAGAAAAGACAGTGGACAGCCCAGCGTCTCTCTCGTACATAGCACTCGCGGTGACATCGTCTGGTGGGTCATGGCCTGGGCTGCACTACTGAAGACCCCGGTCCTCGCCGCCCCTCTTCGTAGTAGTAAGTCAAGACAGCTGCCTGTGGTTTGTTCCAGTGTCTCGGGCACAGAATCATCCTTGCTAGAGTGTCACTGGGCAACTGTGGCTTAGCATTGGCTTCTTCGAAGCCTGTTTTGTAGATGGAAAGCTTGGGAACCTTCTGGGCCTTTCCAAGCACTCTGGCATAGGGAGCAGACCTGGCTTTTATCATCAGTGCAGCTCCTTGAAAGCAATTTTTACAAGGTTCCCATGTTTGTGAAAGAAGCCTCGGCACCCCACAGCACCCCCACCATCTTCCCTTCACCATAGTAGCCCTCAGCGCCCCACAGCACCCCCACCATCTTCCCTTCACCATAGTAGCCCTCCAGCTCTCAACAAGCAGGAGAGATGGGAGGTGTAGGCCTACTATGGTTCAGTTAATTTCTGTTGTCAACTTGCTTAGAACTGGAATCAAGAGACACACATCATGGGTGGGTCTGAGAGAGTGTTTCCAGGAAGGGCTGATAGAGGAAGACCCTCTCCCAGAATGGGCAGCTCCAAGAGAACACAGAACCTTCTGCCTTGCTGCCTGTGCATGCACCCTGTTGCTTCTATCCTTTATGGACATTGGAACCCAGCTCCATCGGCCTTCCAACCTGGGCTGAGGACCAGCGGCTCTTCGGGGATACTCTAGGTCTTCGGTACCGCCTGACAGCTCAGGCATCCAGCCTTGTGGACTGAGCAACCAATGGATTCTCCAACTCCACAGACTATACACAACCATTGGTGGACTTCCCATCCCATATCCTGTGACTGATCTAAAAAAAAAAATCTCCTTTATAATACATATTCATTCTATCCTTTCCGTTCCTCTAGAGGGTCCTGACTAATCCACCTGCCAATGGACTTGAGCTTCCTGCTTTTACTTCAATCTGCTGCTTCTCTACCTTCTCCTGTGAGGCCAGTCCCTTGGTCCCCTGCTGCATACTCAGCACGGGGATGGGGACTGGGTGGGTCAAGCTAGATGCCACCTGGTGGGAGAACAAAGAAGACCCAGCTGGCTCTGCCTGTGCCTGTGCTAATGAGAAGGGTTTAATCAGCTGCGGGCAGAGACAGCCAGGGGACGTGAGCATCCATTCCCCCTTCCTCATTAGCAACAGAATCCGGAAATTTATTCCGACATGATGTCTCTGGGAATAAAAACTACATTCCCTGGTCTCCCTGGGCAGCTAGACTCTGACCACATAAAATGTAAGCCGAAGTATGGCAGGAAGTTTCCAGTAAGTTCTATTTAAAATAAAAAGTGAGAAAGGGTTCCCTGTTCCTTCTCTTCTTCCCATCCACTGTCAGGCACTCGAATGGGATGGTAGTTAAGGACCAGAGCCACTGCCAAGCTAGTGAAAAGAGTTCCCACTTTCCTGACCTCTTGTGTTCCTGGTATCTTCTGGTTTCTTCCAGGGGCCACATGCACCTGGAGAAGCAGGAAGGGAAGTGAGGAGTCCTTAGCACTCAGCCTCTGGAGGCTCAGGGCAGACAGAGATGTGATGGAAGAGGATGGATCTGCAGACGTGGGGGAAAACAACCAGCACAGCTGCCAGTGCATAAGCACCAGATGCTCACAGCTTGTAGCAGCCACCTTCTCTTGCTGGAACAAAACATCTGACCAGAAGCAGCTGATAGGAGGAAAAGTTTATTTCAGCTTACAGGTTTATTTTTTATTTTTTATTTATTTTTATTTATTTGGGAGAGAGGGAGAGACAGAGAGAATGAGAATGCGTGTGTCAGGGCCTCTAGCCACTGCAAATGAACCCCAGACACATGTGCCACCTTGTGCATCTGGCTTACATAGGTCCTGGGGAATTGAACCCTGAGCACTTAGGCTTTGCAGGCAAATGCCTTAACCATTAAACCATCTCTCCAACCCCAGCTTACAGCTTTGAGGGGAAGTTTCTTTGTGGAAGAGCAGAGGCAGAGTATTACATCTCGTCACAGCATCACGAAGGAAGTAGTCTCAGAGTGAGTTATCTCTCAGTACCTAGTAGGGCTGGACTAACCAGTCCCAAGGCCCGCCCATAGTGACACACCTCCTCTAGCAAGGCTCCATCACCCACAGGCTCTGCCAACTGGGAACTAAGTCAGAAGGTTACTTATGATCACATAGGACTATGGAGGACATTTCACGTTCAAACCACTACACAGCCTCCTTATTGTTCATTACTGGAACATGGCCTTGGCACAGAGGCACACAACAAGGTCTTGCTGCTCTCCTTTCCCTGGGTAACAGCAGATAACAAACAAAGGTGCTGTGATGACACCAAGCCAGCAGCTTCAGAGGAGGACCTCCACCATAAACGAGTGACTTCAGAAGACCTCTCAACCGCTGCCTCTGTAGGCAGAAAACAAGTGGCTCGGGGCATAATCTGCTGCCCACCCCTGCCTTAACCCACCTCAACACTGGCAACCAAAGATGTTAAACCGGCAGCTGATCTGAATATAGACCATGATTTAATCTTATAAATTCTTTTTTTTTTTTTACTGTTGTTTCTGTTTTCCTTTTGTTTTTAAGTGTGCTAAAATACACACTGGATGTAAATTATTCAACTCATTGTGCAGTATAGATCCCAGGGACATGAGTACACTCACATTGGGGTGCAACTGTTATGGGAGTTTTGGGGCCCCTTGCCAATGCCGATTGTACCAATAAATTTAGGGTACCCTGGATCTGTGTCTTATGCATTGAAAGAATTAAATCCATAGACTAGAGGGTAAGACTTAGACTTTATTAGACTAAGAAAAGAAAAGTACAGAGAGCTCCTTCCATGTAGAAAACAGGAGGGGTAGGGAGCCCATGTGGGAATAGGGATCTGGATCTCCCCATCTCAGCCCAGCACATCCAAGATGAGGGGGCTTACCACAGCAGAGACCTGGAAGTTCAGGAAAGGTGAAAAGCCAAAAAAAAAAAAAAAAAAAGGAGAAGAAAAAGGCCTTGCCCACCTAGTAGTTATCTATTTACAGTCTTACTGTGGTGGGTTTCACCTTCAGACTCAGATGAATCTGAAAGAGAGCTGATTGGTCTGCACTAGGTGCTGGCTCTGGAGTAGCAGAGAGAGCTGATTGGATAGGCTGGATCAGACACTGAACTCCATCTTCATTATCCACACACACCTAGAACTTTTGGCATATATCAGCCCCCACCCCCCAAAAAAGGCATCCTTATTGGCCAGAATAGTTCACTTAACAATGGATGCACTTAAGCTAAGCATCTTATATTTTTTAAGATTTATTTTTATTTACTTATTAGAGACAGAGAGAAAGGGAGAGAGAAGCAGAGAGAAACAGTGAGAATGGGCACACCACGGCCTCTAGCCACTGCAAAAGAACTCTAGATACGTGGGCCACTATTGCAGTCGGGTTCGCATTGCTAGTAGAAATCGCCGGACCAAGAGCAGCTTGTGGGAAAAAAAGAAGCTTATTTTGGCTTAATAGCTTGAGGGGGAAGCACTATGATGGCAGGGAAAACGATGGTATAAGCAGAGGGTGACCATCAGCCCCTGGCCAACATAAGGTGGACCATAGCAACAGGAGAGTGTGCCAACACTAGCAAGGGGGAGCTGGCTGTAACACCCATAACACCCACAATAATACACTGCCTCCAGGAGGTGTTAATTCCCAAATCTCTATCAGCTGGAACCCTAGCATTCAGAATACCTAAGTTTATGGGGAACACCTGAATCAAACCACCACAGCCACCTTGTGCATATGGCTTACATAGGACCTGGAGAACTGAACCTGGGTCCTTAGGTTTTCCAGTCATGCACCTTAACCATTAAGCCATCTCTCCAGCCCTGTATTTCATTGTGTGTGTGTGTGTGTGTGTGTGTGTGTGTGTGTGTGTGTGTGTGTGTGTGTAGATAGAGGACAACCTCAAATGTCATTCCTCAGGAATGGCATCCACCTTTTTATGATACACTGTCTCTCACTGAGCTGGAACTGTCCTAACAGGCTACACTAGCTGGCCAGAAAGCTCCAGGGATCTGCCTGTCTTCACCTCATGAGCAATGGAATTACAAATACAGGCCACCAAACTCACACTTGGCATTTTCACATGGGTTCTAGGTATTAAACTCAGGTCCTCATATTTGCAAAGCAAGCAATTTACTCACTGAGCTATCTCCCTCACCCCCATGTTACATATATTTTACGACAATATAAAGTTTCTGGGGCTGGAAAGATGGCTTAGTTATTAAGAAGCTTGCCTGTAAAGCCAAAAGACCCAGGTTCAATTCCCCAGGACCCATGTAAGCCAGGTGCACAAGGTGGTACATGCATCTAGAGACCCTCTGCAGTGGCTGGAGGCCCTGGCATGCTCACTTGCACTCACTCTGTCTCTTTCTCTCTCTCTCTCTCCCTCTTTCTTGCTCTCAAATAAATAAATAATGAAGTGTTTTTTAAAGTTTCTGGTGTGCTTAGTGAAGTGTGGAGGGGAGGCAATGAACTGAGAGGCTAAAAGGTTGAGCAAGGTTGGGGCCAAGAATAAAAGCCTCCTTGGCTGTCAGGTTAGGTTTTACTGGGGAGGCCCTGGAAAGCCATCAAAAGTGTTACCATAAGGAATCTCAAGATCAGAGTTTTGTTTCCAGATCATTAAAGCAACAGCATTGCAAATGATGGATTAGGAAGGAGGAGATTAGAGTCAAGGTGTTGAGCAGCCATTCAAGATTGAGAGACCTTTTGAAGGGATGAAGCTTCAAGGAGGGAATGAGGGTAGATTGCCTGTGTTTGGGACATTGATAGGAAACAGCTGCAGGGTGCCCTACAGAACACAGATTCATCTTTCCCAAGCCAAGGGAACTAGGTTCATGTATCCTTCACAGGACTCTTTTAGTTTATTGAGATGAAGAATGCAAGTGAAGAATCAGGCGTCCATCAGCAGGGTCACTGCAGCAAGCAAGGCCAGCTGGTCCCGGAGCTTAGACAGACACAGTAGAGACTCAGGCGGGTCCTGGTCAGGAGCACTACGGCAGACGAGGGTTCCCCCCTGGGTTCCGGAGCCTGGAAATGACATCAGCCCCCTGCACCAGCCAGGTGAGCAGTAGTCACAGAGACAGCTAACAGTGTTATCATGCACACCAGGCAGACCTGAGCACTCATGTACCTTGGTGCTTGAGGAGACCCCCATACTTCATTAATGGAGGGGTAAAAATCAGAGAAACTGAGCCATAGTCTAAACAGGACACGGTGAAGGATGTGTTCCCACTCCTCAGTAGGCCAGGTCTGCGACACTTGGAATGGAAGTGCTACATGACACAGACCAGAAAAGAAGATGCTCTTAATCTATCCTTATCAGGTGCCAACGGATTTTGCCTTAATGTGTGGTTCAGCAAGCCATAGATATGCAAGTCAAGAGAGCAAGACTGAGCAGATGGCTAAGAATCAAAGAGGAAGGCAATGGTGTGAGCAAAGAATGGAGCCATGTGTATGCTCCTGCAAGTCTTGCATGACACAAAAGTTCCTGGAAGACTGGGAACCTTGACCTATGCGTGCAAAGCTGCAGCCTTCATCATGTCGCCATCAGTGGGAGATAACAACTCGACATTGCCACTGTAACCTGTATGCTCTTCAGAGACCTCTACTCGGATGCAGCCAGGATATTGACTTACAGCTCACAAAAGAATTGCAGGAGGGATGGCTTAGCAGTTAAGGCGTTTGTCTGCAAAGCCAAAGGACCCAGGTTAGATTCCCCAGGACCCTCGTTTGCCAGATGCACAAGGGGGTGCATGTGTTTAGAGTTTGCTTGCCATGGCTGGAGCCCTAGCACACCCATTCTCTCTCTCTTTCTCTCTGTCAAATAAATAAATAAAAATAAAATATAAAAATTTTTTAAAAAGATTTTCAGGAGGAATATGAAGCAAAAACAAGGCATTTTTATTAAGAAAAGGGTATTAGACCTGAGGCTCAATGGCAGAGCACTTGCCTAGTCTGGGCAAGGTTCTGGGTTCAATTCCCAGTACACACCAAATGAAGTAGGGAGGGAAGAGAAGAAAGGAAGAGAAAGGAAGGATGGTGAGAAAGAAAGAAAAAAAGAAGGAAAGAAAGAAAAAAATCAGTAGTAAGCAAGTGGTACAGAGTTCTCCAAAGAAAGTCCCTTGCTGGGCGTGGTGGTACACGACTTCATCCCAGCACTTGGGAGGCAGAGGTAGGAGGATCCTGAGTTCAAGGCCACCTTGAGACTACATAATGAATTCCAGGTCAGCCTGCACTGGAATGAAACCCTACCTCAAAAGAGAGAGAGAGAGAGCAGAGAGTCCCACTGCCAGGATTATAGCTAGTTGTTTTACGGCCAAACTATAGTGGAAAGCTATATTATTCATTGGCTTAGGTTGGAAAGAGATGGAGAATTCCAAAACTGTGTCTACATTTTCCCAAAACAGGATTTACTCCTTTTTCATCCTTACACAGGGTTTTCTAGATGTGCCATAGTATCAGATGCATGACCTGAATAGGCAATTTGCAAGGCTAATGATATGGAGATGCCATGATAATGAAGCAGGGGATATTGTCAGTCATGTTTGTTCCAGCCAGTTTAAAGTGGTCTTGCTCTAACACCTCTGTAATCACTCCGGCCTCTAGCCACTCGTAGCTTGCCTCCTCCTTCCCTATGCCTGTCTCTCGGCCCACTTTAATGAGAAAGAGGATGGGCTTTGGAAATCATCTTTGCTACCAGAAGTGCCCAAGTCAAATACCCTACTACATGCATTCCCAGTCCTTCATAGCTAGTAAACTAGATCATCTATCAGCTACAAGCTTTCACTTATATGTGCCACTCTCAGTGGCTGCTCTCTGATTGATAGCCTCCATGGAAGTAGGAGATAAGGGTAGCATTGGTGCCCAGCAGCGCCAAGCACCTAGTGGACGCTCCATGGATGCTTGTTTTCAAGGGGCATGGCCATCTAAACTATATGCCACCATAAGTCTCTGTCAGAGACGTTCATGCCCCAAGTTCTCGCCTCAGCCTCAGCTCAAACTCCTTGTGGAATTCGTTTGGGTTAAACATAGACGAGAAGAAGTTTCACCTAAAAAAAAAATAAACATCACCCCTTTGCCTGTCCATTGGCATCTCTGGCACCTCTAGATTTAGAAGGTGGTACAGTATGTGAGACTCTGAAGCCATAAGCAAGGGCGCCCACCTAATTAATCTTCCAGACCTCTTGTGTCCCATCCCTTATGCCAGTGGTAACACGATGCACTGACCAGGAAATCTCATGACAGAATGATGGAAAAGTCCAATTTTCTAAAATGCATCTCAGTCAGCCCCAGTCTGAAATCCACATCCCCTCACAGGCAGGAACAGGCATTAGTTTAGGCTGCAGAGTTACTCACAGAAGTCGCAGTGGGAAACAGTACACTCTGTAATTATGGGGGAGAGTGATGCTTTTCAAAGATGCCTGACTTCATTTTTTTCCTCGCACAAAAATCATCATCTTCAGGTCTTAACAGCTACACACTTGGCTCATGGCAAGAGCTCTTTAGGAAAATTTTTATCTCCTCCACCTCCATTCAGGCTCCATTTGGGGAATAACCAACCACTTTTCAGCTTGTTCTGAGCCAAATTTCAGAGACAGCCAGCACCACGGGTATGGTAGTTTGGTTTTAAAAAGTCTCCCATAGCCTCAAGTGTTTATGAGTAACTCGCCCACTTAGTCCCCCAGCCGGAGGAGGAGGTGTGTCCCGGGGGAGGGTGGTACCTTGAGATTGATTCATCCAGCCTTATTTGGTATTGAGAGCTAACTTACTCAGAGACTGCTTCCTTTCTGATGCTGTGACAAGAGATGACTTCCCAGCTGCCACCTCTGTCAGGCTTTCCCTACCATGATGAACCTCACCTCCAAATTGTAAGTCAAAATAAACTCTTTCCTCCTATAAGCTGCTTCTGGTCAGGTGTTTTGTCCCAGCAACGAGAAGGTGACTGCAACAAGTTCTCTATGTTTCCCAGCCTACAGTTGAAGTTGGCACTGATATTGTGTAACGTCAGCCTCTGAATCTCCATTCCATCCATCTGTGATAAGCATTTGTTTTTGCAATGACAGGATTTTAAGACACCAGGGACAGCTCCATGTTTTTCATCCTCACTGTAAGGTCAGGATTGAGTCAGTGGTAGTAAAAGCACAAAGGGAAAGTCCATTTCACATGTAAGCACATGTACCTGCAAGTTTTCCATTGTCCAACTGAAGTCCTGCAACTACGTTCAAAGTCAAGTGCAGGGATGTGAAATCCACCTTTGTGAAAGGAATTGTAAATTGACTCGGTGCCAGATGTGAGTAGAGTCCAGGATCTATCCGCTCTCCACCATTACATGCAAGGCGTTATGGAATGCCATTTTAAATTAGACCCAGTCTCTGCCCTCAGGGAATTTGGGATCCAATAAAGGATCATAAAAAAGGTGCCATTTGAATGTGAAGCAAAGAGCGTGGCGATATGGAAGGGAGTGACACATTTGGTTCATGAGAGTCAAGGAGTGCTTTGCACCAAAACAACCTCGTAGGTAGAGAAGTTACCCTGACAAGTGAAACTGCCAAGGACTCACCAGACAAGAGCAAGTAACACAAAGTAAAGTGAGATCTGGGGTAGGGTGCTTTTACATTGTACACTGTCTTAATGATAGTGGACAAGGAGAATCCAGAGAATACTGGAGTCTCCCGACGATTGTGCTGAGGAGGGTTCAAGAGGTCACCCAATCCAAGCCAGCGTCAGGTCCCCCAACTGTGCCAAGCTCAGAGGACACAAAAGTGAATGAGACCTGGCTCTCTGCTGTCAGATGGGGCAGTCCCGAAAAGGCTTGCTAGCACCTCACGTCCAGAAGCTCAAAAGTTTGGTCATCTTACTCCTTCACTCACTTTCTCCATTTGCTCATGGAGCACTATTAATGCCAACAGTTCAGAGCTCTCAAGCCTAGCTGGGGATACAGGAAGCATCAACCACCACCCAGCCTCCAGGTAGAGTAACCTATGCATCATTTTATGCATCCATGAAGTCTGTCAGGTTGGCAGAATGTTAAGCCCTTGCAAAAGGTGGGCCGGCCAGCCACCTGGCATTATTCCTCATGATTCCCTAAGCCTTTTCCCTCAGCTCCACTCACCCCTCCTTCTTTTCCCTTCCTGTCTTCAATGAACTATATGAGGCACCCCCCCATCCCTGGCCTGGGCCGTATCTTATGCAAACCATGGAGCCATGCTTGGGCCTGAACCGAAGCTGATGCAGTTCATCCTTACAGAAAGAGGAAAGGCTAAAGTCCTTGTACCATTTTTTCATGAACCCTGCTCTCCTGAAGACCCTGCCCTGTCTCGTCAAGGGGAGTTTTATTTTCTCCTTGAAGAAGCTAAGACAAAGACTCCCCCATGTTGATGTTTTATGGAAGGAGAACATTAGAGAATTGCCATGGTTACAGGCCCAATTCTGCCTCTATCTGAGGACCAGAGGGAGCTGAGGAAAGCGCCGCACAGCTCCTGGTGCCACTCAGCCCGGAATCATCATTAAAACCAAAAAAAAAAAAAAAAAAAGTTTACATCAGAGGAGAAATTGCTTCTCAAATAGCAAAGGGGAAACGCAAGGTTTGATGAGATTGTTACACAGAATCTTGGCTAGGTTGTTTCTCCCTCGCCCCCCTCCCCCCCGCCCATTATTATTTAAGGTTGTATTAAATCAGGCCGAGGGAAAGGACGACAAAATGTAAGTTCATGTTGGCAGCTCTGGCAGGATGCCCAGGCTCTGGGCTGGCCCGTCCACCTCCTCATCTCCCACAGCAGCCAGCGGTGGTGGCTGCAGCTAGAACGAGCATTTTCCTGCAGGCTCTGCTCCAAGTCCAGCTCAGGGCCGCGGAATCTACCCAGCCGCTGCGAGGCTCAGGTGTATCCTTCTGTTCACAAACAGAGCCAGACCAGGCGATGGCCCAGTCAGTGATGTTCTCATCCCAACCTGATCCTCGATGTCTGCACGCCCTAGGGCAAGTTTCTTTGCCTCCCTCAACTACAACTGTTTCCTTTCTTAAAAATGGGGCAGAGGGCTGGAGAGGTGGCTTAGTGGTTAAGGGCTTGCCTGTGAAGCCTAAGGACCCCGGTTCGAGGCTCGATTCCCCAGGACCCACGTTAGCCAGATGCACAAGGGGACGCACGCATCTGGAGTTATTTGCAGTGGCTGGAGGCCCTGATATGCCCATTCTCTCTCTCTCTCAAAAAAAAAAAAAAAAAAAAAAAAAACGTGGCAGAGACAACCATCCTGGGAAGCAAAGCCAAGGAATGCTAAACTTCAGCCTGACTGGGTCCACATCTTGACTCTACTATTTGTCAGTGGTAGAGCTCTGGGCAGGGTGCTTAACAATTGTGCCTCAGTTTCCTTACCTGAAAACAGGAATGATGACGACACAGCAGCGCGGAGTCACTGTGAATTCACACACACTCAAAGGCAGGCATGGTCCTGGTGGATGCTTCGCAAAGGGGCGCTGTTAGCCCTGTGGCGATATCACAGTGCTGCTTCTCTCTTCAGTCAGAAAAACCCAGACAGTACTGGTCTGCTTCAGCTGCCATATGGCAGGAGAGGCAGTTGGCATAGTCACAGAAGGCTTTTGCATCACTCATCCTCTCCAGGCCCTCCCTCAGAATGCATGGATATGGGGGTTGCTATCTGAAGAGCTCATCCCCAGAAGGATATGGGGCGGGAGGCCATGACCTGCTCACCTGCGGCAGGTGTCAGCAGGTGAGCTGCCCCAAGGGGAGGCTTCCCTTATGTCCGTCCCCTGTAGGAGGCCTGGATTGCTTCCCTCCAAACCTGGGAGCAGAGATGTCTCTGAGCCTGTGGCTTGAAGAGATAGCCAGGAGCAAGGATAAAGGAACCAGTGTGGGTGAGTGACGATGATGGCATGCCTCTTGGCGACAGTGGGTGTGCTTCTTTGTACAGGTGCTTTGTGCCTGCAGGTGCCCTGTCTCCTCTCATTGCAATCCCACACTGGCCACCTGAGACCCTTCCCACCCCACTCCCCTCCCAGAGTTGCTCAGGCAGCTTAGAGCCTGTTGTCCAAATTCACGCACCTTCCATGAAGCTGAGCCTGACTTGGACCCTGGCCCCTTGGTTCTGTGCCCAGTTTCCCAAACAGAGACCCAAAAGGACAAAAGGCTATGGCTATTCTACACAGTGCTGGAGGGGCCTATGGACCCCATGTGACAAGCCCCTGTTCTGATCTCTGTTGTTTCATTGTTCCTTGGGGAACTTCACAAGGCATTGAAAGTCCATCCTTGCTCCCACCACACACAAGTCAGGGATGGGGGAGGTGTAGGAGGGAGAATTGAGAGAGAGAGACAGAAGACAGGACAGCCAGAGGAGCCCCACATGGACACTTTTCACCCAAGGTGGTCTTAGAAGAGCCAAACTGTCATTCTCCCAAGACAGGGTATTTCTCACACAGGTCTGTGGGTAAATTAGTAATTGAACTAATTGGTCTAGTCAGTGCAGTGCCAGGCTGGGGGGCATGTGGGCAGAGTGCTAGTGATCAGAGCCCTGGATGCCATTTACTCTTGAGCCCCATGCCCTGTGCCAGGTGCTAGGTGCCCTATGGAACTGCCTCCTCATGAGCATTTGGTGAGTTAAATACTATGGCTGTTCCCAGTATATGAATGAAAAGGAGCCGTAAGTACCCTCTCCAAGTTCCCAAAGCAGAATGTGACAGAGCCAAGCTTTAAACTCAGGGAAATGCAAATTAAAGCTACTTTAAGATTCTGATCTCACCCCAGTCAGAATGGTTAATATCAAGAAAACAAACAACAATAAATTCTGGTGAGGATGTGGGGAAAGGGGGAAACTTTTTCACTGCCGATGGGAATGTAAACCGATGTGGACACTATGGAAATCAGGGTGGAGGTTTCTCAAAACACTAAGGAGAGAACTATCATATGAGCCAGCTGTATCACAGAGATCCACACTGGTTGCTGCTTTATTCACAATAACAAGGAAGTAGAATCAACCTAGATATTCATCAATGACTGAATGAATGAGGAAAGTGTGATATATATAAGATGGAATGTTATTTAGGCATAAATAAAAATGAAATTATGATATTTACATGAAAATGGAGAGAACCTGAAATTGCTATTTTGCATAAAGTACCAAAAAGTCACAAAAAAGCAAATACCACATGTAAATCCTAGATTTTAACATTTGTGTATGTACACGTATGTGGGGGTGTTGTAGCTGCCTTTGTGTTGTTACAACAAAACAAAACACTGAACCAAAAACAACGGATGGAAGGAAAGAGGTTATTTTGCCCTCCAGCCTCAAGGGAAAGCTTCATGACGGCAGAGAGAGGAGGGAGTGCAGAGTGTGGGCATCACTCCTTCCCACAGCAGGGAGAAGATAGCTACCAGAGAGTGAACTGAGCTCTGGCAAGAGAAAGTTGGGCTACAGCACCTTAAAGATTGCCTCCAACCACACACCTCCTCCAGCAAGGCTTTTCCTCCCAAATTGCCACCAGCTGGAGACCAGACATTGAAAGCACATGAGTTTACGGGGACACCTGATTCAAACCAGCACTAGAGATATAGGTCATGAAAGTAGAATGGAGACAATGAGAAAGGAAAATGAGATCTTAAGGAAGGGATTGGGAGAACAAAAAAAAAAGATAAATAAGAGAAAAATGGAATATAAGTGACAAAGAAATCAGAAGGGGAGCTGGTGGGGATAGAAAGGGGACCAACAAGAAGGGCTCAGGGGGTTGAGGAAGAAGATCAACAAAGTATGTACACAAATCTCATAATGAGGGCTGGGGCAATTGCTCAGTGGTTAACACGCTTGCCTGACAAGCTGAACAACCCTGATTCAGTTCCCCAGTACGTAAAGCCGGATGCACAAAGTGGCACATGCACCTGGAGTTCGTTTGCAGCAGTTGGAGGCCCTGGTGTGCCCATTCTCTCTGCTTGTCTCTCCCTTCCCTCTCTCTACTTGAAAATAAATAAATATATTTTTTTTAATTTCATGATAAGCCGGGCATGGTGGCACGTGCCTTTAATTCGAGCACTGAAGAGGCAGAGGAAGGATGATCAGTGTGCATTTGAGGCCACCCTGAGTATACACAGTGAATTCCAGGTCAGCCTGGGCTACAGTGAGAGCCTACTTTGAAAAAAAAAAATCTCATAATAAAACCCCATTGTTATTTTGTATGCTGATTTTGCAAAATATTTTTAAAATAATAAAAGCAAAAAATACTCAGGGAGCCCAGATCCAAAATTCAAAGCCCTTTTTTGATTTCACAGGATCACCACTCAAGACAGGCCATGGTAAGAAGTCATAGAAGAACAAGCCACCCAAAGGCCTGCCCTCAGCCGTTATCACTTCTCCGACCTAGCTGCAGAGAGAAAGGACCTAACCAAACCAGCTGCTATAGCTCGAGACTGAGATGCCCCCCAGAGCCCCAGAGTCAGAGCATTGGTCCTGAGCTTGGCACTGTGGGGAGGCAGTAGAAGTGTTGAGAGGTGGAGATTATTTTTTGAGACAGGGTATCTCATTGAACCTGCAGATCACCAGAACGCCCCAGGTAGCACTGGGACTGCAGATACAAGCCACAGTGCCCGGCTTCTGTGTGAGGGCCGGAGATCTGAACTTAGGTCCTCAGGCTCATGCTGCAAGCACTTTACTAAGTCATCTCCTTGACCTTTCCTCTTTTATTTATTTATTTTTTAATTATTTTATTTATTTATTTGAGAGTGACAGAGAGAGAGAGGACAGATAGAGGGAGAGAGAGAGAATGGGCACGCCAGGGCTTCCAGCCTCTGCAAACGAACTCCAGATGCGTGCGCCCCCTTGTGCATCTGGCTAACGTGGGACCTGGGGAACCGAGCCTCGAACCGGGGTCCTTATGCTTCACAGGCAAGCGCTTAACCGCTAAGCCATCTCTCCAGCCCCCTTTCCTCTTTTAAAGTTGACTACCCTCAGGCATTTTATTACAGGGATAGAAAGCTGACCGAGTCACCAAATAAGCAGCCCTTGGAAAGGTCCCCAGCGAATAACGAGCTAGAAGCTTCTTGAAGGTGATACTCCTGGGTGCACCTGGGAGGACTCCTGAGGAAAGGTGAATAGGCAGGACTGACTGCTAACAGCAGAGAAGGGACCAACCCGAGCGAAAGCAGAGCATGAAATGGAGATGCGCCTGGAAGGAGCAGAGTTAAGAGGGCTGCGGGGGTCCGAGTGATGAGTCTGAGTTGGAGCAAAGCCCCTCGTGTGAGCAGTGAGGAATGGTGGGAGGCGGATGTGCAACAGACTTCTTGGTCAAGGTCCTCTCCTCCCTGTCCTGCAAAGGGGCCCTGGGAACTGAGCAACATAGCTCAGATTGAAAAGCCCAGCTGGGGCCCTGCTGCCCACGCACAAGGCCCCCGCTCTGAGGGAAAAGCAATTTTCTATATTAATGTATCTTGGTCCAAACCTGCTGACCTGTGGAAATCCCTCCTAATGATTTGTCTTCTCTCACGAAGGCAACTGCCTCATTATTTTTAAGTCACATGCCCAGAAGAGACATCCACTGGCTTCTGGGGCCAGGCTGGGCCTGCCATCATCAGAAAGCATGGGAAAGCACAGTGAAGGGCTCCTGCCCCAGGGCAGGGTTGCTTGGATGACCTTTAGAGAACCTTGTGTCAAGGAAACACCCTAGTGCCTCAAGATGTGCTCCTGGGCCAAGAGAGGCCAAATCAGGAGGAAGTTTGGGCTCTTGGCAATAGCTAGTAAAATCACTTCTAGAAGGTCCCCTTACCTACCTGTGAAACTGGGGAGAACACCAAGGGAGCAGGGAAGGATGGTATGGGGGTGGAGACAGTCGGGCAGGGGAGGAAAGGAGAAGAGGGAAGAACAATTTCTCAGAATCAACAGGGGACTCAACTGTGTTCAGGAGCAATCTTGTACTTCAGACGGTCCTTGCATGTCCCCCGATAGCACTGAAAATGATTAAACAAGCCCCACACGCTCTGCTTCCTCCCTTCAATTAAAAAAAACAAACAAACAAAGAATGCATGTTAGGCAATGGTGTTAGAGACTGATGGGATCAAAACCAACGTAGAAATGAAAACCAACTTCCTGGTGGGTCAGATTCTGATTTTGCACCTGGAGAACGACAAGGGGTTTCCTGGAAGGAAGGCGATTACACGGGAACGATGGAAAGCCCCTCCCACCCGCCCTCCGCTGAGGGGGCCGGGACTGGGACGGGGCCTGAGCTTCGCAGAGCTCAGAGCTGGCTCGGCTGCTGAAGTATCAGCCATTCTACCTAATCTCTCCTTGTACCTTCATTTTGTCATCTAAAAAATGAGGATGCTAAGCATTATGGCAAAGAGACAAGTAGCTATTTCACTCTCTTCTTACATCTCATTCCTTCTGTATGTGAGACCTTTTCATAGCTCACCTCACCACTGAAATATGAGCAAACTATCCTTGCTCTCCTGCAGCCTCTTAGAACTGCTCGCCGTCTGCAAACATTAAGTACGCCATCAACTACCTTCATCTCCAGAGCCATCCTGTTTGCAGAACAGACGCACCATCTCCACAGTCCCAGGGGCGGTTTCAGAGGAGGCTGTCTTACTCGTGACTGTGGATCTCTTGTGGGATCTTACACAGCACTGTCACGGGCCAAGGAGAACAGGGGACCGGAGCAAGTTTTGAATCAGCTGATCATAAGAGCAGAAGAAGTTAAAGTGCCAGGAAATTCATTCCGCAGCACTGGTCAGAGAAAGAGCTGCTGAGGATGCTGAGCATGGAGCCTGTCCTTTGCCCTCACAGACAGGGGACAGGTGGACAGACAGATGGATAGACGATGGACGGACAGAGACTGGATGAATAAATAAACACATGGGCGGGTGGATGGATAATGGGTAGACAAATGGATAGATGGGTAGGTAGATGGACGGTGTGTGCGTGGACAGGTGAGTGTATGCACGGGTGTTTGGAGGTGGAGATAGAAGGATCTAATCCAAAAGAAGTGTCTCTTGCCCCTTATTCCCTGCAAAGTTTGCCATCCTCTCCTCCAGCGGCCACATTCCATCCAGGCTGCTTCATGGGCAGGCTGCCGGTCACTTTTCTCGCTGTGCATGATGTGCAGGTAAATAACAGGCACTCAGCACCATGTCTCAAACATTTCAGCTGGTGCCATCAGCTCCCTAATTAATGCCATTGCCCTCCAGACCTATCCTCCTGAGCTCCCTCCAGGCTCCTGACAGTTTGTCTAGGCCATGTGCAGCCAATACAACCCCTATCCAGTCCCCTCACCTTTGCACCCTAGAGACACAAGCACATCAGACAAGTGCGGCGAGAGGCAGCTCAATGCTGTCACATTCCTGGGGATGTGTTACCAACGTCATGTGAGAAAACAAGCTCTGTCTTACAAAAAAAAAATCTTGGTTGGCTCACACAGCCTCCAACCTAACCAGCCCCAGTCCCTCCTCCAGGAAGCCTTCCCTGTTCTTTCATTAATCAGTTTCCCTCTCCAACCTCATAACCTTATGCCAGTGGGGAAGATGGCGCAATCTCTTCTACCCAACTCTTATTTTGCCTTCAGGCCATCATAAAGGCATCTCTTACTTAGGACAAAGAGTAACACAACAGAGTTGATATCCTCCACTGTTCACATTTTTATTTAGGGGAAGTTACTAGGACTTTATTAAAGGCCATGATCCACTTACTCATGTATTAGTGAAGCAGAATGGGGCCTTAAGCTTGCATGATCTGAGAGGCCTCATTAGGGAAAAAATAATTTTTAAAAAATGCAAATGCAAACTCAGAATGAGACCTGCAAGAAGTGGATACAGAGGGAGGCCCCTGAAGGGAGCCGGGAGGCTTGGATGCTACATCCTTTCCAGCTCCTGGACATCATGTGCTGTGCCCATGCTGCTGCTAGCCTCGGAAAGGCCTGCACGGCTGTATTAAGTCCTGACAAAACACCTGTCCGGAAGTAGCTTGTGGTGGTTTGAATGTAAAATATCCCACATAGACTAACATGTTTGAACACTTGGTCCACAACTGTTTGGGAAGGTTTCAGAGCCTTCGAGAGGTAGAGCCACGTTGGAGGAAGTGTGTTGCTGAGAACAGGCCACACACTAAGCCCGCGTGCGGTTCTTTCATCCTTCGTTGCCTCCTCCCTGCCGATGGGACATGACCCCAGCCTTCTGCTCCTGCCCTGCTCTCCCCATCACGATGGACTCTTGCCTCTGGAACTGTAAGCCAAAAGAAATTCTTTCCTTCCCTAAGTTGCTTCTGGTCCAGTGTTTTGCCCCAGCAATGAAAAAGTAACAACGTGAGCAAGGAACGATTTATTTTGTCTTCCAGTTTTTTGTTTGTTTGTTTCAAGAAAGGGTCTCACTCTAGCCCAGGCTGTCCAGGAACTCACTCTGTAGTCCCAGGCTGGCCTGGAACTCCTGGTGAGCCTCCTGCCTCACCCTCCCGAGCGCTGGGATTCAAGGCGTGCGCCAGCACACCTGGATCCTGTCTTCCATTTGTGAGGAGACACATACAGTCCCGTCGTGGCAGGGAAGGCATACCAGCAACAGCCTTAAGTAGGTGGTCAGAGTCAATCACCAGTCAGGAAACAGAGAGCAAGAAACGCCAGTGTTCAGATCGCTTTCTCCTTTTGTAAGTGGTCTGGGACCCCAGTCTACGGAATGATGCTGCCCACAGTTAGGACGTAGTTAGGCCTTTTCATCTCAACCTAATCTAGCAACTTCCTCACAGACATGCCCAGAGATGTGTCTCCTAGGTGATTCAAGGTCCAGTTGAGTTGACAATATTGTCCATCACGGCCACATTCTCAGAAACATCCCCTTCCAGGCTCCAGAAGATGAAGCCACCCTGGCAAACGTCATGCCACTAAACTGAGACTCTGTCACGCTGGAAGGATGGGACACACACTTGTGAAGGGTGTGAGGACGTGAGGAGGCTAGAGTTTGGAAACCGGAAATCCCAACATCGGTCCTAGTGAATCTGTGTTTGAGCCTGTGGGTCATACCTTCCAGCCCCCATCCACCCCCTAGGATTTAACATATGGCCAATTTTATTAATATGTTCCCCTAGAGCAGTAATACGAAAGTTCAGTCAGATATCAAACAATGGTCCTTTCTCTGCACTTACTCTATACCAATCCTGACCTAAAGCCTTTCATATCTATCAAAAGTCATATCTACCAAAAGTCAAGCATGGGTCTGGAATAGTGTGAATGTAATGTCTGCATTTATATATACATACACACACACATATACATACATACATATACAGGTTATTCCAAGATACAGTCTCACTCTAGCCCAGGCTGACCTAGAATTCACTATGGAGTCTCAGACTGGCCCCCAAACTCATGGTGATCCTCCTACCTCTGCCTCCCACATGAGGTGATTTAAGGTGTGAGCTACCACACCGGGCCAGTCTTAAGTATTTTTGACTAGGATTAAGCTTCCTGCTTAGTCTTCAGCAGGCAGAGCCCTGATAGAGGAGGTGTATCGCAGGGGATGGGTCTTCAGTGCAGTCCTAGAAGGGGTGCTGAAAGCAAGTCCGAGTTCCGGCTAAAGCAAGCCAGCTTCCCCCACCATGATGGAGCTTCCTCTGGAACCTGTAAGTCTGATATAAACCCTTTCCTCCCATAAGCTGCTTCCAGTTAGATGTTTGTCTCAGCAGCAAGAAGTTAACTGCAACAGCTTAGTTGGTAAAGTAATCACATGAGCTCAATCCCCAGGACCCACAATTTTAAAAACCAAGCATGATGGTATACACACTTGTAATCCCAATGCTGGAAAGGCAGAGGCAGGCTGATTCCCAGGGTTCACAGACAAGCTAGTGAAACCCTGTCTCATAAAAATAAAAACAGATGGCTATCACCAGAGGAAAAGCATGCCAGGTTTTCAGGTTGTCCTTGGGCCCCACATACATGCACATACAAACATGTACACACACACATCTGCCCCCCCCCCAACTAAACCCAAGCATGTTACATATATGCAACCAGGTTGACCTTGGGTAGATTCACTCAATGTCAAGTCTCAGCCATGTGTTCACTGAATGGCACCTGAAGCCATAGGCAGAAAAGGGAGCCAGGACTGTGTGTGGGTGACTGAGCTGGAGGAAAGGGGTAGATGTGAAGGGAAGCAGCTTGCTGATCTCTGATGGAGCAAGAGAGACCACATCTGAAACTCCAAAAGATACAGAGTATCTTCAACATCCTTTTGTCCAGTAACCCTCCTCATGGAATAGGCAGTGACCTAATCAACTTGGATCCCACAGAAAGAAGGTACAGATGCCCGTTGGTGAAAACTATGGGAGCCAGTGGCAGCTGGCCTGTTCTGAACACTGTTCTCTATATTTTGTGTGTTTGTGTGTGTGTGTATGTGTGTGTGTGTGTGTGTTTATACATGCATGCCAAGGCATGCATGTGGAGGTCAGAGAATTCTAGGGTGTCAGTCCTCACCTTCAACCTTGCTTGAGACAAAAACCATGAGCTTCTAGATTCTCCTAATACCACCTCCCATCGCCATTGGGATCACAGACACATGGACTACTTGTAGGCGGCTTGACACAGATACTGGAGACCCAAACTCTGCTCATCGGTTTGTGCAGAAAGCACTTTTAGCCACTGGGCCATCTTCCCAAGCCCCTCTATTTCTTTAAAGAAAAATCCAGCCATAGTCATTCTACCCAGGTGCTCTTTCTGTCTTTATTTTTTAATTGCCAGGATGTTATATTATAAAGACTGAATCACAGGAACTCCAGGTGGTTGGCCACTTCAAAGCTAAGTTCAGAGATATTGGAGTCACCAATTTCATAGAGACAGAGGTACCTAGAGTCACCAAGTTCATAGAGGTAGAAATCACAGTGGTACCGCTGGGCTGGAGAAGGGAAAGAGGGAGTTGGTGCTTAATGAATATAGAGTCCTAGTTTTGTAGGAGGAAGGTTTTGGAGGTTGGTTGCATAATAATATGAAATGTACTTAATGTTTCTAAATAGTACACTTAATAAGGGACAACATGAGAAATTGCCACAGTTAAAACTAAATACAGTTAAAACTGTCACCCGTGCCAGTGTTTAACTTCACTCTGAGTATTCTTTCTAAGAAGCCAACACCGTGCTCCATCTATACCACTGATCCCCTGGGAGGGCACAGCTCTGCCTGGACTCGCTGTGGAAAGGAGGTGCCAGCCTAGAGCAGGATGCAGGGGAAAGTGTGGAAACTCTAACTGTGCTGGTGAAACAATAAAGGCTCACATTGAAAATGCAGCATCCACAACCCATATACCTCAACAAGGAGGGGCCAATGGTGAGGGGGTAGGTCACGGATGAGCCTAATAATTGTACCAAACTGCCTGTACTTGCAGAATAGAAAACTAATAAAAAAAAAAAAAGGAAAGAAAATGCAGTACCCTCACACTCACCCCTGTACAGACCACCATCCTCACCCAGTTCCTGCTCCTCTCTGCCCTGGAAAGCAGCCTTTCTTAGTGCCTGGCTGAGCTGGCATCTGCCTTGATTGGACCAGTGGAGGCATTAACAGCAGAGGGAAGGAAAAAGAAGCCAAAGTACACACACACACACACACACGTACGCTCACCAGCTTCTCTGTTCAAGGTGGTGTGTGCAGGAGAGATGCTTCTATGGCTCGGGTTCCTACCACACCTGCCCTTTGCTCTCCCTCCCCGACCCCCAGCCTTGTTCTCTGGTCCTGCTGTCCCTTCCCCTTGAAGTCCCAGCCCATGGTGACTATAAGGACAAGGTCAGAGACAACAACGATGATAATGACAACATCTTGCTACTGCTAATCCTTGGGTTGCCTCCCTCTCCCTTTGGACTTGAAGCTTTTCTTTCATCTGGACATAACTGTTCAGGTCATAAGCTCTCACAGCCATGCCTATCTCCTTGTTTGGATCTGCCTTCTGTTCACCTGTCCCCCCACCCCAACCAGTTCCCTCAGCATCACAAACCTGGAAGCAAGTCACCAGCCACTTTACTTCCCAGATGGCTCGTCCACACCTGTGCCCAAGATGAGGGACTGTGGACTCAGGAGGGCCAGGTGGAAGTCAAATACCTTGTGATCCATGGAGTTGAGCTGGTGCCCTTGCACTTCCCACCAGCAACTCAGGCTCTCCCTGGCATGGGTCCTGCTTCTCCCTCTAGCTGTGTTTGTTCTTAGTGTCCATATATGGTGTCTTGAACAAGAGCTCAAACAGTGGGGTGGGGATTTTGTAGAGGAGGTTTGAAGCAGCCCAGGGCAGTCTTCAAAGAATCCAACCACTTAGGCTCCCTTAAGGAGGACATAGGGTGGGGGGCCATTTCTGCATAGCACATTTGGGTGGCGTTACCTACTATGCAGGAGTGGTCTTATTCACAGACTTGCCTAGTCCATCATGGAAGCTGTTGCAGTCCGGTTCGCATTGCTGTTAGAAATCACCCAACCAAGAGCAGCTTCTGGGAAAAAAGAGATTTATTTTGGTTTACAGGCTCGAGGGGAAGCTTCACGATGGCAGGGGAAAACGATGGCATGAGCAGAGGGTGGACATCACTCCCTGGCCAACATAAGGTGGACCACAGCAACAGGAGGGTGTGTCAAACACTGGCAAAGGGAAACTGGCTATAAAGCCCTTAAGCCCGCCCCCAACAATACACTCCCTTCAGGAGGCGTTAATTCCCAAATATCCATCAGCTGGGAACCTAGCATTCCGAACACTTAAGCTTATGGGGGACACCTGTATCAAACCACCACAGAAGCCATTTGCCACTTGTGGATTTTACATTTTATAGTTAAATTAATTTTAATCAAGTTCAAAGTTCAGTTCTTAGGCTGCACAAGCCTTAAGCCTTCAAGGGCTCACCTTACCTTCTGGTCAGTGGCCGCTTATTGGACAACATGGACACAGGTTATTCCCATCGTCACAGAAAGTCCCACTGAGCAGCACTGTTGGCAGACAAAAGCTGACTTTGTCAATGGAGAAAGGAATGGAACCACATAATACAAAGTAACCAATTACATTTTAACAAGCAAGCATTCACCCTCTACGTGTGTGACCAAAGGATGATTGGGAATTTTGTGCATAAATGGCTTTCAGCTGGACTGGATGGAGTTCTAACACAGCGGAAGAGGCAGAGAGATGATTTTCTGACGTCTCTCCCAAAGATGCGTGAATACAAAGATGATGGGATTAATGTTAGTGCACAAACCCACCAGAGCAAGAAGCTTTTTAAAACTGTGAGATTTACTTAATGAAAAAGAGAAGATTCTGCGTGTTCACTCTTTCTTAGGTTCTCTCAAAGAAACACAAGAGCCTCAGTTCTCAAAACATCTTTACTACTGAGCAAGCTTTGCAAACCGGGCCTGGGAAGGCAATGCTCCTGGCAGGAGAATGAGGTATTTAACCCGTCTGCTCTGCCAAAAAGTTAAAGGCACTTGAGCAGGGCACTAAACTTGGAGAAAGAGAGAAGGCCCCTTTGCATGAGATCTTCTCCCACCTCCCATGCAGCCCTGAGCTAGAAAGAAACAGCCCTACTTCAGTCCACTCAGGGCAGGGGGCTGTGTGATAAACTTTAACGCTTGACTCTGACCTGCAGGAAGCTCTTCCCTGAGAAGCGGTTCTCACCAGGAGTTCGCAGGGCTCCATCTCCTGATTCAACAGGTCTAGGGTGGGGCTCAAGAATTTGCACTGAATAAGTTCTCAGCAGATACTAATGCTGTCAATGAGAACGGCACTTTGAGAACTACTTCCCCAAAGGAAGGTTCCAGAGAGGGCAGCCCAAGTGTGAGTGAGGGTGGCACTCACTCAGGAGTCCAGATGTCCAGGTAAACAGGAGTGTTGTAGGTATGTCTGTGTTGCTGGAACAAAACACTCAGCTAAAAGAAGCTGTTGGAAGGAAAGGGTTTATTTGGGCTTCCAGTGTCAAGGGGAAGCTTCCTAATAGTAAAAGAAGGCATTGCATGAGCAGAGGCTGGATATCAATTTTTGCTACTGCAGTTAACAATTAGCAGCAAGACAGTGAGCTAATTTCTGTCAAGGGGGGTGCTGGACTATAACACCCCCAAATCCTATCGCTTAGCAACACACCGCCTCCAGCAAAGCTCTACCTTCCAAATTGCCACCAGCTGGGGACCAATCATTCAAAACGCATGAGTTTATGGAGGGACATCTGATTCAAACACCACAGGATGACGGGTTTCCCTTCAAGTGAATGACATGATTGAGGGGAGTTTTAGTTTGGCTTGGTTTCGTTTTGCTTTGCATTGCTTTGTACTGTTTCTTGAAACAGGGTCTCCTGTACCCCAGGTTGCCTCAAAGAACTCCAGAGCTGAGGATAATGTTGAGTTTCTGATCCTCCTGCATTCGCCTCTTGAGTTTTGAGGATTACAGCTATGAATCAGCACACCTGACTAGAGATTACTGGTTTTTAGTTATGTAAAATGTTGTATCCAAACATTCTTGGGGGCTGGAGAGATGGCTTAGCAGTTAAGCGCTTGCCTGTGAAGCCTAAGGACCCTGGTTTGAGACTCAATTCCCCAGGATCCACGTTAGCCAGATGCACAAGGGGGCACACACATCTGGAGTTTGTTTGCAGTGGCTGGAGGCCCTGGTGCACCCATTCTCTCTCTCTCTCTCTCTCTCTCAAATTACAAAAAAAAAAAAAATTCTTGGGCTGGAGAGATTGCTTAGTTGTTAAGCACTTGCCTGTGAAGCCTAAGGACCCTGGTTCAAGGCTCAATTCCCCAGGACCCACGTAAGCCATATGCACAAGGTGGCACATGCATCTGGAGTTTGTTTGTAGTGGCTGGAGGCCATGGAGCACCCATTATCTCTCTCTCTTTCTCCCTCTGTCATTCTCAAATAAATAAATAAATAATTCTTTAAAAAACATTCTTTATCTCAAAATAAGGTGGGGTTTTGTTGTTGTTGTTGTTGTTTTTGACATAGGATCATATTATGTAGTTCATACTGGCCTTGAATTTGCAGTGATCATCCTTCTGCCATCTAAGTGTGGGATTATATGCACCATTGCTCCTGGACAACAAGAAAAAGAAGCTCTTGATAACTGAGATTCTGGTGTCTCTGGAAGTGATCTGGATTTTCCAGCTCTCTGAAGTCCAGACATATGGAGTAGTTTGTCCAATATCATGCAGGAAGCACAATTATGACCCAGACTCCAGACTTCTGACTCTCAAAATCCAGAGTTCTTTCTTCTAGGCTACAGTATCCCCCAAAGTAGTGCCATCAGGCTGATGGTGTGTGGCATGCCTGTTTCCCCACTGCTAGGGAAGTCCCTGGGGAAGTTAATAGACATTAGTATGCTATCAGAGCCACCTCAGAGCTTGCAAGATACAGCTATGCTCTCTACTTAATACCTCCAACACAACCAGAGTGTGTCCTTCACCTTTTCCAGGTATTCATCTGGAAATGGACAACTCACCTGTTAAACCTTAAAAGCTCCAAGAATTAATACAAAGTTGTCCAGGCATTAACTTTACATTGGTCATGAGCTGGGCCCTTTTCCTACATCCCTTCATTCAGCCCTGCATCAAACCTGGAGAAGCAGCCACTGCCATCTTCCCACTCCACGAATGTGGAAAGGGAAGTCCCCAAAGGCGATTTCATCTGAAGTCACAATGATCCCAAGCAGAAGACTGAGAATTCCTCCTTGGACCACCATCTTCCAGAAGTTTTACCCACCTCCTCTGTAACACACAGAGGAGAAAGAAGGACCCATATCATCTGCACTGTGGTGGCTTGAATCAGATGTCCCCCACAAACTCATGTGTTCTGGGTGCTTGGTCCCCAGCTGATGGCGGTTTTAGAGGTGGAGGCTTGCTGCAGAAGGTGTGTTGCTGGGGATGGGTTTAGGGGCGTTATAACCAGCTCCCCCATGCCAGCGTTTGGCTCAATTTCCTGCTCCTGTTGTCCACCTGCTCTGGCAGAGGTGATGTCCAGCCTGTGCTCATGCCATGCTTTCCCCTGCCGTCATGGAGCTTTTGGTCAAGTGCTTTGTTCCAGAAATGAGAAGGTAACTGCAACATGTACTAAACACATAGTATCCCGTTTAGGGATATTTTCAATGTCTTCCTCCAGCCAAAGACTGACTGCACACCTACTATTTGTGGCTCTGAGTAACATATAGTCTCAGGCCTCAGTTATGGTTCCCAAAGGTCTTACATACCTACCTACTTCTTTCAGGCACATGGACACTGGTCCTTCATGGATTGAGAGACAGAGAGAGAGAGAGAAAAAAAAAAAATAATAATGAGTCATTTTTAGCAAGAAAGAAGATGCCAGAAGGTAATTACTTTGCAAATTACTGTAAGTTATAAACGGATCAATGCATTTTTCCCAAAGTCAGAATCAACCATAATTAGCAATATGCAAATCTTACTGCCTTTTGTGGCCCGAAATGAAGTAGGAGGCACCCTCTTCAGCCATTCAGACTCATTCGGAGGAAGCCCTTGTGAACTGAAGGAAGCAAAAGGTAGGTGAAGAAAGCTGTGTCTTCTAAGCAGTAGCCAGGCCAACTCCAAAGCCCTCCTCCCCAAGCTCTGGCCAACCCCTCCAGGCCTGAATGGAGAGGCAACGTCTGGATTGGAACTGACTTTTCTTCCACCCAACACAGTCAAGTTGGAAAAGGGGCTGGAAAACTGTGGGAATTTTATTTATTTATTTATTTATTTATTTATTTATTTATTTTAAAGGGTGTGTGTGTGTGTGTGTGTGTGTGTGTGTGTGTGTTTGTGCTAGGGTCTCTTGACACTGCAGAGCACCAGATTCTTGCTTGAACCCAGGCTGACAGGCTTTGCAAGCAAGCGCCTTTAACTGCTGAGCCATCTGCCCAGCCGTCAAGTTTTGATTCTAAGTAAAGCCAGTGCGCCTGTCACCTGCACAAGGAGGTTGGCCCGGGTGAGAAGGAGGAGTCCTGCCCAAACTATCTGGAAGAAGCCTGGGCACCAGCTCTGGCTCTTCACAGTTTATCCATGTGCCTTGCCAATCACCTTGCTGCATGGGTCCTACGCTCTTCGTGCATAAAACAAGGAGATCCAATAGTACGTTCGCTAGGGCTCCCTCAAGTCACATATTCCCTGAAACACTTACGCTGTCTAATGCCAGGCAGGGTGCCAAACACTGGAGACAGAAACCCAATAAAACTTGTTCCCATCGGCAGGAACGCTCAGCTTGCCAAGATCAAGGGTGTGCAGAGATGCATGCTAAATGCTACAATACCCATGTGGGCAGGATGATTCCAGGAGAATGGTGATGGCTTCTTGGCAAAGGTGACATGTGAGCTGAACCTCGAGGGATAAATTGAACTCTTCATTCCCAAACAGTTTACCTGTAACTCCACGTGGGTCCACCAGAGGTTTGAAACTTTCTTGGATATGTGGATAAGTTGGGAGCACATTTCAAGTGAGCTCATCTCCCATGATCCATTTAGGCTGAGCTTGGGAACCTGCATTTCAATGCATCTATGAGTGGTCTCCATGGCAGCCTCCTGGAACCACGCCTCATAGTATACAGTCCTGTATCCTTTTTTGATCTGTGTGCGGTGTGTATATGTGAGTGTCCATTTGCCTGTGGGCACACATGTGTGTGTGAATAGATGTGCATGTGTGTGCAAATGTGTGTAAAGGCCATAAATTTTCACTGGTATCTTTCTCAATCTCTCTTTACATTGTTTCTGTGACAAGGTCTCTCACTGAACCTAGAGCTCACCAATTCCTCTAAATTAGCTAGCCAGTGAGCCCTAAGGATCCTCCTGTATTGTCCTTCCCAGCACTAGTATTAGAGGCAGACACCACACCTGGCTTTCTACATGACTGCTGGGGGTCTGAACCTGGGCCCTCATGCTTATGCAGCAAACAATTTAGTGGCTGAGCCACCTTCCCAGACCTCAGTTCTGTCTCCTTGACTCCAGGCTGGTCCTGCTACTTGCTCTAGTCATACAATGTAGTGGAGACAATGTGAGGGGCCTTAGAAAACTGTTGTAGCTTTCATTTTTGTGCTTAGAAACCCCAGGACCTCCATGTAGGAAGTCCATCTCTCCTACTGAAGAGACTATGTAAACAAGCCAGCTTACACGGGGGTGGGGGGGAAGAGATCCAACTAATTCTCTTGACTCCATCCAGACTCTAGTTGAGCTGCAGACTAAATGACCCAGGTGACCATCAGCAACACTAAGGAGAAGCCACCCTGCTGAGCCCAGCCTGGATTGCAGCATCATGAAAAAGTGGTTAGTGACTGCTCTAAGCCAGTGAGTTTGAAGGAAGGTTCTTCATGCTGCAGGAGATAACCCATTCCACATCACCCTCCCTTTTTTCATAGTATCCTTAACACAACCAAAGGCTATTTGTCTATTTCCTCTAGAAAGTGAAGTCCATCAGGGTGGGGACCGTGTGCTCTTTCATATACCCTCACACCTGGTCCTCACCCAGTTACACAGGACCTCCCCAATGTTGGTTGAATGAATTTGCCACTAGCTCATCCAAACCTCTGGCAAGACCAGGAAGAAAAAAAAAATCTAAGAAAGTAATCAAATGCCAGGCAGCCTTTCTGCCGGAGCCCCAGGTAGAAAGACACGTTGATTTTTCCATTAACAAACTTCACAGTAGTCAAAGCAAACTTTAAAGGATTAAAAAACAGCCAGTAAGAGATTTTACGCTTGTTCAGAGGTACCATCAACAGCTGGCTGACACACAGCAAGCACTACAGTTCCCCGGGGTCACAGGATGCAGCAGCAGAGACCAAATGGCATTTGGGTCAATTCTTGCACAGTCCCAGAGCCAACATCTGGCCTCCTGTGCTTCCCGTTCACCCTGGACGCGAAGGGAGCGTGCACGTACATTAATGATGCTTCCTAAAAGGAACCTCAGCACTCAGCAGCCGTCTCCTGCTGAGCACAGCCAGCTGCTGACTTTGAAGGCAGCCAGAGGCCCCTCTGCAGGTGAGCAAGCTGGCTACGTGCAGGACGGAGGCAAATGGTGCAGTAGCATGCTCTCAGAGGCTCTGTGTACCGATCGGCTTCTAAGGCCCAGGTGTGAGTTATGCCCTCTTGATGCTTTCTGGACTGCTCCCATTGGCAAGCTCTTCGGGGCCTCTTTTTCTTTTTCTTTTTCTTTTTCTTTTTCTTTTTCTTTTTCTTTGTCTGCATCTGTGTCTGTGTCTGCAAAGGCCTGGAGAAGCATTCCTGCACAGGGAGCAAGTGGCCGTTTAGACAAGGAAGTTAAGATAAAGGGCTGCCTGCCAGCCGTTCCCAAAGGCTACAACTCAGTCAAGGCAGGACTTCAGACCCAACTCATACGTAGCTAAGCCCCTTGAGTATCTTGGGACCATCTAACTGTCTTTATCTTCTCTTTGATGATGACTCACCTGGGGCTTTGTCGAGAGTTTAAAATGACGTACTGCACTGACTGACTGCGGTGGTCCTCAAACATGCAGCAGAACCAGCAGGGCCAGGGGAGTTTGTTGAGTCAGGTTGACTCACCGGCACCATGACAGCACATGTGCACGCCTTTAATCCCAGCACTTGGGGAGGCAGAGGTAGGAGGGCCGCCATGAGTTCAAGGCCACCCTGAGACTATGCAGGGAATTCCAGGTCAACCTTGGCTTCGGGAGTGAGGGGTGAGCAGGTTGCCTGGTTCCACCTCCAGCATTTTCCTAGGTCAGGCAGGAAGCCTGAGAATTTACATATAATTGCAGGGAGGAAGGGATGTGTGTGTGTTGTATGAAAATGTGTGTGCATATGAGTGTGTGCACACCCCAGAGCAGAACGTGGGGTGTCCTCCTCCATCTCACTTCCACTTTCCCTCCTTGAATGGAGTCTCTCACTGAGCCTGAACCTGGAGCTGCTGTGTTTTGGTTTCACTGGCTGGCTATTGAGTCCCCATGATTCTCCCGTCTCCACAACACTGAGGACGGGGGTTACAGGCATGCATGGCCATGTCTAGTTTTCATGTGGTTGTTGGCGATCCAACGCAAGTCCTCATGCTTGCATGGCAAGTGCTCTTACCCACCAAGCCTGCTCTCTAGCCTAGAATTTACATTTTTAGCAATATTCCCAATGACAGTGATGTTGCTGGTCCATGGACCAAACTTTGGAAATCACCAATATACTAGAAATATAAATGTTAGCATCTAACACAGACACACACAGAGAGAGAGAGAGAGAGCCCAGATTTTCTGGAATTGTCCTGAATTTTAGTCAATGGAAATCTATAAATCACTTTAAACAGCCCCTACTAATGTCCTTAAGGGACTGTCAAAGAAAAACAGCATTGCAGCCGAACAGTTGTAAAGGATGCAGAGAGGAGAGGATAAATATTTCAAAGGCTCAGAAATTGGCGTTCCTCATATGTTGGGGGAAAGGAGCCAGAGACGGATGAGAGAAGCAAGAGGAGCATCTTCTAAATTCATTGGCCAGGCAGCACTAACTCACTACTCATCAGCCAGAGGGGCCCTCAGAACGGAGTGACGAAGGAGTGTTGGTGACCCAGGATAGAGAGAGAATCCTCCTCTAGGACCCCAGAACTACCCGCCTCACAAGCAGTAGCTCCCACACTTCCTCCTGACCTGGGAAACTGGAATCTACAAAATTGAGGTCTAGGAAACTTTATTTAAACACAATGCCCTGCCAGGCATGGCAGATGCACCTGTAATCCCATCACTTGAGAGGCAAAGACAGGTGGATTCCCTGTGGCTCCTTCACCAGCCAGTCTCTCCTAATTGGTGAGTTCCAGGCCAATGAGAGACCCTGTCTCAAAAGGAGGTAGATGGAATCCCTGATCACAATACCCAGAGGTTGTCCTCTGGTTTCTACATTCATAGCTGTTCATGCATACTCCCACAAAAACATATAGCACACACATACATATGCAAGAGTTATGATGTCTAATAAGATTTATACAGTCTAGAAATGTTGTTTCCTAAGGCATCTCAAAATCCTATGGAGAACAAGGGACTGGTGGCAGGGGGAGGGGTCTGATGGAAACATGCAGTTTCAGTTTGGGAAGATATGACTTGTGGAGCTGGATGCTAATGACAGATATGATGCAATGTGAATGTGGTCAATGCCACTGAAGTGGACGCTGGCTGCCAGAATCCTGAGTGACAGGGGCACTGACTTAGTGAGCCCAACGAAATGAGTCCAACCACTCACCCCCAAAGAAATTGATTAATTATAGCTACATCATGAAGACAAAGAGGAACAGAATAATTAGGGGAGTAGTTGGGCCAGGAAGCAAGACGAACTCATCTTGGTCAATCTGTGGTCTACTTGATCATTACTTTAAGTCTGGCTCTGTGCAATCATAGAGAGCTCCTTATCGCTTGGTGGGGTGACCCAGAGCCTATCCGGAGATGATTGCTCCTGTCTAGGGACATATCTTGGTTCCCAATGTGGGGTCATCTTTCACGCACTGGGGATGGGCAGGAGTACACTTATCACAGGGTTGATGTTCCTGGCAGTTTTAGAGCAATGACTATAGACCTCTAGGCACTACTGCGGGAGTCAAGTACAGGGCACTGTAAAGGTTAGCAATTAGCAATCTATTAATTATGATATAGCTGTAAATCTTGATAAAAACTGAATTAGCTACTTTTTTGTTACTGTGACCAAAGACCTGACAAGAAGTAATTTAAAGAAGTGAAGGCTTATTGGATTACAGTGTAAGGAAGGATGCAGCCCATGATGGTGGCAAAGTCATGGTAGTAGAAATGTGTTGCAACTGGTCATATCAGCTTTTTCCATTCCCAGGGTTTCAGCCTACTGAATAGTGCCACTCACAGTTACCATGAGTCTTCCCACCTCAGTTAACTGGATCTGGAATCTCCCTCACAGATACACCCAGAGGCTTGTCTCCTTGGTGTTGCTAGACAAAATTAACCATTATAACACCTTAGTGACTCATATTTTGGCACCTTTAGCCTAAAAAGGGGGTGGTGGCTAGTGTATAAACACTTCTTTTTTTATGAGAGAGAGAGAGAGAGAGAGAGCAAAAGAAAGTGTGAGAGAGTACTGATGCATCAAGGCTTGCAGCCACTAAAACTGAACTCCAGCTGCATGCACTACCTTGGGCATACATGTGACTTTACACATGCATCTCCTTGTGCTTCTGGCTTACATGGGAGTCAAACATGGGTCCTCGGGCTTTGCAGGCCAGTTGTGGATGAACACTTCTCAAGCAAAGAGCATAGCTTCATGCAAACTTGTGCAGGAATGAAGACAGGTATAAAATGAAGGTAGATATGCTGTGTTTTTATCCTGATTTTATTATCCACCGGGGATCTACAGGCCCATCTGCAGGCAGCAAGCAGCCTCTGCCTCTTTGATATATACTTTAAAAAATTGCTGGAATGGCAAACTTTGTGTGTATTTTACCACAACAAAATATAAGTCCCATCAAGGAAGGAAAAGTAGAATGTACTAGAAAAGTTGTATGTGATTAACTGTAAGTAATCTTAACACAGTTGCCATCAGGTTTACTGGACACTGCATACAGTACAACAGAAGCACTGGAAGATGTGTTGAGTACCCCTGTCCAGTGAAGTAGTGGTCTTATTCTAAAACCAAACATCTCCAAAGAAGCCAAAGGTGTGCTTGCACAAGTAGCAGACAATATTCTTTAGGATCCCAGAGGCCTTTGCTTCTACTCTGGGCTCCCCAGGCAACACCGGGATCTGTGACGGGGTCCTCCCTAAGAAGCCCTTCTTATCCCCTCAGGAAGCAGTGTTTTCTCCCTGCAGGTGCCAGTGGCTGGCCTCTGTCATCCCACTAGAGTGACTTTCTGCTGTAAATTTCCACACCGGCACATGCCTCCTTCCCCTGAGAGCAGAGTCCTGTTTGGCCCCAGGAAATCTATTCCTCAGAACCTCAATACCTAACCAACTGAAAAAAGCTGAAGTTCCAAGCCTACAAGGCTGAGAAAATAAATGATCCCTAAGAGAGGCACAAATTCCAGGTAGCCCAGCGCAGGGAAATAAGCTGCCAGCTCCATCCACACCTCTGTCCATACCCGTACTGTTCACAATGAGAGCATAAGTCAGTGCTTGCATCTCCCAGCAAGGGAGAAATATCAGCTGCTAGTGTCACCTAAGCTTCTCCCAGGGACATATGAGGGTCCCCTTTCCTTGCAACTCTTCAGTCAAATCTTGTTTGAATTTTCCAAACTCCACTGACCTCCCCTCAACATCTAAAAGGATGCAGAATCAGAAGCCAGGACTTGGCATTTCACTACGAACCAGCCTTGTGTCTTTTCCAGGCACATATAGTCTAATAGGGTTTAAAAAAAAAAAAAGGCATAGTTTTTGTAGCCACAAAAATGTTGGTGTCAAACTAACTACCACTCTCAGCTGGGTGACTCTAATGATTCTGAGGTGAGGTGAGCCTGAAATTGTCCTCAGAGAATTTTAAAACCTTATTCAAGGCCATAAAACTGAGAAGTTAACACATGACTGTTGGAGTGACCCGGCAGTGTGAGGTCCCCTCTGAATGTACGCCTTAGCTTCAGAATTCCGCCTCAGGATTGCTGTAAGCCCAAGCTGCATGTTAGGACCTAGCAGATGCCAAGTATCCTAGGATAGGATCCAGCCCTTGAAAGCTCTCTCAGTCATAATATCCCTAGCATCAACAGCCCAAGGCTGAGCTCAACACCTGTTCAAGAAGGACTTAATAAATTGATTGAGATGCAGAACTGTATAGTGAAAATGATTGACAAGAAGGGGCCATGCATTGCAGATGTCATTATTATTAGTTTCCATTTTTAATATGGAGGAAACCTTACAGAATGCTAGGTAAATCTAGTCTGGCATGAAGTGAGCCGCCAAACACTTGGTCTTCAGGCCAAGTATCTTGGTATTTTTTGCTAACGATTCATCTTCAACAGCACCATCTCTACTGAAACTCCTTATTAGGGAAATAACCATTTTCTCCAAGACATACTTTATTTGCTGCAACGGTGCAAAATAAAGGGGTCACGAAAGAGCTTTGCGAGAAGAAGCTGAGAAGCCCAGTGATGTATAAATAGATAGCTGGATGGTTACTAAACTTGACCTTGGAGTCACGCAATTAGAGAACTGGGGGAAACCTCATTAACTGAAGAAATCATTACAGAGATAGAGAGGGGAGGGCTGGAAGTAGAAGTATCCAGCTTCCGATGAAGGCTGCTTTGAAGGGGGTGAGACAGCGGCTGAGACCAGCTCTGGGGTCAGTACAGGAGTGAGAGATGTCAGGGAGGACAGGAAGGACCAAGATCTGGACAATCCTACACCCACCCTTGGATTCCATGAGAAAAGAGCAAAACAGGGGATGGAGAAGCTATTGATTTTTCAATGGCCATAGACTCTGTGTCTTCCATTGTCTATGTTGTGTCACTCTAGAAACTCTCCCTGCAGGCAGAGACCCTCCAACGTGTCCCTGACCCTCTCCACTCCATACATGCACATGAAGGAGTCCCTGTAGTCTCCAGTAGCCAAGACGGAAAGAGGGAAGAAAAGCACCCAGGCGAGCTGAGTTCCCAATTAGTTAGCCCTGTCTACTACTTGTTCCCTAAATCCCAACCCCTTCTTCCATTCCCAAAGCCTAGCTCCTATTTGTAACCAAGTTGGGTCATGTCCTAGGAACTAATGGGAGGCAGTTGTTCCCTCTGGCATGATTCATTCATCTAACACATCCTACGTTCCTACTCTGTAGCACTGTGCAGGAAGGACAGGCACAGGGCATATCGTGAACAAAGCGATGAGTGAGTGATCATAGATGCTACTAGCAACAGTCATAATACCTAACATGTATTGCACCCCTGTACCGTGGTAGGCACTGCATCTTACGTTATTGTTGTGTTATTTCAGTTTCACAAAACAGAAAACTGAAGTTCTAAGAATTTAGATATACAGGCCACCTAGCTGGAAACTGGTCAAGATGAAATTAAAGTCTGCATCTCCGGCCCTAGCATTTGAGGGGCTCAAAGCCCTCCTGAACAACAAGGGAAGCATATGGAAGGAAATGGTGAGAGAATCAGAGCGCTGCACGTACCCAGCAACAGCGGAGCAGAGGCCGGTGTCCTGGGTAGAAAGGGTCTGGAGCTTGATGGCTTGTTACTTAGAAGAGCCACAAACCTTTTTCCCAGCATGTACTGAAGGTTTAATTTGGACTATGGTTGAACATGGAATGTGTATCGTTCCTTATTTCTCGGCACAGTCTGAAGCACACATGGGGCATCTGTACAACTCCAGCAGTCATTGTGTTTAGGGACCACAGGCAAAGATTGTAGGCACCTAGCAAGAAATCAATCTCCTCCTAATGGTGATTTCCTTTATTGAACAAAAACACACAGGGATTATCCTTTTTAAAGCTAAGTGTGTGTGAAAAAAAAAAAGTGTGTGCGTGCGTGTATGTGTGTGTGTGTGTGTGTGTGTATGCCAAAACAGTGAGGACCCAAACACACAATGTGCATAAAGTTTTTCACTCCCTCCCAAAGCAAATATACCTGTACCTTATAGGACACAGTGGCCTTAGTGTGCTCTGTACCCTTCAGGAAGAAAAAGTTCTTCACATTGCCATTGCCAGGGATTTCAGCCTTTCATAGGATTTACCCAGTGTTCCTTCATACTGTCTACCTATGTGCTTCCTTGAGTAGGGAGGGAAGGAACCAGATTATAGGCAGTGTCAAGGGAGTGGTCCATACACCATGGCCTCTGTAATCCAGGAAGGCCCATGAGAGGGTACCAAGCATCCTATGTCATCAGTAGGAGCAGAAATGATCACAGTATGTTTTAGAAGAAATGACCCCTTCTTAGACCTTTCTGCCATTAACAATATTGAACTGTCAGCTTCTGCAAGTAACACTATGCTGAGCCTTAGGTAGGTATCATTTGAGCTTAAGGTGTAGGAAAGAATCCAAGAAAGTATTTATACTCAGACATCAGAACACCAGAAGGAACCCAAATTCTACATGTAAAGCGACATCATGCCTGGGTGAATTATTAATGAGATAGCATAGCAGGTCACTTAGAGAACGTTCTGTCCTGTGCAGAGGAGGTGGAAGGTAAAAGGGAATCAAATGTGTGTTTGTTGTCCTGAAAGTTAGAGTGAATGAGAAGGAATCCATCCTGGTTCCAGGGAACATCAGTAAATCCACCATGACTCTCAGGAAAATAAGTGTTCTCCTGATCATACAATGTATTCTGGGCTAGTATTCTAACACTGAGCTAAATCCCCAAAACCTTGTGTATGGGAAACTTACCCCCCATAGCAAGTGTTAAGAGATGGGACCTTTAAGAGGTGATTAGATCATGAGAGGTGTGCCCTTGTTTCAAGAACGAATCACCATGTTATGGACAGAGTAGGTTGGTTGTGAAGGCAAGTCCAGCCCCTCTTGCTGTCCTTTTTATCTCTACTCCACGGACCTCTTCTCTTTCGCCATGGGAGGCACAGCAGGAAGACTCCCGCACATGTGGAACTCTTGACCTTGGACTTCCAGCTTCAAGACTATAAGAAGTAAATTTCTTTTCTTTATAGAAGACCCACTCTATGGCAGTCTGCTACTGAAGCACAAAATAGACTAAGACAGTAGCTGACATTACTTATGTGTGTAGGAGTATACACGTATGCCCACCCACACACAGACACCAAGTATTCACTGTGCTCAGATGCACGGATAGGTAGGCAAACAGAACACTCAGGTATGTGGGGGTGGGGTAGGACGGAGCACATCCCATGTTGAGCCCAAGCTGTGTGTCTGCTGTGGGGCTCAGACATGCTTCAGAAGGTTTGAAACATTGCTGAATCCCTTTAAATCATCACAAGGTCTTGGCAGCCTCCCAGCCATGAACTTCATGAGAGAAGAAAGAGGTAAACAGGAAAAGTTTGACCCAGTAATCCAGGGGCAGAGGAGAGGTAAGATTTGGCTGATAACATGGGATACGTCACTGCTTAGCCTGTGCTGAATCATATGGGCACTACTAGGTAATCAGCAGCAGCTGGCATTGAGGAGTGTTTACCCGGTACACCAGGCTTCGCGTGCATTGCCGCATTAAGCTCCAGGCATTCCTGAATTCAGTACAATGGTGTGGGACTATTTCACAATGAAGGTTTTTAAGCTCAAATAAGTGACAGTTTTCCACAGCACAGACCACCGTGGATGAGGAGAGTCAAGATTCAAACCCCTGATCCTCCAGGGACAAGGGAACTCGGAGCAACAGTGGAGAGCAAATTTTGCCTGGATGCCCTTTGGGCAGCGGCTGTAGCCAGGACTTCTCTGGGGACGCACCAGTTAGAACAAGCCGTTCATTCCCCCAACCCCACCACCCATCATCATGCCTGACACCTGGAAAGTTCCAGCATGGGTGATACTCTAGTGGGAGGGCAAATATTCTTTGAAGAAGTTTGTATTGCTCTGGGTGGAGGGTGGGGGAATTGGTGGTGGAGGCCCAAAGAAGGAGCTGCGCCCAGCTGATATAGTGACGTTGGCAGAGGCAGAGATGGCCTGCTCCATGGCCAGGGGCAGCCCATATCATCCGTGCTCAGAGGAGACCCACAGCAGCCAACGAGCAGGCCCTGAGTCACATGGGATGCTCCCTGGATGAGCCCAAGAACACAGAGGGCCCTCGGCCTCCGCTGCACAGCAAGGACTTGGGTTCCTGCTTTTTGGGAAGGGTGAGAAGCCAGAAAACGCAATCACTGACAGGAGAGCTTGTTTCTAACCTCAGAGGCCACAGATGGAAGAAGCTTACATTAAATGCATAAAAGACAGTCTTGTGCCAAACCTGACCTTTTGTTGTGAGACCCTGACTCCTTTCAAACCAAAAGGCCAAATTAGCCATTAAGTATGATTTTTGCATCAGGGCAATAGTTTGGGTTGCCCAAATCCATCCTCTAAATTATCCTCAGTGTGATGAGAACCTTTGTCTTTGGTCTATGTCAGGATTTTTCCAGCCCTGATAACCTAAGGGAAACAGTTATGAGCCCCATAGGCATAACCCACACCCTAGGCCGACATCCGCCTGCCTGTGGGCCTTCACACAGCCAGATCAGAGACTCTGCTGTATCAGACCACAGCACTGACCAGGACAGGCTTAATGTCCCAACTCAGCTTCTCCCCAGCAGATGTCATGTGGGAAAGTGCTGGCCTGGCAGTGCCCCATGGCTTCAGTGGTCAGGCAGGGAAGGCTAATTAGTCAATCTGAGATCCACGGGGGAAAATGCTGACAAACTCAGTGAGCAGCAAGTGCTTGGTCCTGCAGGGGCAGCGGGAACCCTGTAAGGCAGGGGAGTAGCAGGTCTCGGGCGAAGAGAGAGCAAGCAGGTGTCCTGACCCCTCACCCTCCTCGCACTTTACTCCAGAGTTTAGTTTAGAGCATTACCAAGCACGAAGCACTACGCCAATGCTGTCTTGAATACTGTGCTTCTCAAAAAGAACAAGAAGTCAGTGGGGGTGACCAGCAACTGATGCCAAGGGTCACGGGGCATCACAGAAAGAGCACAGTACACCAGCATCCTGGAGTGCCACTCCTCTAGCCGAAGATGTGGGAGCAGAGGGCACTGCCTCATATCAAAAGAACCATGAGGAGCTGGAGCAATGGCCTAGCAGTTAAGCGCTTGCCTGTGAAGCCTAAGGATCCCGGCCATAGGCTCAATTCCCCGGAACCCACGTAAGCCAGATGCACAAGGTGGCACATGCGTCTGGAGTTCATTTGCAGTGGCTGGAGGCCCTGATGTGCCAGTTCTCTCTCTCTCTGCCTTCTCTGTCTCTTTCTCTATCTGTCACTCTCAAATAAATAAACATTTTTTAAAAAGCTGGGCATGGTGGTGCATACCTTTAATCTCCAGCCCTAGGGAGGCAGAGGTAGCAGAATTGCTGAGAGTTTGAGGCTACCCTGGGACTACATAGTGAATTCCAGGTCAGCCTAGGCTAAAGTGAAACCCTACCTCAGAAAACAAAAAGAAAAAAGAAAAAAAAAAAACAAGCATGAATATGCTGCTATGTAATAAGATGCAAACTCTATAGGGATACTATCCTAAGCTGCTGTACAAGGTTTCAGAGTTCAGGGAACACTCCCAAACATCCAAACATCCACCCCACAGGAGAGTAAGGCCAGTGTTGTTTGGAGTTAGAGGCATGGCATTGGAAAAATAGGATATACTTTTGTTCTTCATCTTCTGTCTAATGATGCTGAAGTCTAGATAGAATAAGATGGAGGAGACAGTCAAGAAGAATAAATAAGAGGGGAAAAGAAAGAAGGTAAAGAAGGAAGAAAATAGGGAAGAGGAAGAAGCAAAAGAGGTGGACAATATAAAGGAAGAGGGAGGAGGAAAGAAGAATAAAACTTAATAACTTGGGTGGAAGCGATGGCTTAACTGTTAATGCCTGCAAAACTAAAGGACCCAGGTTGATTGCCCAGGACCTACTTTAGCCAGATGCATAAGGGGCACATGCATCTGGAGTTTGTTTGCAGTGGCTGGAGGCCCTGGTGTGCCCATTCTCTTTCTCTCTTTCTTTCTCTCTCTCTCTCTCTCTCTCTCTCTCTCTCTCTCTCTCTCTCTCTGTCTCTCTCTTCCCCTCTTTCTCTGCCAACTAAATAAATAAACAAACTTAATGACTTTCTTGAGTTTACCCAGGTCATGATGAGCAGGAAGTATGAATGAAGCATGTTTGATACCAACACTTTATTCAGGACGGCAGCTGGGAGAACTTGAAATCCCTGTTTAAATGAACCAAAAATACCAAAGGAAATAAAGTCAACATGCTAAAGAGCTATTTGCATCCCCAGGTTCATTATAGTGTCATTCACCTCACAAAAACACAGAATCAATCAACATGTCCAATAATGGCTAAATAGATAAAGAAAATGTGATGCACACCCTGATACCAAAACCAGGCAAAGATAGAACAAAAAAAGAAAATTACAGACCAATCTCCCTCATGAACATAGATGCAAAAATTCTCAACAAAATATTGGCAAACAGAATACAAGAGTATATCAAAAAGATCATTCACCCTGACCAAGTAGGCTTTATCCCAGAGATGCAGGGATGGTTCAACATACGCAAATCTATAAATGTAATACATTACATAAACGGGTTGAAGGATAAAAATCACATGATCATCTCATTAGATGCAGAGAAAGCATTTGACAAAATCCAACATCCCTTCATGATAAAAGTCCTACAGAGACTGGGAATAGAAGGAACATATCTCAATATAATAAAGGCTATTTATGACAAGCCTACAGCCAACATATTACTAAATGGGGAAAAACTGGAAGCTTTTCCACTAAAATCAGGAACAAGACAAGGGTGTCCACTGTCCCCACTTCTATTTAATATAGTTTTGGAAGTCTTAGCCATACCAATAAGGCAAGAGACACACATAAAAGGGATACAAATTGGAAAGGAAGAAATCAAGTTATCATTATTTGCAGATGACATGATTCTATACATAAAGGACCCTAAAGACTCTACTAGCAAGCTGTTAGAGCTGATCAAAACCTACAGCAATGTAGCAGGATACAAAATAAATACACAGAAATCAGTAGCCTTCATATATGCTAACAACAAACACACAGAGGATGAAATCAGAGAATCACTCCCATTCACAATTGCATCAAAAAAAAATAAAATACCTTGGAATAAACCTAACCAAGGAAGTAAAGAATCTATACAATGAGAACTTTAAGACACTCAAGCGAGAAATTGCAGAAGACACTAGAAAGTGGAGAAACATCCCTTGTTCCTGGATTGGAAGAATCAATATCGTGAAAATGGCAATCTTACCTAAAGCAATCTACACATTTAATGCAATCCCTATCAAAATTCCAAAGGCTTTCTTCATGGAAATAGAAAAAACAATCCAAAAATTCATTTGGAATCACAAAAAACCTCGAATATCTAAAATAATAATGAGCAACAAAAAAGAGGCTGGTGGTATCACCATACCTGATTTTAACCTATACTACAGAGCCATAGTAACAAAAACAGCATGGTACTGGCACAAAAACAGACATGTAGATCAGTGGAACAGAATAGAGGACCCAGATGTAAGCCCAAGTAGCTATAGCCACCTGATATTCGATAAAAATGCCAAAAATACTCATTGGAGAAGACACAGCCTCTTCAGCAAATGGTGTTTTGAAAACTGGATAAATATCTGCAGAAGGATGAAAATAGATTCTTCTCTCTCGCCATGCACAAGAATTAAGCCCAAATGGATTAAAGACCTTAACATCAGACCGGAAACTTTGAAACTGCTAGAGGAAAAAGTAGGGGAAACCCTTCAACATATTGGTCTTGGCAAAGACTTTCTGAATACAACCCCAATTGCTCAGGCAATAAAACCACAGATTAACCACTGGGACCTAATGAAATTACAAAGATTTTGCACTGCAAAGGACACAGTGAAAAAAGCAAGGAGGCAACCTACAGAATGGGAAAAAATCTTTGCCAGCTATATATCTGATAGAGGATTAATATCTAGGATATACAAAGAACTCAAAAAGTTAAATAATAAGGAATCAAACAAGCCAATCAAAAAATGGGCTATGGAGCTAAATAGAGAGTTCTCAAAGGAAGAAATACGAATGGCATATAAGCATCTAAAAAAATGTTCTACGTCACTAGTCATCAGGGAAATGCAGATTAAAACTACATTGAGATTCCATCTCACTCCTGTCAGATTGGCCACCATCATGAAAACAAATGATCATAAATGTTGGCGGGGATGTGAAAAAAAAGGAACCCTTCTGCACTGCTGGTGGGAATGCAATCTGGTCCAGCCATTGTGGAAAACAGTGTGGAGGTTCCTAAAACAGCTAGAGATTGATCTACCATATGACCCAGCTATAGCACTCCTAGGCATATATCCAAAGGACTCATCTCATTTCCTTAGAAGTACATGCTCAACCATGTTTATTGCTGCTCAATTTATAATAGCTGGGAAATGGAACCAGCCTAGATGTCCCTCAACAGATGAGTGGATCATGAAGATGTGGTACACTTATACAATGGAGTTCTACTCAGCGGTAAAGAAAAATGAAGTTATGAAATTTGCAGAAAAATGGATGGACCTGGAAAGTATTATACTAAGTCAGGTAACCCAGGCCCAGAAAGCCAAGAGCCACATGTTCTCTCTCATATGTGGATCCTAGCTACAGATGACTGGGCTTCTGCGTGAGAATGAAAATACTTAGTAGCAGAGGCCAGTAAGTGGAAAAGGAGACATAAAGGGTGGAGAAAGGAAGGGAGGAGGATACTTAATAGGTTGATATTGTATATATGTAATTACAATGATTGTAATGGGGAGGTAATATGATGGAGAATGGAATTTCAAATGGGAAAGTGTGGGGGTGGGGAGGGAGGGAATTACCATGGGATATATTTTATAATCATGGAAAATGTTAATAAAAATTAAAAAAAAAAGAAAAAGAAAATGTGATGCAGATACACAGTGGAATATTAATCAGATGTGGGACAGAAGAAAGCCCTGTAAATTTGCAACAACATAAATGAACCTGGAGGACATAGTGTTAAGTGAAATAAGGCAGACACAGGAAGACCAATACCACATGAGCTCACTTCTGTCTACAGTCTAAAAGAAAAGGTTGAAAACTTGAGTAGAATGGTGGCGATCAGTTGCTAGGGAAGAGGGAGAGTTTAGGGAGACACTGGGCAAGAATAATAAAATTTCAGTCTGAAGGGGCAGTAAGTGCAAGAGCTCTGTTGTGCAACGTGACAACTATGGTTAATCACAGTGTACTGAACGCAGTGTTTGAAAAACAGCAGATTTTGTCTCTGTGTGGTGTGGAAGAGCCCCCCGCCCCATAGCCTCATATGAATTTGAATGTTTGTAGTTTGCTTCTGGTAATTTGGGGGGGGGGGTGGAGCCTTGCCAGAGGGGTTGTGGTGCTGGAGGTGGACTTTGAGGGGTCACCTTCCAGCTTCCGCCTTGCAGGAACTCAGCTCACTCTTGCTTGCTGCCAGCTGCTGTGGCAATGTTTCATGTCCGGCCTGTGCTCCACCATCTTGTTTCTATCATGTTGAAATTTCCCCCTCAAGACTGTGTGCCAAAATGAACCCTTTCCTCCCACAAGCTGTTTTGGTCAGGTGTTTTGTCCCAGCAACAAAAAAAATGACTATCATATTCCTCATAACAACAGCAATGAAAGGTTAGTATGTGAAGAATAAATATATATCTAAACTACTTTTATTTAGACATATCACAAAAACAGCATATGGTATATCCAATACATAAGATATTTTTGAAATTTAAATCCTTATTCAACCTAGAAAGGCATTGAGGCTCCTCAGTCATTCCCCAGGCTTTTCTAAAGACATTGAGGGTGTCCCTTGGCAGGTGGACAGAGATTACTTGTCAAAAAAAAAAGGTGCTGAATAGTCCCAGGACCTACAACACTTGCTTACAACAGTATACACTACTACTGAGTGGGCCAGGTCACCTCCAGTGTCCCAAGAGCCACAGCTCCGGTGAGGTTGAGCTCACCCCACCCATATAGCATAAGGAAATCCTAAAAGAAACAAGAATTGTCCCTTCCCTTGGAGACCAGATGTAGTAGATGCTGAGTTATATGGAGAATAAAACGTTCTTTAATTTTTTTTTCATTTCTTGTAATACACTTTTCATCTGATGTGTTGTGACTCAAGACATCACGGGAGCGTACCAGGTGTGAAAATCTGATTTAGATTTAATAAATGCATTCACACACTTTCTGGACCTTGGTGGGAACATTAAATTATAGTGATTTCCAAGTATTTCTGAAGATTAAAATACATAAAGCTTGGGTGAGTTTTTATTTCATTGGCATATCTTTATTTCGCTGATTTCTTTGCATATCTTCCAAACTGAAAGATATATGGAAGGCAGTGAAAGTTAGGTCTGGAGGAAAAGACTCTGGCAGTGAGGACGGGAGCGGAAGCAGACACTCACGGGGGCCCCAGCAGCTTCCTGCCCCCACAGCTGAGTCAGAAGCCGTGCAGCCCCTTGGAGGGGCAGAAGGACCTCCATTCTGGAATTTTCCTGCTCAACAAATAGTCACTGGAAGCAGCTGCCGTAAAGATACTGGGGAGACACCTGTGACCAGAATCGTCAAAGATGTCAGGCAGCAGAGTAATGTAGCTGATGTGGCCTTGTGGGGAGGGGGTGTCCTGTAATAGCAGCAGTAGTCGGAGCAGCACACGCTATGGCTTGACCTGCTGCTGAATTGACTTCATCTGTTCAGGCCCTACTTAATTTCCTAGGCTAAAGCTGGGATTGATCAGACGGGGGCTGTAGAGGCTAAACAGATAACACAGGAAACACAGAATAGCACTGTGAAAATGACATTTAACACGGGCATGGTGGTGCACACTTCTAATCCGAATACTTGGGGAGATGAGGCAGGAGGATCCAGGGGCTGAAGCGGCCTGAGCTACACAGCAAGACTCTGTCTCAAAACAAACCAGTAAAGAGGCACTTAGAAGAATGCCTGGCATTGGTAAGAACTTTATGAATACTGGCTTTTGTCATGAACCATAGTAAAGCAATGAGACTGCTCTCTGAATGGCACTGTGCAAACGCACACTATGTACATGAAAGAGTCTTCCCTTCCTCCTCGTCCTGCGCTAGCTTGGGTGGTGTGTGGCAGGGTGGGAAGGCGCTGGTTTTGAGCCCGCTTTGTTTTTGTACCAGTTCACCAGGGAAGTGCTCATGTTGGCCTCTGTATCATGTGGGTCCGAGTTACCCAGGCGGTGGAGGGCAAAAGAAAGGTTTTTGCTAAAGTTTTGATTCGTTCAGACCTCGTCAGTAAAGCAGCCCGTGACCTTGACTTTTCCCTCTGATGGGGCAGTGGAAGTTGCTCACCCCATGTAATAAAAATAAACAAATGAAGGGGCAAGAATAATGCCACAAACTGGAAGAAAAGGAAAGGAAATGACGTGTGTGTGTGTGTGTATGTGTGTGTGTGTGTGTGTGTGTGCGCGCGCGCTATTTCCAAAGAATGGAACCAACTCCACTAAAGGTTGGGTATTGAGTGAAGGCATTGTTCTGGAGGGAAGAGAAAGACGCTGCTCACAGCCCCCACAAACTGCCTCTTCGGGTCCCCCAAGTGCCCATGCTGCTGGCCCTCTGCAGAATGCAGGAGGCCTCTTCTTGCAAAGGCACTGGTGGAGGGTGGGGGGAACAGATGTCTTCATTCCTTCCCTGGGCTCCTTAATGCTGCTTTCAGCTTAATTGGCCAACTGTGTGCTGCCTCACACCTGGATGGGATTCTGGAAGCTGAGTGTACACCTCTGGGGTCTCCAGAGGTGCTTTGTACCCCTCTGCCCTCCAGCTCGGTCTGGGCTGCAAGAACTGTGGTTGCCTGCCTGCCTCTTCTGGGATTTGATGTAGCCTGGGTTTTGGAAGGACGGCGTGAGCAGGACCGTAGAGGAGAATAAGGCTGGGAAGGCAGTCTCTCCCTCTGGGCTGCTGTGGTCCCCTAGAGAGGAAGAGCAGTAGTCACTGGCTCAGGGGATAGTGAGTGATAGTGAGTTTAGCCAGTGAAAACATGCCCCGTTCCTCAGGTTAGTAGCTCTTCCGAATGTGAATGATAGTTCCCACACACACACACAGCCATCTTGTCCAGTAATTTTGTGCCATTCACAAACCCAACAGCCTGGTTGCCCCCATCCCAGACCTGCTGTCAAAACTTAGGAAAACAATTGAGTCTCTCTGGCCCTTTCTATAAAAGGGGAGAGATGATTAATTTCTACTGTGATATGAATTATGTGTCAGAATACTTGTAAGGTGCCACAAAATACCCACCTAGAAGCTTAGAGGCACCTATTTAATTAAAATTCCCATTAGTATGGTTATTAATGTTGAGAAATTCATGCAAGACAGCTCCAAAAAATCTAAGTCAATTTTCAAAAAAAGTAACACCCTGCTTCTCTATTCATAATTAAGAAAAATACTTGAGGACAAATAGCTATCCTGAATTTACGAAGTCTTTCTTATTAATTTCTACTTTAGTAACTTTTTAAAGCCTAAACAAATCAAAATTTCAAAGATATCTAAACACGGCAATGATCAACTAATCTAAATAAATAAAATATCTAAATATTTAAATCCAGATTAATCAATTGTATTCGGTCCGTTTAAGAATTCTGCACTTGCAAACAGACTTGTGTTTCGCAGTCGTGAGAAGAGTTGCATATGCTGAAAGTATCAGTGCGTGGGCAGGCGAGCCGTGGAATCCAGCCGCCCTCTCCACCTCCCAGCATGCTCACAGGCCTGTAAACACAACAAGCAGCTCCAGCATCTCTCAGCCTCAGTGGCTTCAGGCGGAGGGATCTACCCTGGGACTCCATTGCCATCAAACACCAGCCTCATCCTCAGGGTAGCGGGTCAGGCAGAGCCCACAGAACTGTATCTCATTTACTGAGCAGAGATGGGAGCTGGCATGCGTCCTATGGGCCCCTCCTCAGAGGATGAAAATTCCTCATTTAAATGCCACCATGCTAATGCATTTTGATGGCAACCTTTCTAAAATATATATTTTTTAAATTTCCTCTGTCTTATTGAGAGCACTTAAAAGATAATTGGATATTTCTTTATCAAGCCAGGACCTCAAAATTCAAATTTAATTACCATGTTGAATTGTAACAAATAGGGTTACATTCAAGGCTAACTGGGGTACATTGGGATTCCTGCCACTGTGCTAAACATCTCCAAACTGCAGTGTTTCTATTGCTTCCTTAAGTGCCCTCCACAGTCTAATGTCTTTCCTTCTGAGTCACTCATCTCCTCCAGTCTATAAGTACGTTCCTCATTAGAAGTCACTGGTTTATGTTATACAGTAGCTCTCTGAATTAGGTGTGTCCAACCTGAGCTCACGGGCCACATGCAACTGAAGGCGGCTATGAATGTGAACCAACACAAATTACAAGCTCACTTCAAGCATTCTGACATCATTTTTGCAAACTACTTAACTTGATTACACAGTTGCTGGGCGAGAGCTTGGTAAATGATTATGTTGTTTCACAGTGCCCAAAGGTTGAACATGCCTGCATCATCATGTGAGGTATGGACATCACTTCAGATGATGGTTCTGGCGATCATTTGCTGAAAGCCATATAGGACTCAGGCACTATTTTCTAAGCATTTTGTACACCTTAATCATTATCATTACCCTCCAAAGATAGGATCTCCACTTTAATTTTAAATGTCTAGTAGTAAAATATGGAAAAACATTTCCAAAATCACAGAGAAAAGGCAATGACTGCATCTAACCCACTAAGCCTCTCTCACTTCACCAAATTAAGTACAGTACACCCAGAGACCTGTCTGATAATGTGGCTGCATTGGGCATTTGTACACTTCTTTCTTTAATTCATTCCTTCAGTCAGTCAGTCAGCATTACTCATCACAGGTTGGTAATGAGGCAGTTAGAAACCTGACTTCTGGGGCTGGAGAGATGGCTTAGCGGTTAAGCGCTTGCCTCTGAAGCCTAAGGACCCCGGTTCGAGGTTCGAGACTCAGTTCCCCAGGTCCCACGTTAGCCAGATGCACAAGGGGGCGCATGCGTCTGGAGTTCGTTTGCAGAGGCTGGAAGCCCTGGCGTGCCCATTCTCTCTCTCCCCCTCTATCTGTCTTTCTCTCTGTGTCTGTTGCTCTCAAATAAATAAATTTTAAAAAAAAAAAAGCAACCTGACTTCTGAAATGAAGAAACGTAAAACACATAAGACACATTTTATGTTCAAGAATTGTGCCATCTTGACAGAAAAAAAAACAAAAACAAAATCAAATTCACAGAATTGTAACCAAGCTGTATCCGTTTGCTTGGGTCACTGTAGCAAAGTGTCACCAACCGGATAGTTTACACAACAGAAATTTATCAGATACAAGTGCAAAGGTCAGGCTGTCTATCAGCAGGGCTGGTTCATTCTGAAACCTCTGAAAGGTCATTGTTCGATGCCTGTCAACTACTTTCTGAAGAGCTATTGCCTCCCATTCCCTTTCCGGATGGATCAACTCAAGCGCTTCCTTCATCGTCACCTGGCTTCTTCTCTGTATGTGAGTACGGGCACGCACACACCTGTACCCAGACTTCCCCCTCTGTAAATGCACGTGTGTATGTGTGTGTGCACATTTGTTTGTGTGCAGGTACACTTGTACATGTGGGTGCACATGCGCACACGTGTGCAAATGTGTGTCGGGCAGAGGACAGCTTCAGGTGCTGTTCCTCAGGAACACCGCCCACCTTTTCTTCTTGTTTGAGGCAGTATCTCCCATTGAGCTGGAGCTCCCCAGTTCGGCTTGACTTGCTGGCAGAGAGCTCCAGGCATCCCCCTGTCTCCACCTCCCCAGTGCTGAGATTACAAGTACACACTGCCACACAGAGCATTTTTATAGAGGCACTGGGGGTTGAACTCAGGTCATCATGTTTTTACTGACTTTCCCAACTGAGCTCTCTCCCCAGCCTGCCCTGCCCCCACTCCCCTTTTTATAAAGATGCAGTGATAATTAGACAAGGACCCAATGTAATGTCTTCATCTTAGCTATTTAGCCGGGTCCTTATGGTGATCTTAAAATATTAGGATGAAGCCAAGAGTGGTGGTGCATGCCTTTAATCCCAGCACTCAGGAGGCAGAGGTAGGAATGATCGCTGTGAGACGGAGGCCACCCTGAATCTACATAGTGAATTCCAGGTCAGCCTGAGCTAGAATGAGACCCTTCCTTGAAAAACAAAATATAAAATAAAATAAATAGAAAATTAGGATGAGCTAAACAAAAAGACTTCTTTAAAACCTTGATTACCACCTTGCCCTGAAAAATCACTGCCCTGTGGCAATCACTCATCACTTTTGAAATACCTGCCTCTTTAGACAGAGCCCACCACAACTCACCTCTCCCTGCTGACTCCCTGAACATCAAAATCATTCTACATTAAACTAGTGCTATATTCTTACCTACACCCAGATTGCTGAATTTATTGATTGTGTATGTGTGTGTGTTTGTAAACCCCTTTCCCTGCAAAAATAGTAGTAATTAATACTGAATCCTTACAAAGCTGGATACTTTTCTTTGTATTTTAAGTGCATGACTTCACTTGCTCCTAAAAATATTGTTGTTGTTGTTTTCTTAAGTAGAGGGTATGTCTTTTATAATCAATGAGGGAAATGAGGCAAAAGGAGATAAAATAATACACCTATAATCTCTGCAGCTCTTGAGCAGCAGCGCTGGGAGTGAACCGTAGGCCCTTCAGCTCTAGAAAATTCTTCACCTTGGCACTAGCAGCTTGGTGAATAACCTCACCGGGAAGGAAGTGTGGGTCATGTCTTAGACCGGGAGATAGGAATATCAGCATCCTGCGGTTCATCGGCCATTAATCGAGTTACTGGCACAGAGTCAAGCTGCATTGAGATTCACAGTTTAATTCTAATGGCTGGTCTTTCCGAAGCATGTACAACACCCCAACCAAGTTCATATTTTGCATAAGGAAAGCAGGAGGGGAAGGAGGCGCCCGCTCCCCACTCACTGCAGGAACCTGGACCAGAGGGAACGACCTTGAGCCCTGTTCCCAGCAGCACCTCAGACCTCAACCTCTGGTTTCTGTGAAGGCAGCTCCATGACAAGACTAGGCCTCCCATTCCCCATCCCCCGTGTCCCACCTCCTGAGGGGGCCGAAAGGAGACCACTGCAGCCTTTCCAGGAACTCTCTCCATAGTGTATGTTTCTGTCTAAGGCTATTTTGCACTAGTTTGAGCATCTTCTGAAGCTCTGAGCTTGGAGACAAATGGAGGATTTTCAGACTCATAACCATCTTCATTTAACCTATTGAACAACCTCATATACAGCCCTCCCCCCAACATGACTCCATCTTAAAGGCATCAGACTAGTGGGGGAATCTTGGCCAATGTTCTGAACTGTGCTCAACCACCTCTGTCTGTTTTCTCATCTGCGAGTAACCCTCATGTGTGTGGTAAGATCCATCTCCACTATTCTCTGTGAACACTGGGCTGTGATCACTCACCCTATGCTCTAGGATAGTCCTGGCTCATGCTGAGTGCTGAGTAAACAGCTCTTCCGACCATTCCTTTCATCTTCCCTTTTTTTTTTTTTTAATTTTTTATTTGAGAGCGACACAGAGAGAAAGACAGATAGAGGGAGAGAGAGAGAATGGGCGCACCAGGGCTTCCAGCCTCTGCAAACGAACTCCAGACGCATGCGCCCCCTTGTGCATCTGGCTAACGTGGGACCTGGGGAACCAAGCCTCGAACCGGGGTCCTTAGGCTTCGCAGGCAAGCGCTTAACCGCTAAGCCATCTCTCCAGCCCTCATCTTCCCTTCTTACAGCGACCTAGAAACCCCAACATTATTCTGATCAACAAGGTTGAACATAATGACAAACCAGTTAGAGGGCACCAAATTTAAAATATTAATTATTTTCTGTTTTTTAAATATATTTTATGTATTTGAGAAAGAGAGAGAGAACGGGTGCACCAGGGCCTCTAGCCACTGCAAACGAACTGCAGACGCATGCACCACTGTGTGCATCTGTCTTACATGGGACCTGGAGAATTGAACTGGGATCCTTTGGCTTTGCAGGCAAACAGCTTAACCGCTAAGTCATCTCTCCAGCCCACCACATTTTAAATCCATATTTCAGAGGCCTCCTTACAATGCCTCCAGCCTCATTGATCTGTACAAGGAACATAATTAGCTCAGATACAGAATGTTAAAAAATATATATAACAACAGTTCTCAACCCTGGCAGAATTTTAAATTATCCAGGGCTGGAGAGATGGCTTAAACTATCCAAAAGGTATTTTAAAAATGTACAGATGCCCAGCCCATACCCCAGAAATACATATTAATTTTTCTGGAGTGGTGTCGCTAGTATTTTTCAATACTAACCATAAAGGTCATTCTTTCCCAGCTCCTTTCCTGCCCACCCAAGCTGTCCCTCTGTCCTTCTTTCACCAAGTCCCTCCCATGAAGCCTCTTTCTGTCCTTGGTCAGTCACCTATACCACCAGTTCTTCAGGTGGCCACTTTGCTTTGCTCTTGGTATATACATGTGGTATGCAAACATGTGTACATGCATGTTCTTATATGTGTGTATGCGTGTGTGCTATGAATGCAGAAAGTGCATGCCGCGTGTCTTCAGCCACTCCCTACCTTACTTTATTGAGACAGGATCTTACACCAAACCCATAGCTCACCAGTTCGTCTACCCTAAGTAGCCAGTTTGCCCCAGGGACCTGCATGTCTTCACCTCCCAAGACTTGCCACCATGCCAGCATTTACCTGGATCCTGGGGCTCTGAACTCAGGTTCTCACACTGTGGGAAGCGCTTGACTGACTGAACCCCAAGCCCCAGCCCTTCTCTTAGTTTTAGGAACAGGATGAGCTTTGCCCTGCAGGAGCTGAGCAGCCAACACGAACAGTGCCTTACTGAAGGTCCGTTACGTGTCACTGCCTTGACTGTTCTCGGCCCCTTCACGTCAGGACCATTGCTATTCAGTTTCAGAAGCTGACTGTGTAAACTGGCCCACATTCTTCACCATTGTCATCATTCTCCTCCCAGAAAAAAAAATTGGACAGTCCAGAGTCCAGTTTGAGATCTAACCCTAACTGACACATCCTACCCTTGATGGATGAGATGCTAGACTCTGACTTCTCTACCCTCCAAAAATGTTACTAATTTTTGTCTGTATCATCATGTGCAACAGCAGCAAGAGCATAATGTAATTTTGAAAATTAAATTTTTGCCGGGTCTGTTGGCACACCCCTTTAATCTCACCACTTGGGAGGCAGAGGTAGAAGGATCGCCATCATGTTCAAGGCCACCCTGAGCATACATTGTGAATTCCTGGTCAGCTCTAACGAAACCCTCCCTCAAAAAGTTAAGCTTTTAAGAAACTTAACAATTCAAAGTAGAATCATTGAGTTGAAAGACTGAAAATGAAAATCCTAAAGATATTCAATATGCATTGGGGAATAAAATTCATGATATTTTAGGGTGACTTTGCTTCTTCTAAACATTCTCACTCAATCTTGATTAACAGTGATAATCACATTATATTAAAATAATAGCAAGCCCCAAATATTTTGGAGCACACTGTCTGCAGTGATTTAATTAAGAATGGCCATGTGGCCCAGTGGTTATGCCTGTACTAGTCAGTCTTCTCTAGAGCAACAGAACCAATAGAATGAATTGTATTAAAAAGGATATGGGCGGGGCTGGAGAGATGGCTTAGCAGTTAAGCACTTGCCTGTGAAGCCTAAGGATCCCGGTTCGAGGCTCAGTTCCCCAGGTCCCACGTTAGCCAGATGCACAAGGGGGCGCACGCGTCTGGAGTTTGTTTGCAGAGGCTGGAAGCCCTGGCGCGCCCATTCTCTCTCTCTCCCTCTATCTGTCTTTCTCTCTGTGTCTGTCTCTCTCAAACAAATAAATAAAAAAAGTTTTTAAAAAAAGGATATGGTGGTGCACGTCTTTAATCCTAGCACTTGGGAGGCAGAGGTAGGAGGACTGCCACGAGTACGAGGCCACCCTAAGATGACATAGTGAATTACAGGTCAGCCTGGGCTAGAGTGAGACCCTACCTCAAAAAGGGGGTGAGGGGTTATTAGATTGTCAGGGCACTAAGGCCACAGTCAGGCTCTGTTGTGGCTACTGTCTGGGGAGTTGCCTGATTCATCCCTGCCCTTTCCTATGGCCTGAACATCCAGTTTTCCCTTACATTCCAGCAGGTGCATGCTACTCCTAACTGAAGCTAATTCTGGGTCACTTCTATTCCTAGTAAACATCTGACATCTATGATAAATTGATTTAGCTTTAAATGTGCACCCAACCTTCCCTTCCAAGCTCCAAATCACACACTGGTTATAGTCAGCCTCCCACGCAGCTGGCTATGAGCCCCCTCCCCCCACCTGACCCTACGCCAGGCCTTGCGCCAGCTGAAGAAGGCATTGAGGGCAAGGGGTAGCAGGCCTACCCACCGTCTCATGGAGGGGAGGAACCGGATGGGAGCAGAGGCTGGCCTAGAATCCGTACATGCCGCCGGCTCTCTGGCTGTCACAAGCACGTCCTGGGCTTGTTGCCCAGGCTGTGCGCTTCTCCTCCACATGCTGGGAAGGAGAACAAGACCACAACTGAACTGAATGGCACCTTTGCCAAGCCAATAAACTGTGGCTCGTGGGAAAGGTGCACTCATCCAGGACAGTTAACCCTAGGAAACACTACTGGCATCCAAAGCAGAACAAGTTTTGAAAGCTTTTTGTGTCCAAGCCCAGTCTTGGGTGTGTGTGTGTGTGTGTGTGTGTGTGTGTGTGTGTGTGTGTGTGTTTGGCACTTACTGTGTGTCACTTACCATGGGCCACTTCTTTGAGCCTTAATTTCTTTTTTATTTTCCTGAATATTTCTATCCATTTGAAAACTTCAAAAGGTCAAATGAGGGTTGAGATGTGCCTTCAGTGACTTTTCTCATGGCTGAGACTGATAACCTGGCCAAACCACCTGAGGAGGAAGGGCTCATTTCTGCTCAGAGTTGGAGTAAATGCAACCCGTTCAGGTGGGGAAGGACAGAGGCAGGAACATGAAGCAGCTGGTTACTTACAACCCGCGGTCACAAAGCAGGGAGAGATGAACGTTGCTGCTCAGCTAGCTTTCTCCAATTCATACAGTCTAGGACCCCAGGCCATAAAATGGCACCACCCACATTTAGGATGGATCCTTCCATCTCAGTTAATCCAATCTAGAAAATCCTTCACAGTCATGCCTAAAGATTTGTTTCCACGGTGATTCTAAACCCTGTCAACTTGACAACGGAGATTAACCATCAGGAGATATGTTTTCTTTGCCATTATTAGTTTTGTTTTGTTTTGCTTCATTTTTCGGTATTTCATTTAGCTGTCTTCTTGCCAGTAGAAGAAGTCTTGTAGATGAATCTTAATTTCTTCCTCCATAAAAAGAAGGATCATAGCACTATCTTTTTAAATTTTTATTTAGTTATTTACTTGAGAGAAAGAGCCAGAGAAAGAGGTAGGGAGAATGGGCGTGCCAGGGCCTCCAGCCACTGCAAATGAACTCCAGATGCATGTGCCCCTTGTGCATCTGGCTTATGTGGGTCCTGAGGAATTGAACTGGTGTCCTTTGGCTTTGCAGGCAAATGCCTTAACCACTCAGCCATCTCTCCAGCCTGATCATAGCACTATTGATGTCACATGGTCATGACTAATGTACAATATCCAGCACACAGTAAGCACTCACTATGTGGAAGCTGGCACCAGAGGTCCTTACCACCTTAAGTCATGTCCAGTATGGAACTTTGCAACACTTTGACATAGATGAGAGAGGTGGGCACACACACACAAAAGAATGAAACATCAAGTTAGAAGAGAAAATCTACTTAGAAAAAGGAGAGGTTTCAGGTAATAAGGAGTGGGGAGGGATAAAAAAATGGAGAAATGGAAGAGAGTTATGATCAAATTATAGTATGTCTGCCTATCGAATTTCTTCAAGCAAAGTACTTGAAAATAATTGAAGCTGGCTTTTCCTTCTCCTCCAGCTGTCCACGACACCAACAGGAGGAGAGGCCAAAAGGAAGGTGGAGGACCTGGTGCTCCCGTTATAGAGAAGCAAAAAGCCAAGAAGAACTCTGAGGAAAGACATGGAGCCAGACATTCAGCCTTAACGGGATCTCATCTCCTTTGACAAGTGGCTCCACTGCGCTCAGCTGCTGCAGCGAAAGGCTCTACTTTACAAGCAGCTGAAAGCGCCTCCCATGATTAGCCAGTTGACCTTGACCTTGAACTGCCAACCAGCTACTCAGCTGCTTAAGCTGATCTTCAAGCACTGACCAGACATGGGAAATGAAGAAGCAGAAACTGTCAGTCAGACTGAAAAGAAACTGCAAACAGCAAAGAGAATATGCCCAGCCATCCACCACTGTCCTTCTATTACCAGTTATTAGGGTCAGAGCCAGGGCAAATCCCCACCCAACCAAGTTTGGCCACCCATCCTCAGCAAGCCAATTAAAAGAGCCAAAGTAATAGTAAAAAGAGCAAAGACTGGGGAGATTGCTCAGTGGTTAAAGGTGCTTTCTTGTAAAGCTTGCTGGCCTAGGTTCAACTCCCGCCACCCATGTAAAGCTAGATAGGCATTCATTTGCAGCAAAAGGAGACCCTAGCATGTTCATGCACACACAAATATAAATGCATGCATGCAAATAAATAAGGCTTGAGGGATGGCTTAGCAGTTAAGGCATTTGCCTGCAAAGCCAGAGGACCCTGGTTCGATTCTCCAGGACCCACGCTAGCCAGATGCACAAGGGGGCACTCACATCTGGAGTTCATTTGCAGTGGCTGAAGGCCCTGGCATGCCCATTCTCCCTATCTCTCTCTCTCTCTCTCTCTCTCTCTCTCTCTCTCTCTCTCTCTCTCTCTCTCTCCCCTTTTTCTGTCAAATAAATAAATATAAAAATCAATAAATAATTTGAAAAGATCAGAAAGCAGTTAAAGGAGATTTATCAATGGAACCCACTGGGAAAAGAGAGAGCCAGTGACCCCAGATCTATGTTCAGAGTCCTAATGAGGTAGAAAAGACAACTTACTAAATGCTGAATTATAGCAGAAGCTGATTGTTGCCAAGACCCAACCCTTTCTTGCTCAATGAGATGAAAAGTCCTAGACAAAGCACCCCCTGACCCCAGTGGTCAGAGGAGGAAATGGTTAAGACAAAATAGAGATTGCCCTTGGCAACCTTACCGCAGGATGACTGCCTGGGAACCGCATCACTAGCTGCAGCATATGCTTTTGTGAAGCCCCCACTTGCCTGCTGGCCCTGCGTTGCTGCTATGGCATGTGCCCTGCTGCTATGGAACCCACCTTGCTGCTGGAGTATAACACGAAAGTGCGGACTGAGCTCAGGGTCAGAGTTTCTTTGGGAGTGACCTCAGCTTCGGTCCCTTGGTAAATAAACTCCTCCAGCTCCACTGATCAGGCCTCCGAGCACATTTCACAGACCCCTGCCTCCTCCTCGGTGGCTGCACTGATGCTTGGGCTGCAGCTCCAACCGCTGTCCGCAGGGTCCTACAGCCTGCTTCAGAGGTGAGTTGGCCCCAGGACCAGAGAGCCAATATTATGTCATCGGCCTGTGAGGTTAGCTGACAGAGTCAGGGCACACCACAGGAGGGACCCTGGCCAAAACCCGGCTTCATGCTGGGGGAGGCCGCTGATGTCCTGCCGCCAGTGCCACTACTGGAAAAGCTCCCCTGCAATGGCCCAGCCCAGTGGGAGGACAGAGCTATGGGATGGCTGTGCCCAGCTAGAGAGGACCAGGTGGCTAACTGATGTCTGGACACTTGGGAACCTGCAATCGGGGTAAAGAAGTAGAGGCTGGGTGGGAGGGCACACCAGCTAAGCAGAGGAGTAGACAGAGGCCCTCTTCATTGCTATTATTTCCCTTCTGCCAAGTGGCACCAGCATGGTGAGGCAGATGCAGTATCTGGTTCCTCTTACTCCCTGTGAAGATCGGCCAGTCCAAGACCTCAACACATCACTGTCAGTGCTGCTGACCATGCACCCCATGGTCCCCAATCAGTATCAGGCCATGCTAGGAGAGACTCCCCAAGTGTGGGTGGAAGCCACTCAAACCCTCAACCTAGGCACATACCTCTTGGAAGGGGATGGAGAGCCTCTGCACAATTGCAGAGAGGTCAGAGAGAAAATTCTCTCCTTGCAGCTGGACCCAAAGGATGAGCCGCTTCCTAATTCAGATATAGAGCTTTAAGAGAGAAAAAGAGCAACCCATGAAGGGGGCCACTGGAAATCAGGTGAACTGGTTAGTTACCACAGGTTTCCCTAAGCCAACAGAAAGTAGTCTAGTCCAGCAAGCCCATGAAGTAACTCATCTAGTAAAAACTGCTCTACAAGATTTGTTACGGAGGTATTTGATGGTCTAGGGATTGCCAACACTGACTCAACAAGCCAGCAAATCTTGCCTACAATGTGCATGGAGCAATCCCAAACGGGCCCAAGCCCCCAATACTGACACAAAAACAAGGGTCCTTGCCATCTGAACATCCAGAAGTGGACTTCACTGACCAACCCAGCAGAGGGTGCCCATACTTGTTCATTAGAGTGCGCCTTTTCAGACTGGGTAGACCCACACAGAAAAGGCCCAAGAAGTGCCCCACTTTCTGACCATGGAGATTACCCCATGCTTTTGAGTCCCAATATAATGGAGCAGTCTTTGTCAGCAAGGTGGTCCAACAGGAGTCCACAGCAGTGAGATTCACTAGGAGCTTACACACAAGGTACCACCTCCAGTCATCTTCAGGCTGAGTTGAATGAATGACTAGGACTTTAAAAACCAACAATGGCCAAGAATTGCCAAGAAACAGACCTCCCTTGGCCAGAGATTCTGCCACTTGTACTGTTTAGGTTGTGTTGCATGCCCCACAAATGTGGATGCTCCCCTCTTCAGATTATGTTTGAACGTCCTTCTCCACTACTCCCAGAGGACTTGGGAGACCTCCAAGAGTATGGGCATACCTGCTTCCAATGGTTCTTGAAGGATTTGGCTAACACTGCATAGAGAATTGTCCAACAGCTAAATTTACCCTCCTCTCTGATGGTTCGGGACCCCTTACATCCCTGGTACTGGATTTGGGTAAGGGGGAGCCTAGACCCAAAATGGGAAGGGCCTTATCAAGTTATCCTCACCATTCCTCAGCTCTTGAAGTTGCATATGTCAAGCTGCCTCCTGTCTGGACCAGACCTGGATGTCCACAGCAGACCCTAAGAATCCTTTGTGGATAAGAATCTCCAGGAGGAAAAGCCAAGATGAGGAGCAGACTCCAACCCTTGATGACCACAATGCTGGGCTTGATGGTGATGGTGCCCCCAGAGAATACTTTACTCAAGTTTACCCCCTAAGAGTTATACTTACTCAAGTTCCTTGGGGGGATGGTCTGGCTCCAATATCGATCAAATTACCCCCACTGGCTTTTGCTGAGGACCCAAAAAAGGAACTATGCACTGTCACTTTTAGACCATATATGGAAGGAGGCACAGATATTCCCATTGTGATGGGCCCTGACCAATGGTGCAAAAAGGCCTTGTCTAACTGGACCACCTGTTCAAGTCATAGAAAAAGCCCAATTTGTGGGATGTGACCAGGACTAAATAGGGCAATTAAAAGTGCTATGGCCCCCAGTGGCATATACTTAACTGCCCCAAATGTTTTTATACCGGCCATCTGGGAGAAAATTGCAGACTAGTGTTCCTAGCCCCTGATTTGGATGCACTCCCAGGAGGTGAGGTCCAACAATGCTTACACCACACCAGGTCAAGGAGAAAGAAGACTCCTTTGCTGTTAGCAGTCCTGAAAGGAGTAGCCCTGACAGGACCTGCAGCCACTGGGGCTCCTGCAGTAGGCATCCAAGAAGTTCAGTACAGCCAGCTCTGTTACCCAGATCAAGTAAGACCTAACTATTGTTCAAGAGAGCACAGTCGCTCTTCAGAATCAGATGGACACATTGGCGCCAATGGTCCTCCAAAACTGTAAGAGATTAGACTTGGTTACTGCTGAAAAGTGGGGTATATACATGTTTCTAAATGAGAGATGCTGCTCTTATGCTAATAAATCATGGGTGGTATGAGAAAATGCTAACAGGTTACTAGAAAGAATTAAGGCAAGAAAAACAAATGGAGAGAGTACCATGTGGACTACATGGGCACCCTGGCTGGCCCCTTTAGTGGGGTCCCTTATAATGATAATGTTTGGGCTCCTTTTAAGACCATGCTGGGTTCTGCTGGATGGTGGTGGCTTCTCTCTGTTCTTGGATTTATGAATGGGAGCCAGCTTCTTGTACCATTGTTGGAATGTCCCCTTGGATCTTAAAGCTAAAATAAATCCTGTTCCTCCCATAAACTGTGTCTGTTTGGAAGTTCATCCCAGCATTGTGGAACTGAATGCTACAGAAGTTTGGTACTAAAAATGGGGTGCTGATATGTGATGAATCTGATCATGTGGATTTTGGTCTTTTGGAATTTTTGTTTGGGAGGAATGGGGAAGGACTTACAGACTTACAGAGTGGTAAGCCAAACTCTATGGGCTATTCTGATGAGAGTTTTAAAATGCCAAATGTAGAGAGAATTATGTTGGCTTTGGAACTTTCAATAGGAAAGAAAAGACAGAAGAGAACTTTGTTGGAACTGGGCTACTATAAAGGCTACCTGAATTATGCTGCCCAAACCCTAAGAGTTTGATCAAAGTGGAATTTGAAATGGACTCGTGTGCTTGGCAGAATACATATAACTAAAAGATATATGTGGTGGTTTGAATAGCATGGATGGCCCCCAATATATTCAGTTGTTTGTTTGTAGTTTGCATCTGCTGGCTACCTGGCTGGAGGCAATATCATGGGGTGGATCTTAAGGTGTGGTGGTGGGTTTCAGATTACAATCTAAAGATATGCAAAGTGTGCCTAGCTGGAGTTTCCTGAAGTGTTCTGTGCTGTGTAGCTTTTGGCTTTAGGCTTGTACTTCTCTCTGTCGGCTTGGTCTTGTGAAGGCAGGCCAGCTTCTTCTGCCATTATGGAACTTCCCCTGGATCTTTTAGCTTCAATAAATATCCCTTCCTCCATAACTGTGCCTGGTCTGGAAGCTCATCTCAGTGAACCTGAAGCTTTCTGCTACAATATATGATTTAAAATTGGAAAAATTCAAGCAAGTTTAAAATTATAGGCCCAGAGACTGCTTTTTAGGTTACTAAACCTGCTATTGGCAAGCAAATTACCACCATTAAGGGTTCTTTACATTGAAACAATGAAATGATGCCAGAAGTGATGTCTACCGAGAAAAAAAAAATGAATAAATAAGAATACAAACTTTTGAAGAGAGAGTATTGAAAGGAAGAATTCTAAAGGCCAACGGTCAAGATTAATTTCATCCATGGAATAGCAAATAATGTCTGTGTCCTGCGCACTTGGTATTGGTTTTGGAAACAAATGAAAAAAAAAATAGATGGGCTGGAGAGATGGCTTAGCGGTTAAGCGCTTTCCTGTGAAGCCTAAGGACCCCGGTTCGAGGCTCGGTTCCCCAGGTCCCATGTTAGCCAGATGCACAAGGGGGCGCACGCGTCTGGAGTTCGTTTGCAGAGGCTGGAAGCCCTGGCGCGCCCATTCTCTCTCTCCTCCTCTGTCTTTCTCTCTATGCCTGTCGCTCTCAAATAAATTTAAAAAAAAAAGAAAAAAAGAAAAAAAAATAGATGGAAGCTACTCATTTGTAACAAACACAGTTCCATGAGCCACTGCTGAAATGCTGCATGGGAAGTAGGGGGTGATGTCTCTGGTGGAGAGACCAATGGCACCATTGTGAGATTGACCATAGTCTGCAATGGAGAACTAAAGAAGTTTATGTCATACCAGAATATACAAGGATCACTGTTGACTCAGGATGGAAGTTTTCCCTGTCTACTCAGCCCAGCTTGAGGGATGGAAATTAGAAATCCAGAGACTGCCATACCTGGTTATGGATGTCAGACTTGATGTTTGCTGTTTACCTGATAATTATTGATTTTTACACTGGTCCAGTCCTTGTTATACTTTATAGTAAATGCTTACTCTGTGCTATTATATGTTGTAAGTATGTAAGTTCTTTTTATTTTATGGGGCTTGTGGTTAAGAGACAGTTTTGAATCTCAGATGAGACTTTGGCACTTTGGAGTAATCTTAATGTTGGTAAAGACTATGGGTAATTTTGAAGTTGGACTGAATACAATGTGAAATTGTCATGAGTCTATTGGGGGCCATGGGTACAATGTGTGAGTTTAAATGTATGTCCCCAATAGACTCAGGTGTTTTATTTAAGATTATAATTTGTATCTCCAGCCATTTTGTTGGAGGAAGTGTCACTGGAGGTATATACTGGGGTCCAGCCCAAAAGTGTGTTTATGGGGAGCATTTGAATTCTAGCCCAAAGATTTGAGTTCTGGAGGGGTCCTGATTTCTGCTAGATTTTGTGATTACTGCTTTTTGGTTTGTGACTGCTGGCTACTGGCAGTTTCTTTCTCTGCTTGGATTTATGAGTGGTAACCAACTTCTTCAACCATTGATGGAATTTCCCCATGGATCTGTAAGCTGCAATAAATGCTGTTAATCTCATGAACTGTGTCTGTTTGCAAGTTCATCCAAGTATTGTGAAACTACTATATATAGCATAGAAAGTTCTAGCAGAATCCAATGCAGCCCTGTGTGCTGAAAACAGAAGATCCTTAGAATTTTTCTAGCAAATACCTTCTACTTTGCAGGGAAGTCGTAGAAGAGAGCAGCACCAGGAAACAGACCAAAGTGCCTAGAAACACCACACATCCTTCACCTGTGTCTTCCTTCCCCATCACAGCACCCAGATCTGGGACAAGGGCTGCATGCATTCCCCATAGGTCAGCCTGAACTCATGTCATACCAACTTTGGGCTTCCTGTTTCCATACATAATTAATCAGATCTGAAATGTCCAAACTTATGCCCATCTTTAAAACCCAGAAATCAAGCCACACCCTCCTTCTTCTGAGTCAAAGGCAGCCTGGCCACAGTAGTATCTGCCCCTTCTTGAAGAAAGATTCTTGTTTTTTTTCTTTTCACTATAGACCCCAGCATTACCTACTGCTTGACCCTGGCTTGCTCCTCACATTTGCCCGTTTCCTTAGATCATGGGCATCTGGTCTAGAGCCAACTATTTTGTGTCCAGCTATTTAGCCAATCAAATCATAACCCTACACCAGATCTTGATTCATAAGAAAATCAGCATGTGTCCTTTGAGGTCTCACAGAGTCCTGGGAAGTCCTTAGATTGATGCCGCAGAAGAGACTTGGACAGTTTTGCCTGCTGAGTTCCTTTCCCTCCTCACCACTAGGAAAAGAACTCTGGGTTAGGAGTCTACTTCCTGTGGTATTTTAAATCATCATTTTCCCCTATGTCACCTGACTGGACTTGAGTCTCTCCTGAAAGTCAGGGGGAGAGTGAATTACAGGTCTCCTGATGCTGCCAACTGGCTGCAAGTTGGAGTTGACGGGCTCAGCAGGGGCCTGAATCTGCGTGATGACAGCAGAGGATGCAGACAGTGCTCCGAGCTGGCCATGCCCTGTATTTCCCATTTAAGACAGGCCAGTTGAAAAGCCCAAGGATTCTGCAGGCCTCATGTGTTCTGAGGGTGATGAGCTAGAAACCTTTGTTCTTGCTTCTGGTCTGCTTCATTTACAACCCAGAGATGCATGGCGGGTGGGTGGCAGAGAAAATAGAATCATGGCTGGGACCAGGAAAGTAGTAAAATCTTGAAGGAGAGAAAAAAGAAAACTTTAAGGGCAGGAAGGATGGGGAAGATAAAAGAGTGAAGAAAGAAAGAGACATAGGTGCCTGGGTAAAGAACTGCATAATTCTGGACTTTAAAATATTAAATCTTGGGAGGATAAAAGGATCATTATTTCCTGTGGTGAATTACTCCTGTGTCCAAGCTCCTGGTGGAATTTCCGTGCCAGCTCCTCCCTGCCTGCCCAAGGAGAGTGAGTGCCATCTCAGCTCACTTGCCAGCCCTCAGCCCCCCTCTTCCCCTCTAGGCCCCGGGCTGCTTCCAAATGAGCCCTCGGTTCCATAAGCCGTTTTCTTAGATTGCATCTAATGTAGAATGTTCCACTAGAATAATTTTGTTTTCATTTCACCAAGCAAGAAAAAAGACCTGAAATGCTCTGAAATACCAGCCAAACCCAGACAGTTTTAATAGTTGAGCAGATTGGGTGATAAGAGTGCATTCACACAGACTTAAAGCAGAGAGAGAGAATGAGAGAGGAAGAGAGAGGGAGAGAGACCATGCAGGGGAGTGGGTTTTCAGAGCATTCCCCTCAAATTCTGATATGTCACTTCAATGCAAAGGCAAATGAGTGTATATTACCCATCCATGAAGCAGCCCTGAAATGGTGTAATGTCCCCACAGCTTGTACTTACATAGATAGCCCTGATGAGCCCTCTTTCTGGTGCTAGTTGGCCCAGAGATGACATCTGAGGAGACCTGCATATGCTTTTTCTAGTGCCTGTATGAAGCCTTTAGTCTTCAAGTAAATTAGCCAGGGCTCTGTTTGCCAATGACTTCATTCTTCATAGTCCTCTGGAAAGGAGACGCCAGAAGATCTGCCCCTGGCTTCCAGTCCTCCTCTAAACCTGAGTTCTGGAACTTTTGGGTGAGGATTAAATAGAAGAGAGTAGCTCTTTCCATGGAAATCAAAAGACTTTTCCTAGATCACCAACCAATTGCTTGCCCACTTGACTCCTGTGTCAGAGACTGCATATCAGGTATCCCCTCAAAAACTTCGTGTGTGTTGAATGAAAGCTTGGTCTCTAGCTGGTGGTGCTAATGAGAGGAATGAGATTATGAGGGTTCTGCCTTCATCATTGGACAAATTCATCCATGCAATTACAACTTGATGGCCTATTGGGAGGTGATCCAGACTTAGGTGAGGTCTGGTTGAAGGAAGCAGGTCATTGGAAATGTGCCTTTCAACATTCTCTGTCTCTGTCTCTGTCTCTGTCTCCCTCTCTCTCTCTCTCTCTCTCTCTCTCTCTCCATATATATATATATATATATATATATATATATATGTGTGTGTGTGTGTGTGTGTGTGTGTGTGTGTGTGTGTGTGTGTGTATACACACACATGTATTTTGCACAGAGACATTGCCTCTCCTTCCCCATAATGCATGACCCACAATCGCTATGGGGTTGACCTGTATTCCCAATGAGGAAGGCCACTTCAGAAAAGGGGCACGGAGGAGGAAAAGGATCATATCAACATGTGTTGCTTACATACTAAATATGTCCATATCTAATTAAAAATTAAAAATGGCCGGGTGTGGTGGCGTACGCCTTTAATCCTAGCACTCGGGAGGCAGAGGTATGTGGATCGCTGTGGGTTCGAGGCCACCCTGAGACTCCATAGTGAATTCCAGGTCAGCCTGGGCCAGAAGTGAGACCCTACTTCAAAAAAAAAAAATTAAAAATGGTCTAGAGATAGTAGAGGTACAGGTCAGGGCATTCTCAAAGCCCTGCATTTACTCTCCAGCACTGCAAAATAAAAGTTAAAAAAAAAAAAAAAAAAAAAACAGTCTATGGAGGTGACCATATATTGTATCACCCAAACCAACACAGTATTAAGAGTGGTATACCTCTGGACCCAACTCTTCCTTGTCTGCACACTATACCCTGACCCCAAACATGTACCCTTCTCCCTTGTACCCTTCCGCTCAACTCTGGGCATTTCTAACCCAGAATCATGGGTAATTACGAAACTAGAGAGCGGGCTGAGTTTGGAGAGCACCTGCTGCCTCCTGGAGTTTCTAGGTTCTTATGTCCCGGGACAAGGAGTTATGCCTTGTGACTAGTGCAATCAGTGTAGGGGAATCTGCTCCTTTCCCTGGAGCTCAAATCAGAGAATGTGTCACCTCCCGAAACAGGTCCACCTCACCACGCTCAGCTTTAGTCCCTGACCCATTCAAACAGGGTTCTGCAAGGCTCTGCAGACTGGGGCTGTCAGGAACCATATCTCTTTTTGTTCACTTATGGATGCCTAGTGTCCAGCATGGTCTTGGTACATGGAGGATTCCTAATAAACGTGTGTGTGTGTGTGTGTGTGTGTGTGTGTGTGTGTGTACGCGCGCGTGCGCGCCACGAGAAAAACTTCAGTTCATTACCTCCAACATTGGCCACTTTTTTAAAGACAGGGTAGCTCACTAGCCTGGAAGTTACCTAATTAAGCTTTGCCTGGTATCCAGCAAGTTCCAGGGATCTGACTCCCCAGTACTGGAATTATAACTATATGCAACTATACCTAAAATTTTAGAGCACCCTAGGGATCAAACTCAGGTCCTTGTGTTTGCAAGGAAAGCACTTTACTCATCAAGCTATCTTCCTAACCCCCAATAAATGTGCCTTGACCCATTGGCTCCTTTAAGAGAGGCAAAGACCTACCCCAAGGGAATCAAAAAGAATGTAAAAAATGTGCAGCCTCTTCTCCATGGAACCAACTACCTAGCTAAGTGACAGAATATTAAGAAGGAGGTGGAGGAAGTACCAGGCTGTAAAAATACATGGGGTGGTGATGGAGAAATGGTTTAGTGGTAAAGGTGGTTTGCCTGTGAAGCCAAGGACCCCGGTTCAATTCCCCAGGACCCACATAAGCCAGACGCACAAGGGGCACATGCACCTGGGTTCGTTTGCAGTTGCTGGAGGCTCTGGTGTGCCCATTCTCTCTCTTGTCTTGTCTCTTCTCTTCTTTTCTTTTCTTTTCTTTTCTTCTTCTTCTTCTCCTCCTCCTCCTACTTCTTCTTCTCCTCCCCCTCTCCCTCCCTCTCTCTCTCTCTCTCTCTCTCTCTCTCTCTCACTCTCTCTCTCTTTCCCCTGCAAATAAAATTTTAAAAATAATCATTAAAAAAGAATGCATGGGGGCTGGAGAGATGGCTTAGTGATTAAGCACTTGCCTGTGAAGCCTAAGGACCCCGGTTCAAGGCTCAATTCCCCAGGACCCACGTTAGCCAGATGCACAAGGGGGTGTGTGGGTCTGGAATTTGTTTTCAGTGGCTGGAGGCTCTGGTGCACCCATTCTCTCTCTCTCTATCTGCCTCTTTCTCTGTCACTCTCAAATAAGTAAAAATAAACAAAAAAAATTATTAAAAAAAAAGAATGCATGGGGGAGCACCTGGCCCAGCTCTGGTGAGCCCAGAAAGGCTTTCAGGAGGAAAGAAAGGTAATAATGAACCCTTAGATGTGCGAAAATAATGAGGAGTTATCCAGAAGTTATGATGGAGATGGTTCCACAGGTACATGCAAAGGCTCCACAGCAAGAACAAACAAACTATCTCAGGAACTAAAAGCAATTTGTAGGAACATAGTGGTCAGAGATAAGGAAATGCGTTCAGAACAAGTTTGGCGGAGAAAGCCAGACCACTCTGTGAAGGACATAGGGAGCCACACTGAGTCTTTGGACTCTGCCCTTGCTCACGTGTACTTGATGGTCTCGTGCAGGGAATAGACATGCATCCACTAGTAACTGAACAATAAACGTGTAATTATAAAGGGATATAAGAAATCCAGGATGGTCTTATTTGGGCCATTCTAAAATGGTACAAATGTTCTATGCCTGCTTGTCCAACATGGCATAAACAAATGGGATTTGGTGGACATAAAGGATGTAACTAAGGTGAATGGAGAGCCAACTGTCTCATTTTGTTTATTTCTCATCACCTTAAGTTCAAATTTAAAAGGCCAGTGGTTTCCCTATCAGGCAACGCAGCAAAGAATGAATTCATTCCCACATGCGCAGAAAGGAAGCTGCTCTCAGGTAGGGGATCAGGGAAAGTGTTATGCCTTGTGACTTGTGCCATCAATGCAGGGGAATCTGCTCCTTTCCCTGGAGCTCAAATCAGAGAATGTGTCACCTCCTGAAACAGGTCCATCTCACTACGCTCAGCTTTAGTCCCTGACCCATTCAAACAGAGTTCTGCAAGGCTCTGCAGACTGGGGCTGTCAGGAACCATGTCTCTTTTTGTTCACTTATGGATGCCTAGTGTCCAGCATGGTCTTGTTACATGGAGGATCCCTAATAAACATGGGGGAAAGCAACATGAGATCCTGTGGAGGAGCTTACCTCAGTTCTCCAGATATTCAGCTGAAAGAACACTAAACTGAAATACACAAGATTTGAGCTCTATCCCTCAGTTCCTGTCCTTTTAGCCAAGTATTGTGGAATTCACATCCCTGACTTGCTGTGAACTTCAGTTTCCTCATCTGTAAATTGGGAATAACTGTTCCACCTAACTCACATGAGTGTTACAAAGATCAAATTAAAGTACATCAAATTCTCTTTAAATTAATAATTCTTAGCCCATTTAAACTATGCTGACTTCACTCTCCTCTGGAGAATCTGTTCTTTTTCAGAAGGTAGTGAGATCTGAGGAGATAAACTACCCCTCACACTTCAGCCAAGCTGCAGCTGGAACCACAGAGGAATTGGGGAGATGAGCACGAGAGCTGCTTCCATGCTGAACCTGATAATCAATGCCAGGAAGAATCCAAGACAGAAACTGAGGACACTCAACACCTACCAAAGCAAAGATCCAGAAGCTCCTAAGTGCCTACCACTGCAGTAGACTGAAAACTCACCCACCATGGCTCAGGGAATTTTGCAGAAGAGGGAGGGAGAGGCAGAAAGGTTATAAGACCCACAAGGTTGAGACATCATGCCCAGAACATTCCCTCCCCCCAAAAATAACTGACTGCTGCTCCCACAAAGCATAACCCACAACCCCATAGGAAATACCTGCAACCCCACTGAGGAGCATTCTCAATGGAATAGGGGCAGGGACGAGGGAAATGAGGGTACCAACATATGATGTATCCATACAAAATATGTTGTTAATAATGGTAATGATAATAATAAAGAAAAAAGAGGAAAACAGACTATCCATACTAAACGAATACAAAGCATTGTTTTTAAACATTTCATTTGTTTATTTATCTGCACATGTATGTGCGGTGGGGGAGGGTGTGCATGCCAGGGTCTCTTGCCACTGCAAATGAGTGCCAGATGCATGTGCTACTTGTCATGTATGGATATACATGGATGCTGGAGAGTTGAACCCAGAGCGGCAGGCTTTGCAAGCAAGTACCTTTAGGGCATGTCTGTGAAAGAGTTTCTGGACCAGTTTAACTGAGGTGAGAAGACCACCCTAACTGTGGGCAACATCACGTCCTGGGCTGGGGTCCCAGACGGAATAAGAGAAGAAAGAGGGCTGAGCAGCAGAATTCATTTCTCTCTGCTTCCTGACAGAATGTGACCAGCCCCCTCAAATTCCTTCCAGCATGGCGTCCCTGCCATGATGGACTGTAATCCCAAATGGTAAAATAAATTCAATTCCTTCCTTCCTTAAGTTGTTTCTGGTCATGTATTTGGTCACAGAAATGAGGAAGTAACTAATGCATTCACTGTAGAAAATTTGGAAAATATAGTGGAAGTCAAAGATAAAATCCTAAAAATAAATATATTTTATGTGCCTTTTGGTCTTTCTTTCTTTGCATCCATGTGTGTGCATGTGATTTTTTAACAAACACTGGGAGAACACTTGATGCTGTTCCGCGGTCCGCTTGCCCCTGGGTTATGTGCTGTGAACCCTCCCCCGGGTCATTGGACCACTCTCCTGCAGCATGGTCTTTCAATAGCAGCACAGTGTCCCATAAGAGGCTGTCATTTTCTCTTCAGAGCCCATTACTTCCTTCATTAGCAGGTTGAGAAGGGGTTGAGGGAAATCTCCACCTGCTTTCTCTCTGGCACTGTGCCCAAGGATGTTGGCAGCATATTCAAACTTCAGAGTCAGGTTCCTGGAATCCTTTAACTGGATTCCCTGGATCAAACAAAATTGTTCTCAAGGAAGTGGGCTCAGTGGAACCCACTGTATCTGTGTATATCTGTCCAGGCCCTGGGATCAAGCCAAACCCAGGGGTTGGCTTTCACAGACTGACGAGGCGTTGCACAGTAGCGGCTTGCACCCAGCGCCCTGTGGGTGCGATTCCTCGGGGAGTGACGTCCAGCTCCCCCACACCAAGCCACCTCCGTTCACACGCCAGTCATCAGGGGGCAGCCCTTCCTCTCTTTGTCTCTGGCAAGCTCCACTTGGCTTTTATATTTTCAAAGTTCAGGTAGACCTGGGCCCTTGGAGCAGCACTCCTGCTGAATTGGTTTTCAGACTGTGCCACTTTAAAGATGATTCGAGAAAAAATTACCCGAGCCTCCACTCCATCTGTCTCTGGAAATGGTCTTTGTGCTCAGATCATTTGCCGGCGACACTCCATCTCTACAATTACCGCGGCTATTTTATCTTTATCTGTCTGGAACACTGAAGGGGAAGCAGAAGATACGGGTGTTGTTTAAGTGTCTTGTTCAGCTTGAATACTTTTGCACCTCCAGAGTGTAGAATCCGCCCACGGCCACAATGGCCTTCCTTGGGGGATCAGCCCCTGCACTATCTTGGGGTTTTAAGTATGCTAAAGGGGGTCTGCCAGAAAAATGACTTAATCTTAATGAGTCTGCCTCCCTCAGAGACATGGGATGGAGCTGCATCTCTGGCCATGATTAGAACTGCCTCTTCTTTCGCCTCCTGACCCTCGCGTGGCCCGGCAGCATGGGAGGGTATTTTAACAGCTCCCTGGTACTGGTCTAACTTCTCTGCACCTGGAGTTCTACAGTGCAGGGAGCTGCATTCAAGACAGAGAGGCCAAGAGGGAAGGATGAAGACCAGGCAGCTAGGATGGTAACCAGCCTGATCTCTCTGTGGATGGACCCGACTACATCTTTACTCTCAGTACCAACCACAGATGCAGAGAGAAAGAGGGATGCTATCGTAAGACTCTAGCCCACAGAGGAATGAAATATCAAAAGATAATGAACAAACCCACACAGAACATGCCAAGTTAATAACAGCAAGCATTTATTGAGCTCTTACTTTGTGCCAGGCACTCTACTAAGCACTCCATCACCTGTTTTTATTTATTCCTTGTAACTATGCTATCATGGGCCTCATTTTTCAGAGGAGGATGCTAAGCTGTAGGAGGGAGATTAAACAACTGGCCCCACATCACACGAGCTGCGGTTGCAGCCAGAGCTTACAGCTTTGCAAGAAGACACTGCTGGGAGCTGGGGTGATGGCTCAGACAGCCAAGTGCTTCCTGTACAAGGACCTGAGCCCTGATCCCGCTCCCCGAGTGCACACATAAGTGCCAGGCATGCATACAAGCCCACTAGTAATCCCAGCACTGTGAGGGCACAGACAGGGGATGCCCAGGGCAAGCTGGCAAGTGAAACTAGGTGAACTGGCGAACTCTGTGTTCAAATAAGACAGCTGGCCTCAATAAATAAGGTGGGAAATTATCAAAGAATAACCACATCAACCTGTCCTGAGAGTCTAGCTGGCTGACAAGCCTGAATCAGATATGACCCAGCAAGCCAAACAAACTCAAGGTGCGAATGAACAGGAGAGTGACAAGAGCCTATGACAGTGCAAAAGAAACCACCCAGCAGACAAAGTCAAGACCAAAACAGGAAAGAAAGCAGGAGGTCTGGCTCAGGCAGAGCCCCCCCCCCCCCCCCCAAGCAGGCTCTGGAGCGGGCTGGCTGCCAGGGCTTGTGCGGGAGGCGGAGGCTCTGAGAAGCAACAGCAGGAGAGTGCAAAGCTGAGGCAAGGAGGGAAAGAAACAGCGTGAGGGATAAGAAATTCCCCACAAAAGGCTACTTGCCACTCTGAAGACTATGGCGAATGCCTCAGAGCTGTGTCCTTGGGTACTTAGCTGTCACTTCCATTTCTAGCTGAGCCTCATGCATGAGCAGGCTCAGCGCCCTCACCCCCCCCCCCCGCCGTCCCTCTGCCCCCCACCCCGCCATTCAGTCTGAGCCAGGCCCACCCACAGCCACAAGAAGCCCACAGGCAGCCAGTCTGAGGTTCCCACAGACCAAGTTGTGGTTGCAAGTTTGTGAACAAACAAGGGGAGAACAGTAACTGGAGGGAAATGGGATGAGACCATTAAACAGGAGGTCAGTTCCAGGAGGGACTGAGCAAAAAGCCCCCCAAAACGGGAAGCAAAGAACAATAGCTCTATCCAAATAAACCAGCTCAGGGCCCCTAAAACAAGATGCGAAGACAGTAGTGGTGGCCCACAAAGCAAAAAAGAGATGCGGGACTGGAGAGATGGCTTAGTGGTTAAAGCACTTGCCTGCGGTCTAAGGACCCAGGTTCGATTCTTCATTACCCACTTAAGCCAGATGCACAAGGTGGTGGCACATGCATCTGGAGTTCATTTGCAGTGGCTAGAGGTTCTGCCATGCCTATTCTCTCTCTATCTGCCCAGCTACCTACCTATCTATCTATCTATCTCAAATAAATAAATGAAAATACTTAAAAGAAAAAAGAACAGAAGGAGTTAGTGTTCAATTAGCAGGTTCCACTCAAAGCTTCAGGAGCCTTCTTACCAGGGGTGCATGCACTGCTGCTGTTACCCTTAACCTCTAGTGGATGTTTCTACTTTAGGAGTGCTGAAACCCTTGTACATGATTTTGCATCTTGTAATGCACTGAATTCTAGGTAGAATGCACTTCTGAGAAGAGCATGTCTCTTTTCTTCAGGTGCCCACCCTGGGAGAGGCCCAGGGGAAGAGATAGCAGGGAGAGGTGACATGTGAGTCTCATGCCTGAAAGGACAACGGTGTGCTGCTGCTCAGACCAGCCACTCTTCCTTATTTATTTAATTTATTTATTTAGTTTCAAGCAGAGACAGGGAGATAGAGAAGAGAAACAGAGAAAATGGTGCACCAGAGCCTCCAGCTGCTGCAAACCAACTCCAGATGCATGTGCCACTTTGTGCGTCTGGCTTTATGTGGGTATTGGGGAATCGAACCCAAGTCATTGGGTTTTGCAGGCAAGTGCCTTAACCAGTAATCCATCTCTCCACTCGCCCCCCCCCCCCAATCACTCTTTCTCAAGGGTTTGCCTCCTTGCTTGCTTTGAGTCAACTCATGGCTGGTTTGCCTTACTACTACTGTGTCCCACCTGAATTCTCTCTCTCTTACAGTCTCTCGAGAACTGAGACTGCTACTGGGGTCAAGACCAGAGGAAAACGGAAACTGCCCCATGGCTACAAACTAGATGGCCAATGATCTCACGAGGGTACCTGACAGATGCCCTCATGGCCCAAGGATAGGCAGAACTGGGGGGTTCAAGGACAAGTTACTTGAGCTCTCAGCCCCTCACAGACCTGTCCTTAAGGTGAGTTGATCACTGACCCAAGAAAATGGCCGACGCCCTGTCAGTCCTCAATCTGTTGACTGCCTTCTATCTTCTGTCCTCGCTGCACCTCTCTCCCTGGCTCCATGGCCCTTGGTCCCTGGCAGGGACAGCGTGATCCCTGTGATGGTATTTCTTGCCCCTTCAGCGCAGACTCACAGCCTGACTCTGTTACAGTCATCACTCTGCAAATAATTGCAGCAGGGGTGAGAGGAGGTGAGGCCAAGCTGAGGATCTGAGGCGGACACCTGTAACCTCACACGGGGAGCAGCCTAGGCATTCACACAGAAGTGCCGTTTCAATTTCCTCACTCCCATTCTTCTTCAACCTCAGACTAAGGCGGGAATAAACTCTCTTTGATTTGTAGACTGAATTCTTTAAAGAGACAGCTTGTTCTTTTCTAAATTTATTTTTTCCTTTGGTTTGAGCCAGACACCAAGGGCCCAAAATACGAATTTGGTGCCTTGGTCAGGTGACTCAAAATGCCAAAAGGGACTATAGGGAATATTGTGCTACCAATCCATCTTTCTTAATAATCCAAAAGTCAAATAAGTCCATGGAGGGCTTTTTTTTCCCCTAGAATTTCAGGCTCCCTGAGGGCTAATTTCTCTGAAAGCTGCATTAAACTAATAGCACCATAAAAGGCCCATTGTGAGATGTAATTGGTTTGCAGGACTTTCCTATAAAAATAATAAAAAGACTGCCAAAGGCAGTTTCCAAAGGTCAATTATCTTTGTGTTGCTTGAGTTGAGTGGAGGTCAGTCCCAGAATTCCATTTTATAGGCATATTAATCAAAATGGGCCCCTGACTTACCCATCTGACCCCATCAGCAATGAGGGAAGTCACAGGTTCCACCCTTGTGCCAACTGCCAAAAGGGCACTTTGGAATCCTCCTCTCCCAGAAAGAGATTGGCCCATTGTCACCGTAATGAATACAGGAAGCTGAAAGTTTCAAGGTAGAAGAAAAGAGAAAAGCTACACCTTGAGCGAAAGAGCAGATGATAACTAAGAGAGTGAAGCAAGTCATCAGCCAGACAGTGTCCTGAGAGGCCAGGCCAGGAGGACCTGGGGAAGACATTAGCCAGGATTCTGGGTTACATTTCATCCAAATCGACTCAAAGTTGCTGAAACAAAAGTGTTGTTAGTTAACAACCATGACTGAGCATCTTAAGGATGGATAGATTCATGAGCTCACCAACTGTTGGTTCATCCCCTATGTCCGAGTTGATGACCTCTGATCTCAGACAAGCTCTGCCCCTCCGAGAAGGCATCTGGCTTGAAGCCTTCTTCTCCATCTGGCTATCTCAATATAGGAGACTTTTTGTCCTAGTGTTCATATTCTGATGGAAGAAAGAAGGAAAAAAAGAAAGGAAGGAAGGCAGAAAGAAAGAGACAGAGAGAGAGAGGGAGAGAGGGAGGGAGGGAGGAAGAAGGAAGGAAGGAAGGAAGGAAGGAAGGAAGGAAGGAAGGAAGGAAGGAAGGAAGGAAGGAAGGAAGGAAGGAAAAGAGAAAGTGAGAAAGAAGGGAAGGGTCCTCTAGTTAGTCCTCTTTGTATCACATGTCTATTATGGACCATTCCTTGTATTCAATGAGGAGTGCAAGAATATGATTGGCTACAACTGGATCGCATGGCCACTCCTACTTGCTAAGTAGGTCAGGAGAAAGAGGAAATGTAGTATATTTGGCAAGTAGGCCACATTGAGGGAAAAGAGACTCCCCCAAAGGCAGAGTGCTGGCAGACTAAAGCTTGCCCTTCCAAATTAAGCTATCCAACTTAAAAATGCACACTATCAGACTAACTGAATGTGTCTTGATTCCACATGTCCCATTGATAAATCCATCCACCCACCTCTTACCTACCCACCCATCTACTTATCCAGATAAAAATTTTCATTTTATAGGAAGAAGAGTTCTAGTTCTTGTCCCTGCCCAAGATAAAATTTGAAAAACAATTGCTCTTTTAGGGTCCTGTTTTGGAAATGTCCTCAATCCCTAGAGTATGTCAGTCTCAAGAAGGACACATAGAAAAGTGTGGAATAATGTGCCAAATAGTAATAATCGTTATCTCTAAGTGACACATGTGGCCTCTATTTTTTCTCCTTACTTCATATCACATTTTTTAATCTTTCTATAATGAAAATTTATTGCTTATGTAATTTTACAAGGGAAAATTAATGATAAAAACCTTGAGCCATTTCATTGCCCAAATTTTATAAGCACTCTACAAGCACTTTTAAGAAATTAACTTGATTCCCAAGTCAATTTGTGTGGTGGTCTGAATGTAAAACTCCCCTTAGGGCTAGAGAGATGCTTTTAGAGCCTGATGGTCTGGGTTTGATTCCCCAGTACTCACATAAAGCCAGATGCACAAAGTGGTGCATGCGTTTGGAGGTCATTTGCAGTGGCAGAAGGCCCTGGTGTGTCCATATTCACACTCTCTTTCTCGCTGCCTCTTTGTTTCTTTCTCTCAAATAAATATTTTCTTTGAAACCTCTATAGCCTCAGGTGTTTGTGACTAGGTTTCCTACTACTTAGCCCTCAGTTGGTGGAACACTTAGTAGATGGAGCCCTGCCAGAGAAGGTGTGTTACTGGGTGCTGATCCTGAGTCCAGCAGTAAGGGAAGTTCTGGGCCCACTTGAATTCTGGATGTTCATTTTCCCTGCTGTGGTTGTACAATGAAGTGAGCCAAGTTTTTCCTCCATGTTGAAGCTTCCTCTGGAATCTGTAAGCCTAAAATAAAACCTTTCCTCCATAACCTTCTTCTGGTCAGGTGTTTGTCCCAGCAATAAGAAGACAACTGAAACAACTTGCCACTAAAGAAAAGATTGGCTGACCATCCAGAATGTCCTAAGGTTACATTTTTCTTTTTAATAATAATTACATCTATCCATAGCAGTTTATGAAATATTTTCTGGGTCTTGGATATGAGTCTTTTCACAAAGTACCAACCCAGCAGCTGGACTTTCCTTAGAACAACTTGTTGACAACATCAGAAGGCCCTTGGAGGATAAAAGCCTGTGCCTACTCACAGTAGCCATGCTGTGGCTGGACACAGTGCAGCTGGCCATTAGCAATCACTCATTAGCAGCTTAGTAAAAGCCAGGGCATCCTCTGTCATCTGCAGGAGGGGGTGGTGATGACACAATCAGTGACTGTCCTCACTGAGCATAAAGGGAGGCACCATCTCTTGGAGAGAAACAAAAAAATATTTCAGCCACAGTGAAGGGGACCATAAGAGCCATTTCTCTGTTGAGAATAGAAGTAGAAATTATAAAACCTTTGAAATAGTTTAAACTTAGATCTTAGTGTGTTGAATAGAATCAAAGTATCTTGGTATAATACAGTACTTTTTATGGAGTCCTTTGTCACACAGACATATGTCTACCCATATGTCATTCAAAAGTATTTTAAACTTCTATACCCAGAGTTATCTTAAAAGGTAGGATAGCTGGCAAGATAAAGGATAAAATTATGAAAGGATATTGAGGCTTCTTAGATATGAAACTGTGAATGATTGAACACCATAGTATATAAACATACAATGTTCATATGTTCATATGTGCTTTAAATCTATTCTCCAGAGAAATTGGCTATTACTCAAAAACAAATTAATATTTACCACTCAACCCCTATGATTTTTGCATGTTATTTCAAGTAGTTCCTTTCAACAACCCCATGAGTGTTGGAATATTGGAAGTTAATGGGGAAAAAAACAGCAATTGGAATAGCCAATGTAATCCTGTGTATCCAATCCTTCCTTCCAGGATACCTATGCACCCTTCTCAGCTAGGCTACTGCCATCTGTAGTATCACACAGCTGAAGTGGGCACCCTGTATGTGAGAACTCATACAACATCCAAGCACCATGTTTTCGGCAACATCTGCATATTACTATACAGGCAATTGAAACAAGTATCAAAAGAGAAAAACTCAAATGAAAACTCTATAGATAATTCCAATAGAGGAAAATCAGCTACACTTAAAGGATCTTACTTCTTCTTCAGAGAAAGCTATAGCTAGGCAGTGGGTTCTGGACCAAGTTGGCCATTGCTGGCTTGAAGACAACTCTTCCTGAGGGAATTTTCTAGTGTCAGATGAGCATAATTCTAAATATAATGCTAAACATTGGCACAGAAATAAACCCTGTGGTGATAAATCCCATAAGGAAACAGTAAAAATGCCCCCACCTAGGTAACAGTATCCCACACCCGTGTTCCCAGAAAGGCAAATATAAATGTAATTACTGCTTGCTTTAAAGAAAAGGTGCTAGTCACAGATTCACTTTCTCCGCTTTGCCCAGTCTTTCCTATTCGTGCTTAGAAAGTTGCAGGGCTGTGGGGCCTGTTGTCAGTCACTGCTTTCTGAGAGAGGTGCTGGCCAGACTGGATTTCTCTTTCTTCTAATGCTCAGACTGGGGAAAGTACAAATCTTTCTTTAGAGGTTTATAGAAAACAAAACTGGCTTATTGAGAGCATGGCTTTTGTTGTTCTTTACAATAACAAGAGGATTTGGATACACTCTTGGGTTTATAAAGTATAAATCCTGTTTAAATCTATAGAAGTTAAGAAGACATGTGATGGTTCTTTGGAGAAGAAAGCAGCTTCTGAGTCAAATTGCATGAAGCAATGTTCTTTGTTGTTGCAAGATATTGACAAATCTCCAGGTCTTCAACTAGAAGAGTTGAGAATAGGAAACTCATTTCAAATCATAGTTCAGGTAGGCGTCTGAGCCGAAATAAGATGAAAGTCATTAATTTTTTTTTTTCTATTAAGCCACCAAGTACAAGTGGAGTGGCTCTGTCCTTCCCTTATTTCAGCCTGAAATCTGTTAAGGACACAAGCTGAGACGTCCCTTCTAAATCTTCAGAAAACTGCACAAAATTGTTCTTTTCCTTTTTCTTTAACAGAAACAACAAGGTGTGAAGAAAGCTGTCACTTAACAAGATAATTAATACAAGAAGCTGCAATGAGCTGCAACAGGCATTTCTTTCTTGTCTCAAACATCACTGAAGCCAAAGAGATTTATGCCTATATTGCTGTTAGGATAATAAACCTACCTGATGGATGGGTGTGTTCTACCTGTCATGATTTAGTAACACAGTATCCCATATTATTTTCTAAATGATTTCCCAAATCTTCTTCAGAGATGAAAGAGTGGCAGAGGTGAAATGCTTCCTTAGGCAAATTCTCACCTCTGTAAGAAGAACCAGAGTTTGCTGAACCATCACACTTTGTTTTACCTTTTAAAAAATACTTTTATTTATGTATCTATTTGCACACATAGAGAAAATGAGAGAGAGGGAGGGAGAGAGAATGAGCATGTCAGGGCCTCTAGCCACTGAAAATGAACTCCAGATGCATGCACCACTTTTAAGTATCTGGCTTTATGTGGGTACTGGGGAATAGAACCCAGGTTGTTCCTGTTTTCATGCAAGCACCTTAACCACTGAGCCATTTCTCCAGCCCATCATCTCACTTTCTGTAGCATGACATAAACACAAGTGACGCTAGCAAGACTGTCAGAAGGTAACTCTCTAACTCAGGGCTCAGCTAGAACAGCCTCAAGGACAACAAAGTAGACAAGGCCTCCATATTTAACCCTAACATTCCAGAACAAAAAGATTACAACACATTTCCAGTAGGGGCGTTCAAACGGGGTGCCACCACCTGCACATGAGACTTGACTTTCCTTTTAACTGAAGAAACCCAAGGCTGTTGAATCAGCAAATGAAATCACAGCATGCGTGTTGCCTGATGGTGAGTGTGCTGCCCTTTGCCTCATTCCAGTATCTTCCCTCCCCCTCCTTTCTTGGTCCAAAGCAAGGTACAAGCTGCTTGTCTCCCTGTCACCCTCTCCTGCTGTCAACTGTCTTCCCACATGTCTGTCCGTTACTTACCAGCTCACTGTCTTAGAGCTCACATACCCCAGATCCCTGCAATCTCTGATGCTCATATTTTTTAAATATTTTTTTTATAATTTGTTTGTTCACTTTTATTTATTTATTTGAGAGTAACAGAGAGAGTGGTAGATAGAGAGACAGACAGAGAATGGGTGTGCCAGGGCTTCCAGCCACTGCAAACGAACTCCAGACACGTGCACCCCCTTGTGCATCTGGCTAACGTGGGTCCTGGGGAATCGAGCCTCGAACCGGGGTCCTTAGGCTTCACAGGCATGCGCTTAACCGCTAAGCCATCTCTCCAGCCCTCATATTTTTTTTTAAGTGAGATCTTTAATGTGGTCATCCCCATATAATCAGTTATTAGGTACAATTACTTCTTTATGAGTAGAATAACCATTCCATCAAGTTTATTAATTCTTCAGGAAAATGGGCCTATGTAATGTTTGAGTTGAAAGTGCTTCTTCTAAGCTCTCCTCGGGGCCCCTGCGCTGAAAGGCCTCATTCAAAACCTTTTCCCTTCCACTGACAAGTGGTACAGGTAGCCGGCTGCATTCTCAGACTGCAAACACACCTAGAGGACACTCTCCTGACATCTGGTGAAGACTGGCTGCTGCCACTTGAGTCCTCAGTGCTAGTTCCACTCTTAGAATCTCTACAGAATAACGTCAAGTCCCCGTGTGGGGTCATGGCCCCTATAAAACAGCCACTTCATCCCTTTCAGTAGGAGCTTTGGGTTCAGACAGCTGCAGAAGTCAGCAATCATGCCGCGGTAGCTAAGAGGGACGGAGAGGAGCCAGAGATCACCGCATGCCCAGGGAGCAGCCATGTGCTGGCACCATGTGACTACCGTCCTAGATGAATGAAGCCCCAATACTGCCAGAGCTTCCATACCTCAGACAGGTTTGCCATCGAGATGCACATATGCAATCTCTCGGTTTTTGAAAGCTGGCAATCCAATCAGAAAACACTTTTTTAAAAAAAATATTTTTTGTTTATTTATTTATTTGAGAGCAACAGACACAGAGAGAAAGACAGATAGAGGGAGAGAGAGAGAATGGGCGTGCCAGGGCTTCCAGCCTCTGCAAACGAACTCCAGACGCATGCGCCCCCTTGTGCATCTGGCTAACGTGGTACCTGGGGAAGCAAGCCTCGAACCAGGGTCCTTAGGCTTCACAGGCAAGCGCTTAACCACTAAGCCATCTCTCCAACCCCAGAAAATACTTTTAAATGCCCTGCAGCCAAATGGAACACATCTACAAGCCAGACCCAAACCACAAAGCATGAGTTTAGGGTTTCTTCTCTAAAATCTTTTCTAGAAATCAGAGGTGTCATTGTTTCTATAGTAAGGGTTAATATTACTAGAAACCCCATTTTATTTTTATTGTTCCACCCACTGGCCACGAGAAATGATTAAGTCTTAGTGAGAGCACTTTCATCTGCCTGTAGGATTTTTTGTTTAAAAACCACTGCAGCCAAAATAATCTATCATGCACAGTGGTCTGCATGAATATGAGCTAGATGGTTACAAGTGAAGTAGTAAGCCAACATCATTAACAAACATTTATACTTGTCCTTAGGAAAATTAACCTCTCTGAGCCTGTTTCTTCATCTGCAATAGCAATATTTTCTTGGATGGAACTTAATCACTACCACTCATTCCCAGGTTGTGTATGTGCTAGAATTAGTCACTTCCAAGGAATAGAGTAGGAAAAAAAATGGAAAACCTGCCTTAAAGGTGAATATCACCAGTGAAATTATGTGGCTATATGTATGTCTTGCTAGAGTTTAGAAAGGAGGAGGCAGTCCATGGGGTCAAGTTTTGTTGACAACTTGCATAATATTAGGACAGGGAAGGATCTGCTGTACTCTGATGTTTTCTGATGTATGTATGGATTCTGGAGGCTGGAACTAGACGGGAGAAGGTTGTAGTGGGAGTGGGAATAAAGAGAAACACTAGGTCCAAAAATGCATCCTAGAAGAAAAAAAAAATGAGAAGTTGAGGTGTGAGTTTAGAGGAAATTAAACCAGAAATATGGTTAGGTTTCGAGTCATGCTAAGTATATATCCATAGGCTAATAATGATTTTATAAAGGAGAAGCTGGTGGTGTGGGAGAGAGATATTAACATCAACCAAAAGAGCAAGACCTGGAGAATGTAATGAGATGGGGGCTGGAGAGATGCCTTAGCAGTTAAGGCGCTTGCCTGCGTAGCCTAAGGACCCATGTTCTACACTCCAGATCCCATGTTAGCCAGATGCACAAAGGTTAGGCAAGCACGTAAGGTCACACATGCCCACTAGGTGGCGCAAGTGTCTGGAGTTCACTTGCAGATGCTGAGGCCCTGGCCTGCCAATTCTTTATCACTGCTCTCTCTCGCTCGCTCTCTCTCTCTTTCTCTCTCCTGTCTTTCTCTCTTTCTAAAATAAAAATAATAAAAATTTTTAAAAAGAAAAGGAGATGGGATTCAGAGCTCAAGAAGAGGGGTAGCCTATGATAGGAGAGACATATCTTATGTCTTAATGGAAGGAAGTTGGGAAGCATAGATGCATATAGATTATATGTTTGTTGATGTGATGACTATGGCTTTGACATTCTCAATTAAGTATGAAGCAAACCATGAGTAGGAAGGTAAGAAATCAAAAGATAAGGGGCAAGCAAGGGTAGTAAGAAGAAAGGGGTAGATGCACTTTCACTTTGGGAGGCCTTCTCAGGCTTGGGGGCACTGAAAGTACTTAGAAACAGTATCAGTTATGAGTTATATAAGGAGGGGAAGGTAGGAAAGAGATAAATAGTGACCATAGAATCGATGTTTGGAAAGACTCCACAATGTTTAAAAATTGTTATACTTGGGCTGGAGAGAGAGCTTAGTGGTTAAGGCACTTGTCTGGGAAGCCAAAGAACCTAGGTTCGATTCCCCAGTAACTACATAAGCCAGATGTACAAGGGGGCACGTGTGTCTGCAGTTTGTTTGCAGTGGCTAGAGGCCCTCGTGCCCATTCTCTCTCTCTCCTTGCAAATAAATAGTAAATGAAATGAAAATTGTTGCACTAGTTATTCTAGAACATACTATCTAGAGCCAAATATTTGAAGTCAAGACCCCAAGATGGGGTGGGATGATTGGATGATGACTGAGAGAGAAAAGAAGAAAAGTTGTTAGACTGATGAATTCAAGAACCTGGGAAACCAGGGCATTGCATAAGCCACCCACAGCACAGCTGAGGTCAGCAGAGGCACTTAGGGGAGTAAGTATGGAAAAGCAATCCCTAAGCCAATAAGTAAGGACTTCTGGGGTATGACAGGTGCCCAGGAAGTGGGCAGATAGATGAACACAAATCAAGGATTGGTGAGTGATATCTCCAGATGGTCCAACTTCAAATATTATGGTTTTTCCAAAAAGAAAAGAATAGGAGGATATAACTCTGTGGTAGAGCACTTGCCTAGCATGCATGAGGCCTCAGGTTGAATCCAGTACTGCAAAACAAACAAACAAAATGCTTGCCAGGCTTCTTGAAGGGTCATGCCTATAAATCCTAGCACCAAGGAGGCTGAGGCAGGAGGATCAAAGCCATCCAAGAATACGTAGGGAATTACAGGACAGCAAGGGCTACAGATTGATACCTTGGAAAGAAAAAAAAAAAAAGAAGAAGAAAAAGAAGAAGAGATGGAGGGAGGGAGGAAAATAAGAGGGAAGGGAGGGTACTTCAGAGCAAGGGTGGCACCTACCTTATACTTTCAACATTAAGGCTATAAGTCATCTAATATTTAACAGGAAAAGCCCACCATTCAAGAAGGCTGTAGGAGGAGGTGCCTGGCCACAGGCCATGTTCAGGGGCAGACAAGGGACAGCCTGACTGCAGCGTGCGCTCTCTGGAGAGCTGGATAAGGAAACACCCAATAAAGGAGCATGCTCACTTGGGGTAGGTAGGGAAATCCAGGAGTTCCCAGATCCCTACACAAGTTGTGTTGGGGCAGGTTCACAAGCAGGGAACCATCTGACATCACTGGGCCCAGACCACTTCCACAAACACTTGACCCAGGTGGGCCCCACAACCACCATGAGTGGGCTACAACCCTACCGTGGAATGCCTGCTATCCCTTTGCCCTGATTGCTACCAGTAGCCATAGCCAAGCCCACCACCAAGGACCCAAAAGTGAGTAACAAAGACAACAGGACCATGCTTGGCCAGACTTTCAACGGCCCCTCTCAGAATACCAAGGAGACCGAATACACAAGGAAGACCCAGCTCAGGCTCAAGAGCCCCCAGCCAAAACTTGCAAACATACCACCATACCACTCCTACTTGGAGCAAACGTGAACAAGACAGTCAACTTATACTCCACAAACTAATTGCTACATTCCTAGCAAAACAGGACAAACTACCTCAAGATGAACAAACTTCAATGCAAAACCAGGCAAAACACACCCTGCTGAAAGATCCCCACCAAGGATGCCTAGTCCCATAGTGGAAATCGACATTGCAAACCTAGAGGAAATTCTAGCCACAGAACCCCAAAAAGGCAGGGAAAACACTCCAAGATACTTCAAGATACAGGTGTAGGGAAAGACTTTCTGAATAAGACTACAGTAGCCCAGGCAATCAGAGAAACCCTCAACAACTGGGACCTCATGAAATTAAAAGGCTATTGTACAGATAAGCAAATTACCAACACTGTCAACAGACAACCTAATAAATGGGAGGAAAACTTCACCAGCAATACCCTCAACAAAGGTCTAATAACTAGAATCTACAGAGAACTCAAAAGCCTAAACAATTTTATATATATATATATATCAAGCACCCCATTCAAAAAAATGGGGCAGGAAATTGAACCAGGGCATTCTCAAAGGAAAAAATACAAATGGTCAATTAAACCCTTAAGGGATGTTTAAAACATCTCTACTCATCAGGGAAATACCATTTAAAAGAACTATGAGATTCCATCTCACTACAATCAGACTGGCAGCAATCAAAAAAAAATCAAACGACAGCACATGCTGGCAGAGGTGTGGGGAAAGAGGAACTGCTACTGCTGGTGGAGGTGCAAACTTGTACAGCCACTATGGAAATCAGTATGGAGACTTCTCAAAAGGCTAAAAATAAAGCTGCTGTTAGATCCAGCAATACCTCTTTGGGGCATGTACCCTGAAGAATCTACTATGTACTACAGACACACTTGCTCCACCATGTTTATTGCTGCTCTATGCACAGTAGCCAGGACCTGGAATCGGCTCAGATGCACACCATCAAATAAGTGGCTAATGAAGACATGGTGCATATACACAATGGAATTCTACTCAGCAGTAAGGAAAAACCTAATAATCAAATTTGCAGGAAAATGGGTGACTTGGAAAAAAATAATGCTAAACGAGGTCACACTGGCTCAGAAAGACAAACACCACATGTTCTCTCTCATTTGTGGTTCCTAACCTGCACCAGCTTCTGTTAGTTACATGTCACAAGTATCAACAGCATGGATGTAGTACAAAAACAAAACTGGGAAAAGGGAAAAAGGGAAGGGAGGGAGGAAGGACTATTCAACAAGCTGAGGGTCAGCAAAAAAAAGAAAAGAAAAGAAAGGAAAGGAAAGGAAAGGAAAGGAAAGGAAAGGAAAGGAAAGGAAAGGAAAGGAAAGGAAAGGAAAGGAAAGGAAAGGAAAGGAAAGGAAAGAGGGAGGGAGGGAGGGAGAGAAGAAAGGAAGGAAGGGAGGAGGGAGAGAGGAAGGGAGGGAGGGAGGGAGGGAGAGAGGGAGGGAGGGAGGGAAAGAAGGAAGGAAGGAAAAAAAGGGAGGGACAAATGAAGGAAGGGGTGGAAAGGCCTAGGGAGTAGGGAAAGGGGGGGACAGGGAGGAAAATACGTAAAACTTACAGCAACATGAAGCAATTCTAGACAAACCTTCCTCCTGGATGCCATTCTACAAGTCACTACCATCAATAAGGCAAGGGGGGACCCAAATAGAAGAGCTCCATAGAAGGTGGACAAATCATAACCCTAAAAACCATGGGCTTTGGCAGTTAGTTCCCAGGGCCAGAACTGGGTTGCCCCCACAGTGAGCTGTTGGCCAGGGAGAAACACGAGGTCCCTAAACTAATACAGACCATTGCCAAAACACTTGGTTACCTGCAAGAACTAAAAGGTGAGAGTAAGAACCTGTTGCCAAAAACACCACAGCCTGTGGCCACAGGACCTCACGGGACCGTGCTGGAACTGAGAGGGAATCCAGTTCCCTCTCAACTAGCCCTCATAGTGCTGGAAAGTGCTATGAGAGTGGCTGGAGAATATACGTTGCCAACAGAGTAAATAAGTAATAGATCCTGCAGTTACAAAACCAACTAGCCAAGCAAGAAGCACACACTTGTGCAATAGTGTCACACAGCTGATGCGAGTAACCAACTGTTCATGGGTTGGATATGAGACTCTCTCAGTGGGGGTGAACTTATAACAGGTTCTGGAAACCAAGCCAGATCCCCTCGGACAGGAAACCAATAGGCTCCAGAGAGAACCTCCATTGCTCTTTAACTAAGAAGAGTAGACATCCACATCAATAAGTCCCTCTCATGATTATGCTTATCTCCTTTAACTCAAACTGCTCTCGCTTTTGGTTGGAGAATGTGTTCTATCTGACAGAAGCTAGAGAACACTGAGAAGAATGAGGATACACCAATACATTAAAAATAGCTGACTATCTACCATGAGATGGGACACCTCCACCTCTCTGCCCAGGCCCAAAAGTCATTGCAGAAGCAGTGAAATAAATACTGTTCTCAAGGCAAACCTGAAAACCAGTTCCAGGGAGATGGTGACAGACACTGTGGTCACTCAAACCTCATCAAAACAGAGAGGCTACAGAGAACTCAACACTAAATTACATCTCTATCTCACCAGCCAAGGCTCAGAGAACATAGCAAAGGGGGGGGTGTAAAGATTGTAAAAACCTTAGGGCAGGTGGCAATAGGCTCAGGCACCATGTCCCCGCTGCGAAGACTGACTAATGTTACTTGGTCCCCACAATGAATGTCCATATCCCCACAGAAGAAAAGCCTTAGCAAAACTGGGGTGGGGGGCGGGATATAAGAGTATAACCTTTTTATTTTAAAAAAAAATCATGGCTGGAGAGATGGCTTAGTGGTTAAGCTAAGGATCTCAGTTCAAGGCTCAATTCCCCAGGACCAACATTAGCCAGATGCACAAGGGGACACATGTATCTGGAGTTTGTTGCAGTGGCTGGAGGCCCTGGCATGTGCCCATTCTCTCTCTCTCTCTGCCTCTTACTCTCTCTCTCTCTCTCTCTCTCAAATACATAAATAAAAAATAATTTTTTAAAAAAATTAATTACATTTGAAATTAAAATTAAATTTTATAAAGGCATCAGGGGTTAACCTGGACTTCACTAGGACAAGGTAATGAAGGAGACCTTACACTCAGAGGAAAAGGTTGGTCAAAGGTTAGACCATGGGAGGAGGGAAGGGCATGGGTAACTGCGCAAACCCTAGGTATCATGTTGCATATTATAAGGTTAATCAGAATGTCTTTCCAATTTAATTTTTGCCACCAGAAATAATTTCAATGACCTGGGATGTTGTTTCCTCAGTGAGGCTGTGGGTGTGTGGATAGGAGCTTCTCTTGGAAGACAACAGAGGTAGAGCAACAGTACGCAGGCTAGCTGAGCATCCAGGCCCGTGAAATCAGCGTCTCCAGAGGGACTGGGACATCAGCATCACGGAAATCTCCCAGGCAATCTCCGGGCATAACAAGACTTGATGATGCGAATTCTTCTCCCAAAGACAGGGGGTGGGGGAGGCGTGGCAGCGCGGTAGTCAGAGCCTTTGCGACAAGGAGGCTGCTGTCATTGATGCTCTTAACTACACTCCCTGGTTCAGCACAGCCAGGAGGAGGAAAGTAACTTCTCGGCTTAAGCCGCAGAAGAGAGCAGTGCTATTCTGGAACCAGAAGAAAGATTCCTGGCATTCTGTCTCAGATGAAGTGTAAAAAAGACTAATCGCTTATGAGAAAGAGACAGAACTGACACAATATACTTTAATAGCCATTGAATCTTTTAATACCTACTTAAGGAGCATAATATAACCCAGTGAATATTCTTGACCATATATCCCTTTAGACAGCAGTTAAACAGTTCCTTTGGTATTTATTATCCATTCGCCTGACCACCTGGAATATTGTAAAACTTTCCAAACTACTATTTAGAAGCAAGATGATTTTTAGCCAATAACAAAGGTGGCACAATTATGTGCCAGGCACTGTGCCAACATCATGTATGATATGAATGCTTTACTATCTCATCTTACAAATTAGAATACAAGAGCTGGGGAAGATACTTAACTTGACTGAGTTCAAATAGCTATAGTTGAAAGAGTATAAATTCAAATTAAGAAGTAATATTTGATCTAGGTGTGGTGTTTCATGCCTATAATCACAGCACTTGGGGCCTGGGGCAAGAGGATACATAGAGATCCTATCTCAAAAATAAAAGAGAGAGAGAACATGAATTTGTATTTCCTAATTCATTGCAGCTCTATTCACAATAGCATAAAGAACCAACTGAAATTGGCCTCAATAGATGAATAGAACATAGGATATGCACATGAAATACTATTGAACCTTTAAAAAGAACACTTACATTTGTAACAACATGGAAAGACCTAGAGAATAGCGTGTCAAAAATTAGCATTTCACAAATTGTTCTTAAATTTAAAGATTTTTAAAAAATGAACCTCTGCTCTAACCTCATACCATACATAAATCAGCTCTAAATTGATCATAAAAATAAGCATAACAACCAAAATCATAACTTCTGTTGATATTTCATCAAAGATGATGGAAGGGCCCATTACACACCACACCTCCCAGAGTAAATATGATTATAAAGAGAGAGGAAGTCATGTCTTTTAGTGAGGTAGCCATGGTGAATTCCTCATTCTCTAGGAAAAAACCTCCCACCCATGATTATGTAAGTGAGCCTAATTTAAATAAGTGGGTAAAAAAAAAAAAAGCAGACATGACAGCAGGATGGGAAAGAAAGAATGTCCAGTGGAAGGAAAGTGGGGAGGGAGAGAGTAATTTTGATGAGAGTGGGGTCAAAAACCACTATATAAATATATGAAAATTGTCCAAAATAAATAAGAAAAAAGGCAAGGCAATAGAAATACAAATCATATAAGAAAAATCAGGACAAATTAGATCTTGTTAAAATTTAAAATATTTGCTCTTCAAAATACATTGTTGAAAAAATAAAATAGTAACCCATAAGCTGAGTGAAAATAATTGTTACACATGCCTGAAAAAGACAGTGTGTCCAGCCTATACAAAGAACTTTCGTAACTTAAAGAGACAAAAACTGGCCAGGCATGGTGGTGCATAGTCAGGAGGCAGAGGTAGGAGGATCACCTGAGTTTGAGGCCACCCTGAGACCACATAGTGAATTCCATCCAGGTCAGCATGGGCTAAAGAAAGAGCTTACCTTAAGAAAAGAAGAAAGAAAGAAAGAAAGAAAGAAAGAAAGAAAGAAAGAAAGAAAGAAAGAAAGAAAGAAAGAAAGAAAGAGAGAAAGAGAGAAAGAGAGAAAGAGAGAAAGAAAGAGAGAAAGGAAGGAAGGAAGGAAGGAAGGAAGGAAGGAAGGAAGGAAGGAAGGAAGGAAGGAAGGAAGGAAGGAAGAAACTGAATTTAAGGTTTGAAGAGACTTCACAAAATAAGACATATGAATGTTCAGAATCACAATAACAGATGTTTAACATTACCAGTGATCAGGAAATACAAATTTAAACCACACTGAGATATCACTGTCTATAAAATAGAATGTTTTAAAAACTACAAAGTGGGCTGGAGAGGTGGCTTAGCAGTTAAGGTGTATTCTTATAAAGCCTAAAGACCCAGGTTCAATTCTCCAGGACCCAAGTAAGCCAGATACGCAGGTGACACATGCATCTGGCATTCATTTCCAGTGGCTGAAGGCCCTAGGCCTCCCATTCTCTCCCTCTTTCTGTCTCTCCATCTTTCTCTATCTATCTACCTCTTCCTATCTCTCTCTAGAAAAAAAAAATGACAAAGTATTGACAAGCATGCCGAGTAACTAGCATATATATACACTGTTTGGAGGAAAGTAAAATGTTGAAATCAGGAAAACGGTTTCTGGTGGATCTAGAAATCCCGTTCTTTGGTATTTTCTCAAAAGAAATTATCATAAATGCTCAAAGCGGCTTTGTTCATAGTAGCTAAAATCTGGAAACAAATTGAATTCCCATCAACTTGACAAATGAATTATGTGCATTATTTTCATATAATTTCTGCAATGAACATGAATTATTAATGTATACAGCATGACTGAATCTCAAAAAGCATTGTAGTATTTTTTTTAAATCCAGGCAAAACAAGAGTATCAAGTATCATGTATTACTCCATTTATATGATAGTCTAGGAAAAATCAAATTATTTTACAATGAAAACCAGATAGAAAGTTGCTTGGCCTGGGTAGAGGCTGGGGGAAGCTGGCTTTGCCAAAGAGCAAGGGGAAGTGGTGGTGCCTCTGAAGGTGGCCACTCAGGCCTACATGCACATGTCAAACTTAGCAAACTGTACATTTTGTATTAGTTTGTGTACACTTGCATTAAAAGGGCAGAAAATACACTTGAAGCACAAACCAGTTGTACTTCAATGGTGGAATTCAAAATATTTGACAAACCTTCTGCCTAAGCCCTGACATGTGAGAACAGACAGTAGCTATGAACAGTTGCTGAGCCACCTGTGTGAGTAAGAAGAGCTCCAGCTTAGGGAAACACCAAGCCCCATGGGTGGTGACCTTCCTGGTGGAATTTTATTTATCCCTACTTTCTAATTTTCTATAACAACCAGGTATTTTAAAATAAGAGGGGAAAAAATCTATTTTTAATTATAAAAAAGAAGAATGGTGCCCTGTTGATACATTTCCTACTGTTATAAAATTCTAATGGATCTCAAAACCCTAATGGAACTTTTAAATAATAGATATGAGAAATGGTATACTAAAACAGCATTGAATTAGAAGTTAAAAATGGATAATGCTATAAAAACATTTTCCATCTACTAAAAAGAAAATGGTGAGATATATATTACATTATTTTACAATTTTAATATTTAAAAAATGCCCTTCTTTTGCTCCAATCCCAGCTAAAATGTCCATATAATTGATTATGTTTAAGGGAGAGATGGTTTCTTATTTTCAAGTTCTCCTGACTCTGAAATGTCATTCTGCTAGAAATTCATCATATGGTATTTTCCTATGGGGATGTTGGCCCAGGTCAAGTTTCACAATCTGAGTAAGTCAGAAAATCAAATGATAATTATCAACCCTGGATAAATTTTTACAGCAGAATTACGGGCATGGCAATGGGAATTGCTGCCGTACAACCACCATCATCTCTTTGGTTTATCACGGCAACAAACCTTTGCTCTGAGCAATTCTTCAGATAAAAGCACAAGAAAAATCTGGCTGTAAGAGCAGTTGCTGCAAAACAATGTTCAGCAAATGATGGCCAGAGAGTCTCCTTCATCATGTCCCTCTATTAACAGAGGAACAACGCAGGCTCCCCATCCGCCCAGTTGGGAGGCAATGGATGGTTTAGCAACAGGACTCCTTTCTGAAACTGTGAAAACTCCAGGGTAAAATGATGCCCTTGTTCAATCCCCTACTGCTGCTTTACAATGCAGCTCATATTTGTGACTTTCAAAGCACCAAAGCCCACTATGAATTCGCAGTTACCTTGAATGCTTTACATATCTCAGTGCCTTTAACAGTTCTTCATGCTGTAGCTGTGGTAGAAACACACACACCTAAGCAGGTTTCACTCATTACACCTGGGCTCTCAGGCTGTATAGAAATGAGGGGCAATACCAAGACCTCCACCATTTCCAGCCTTCACTCAGATCTCCTGTTTGAACATAAGCATGCCACATCTAACCAAGATGCTTCAAGAGCCCACTTCTAGCCTGGCTCCTGGGTCCCCTGTTGGGAACCCAGCACACATTGACCACACTGATCCTATGAGGGGACTGACCCTGGAAGCAGCAGCAGAAGCCACTTCAGTCTTTTCCTCTTGTGACTGGAGGAAAGTAGAAAGCTCTGACTTCTGAAGGTGCCGAACATCTTGACCCCCAAGCTTAATAATAGTACATAAAATTTTCATAAGGCACTGAATGTAGTGCCTTAATTTCCACCAAATCCAGCTTCATACAAGTGTTTCCAAGTGTTTGAGGGTCATCCACCCTCCCCATGAGTTACTTTCAGATTTTCCTTTGCAGTTGATGAGGATTATATAATGACTTGTGGGGGGAGGTGCATGCACGTGCATGTGCATGTGTGTGATGGCTTGTGCATGCACGCATATGTATGGTGTGAGTTCATGTATATGTTCATATGCATGTCTGTACACATATGTGTGTATGTGGAGGCCAGAGATTGATTAATCTCCACCTGATTTTTTGAGACAGGGTCTCTCACTAAACCTGAAATTTAGCAATTCGACTAGACTAGCTGGCCGGCAAGTCCTGAGGATCCTCCTCTCTGCCTCCTAATGCTGGGATTACAGGAGCTTATTGGCACTCTCAGCTTTTACACTGGTGCTGGGGATCTCAACCCAGGTCCCCATGCTTGTGTGTAAAGCCCTTTATCTACTGAGCCTCCTTCCCAACCCCTCTAACTTCTGTAATTCTAAAACATCGGCTATCTCTTAGGTACGGATAACAATGGAAGGTATATATTGAACTCTCTGCCTGACATTGTTTTCAGCCTGTATGTATTAATTCATTCAGTCTTTAAAACACCCCGTTATCATAGTGAGTCATGTCATAAACACAGAAGCTATCTCCAGAGTCTTGCTAATCTAGGATAGATTAAGAATCTCAGGATCAGGTCTAGGGAGGTGTCTCAGTGCCATGTCAGAAATTGGACCAGAGTTCAGAACATCCAGTGGTCACATCAATGCCAGGCAGGTGTGGTGGCTCACCTGTACTCCCAACATGTGGAAATCAAAGAACAGGCAGGGAAAGTCTCCCATCATGAGATTTGGCTGTACATGGCACCCTTACTTGGCCTCCTTTCCTTTCCTATTTCACTTCTCCATGCTTTTACTGGTTTTCATGGAATCACTGAATAATAAATCACTTCCATAGACTTTTCTGTCATTGGTCATCTTCTGAAGAATCCCACCTGAGTGAAAACCTTCATCCCTTCATAAGCCTCGTAGACTGAAGGGGGCATGGGACGTCCAAAAGATACCATTAAGTCCCATCTCTCTATAAAGTATGAAGCAACATCTTGGTTATTGTGCTAGTTTGAATGTATAGATTCAGGAGATTATTAAAGCTTCTTACTTAGATCTCCAGCTTCCTGGGTGGAGGTGGTGTAAATGTGGGTGGAGCCTGTGGTCAGCCCAAGGTGTTACTGGGGGCAGATCTGAATTCCAGCCTAAAGGTATGCAGACTGCCTGGAGTGCCCAGAATGAACTTGCTTGTGGTACTGGTGGTGGTTTTTCTCTCTGTATGGATTTGGTAAAGGGGCCCAGCTTCTTCTGCCATTATGGAACTTCTATTGGATCTGTAAGCTTCAAATAAATACTGTTCCTTACATGAACTGTGTCTAGTTTGTAGGCTCATTCCAGCAAAGTGAAGCTGACTAGGAAAGAAAACTGGTACTAGAGAGTGGGTTATTGCTGCACGATGAATCTTCCATGTGCATTTTGGTCTTTTGGAACTTTTGTTGTAGAGAAATGGGCATGGACTTGGCGGTTGCAACTGAAGATGCCTTCCTGAGCAGTAAGCCAAGGTTTATGGGCTGTTCTGTTGAGAGTTGGAGAATGTCAAGTGCAATGAGAATTGTATTTGGAGGCTTTGCTTACGAACTTTGTAAGAAGAAGGAGAGATTGCAGAGAACTTTATTGGAACGGAGCTACTGGCATAAGGGCTGGCTGCATTCTGCTGCACAGGCCCAGACAGTTTGATTACGGTTAAATTTGTAATGGACTGATGTGCTTGGCTAAAGATATGGAACTGAGAAAGATAAGATTTAAAATTGGAGAAATTCAAATAAGTTTAAAATTTACTGGCACAAGGACTGATTTTAGGTTACTGAAGCTGCTGTTGTCAAATACATTAGTAATCATAAAGAAGATGGCCCAACTGCTTTACAATGAAACACTGGAAAGGATGCCTGAAAAAAAGACTGAATGGTGAGAACGTAAACTCTTTTGAAAGGGGTTGACTGAAAGGAAGAAAACTGCTCTTGAAGGTCACAATTTATTTCTTCCCCGAATTAACAACATGGCTATGTCCTGCATACCTGGTATTGGTTTTAAAAGCATTAAAAATTAAAAATTAAAAATACATGGAGTAGGTCATGAAGTGGCATAGTTCCAGGAGCCGCTGCTGAGACGTGGCATGAGGTAGGGCATGCTGACCCTGGTGAAGACATGAGTGAAAACACTGGACGATGAGCCATGGCTTGCATAGAGACCAGAAGATGTTCTGGATATACCAGGACTGTGCAACAATTACCATGGAGGCTGTTGGCTCAGGATGAAAGTTTTCTCTGGCTACCCAGTGCAGCTAGAGGGGCAGAACTGGAAAATCCAGAGGCTCATCACTGGTTGCTTGTTATAGATATCAGACTTGAACTGTAGATGTTTGATGCTTGATAGTTACTAAGTTTGCATTGGTCCAGTCTCTCCTGGTTGTGCCTTATAACAGTTGGAAATGCTTACTCTGTGCCATTTTATGTTGGAAGTATATAACTTGTTCAATTTTACAGGACTCACAGCTAAGAGACAACCTTTAATCTTAGATGAGACTTGGGACTTTGGAACTATCTTAAGTTGGTAAAAATTATGGGGACCTTCGAAGTTGGGCTGAACACAATTTACAATGTGAGATAGTTATGAATCTATTGGGGACCAGGGGGAATGTGATATTTTGAATAGATGACCCTTAATAGATTCAGGAGCTTATTAAAGCTTGTTACTTAGATTTTCAGTCTCCTGCCTGGAGGAGGTGTGACTGTGGGTGGATCCTGGGATTTAGCTCTACGGTATTACTAGGCTCAGATCTGAATTCCAGCCTCAGGTATGCAGAGTGCTTGATCTTGTTTGGGGTTCCCAGACTGTGTTTGCTTGTGGTGCTGGTGGTGGTCTTTCTGCATGGATTTGGTAGTGTGGGCCAGCTTCCTCCACCATTATGGAACTTCCTCTGGACTTATAAGCTTCACATTAATCCTGTTCCTCCCAATTTTCTGGTTTGGAGGTTCAACCCAGCAAAGTGAAGCTGACTATGACAGTCATTAACTCCTTTGCTCTTCACTATTGGAATTTTTATCAGCAAAAAAGGGAATTCACAAATGATTACCTTATACTATTCATGCTCATTACTGATATACTTATTCCCTGATAGTTAAAAAAAAATCTATAAAGATCAGGTTATTTTGTAAAATGGCTAGAGTACATACCATACAACATTATTGAATGAGTGCTTAGCAGGGAAACTGTGAACTGAAGCAAATGTAATTGTACCTTCAATGAAAAGAAAACAATGAATTTGGATTCAATGTCTCAGAATAGTGTCTAGCAACTTGAAAGCCAAACAGATCCTGGGCTAAGCAATTCCACACTCAAGCCCCACCCATCATTTTGCAGCCTTCTTCTTTTAAATCAAATCAAATCAAATCATTATGTTAAGTATTTCTCCCAGTAGTTTTAAACTTTAATTATACACTCTACCAAAGCAAAGATCAAAATCTCTACAAAGTCTACTTTTTTTATTTTTTATGATGAAGTATTTGTTGACATTTCTCTTTGGAGCAGATATTTCCTACCCCAAGCCCAAAATATTCTACATGGGAATCATTCTCAAAATACTTTTTAAATACTGAAACTATATCCTTTTTTTCTCACCTTATGCAATAGCTTGTTAATGAGGACAGATTTAAGGAGATTCTTACAAACAAGATGAGAAGGGATGTATTTCATTTCAAAAATACTTTTTACATATAAAAACCCTCAAGTGCACAAATATCAATAATGGAGAAATTAAGATCCAAAGCTTCAGCTGTACGGACTTTCTAAATCTAGTACATTTCCAATCACTCAACGTGGTCATAACAGAAGATCTGCTTCATGAAAAGGTACAGCCTAATTGAAGAGCTAGAATTATAATCTGTTAATGTCCGTGTGGCCCAGGTATGATGTCATCATCTTCTATGTGCATGCCTATGACAGTTGTCCATTCCTTTTCATCTGAACCCAGGCATTTACTTTTCCTTGATAACTGTGATCTGAGGGGTTTAAAAGAGATCCATCTACAATGTCCCAGAGCTGTTGAACCAGGTCCACTAGCAGCTTCCAGTTACAACTTCAGCTTGGATGCCTTGTTGAGGGGAAATCCACCCCCAGTAAAACGAGGCCCAGTAGACTTGGCCATTAACAAGCTGTTCTCTAGGGGGATTTTGTCCTTGTTCCTGTAGAGAGAGGAGGAGAAGGTTAGTTTCCCTAACACCCTTATCTTCTTCAAAGTTGGATGTTCTATAAGTTCCTGTGGTAAGTTAGCCATGGAAAGCAACTGATTAGGGCTGGAGAGATGGCTTAGCGGTTAAGCGCTTGCCTGTGAAGCCTAAGGACCCCGGTTCGAGGCTCGGTTCCCCAGGTCCCACATTAGCCAGATGCACAAGGGGGTGCACGTGTCTGGAGTTCATTTGCAGAGGCTGGGAGCCCTGGCAAGCCCATTATCTCTCTCTCCCTCTATCTGTCTTTCTCTCTGTGTCTGTCGCTCTCAAATAAATAAATAAAAAATTTATAAAAAAAAAAAAAGAAAGCAACTGATTAACCTTCTACTTTTAGACAACATAGTTATGTAAGTCTAATTAGGTGCTGGTTGATTACAAGTAGAATTATGGAAAGGCAGTTGTGAGATGTGTTCTGCTAGTGGTCATCCAAATATGGACAGAGGGCCTCATAGCTTGAACACTGCAGTTTTGGTACCTTCTGACTTGCAATGATTATCTGCTTTAAAAACATTTGTTTAATTCCAAAGATTAGTAAACATATTTTCTTTTGGCTCAATTATAATTATAATTAGTCATTTATCACCTGGCACTATCCAATTTTTTGGTTTGAAATTTAGAAATATATACTGTGCATTAAATATCTTCATCAAACTTGGACACTTATAAAATACAAATTTTCTCTAACTCTAGACATGCAACAGTGATTACTAGAAATAGATTAAAATACAAAGAAACTCTGTCTGATCTATGGGATAATTTTCTTTCTTTTTTATTTATTTATTTTTTTTTTTTTGGTTTTTCGAGGAAGGGTCTCACTTTAGCTCAGGCTGACCTGGAATTCACTATGTAGTCTCAGGGTGGCCTCAAACCCACAGAGATCCTCCTACCCCTGCCTCTGAAGTGCTGGGATTAAAGGCATGCACTACCACGCCTAGTTTACATTCTAATTTTTTTATAGGTGTTCTTTTAAACACACACACACATACACACATATTCAGGTTTCTCACAGGGGTAACTTACTTTTACACAAGTTATCTATTGTGTCAGGGTCTTATAGAAGACAAAATTTAAGCAAACAGTAAATACCAAAATCAATTAGATAAGCCAGCTGCAAATGACTAACCCTAGGGGAATGAATTCTGCCTCTTGGGAAAACATCTGGACTTGCAAACTCTAGACCAACCTGGGAGTGGGGGAAATCAGGATCAGTGAGTTGTAGGTGGGACCAGTGAGTGATGAAATGGGTGTCTGAGAAAAAAGAAATAAGGGGGGGGTGAGGTAAAGATGCTATGAGTTGATTTTTTTAATATTTTATTTTATTTATTTATTTATTTGACAGAGAAATAGGGAGAGAGAGGGAGGAAAAGAGAGAGAATGGGCACACCAGGGCCTCCAACAACTGCAAACAAACTCCAGATGCATGAACCCCCTTGTACATCTGGCTAACGTGGGGCCTAGGGAATTGAACCTGAGTCCTTTGGCTTTGTAGGCAAAAGTCTTAGCCACTAAGCCATATCTCCAGCCTAAGCTGATGTTTTATAAAGGGTATGTGTGGAGAAAGCATCCACAGGGATGATTCTAAATTATTCCATTTGGAAACAACCTGGAGAGGAGTGGTTCATCAACCCAGCTGTCTCTTAACAGCATTGATATCATTATAGTGAAAACCCATCCTCCAGAAATAGGATGAAAGCTTTAGCCTCAAGTGGACCCAGCAAAGAGGATTTCTCCCTGTGCTTTAGCAACCTGTCTGGGCCCTGATTGGTGTTAGATGTAGGCATCCCTCATTCCCCCTTTCCCTACACTCTCTTGCCTTAAATAACCTGAATTTTCCTTTCTGAAGGAACTAAAGCTTAATGCTTCTGGCTTGGTCTAAGCTGACTAATGGGAATAGTGTCTCCTCTACATTATCTTCTTAATGTATTTATAGACCATTATAATGGCTCCCTGCAGCCCTCTTCCTCCAGTCTTAACCATCTCAGCACTTTTGTTCTTGCTTTTGCATATTTTTTTTTTCTTCAGCACCTTAATCTTTTGTGCTGTGCTCCTTTGAACTCATCTCTCTGTCTACCAGTTTATGGATGTCCCAACTGGATGGAGCCACAAGCTAAACCAGGTCAGAGGGGCTGCAGTGATGAGTATTTGGGGACAAGAAGAGGACAGGAGGACACACGTAGGCAGAGCTCCCAGAGCAGTACTCCCCCAACAGCTCTCTTGGCAATGGTGGGGAAAAGCACTATATCTGGCCACTAGATGAGTCCTTGAAATGTGGCTAGTGCAAGTGAGGAGACACAGAACTTTGAACTTGATTTAATGGTGATCTGCTTCAACTTAAAGAGCCATGAGTAGCATGTGGCTGGAGGAGCCATGGAGAAGGTCTGAGCCAGCAGAGGACAATGTACTGTCTATGTAGTGGTTGGGAAGGTAAAAAAGACCACCACCACCACCACCCCTCTCCCTGAGCCAAGGCAAAGAAGTGAATCAGTTCTGAAATGACACCTAGCCAAACTAGCTGTTTGGAACTGTATAAACTAACTACACCACAGGCCTCCAAATGGAGTGTGTGAATCCTTTGAGATGAATGAGATGGTGGTAGAAAGAAGTTATCAGTCATTTGTTCATGCTTTTAGCTTAGAAATTAAACGTTTTGCTTTACTAGTAGCCACAAAATGACAAGAGTATGCATGTGGTCAGTAAATTAAAATAAATTTTAGGTAATTGGGGAGATGAGCAAGAGTGCTGCTTCCATGGTGAGCCTGACAGTCGGCGCCAGGGTGAAGGAGACAGGCACTGAGGCTACTCAACACTACAAAGCAAAGATCCAGAGGCTCCTAAGAGCTCATCACTAAAGTTGACTTAAAGCCCACCTACCAAGGCTTAGTGCATCAGAGGAGGCAAAAAGATTGTAAGAGCCACAGGCTGGGATGTTATGCCAAGGGGCACTGATTGCCCCCAATAACTGACTCTTACTCCCATAATACATAACCCACAACCCTATGGGGGATACCAGCAACCCCATTGAGGAGGTTCTCCAGCTTGGAATGGGGGCAGGGAGGAGGGAAAAGATGGTGCCAACACATGATGTATCCATACAAAGTCTGTTCTTAATGAAAATAAATAAATAACCAATCCTAAAATATTTTTAACTTAAAAAACATATGTGTATATATGGAAAGAGGAACTGCAAGTTCAAGAATCTTTTACTGATCAGGCTGTGGGTTCAAGAAGCTTAAAGACCACTGTCAGAACCCCTCATCTTGGAACCAGCTATGATGATGGTTGATAAACACAATCTTCGGACACAGATATTGATGGGAAAGGAACCTCTGGCTGTCTACCCTGTGACTTGTTTACTGTAGTGTTTCCACAGCACCATTCTTTTATTTCACCTTGTTACCCTCTATGATTCTGAAACTCCAAAGTGCATGAAAACCACCCATGGAGCTTGTTAAATTGCTGATCCCTGCAGCCCATCCAGAGCCCTCTGAATCCAAGCACCAGGAAATGAGGCCTGGGAACCTGCATGTCTAAGAAATCTCACTAGAGATTCAGTCATATGGTGGTTAGAGCCACACGTGAAGACAGACTTATGTAAACGACAGCAGTATTTCACTAGACTAAGGAGCTAGCATCCAAGTGTGGGCCAGGGGAATATTCTGATTTACAAGAAGGGCAGATTTTTACTGGCAAATGAATTTGCTTCCAGTTACTTTATATGCCGTTTGCCACTAACAGATCACAGGCAGATGCACTCAAACTGTATTTCAGCATGTCCCTGAAATGTCCATTTAGATGAAACACCAAATAGGACTTTCAACCCATAATGGGAAGCACTGTGGAATTAGCTGGATTAATTTTGGCAATGCCCACAAAGTCTGACAAAGTTTAAAACTTGATTCATCTGGGGACCAGCCCTCCACCTTGGGATCAGGCAAACAACATCCACAAAGTGAAGGAACATTGACTTGTCAGCACGCATGCACCTGAAACCCCAAATGTCAACCTCAAATTCAGATCTTCATATTCTTGTCTCCTAGAGAGCAGCTGACTCCAACACCCCACCATAGACACTGTGGCCGGGCACTAGACATGCTCAGGGATAGCTGGTGGAAAACACAGGAACCGCTCATAAGTACTGTGGCTCAGCTGTGGTATTAGAGAGAACAGCCTTACCAAGTCTTGCCCTTGCATGTGGTGCTGATTGTTAATGAGCTTCATCAGAATGTGCAAGGCTGAGTCCTGAGTCTCAATTGTAAACAGTTATGGCACAGTTATCTCCAAACCATGAGAACAGTTGGGGACAGGGTCACATTGGGTTCCCCCTGCTCCATGTTTGGTCCACCAATGAAAAGACATTACTGGATCTCTGTTAGGGTCCTAAGTGGGCGGGGGGGGGGGGAGGGCTCAGGGTGAGACAGCACAGCTCTATTGTTTACCCTGTTGAAAATCACAACCCTTGTAACTAGTCACCAAGCATTTTCTTCTGGTCAGATGATAGGCACCACAAAATTAGAATGCCTGACTAAGTCTTACTTCCGAATGAGTTCTCTACGTTTCTGAGCCAGGTATTTCTTCTTTAAATTCACCAGTTCATTGCCAAGTCTCTCGATCTCATACTTATATTCTTGGCTCTGAGATTCATACATATTCAACTCTGATGACAAAACCTAGCATGGGAAATAAAGCACAATTAGTGAAAGGTACTCTGGAAGAAAATATCCTTTCCTGAAACATTTTCTGAGCCTGCTACATTTATCTCAAGAGTTAGAGGTGCAAACCAGTGTCCATAGTCTTAACAGATAATTCGCTTGCTTACATGGGTTCAAGACCTATACCTGTGTAAAACCTGGCTGAGGGTCAGCAAGTCATAATCAAGTGACAGACATAGATATAACATCATTCCCCTGGTGAAAAGGAGAGCTATCAGCAACACTCAAACAAGGTTCATGTGAACAGCATAATGTGTTTCAGGAAACATTAGAAGTGGAGACAGAAAACTCCCAGACATGCTATCTAAAATTGTTTCTAGCCTTATAAACACATTCAAGAAGGGCTGGAGAGATGGCTTAGTGGTTAAGACACTTGCCTGTGAAGCCTAAGAACCCAGGTTCAATTCCCCAGTACCCACATAAGCCAGATACACACAGGGCACAAGTATCTGGAGTTCATTTGCAGTGACTAGAGGCCCTGGAGTGCCCATTCTCTCGCTCTCTCTCTCTCTCTCTCTGTCAAATAAATAAAATAATTTTTTTTAAAAGTTCAAGAAAAATGCCACTAAAGGGTGTTATTTATCTGAGGGTGACAATAAGAACTAGTCTGAAATCATCTTGCCACCCCCACTAACTAGGCATTCAGTTTATCTGTTTGCTAAGGTGATTAACCTGCAAAATATCTACCATCTTTTTAGTGCATTCTTTGGGATTATTTGCAGGTTTATTCCAAATATCTCCATACTGGGACACTTCTCTAAGAAGCTACGGCACGTGCCTTAGAGAGCCTAAGGCAAGAAAGGCCCTGTCACAAGAAGGCTGCTCACCACCTCAAGCCATGGCTAGGTTCAATCAGTATTATTCAACAAGAGCTGGACAAAAGCATCAATTTATTCACCCAATAAGACACATTGCATGCCCAGGTGAGAAAGGCCAGGCTATTACTCGGGGGGCGAAAAGGGGCATGTAATCAACTAGATTTTTTCCAACACTTGCTATTTTAGAGATGTGCATAAAAGGGAGGTTTTTGCCTTTGACCTGTTCATACACTTCTAAGCTCTTTCCTCTTAGTCATTGAGAACATGGCTAAGACCAAGCCCAGTGAGCTAAAGGTCATGATTTGTATATGGGAAGAAAACCTGTCTCAGCAGTCAGATTCTTTTAAATATAGACAGTTTTGAGAGTCCAGACAACGACACTGATATGTAGGAGAAGCTCAGTACCAACTCCCTCCCTCCCCGCCCCCCGAAGATCTGCTGCTAGTAGCTACGTTTCACTCTATTGCAGTCAGCTTCACGTTGCTGGCAGAAAACACCCAACCAAGAGCAGCTTGTGGGAGGAAAGGGTTCCTTTTGGCTTATAGACTTGAGGGTAAGCTCCATGATGGCAGTGAAAATGATGGCATGTGCAGAGGGTGGACATCACCTCCTAGCTAACATCAGGTGGACAAAAGCAACAGGAGAGTGTGCCAAACAATGGCAAGGGTAAGCTGGCTATAACAACCATAAGCCCACCCCCTACAATAGATTGCCTCCAGGAGGCTCCAATTTCCAAATTGCCACCAGCTGGGAACCCAACATTCAGAGCACATAAATTTATGGAGCACACCTAATCAAACCAACACATACTCCGATTAAAAACAAAATGGATTTCCTGAGAAAAAGGGTAAAAGTAGCATGAGGCTCTTGGAACACCCATTTAAGGCCTCTTAGTACTAAGTACAGATAAGTCAAAACTAAATGTGTACTTTTCAAATCGATATTCACCCTAAGAAAACATTAATTTTTGCTCAAAATTGTTCCAAGGACAAAAGTAATGAAAAGTGTATGCCTTATGCAAAACTCCAATTATGTGCCTGGATTCTCCTGTGAAATGAACATGCAAAGTAATTTGAAAATGAATGTTCTAATTAGGCTCATTTTGTCTGCCCTTTTTAGATAAAAGGACACGATATTACACCGTCCTATTTTTGAAAGGGTCCATGCTATACTCAGAGGGTAGCATGTATCTCGCCCTGGGCAGACAGTAAGAAACACCACCCTTGCTGAGTAATTGAGTGCTGGAAGTCAGCTGACACATGGGAGCGCGCCTGCGGCAGGGAGCAGGCAGGGCAGCGTGTGCACACACGAAACTTCTCTAGCCTATCAAAAACAACGAATACTTATTTAGGAGGAGAAGCTCCAAATATGGAGTGAAAGACACGCAGTTTTGAGAAAATATCCAAGAGGAACATGAAATAATAAAATACACCATCTGTCCAACAGAGCCTCTTGGGCTGGGGTAATGGCTTAGCAGTTAAGCGCTTGCCTGTGAAGCCTAAGGACCCGGGTTCGAGACTCGATTCCCCAGGACCCACGTCAGCCAGACGCACAAGGGGGCGCACGCGTCTGGAGTTCGTTTGCAGTGGCTAGAGGCCTTGGCGGGCCCATTCACTCATATTCTCTCTCTCTCTCTCTCTCTCTCTCTCTCTCGCTCTCGCTCTCGCTCTCGCTCTCGCTCGCTCTCAAACAAATAAATAAATAATAAACAACAGAGGCTCTTACGTCACTTAGAAGGACCTTTTGCTAACAAGATCCTTGCACGATTCTATTTCCTTTCTCTGTCTGGTCACCTGGCGGCGGCCACGGAGCGATCAGCTTGCGCTGGGTGCACACTTACTCTCAATGGAAAGAACTGCACGCGGCTGCTTTGGCGGTGACCAGCTCTGCTTGGACAATAGTTGCTCCATCCCACCGCCCGCACAGACCCTGTCCCCGCACTCTCCGTTCCCCCACCTCCCTCCTTCCTCACCTACGCCTCCTCCTCCTCTTGGAAACAAGGAGCCCTGGTGTCTAATGAACTAGGAGAGGGCTGGCTCGGTGGGGTGTGGCATGGGGGAGACTGGCTCACTGAGCTGAGGCCTTCGGGGACCCAGGGGTGAGCCCCAGCGTGGCAGTCCTTCCGCCCGCCCAGCGCGGGGCCCCGAGACACGTACTTTCAGCTGCTTGGTCTTCTCCCGCAGCGTGTGCCGGTAGATCTGCAGCTGCTCCGCGGCCTCGGGGCCCGGCTGCCGGGATAGAACGTGCTTCAGCTCCACGTACAGTTTCTCCTTCTCCTAGGGGACAAGCACAACCGGGAGCGGAGATTAAACAAGCCCTCCTGTCCAAGCATGGAAAGTGACGCTCAGCACAGGGCCAAGACGGCTTTGGAGCTTTCTAAGCTGTTTTGCAGCTGTGCACGGATCGCATCTCCTGCCAGTGCAAATCAGAGTGTGTCTGTCACACAGGCCTTGTCCTAGGCCAAGGATGTGCCTGGCGCTTGGATTCAAATAACAGACAAATTGGTAGGAGAAAGACCCTCGGTCACCATTACTCCCGCTCCTCATGAAGACGCTGGCGTTAAAGACGTGGAAGTCATCTTGGCGGCTGGCCCGACAGTCCTGGAGGATCCTGACAAAGTCCTGGAGCCGGGGAGTGGCTGTGATGAGAGGAGCCAGCTAGGGGAGCATTTGCACACACGTCATTTGAATGTCCCCTATAACATAAATAGAAGCTTCCTGCAAACAAAGAAAATTTTTTTAGGCCAAAGGTCCCTGATGGGGCAGGGATTTCATGCGTCCAGCTCATGGGTTGAGCCCAAGCTGCATTGGGGACCACGTCCCTGTACTTGGGAACCAGAGATGAGAACAGCTGGGCTATCTTCTGAGGGGTAAGTGCAGCGGGGACACAGGATGAAGGAGGCAGAGCTGACCCAGGGCCTTGGAGCCAGCAGAAGATAGGGAAAGCCAGACTTCAGGCACCTTAGATGGAAGATAAGTGGATGTGAGGACATCACTGGGGCAGATGATCAGACAAGTGAGGAGAGAAGGGGCAGGAGCATGATGACTTCCAAGTCTGTAATGTCAGCCTCTGCACGAAGGAGTGATGACACAGGGAGAAAGGCTGAAGAGAAGCGCGCCCTACAGGGAATGGTGCCACTCAAGAAAGGGTGAAGTCCTGCTGAGGTTCAGTCACGGGGCATATCTGGAAAAGGAGTTCAAAATGCAGCCCACGGCTGGGAAGTCAAAGGCAAACTGGATCGGAAGAGCTAGATCTGTGGGAGAACAAGAATACAAGGGCTGGGGCTAGGGAGATGGCTTAGCAGTTACAGCGCTTGCCTGCAAAGCCTAAAGGACTTAGGTTCAATTCCCTAGGACCCAGGTAAGCCAGAAGCCAGATGCACAAAGTGGCACATGCATCTAGAGTTCGTTTGCAGTGGCTGGAGGCCCTAGTGTGCCCATTTCTCTCTTTCTCTTTCTCTCTCTCTTTTCCTCAAATAAATAAATAAATAAAGCATTAAAAAAAAAAGAATACAAGGGATGGGTGGGTAAGGAAGACAGAAGGAAAAGAGAATGTAGAGAGTAACTGAACATCCACTAAATGAAGGAAAGGCACAGGTTTTAAAGGAGGGGCATGATGTTTGAGAGGACAGGGACATCAGGTGAGGTAAAGAGAAGAACCCAGAGCAGTCGTTAGAAATTCTCTGACCTCACTCAGGCAGTAGAAAGCAAACACTGCACACATTGATGAACTATTCAAAAGGGAAATATAGTGACTTGGGGAAGAAAAGAGATTGTGGAAATGGTTCAAGAGCTGGCAAAAACCCAGGAAAACAAGGATGGGTAAACATTTAAAAAAAAGATTTCCAACAAGCCCAAAGTAAATCAGATTTCTATAACTTGTTTAAGCAACAGACAACATGTAAGTCTTATTTGTATCCTACAGCTAAATTGCTGATGATAAATTTTCAGATCCTTGAACTGAAGATATAAAAACAAGCAAAAATTTCAAATGCATCTCAGTTTTAGACTCCCATGCCTGTGTGGTACAATAAATTGAATAAGCATTGGTAAAGACTAATGGTGTGTGCTCATTAGTCTCTGAACACACTGATTTCCTTAAGATAATTACCGTAAAGTAAAACTATGATAAGTATAAGCCTGTCCATTAAATGAAACATCCAGTCAAATGAAAACTAATTTCTACCTAGAGATCTTGGCATTGTCATCAAATAATCTATTTTTGCCAGAACACATAATATCCATTTTTTAAAATGGTAAAAATACATCATCTAGGCATCATTACCATTGGTTTCAGCTTTTTCCTGATCAAATTATAGAAATTTCATTATGAAAATAAACCTCAATCTAAACAAGGGTATTTGCAACTTTAAAATTAGTTGAGGAGGGATGGGTGGTTAGCAGTTAAGGTGCTTGCCTACAAAGCCTAAGTACCCAGATTCAATTCCCCAGTACCCATGTAAGCCAGATGCACATGGCAGCATACATCTGGAGTTAGTTTGCAATGGCTGGAGGCCCTGGTACTATCCTCTTTCTCCCTCTCTCTCTCTCCTCCTTCTCTCTCTTCCTTTCTCTCTCTCTCTCTCCTTTTTTCCCTCCCTCTTTCTTTCTCTCTCTCTCTCTCAAATAAATAAATAAATAAAATGTAAAAAAAAAAAAATAGGGCTGGAGAGATGGCTTGGCAGTTAAGTGCTTGCATGTGAAGCCTAAGGACCCTGGTTCAAGGCTCAATTCCCCAGGATCCACATTAGCCAGATGCACAAGGGAACACACATGTCTGGAGTTAATTTGCCGTGGCTGGAAGCCCTGGTGAGCACCCCTTCACACAATCTCTCTCTCTCTCTCTCTATCTCTCTATCTCATAAATAAATAAATAAATAGATGAACAAAAAATTAGTTGAAGAAAATAAGTTTCTAGAGAAGCATATGCAAAAATAACTGCTATTTAAGAAATAATTGTGGAATTGACAAAGAAACCCAAAAACACACACAAGGAAAATGTGCACAAATAGAATTATGGAGTGGTGATTTTCCTTTGTCATTTAACCCATCCTGTCACACCTTACAATATAATCTTCCCAGTAAATGGATATAGAAAGCAATGAGAGAGGTATCAGGAGGTGAGTTTATTTTCTATAGCCTCTTAACACCTGCTCTGTTGGAAAAATAACACTTCTGACAAGGCTTCAAGATTCAATTTGGAGAGGGTAATACCTATGTGGAGAAGCCCATGAAACTGTTTGTCCATTTTTTTTTTCAGTTCTCCTTTCTTTATGCCAGAGTACAGATACACTTGAAAAGTAAAGAGCCCACAGTGATGAAGAGGAAACAATCTACTTTGGGATAGAATGATGTCTTAAGCCAAAAAGACTATCTTGCTCCAAGAACCATGAAATGTTTCCCATGTGTAATGCTTTTCAATTTCCCATGGTAGGTTGAAAGCAGAGGCACATAAGAAAGGAAGTTTGGAAGAATTAAATATTGTTACCTCACTTCACAGATGAGAAACTCAAGGTCAGTGGATATTAACAGTGTCTCCAAATCCCTTCAAGTCAAAAAAAACCTGCTTATGCTTTACCCAGAAATCATCTTTCTATAACCATCAACAGAAGCATAGGGGGAGCACCTGAAAAGAAGGGCTCTGGAGAGGGTGGAATGAAGCTTAAAAAAATTTGAATCTGACCTGTAACTCCTGGTACCAGAAATCAGTGCTACCCACATTGAGATGTTGATCAGAGAGACCTATGAGATCCACAAAACAAGATAGCCTTCTGTCAAAGCAGGTGATTACCCACCTGGGGTAACAGGTAATATCCTATTGCTGAAGGCACACCATATGCTGCCAACACAGAAATACCTGGCTGGAATTCAAGAGAGAGCCAGTCCCCAGACAGCCTATCTAGTGCTGGAAAGCACTACATAAGCCACTGGAGGAAAGTGGCCAACAATGGTGTGAGGGTTAAAAGGCCTAAGTGAGGTCAGAGGAAGAGACTGAGTAAAGGAAAGGTGGAGGGAGAGCTAATCAAAATCTAAGAGGATATATGGAAACCTACTTTTTTGGACAATGGAACACTCATAGATTGTTACTAGAATATTTTTCAGCGCCAGGAATGGGATGCCTTCCAGTGAGGTGTTGGCCATGGAGGTCCCTGATGCCCACGAAACATTACAGGACACTGCCGAAGCCCTTGGTTTCCCACCAGGAATAGATGGTAAGACCCTATTGCTGAAGACGCCATATACTTGGGCTGCAAGGTCACTGAGAAATCCTGCTGGAACTGAGCTGAAAACCACTTCCTTGTAGACCAGCTGACAGAAAGCTGGAAAAAACCACACTGCATGCAATTCAATGGTAGAGAGAGAAATCACCAGTGAAGATACTCAACAGTGGGCACTGCAAGCCTTATATTTGGCCACCCAGGGCAAATAAGCCAATGGGTGCAATAGTGGTATGTCTGTTATGGGGGAAACCAACTGTCCTCTAATTTGATTGGAGGCCCACTCCATGGGAGGGAATATATCTCTGATACTAAAATCTTACAAAAGTAGTAGTCATGAGCCCTAGGGGTATAATGTCTGCTGGTATCTGGCTAAATGTATATACTATGCTCACCAAACTGCCCAGTAATCACTTCTCTTAGTGTTCATACCCATGTATTAATGCTACTCTCATTTGTGGTTAAGGAACCTTCTCTTTTCAGATGGCAGTGGCCTTAGGATGATTCAGAAGGCACCGTGGTGTTGAGAAGTGACAGGAGTGCTTAGCACTGCAGTATCTCTGTCACACCTTCCAAGGCTCAGGGTCCATTGCGGAAGAGGTGGCAGAAAGAATGTAAGATCCAAAGGAAGGGTAGGGCTCTGTACAATGTGATCCTCCAGACAGAAAATGGCCTGGATATCCATGACCTCACAGTGACTGACACTACCTACACAAAACCATCATAATAGGAGGAAAATATACTGACATCAAAATGAAAGAGAGACTGATTGACAGGGGGGTAGATATGATGGAGAGTGGATTTCAAAAAGGAAAGTGGGGAGAGGGAGGGAATTACCGTGGGATATTGTTTACAATTATGGAAGATGTCTATAAAAAATTAATAAAAAAGAAAGAAATGTAACTGCAAATATATCAAAATAGTGATATTTTCTTATATCAAATCAAAAAGCAAGGCTATCTGTTTTCACTTTAGCTGCTGCCAAAATGTGTATAAAATTGTTTGTCTTAATTTGAGTTTGCCATAATTTCAGTTTTATTTGGAACTTATTGAAACATTACATTGATAATTTGTGTTTCACCTTGAAGATGCATGCTTAACTCATTTAAGTAAATAGTAAAATCCACTAAAAATGCTAAATATGTAAGCCAGTTTCATCAGGATCTGCCATAACTTTGTTCTTGGTGCCATAAACCACCTAGTAAAATGTCAGCAGTCATAAGAAAAAAAAAATTAAAAAGCAGGGGTCTAAGCTACTCAGAAGCAACCAGGCTACCAGGATGTTCACACCACGCAGTGGTGGCACACAGCCTTGGTGAGTAGCCAGTGGCTGTCTGATTGACTAAGAGATCTGTTTAGTGGAAAAGAACCCATATCTGGAACTAAGAACCAGGTCTGGATCCTATGGAGACAAAGATGATGCTCTCCAATGTCAAGCTCCCACTAGTCTCTGGCTAAAAGAGGGGCTACATCCATCAAACTCTCCCTAAATTAATGACGCTTATCCAATTTAACCTATGCTGACTTCTCTCTTTATTGAGGAATCTGTCTTTTCAGAAGGTAGCAAGACCTGAGGAGATAAACCACCCCTCACATCTCAGTCAAGGCCCAGGAGAAACCACAGAAGAAGTGGGGAGACACGTAAGAGCGCAGCTTCCATCATGAGCCTGACAATCAGTGCCAGAGTGAAGGAGACAGATGCTGAGGACACTCAACACATACCAAAGCAGAAACTCAGAGGCTCCTAAGAGCTCATCACTGAAGTAGACTTAAACACACCAACCAAGACTCAGGAAACTTTGCAGAAGTGGGGGCAGAATGATTGTAAGAGATGCAGGTTGGGATGTCATGCCCAGAGGCATTGCCTGCCCCCAATAACTGACTGCTGCTCTCAAAACACATAACCCACAATCCCTGGGGAACACCAGCAACCCCACGGAGGAGGCCCCCCTGCAGAATGGGAGCAAGGAGGAGGGAAAAGATGGTACCAACATAATATGTATCCATACGAAGTTTGTTCTTAATATTTTTTTTAAAAAGAAAGATAAAGGAAAAAATCATCTTTCCCATGCAACACTTCTTGAGGACATACCATTGCCCTAAAAAAAATTGGGATCAAATTGAGCTACAAAATTCCTAAAGAGTATCTGTTGACATCAATTGAAGGATCAAATCAAAAGGTGAAATCAGGTTCAAAGTCACGTTCAAGGGTGTAAGAGGTAAAAAATGACTCAAGTCCCTCATCACCTCACTGAGATATCGCATGAGTGGGCCTGGCTCTTGTCCTCTTAACAGGCAGTTATCTTTTGATCCAGAGTGAATGATATTGTCAATCACCCCATTTTATTCTATCGCATCCAGTTTCATTTTCCAAGATTGAAATAAGTAGAAATAGATTTATTCTAAAGAATAACTGAGCAGCTGAACAATGAAGTCACACAAGTGTAGAGAAAAGCAAAGGAAAAGGATGAATTACCATGAAAACTGTCTGAGTATTCAAAGCTAGAGCTCTGAAAGTTAGATAATGCAGCTTAACAGTGATATGTGTGTGTTCATCATGGTGGGTAGGTAAAAGCCAGGTACTATGACACTGGGTAGTGGTTAAAATGTACTGGTATGCTTTGGCATGCATGGATTTTGGTCTACATCCTACAAAGAAAAACCTATCTGCTAAAACCAAAAGGAAGTCTGGTCATCATTAACATTCGAGCCGTGTGCATCATACAAATTTGTATTGTGTGAAAACGTGTTGGTAATTTAGATAAATATGAAGAATTTGATGGATTGAAAGTCTTAAGTACGATTGTCTTCCAATTTATTTCTCTCCTAACCCTCTACAAGGGGCAACCAAGCTCTTCAAACATTGTGCAATGGTGTGTATAATAACCCCATTTAGAGACAAAGCATGCAATTCTATTAGAAAGAGAATCTATCTTATGCAACAGAGACTCATTAGCTGTCCAATGTATATTGTCTCCATAAGCCAGCGGTGGCAGAGCCAGCTGCCTCATAATGCGAATCCTGTCCTTCTTCATTAAGCCACATCCATTTCTCCTCAAACCTAGTCAATTAATTTGTCACTTGGTTAGCAGCACCATATGTCAATGAAACATGATAAGAAAATCATAAATCGTTTATTTCCTCACCAACAAAAAATTGCATCTTTAAGGTAGCATTTTTTTTATTCAGAGTCTGTGTCATAATGCATATCTATATAATTTAGTAGCATGTATCACTCATTAAACAATTTTATAAATAGTCATACTGGAATAAAGTTAGACTGTTCACACCAAAAGACTGGCTTTATCTTTGGCTGAGCACATCTTGAAACTAACTATACTATGTCCATCCTAGAAATGACATTGTCTTCCTAGATGTGCCTTCTCTAACAGGGACAGGTTTACAGGCATGTTTCAGTCTCTGCCTAGCTCTGCTAGATAATACTATATCTGATTATCAATACTGGCTGGGGACAGTGTGAAGAAATTATTTATAGAATTAGCTGATATTACTTGGTGACAGTCTTTACCCAGATTGAAAACTCCAAGTGCAGAATTACTCAAAGTTCAGATTACACACACACACACACACACATTGGTTTTTTGAGGTAGGGTCTCACTCTAGCCCAGGCTGACCTGGAATTTACTATATATTCTCAGGGTGGCCTCAAACTCAAAGCAGTTCTCCTACAGATGCCTCCTGAGTTCTGGGATTAAATGTGTGCACCACCACACCCAACAACCTTCAGATACTTTTTATTTTATTTTTTTTTAATTTATTTGAGAATGACAGACACAGAGAGAAAGACAGATAGAAGGAGAGAGAGAGAATGGGCGCTCCAGGGCTTCCAGCCTCTGCAAACGAACTCCAGACGCGTGCGCCCCCTGGTGCATCTGGCTAACGTGGGTCCTGGGGAACCGAGCCTCGAACCGGGGTCCTTAGGCTTCACAGGCAAGCGCTTAACCACTAAGCCGTCTCTCCAGCCCTTCAGATACTTTTTAAATCTTACCTGGCAATAAATTAAAAACCAGTGTTTTGAGCCACTTGGGCAAATAGGAGTTGGTACTCTGGTGGGCATAATTCAAAGGAAGAAGAGAGTTGCTCACAGAATTTCTTCCTTTTGAAGCTACCGTTTTAAAATCACTGTCTGTTTATATTCTCTGTCTTTTGCTTGGCATCTTCAGCTGGAAACAGAAGGCAGCTCATATTTAATGTGCACCTCAGCATCCCTTCTTCCTCAAGCAGTGGCTGACTGAGAGGAACTAATGTATTCTGTTCCCATCCATATCTGTGTTTGGCAAATGCCAGTGCATTGATTCTGCTCACCCTGGAATCATCAGTTTGCTTGGGTGAGAGTTGGGGATAATTGCCTTACCCATGAACTAGCTGACTCACAGTAAACAGGCAGTTTTCCTTCTTCCTGAAGATACACACGTAGCTACATCCAAAAGGGAAAAAGCCACCCACTTACACATACTTGGGTACCAAGTACTCTAAGGAAAGACATCCTGTCTCATCTTCATGCTAGCCTCACCCAATAAATTCAAGATACAATAAATTAAAAAATAAAAATGTGGGTTAGGAAGATGGTGCAGTCAGTAAAGAGCTTGCCACAAAGGAATGAAGTCCCGAGTTCAGAACCCCTGCACCACTTAAAACCTGAGCATGGGGGCTGGAGTGATAGCTTAGCGGTTAAGGCCCTTGCCTGCGAAGTCTGAGGACCCATGCTTAACTCTCCATATCCCATGTAAGCCAGATGCACAAGGTGACAAAAATGCACAAGGTCACACATGCACAGAAGATGACGCACACATCTGGAGTTCAAATGCAGTGGCTAGAGGCCCTGGCACACCAATTTTCTCCCCCCCCCCCCCACACTCACTCTTTCATAAAAAAAAATTACAAAAAAAAAAAACCTGACCTGGTAGCATATGCCTTTAATCCAAGCCCTGGAGGATCCCTGAGAATTGCTGACTAGCTAGTCTAGGGAAACTGGTGAGTCCCAGCTTCAGTGAGAAACACTTTGTCAAAAATAATAAGGTAGAGGGCTGGAGAGATGGCTTAGCGGTTAAGCACTTGCCTGTGAAGCCTAAGGACCCTGCTTCAAGACTCGACTCCCCAGGACCCATATTAGCCAGATGCAAAAGGGGGTGCACACGTCTGGAGTTCGTTTGCAGTGGCTGGAGGCTCTGGAGTGCCCATTCTCTCTCTCTCTCCCTCTGCCTCTTTCTCCCTCTGTCTGTCACTCTCAAATAAGTAAAGAAAAAAATTAATAATAATAATAAGGTAGAAAGATGACTGCAGTAAACACCAGATGTTGGCCTCTGGCCTCCACACATGCATACTCACAGGTGCACACACACATGTGCACCCACATACATACATTCTTATACACTACACATATGTACACAGGCAAACAAAGGAAGAAAATTTGTATATAAAAAGTCCTATAGCAGGCTGGAGAGATGGCTTAGTGGTTAAGCGCTTGCCTGTGAAGCCTAAGGACCCCGGTTCAAGGCTCGGTTCCCCAGGTCCCACGTTAGCCAGATGCACAAGGGGGCGCACGCGTCTGGAGTTCGTTTGCAGAGGCTGGAAGCCCTGGCGCGCCCATTCTCTCTCTCCCTCTATCTGTCTTTCTCTCTGTGTCTGTCACTCTCAAATAAATAAATTTAAAAAAAAAAAAGTCCTATAGCGCTAGAGATATGGCTTAGCAGTTAAGGCACTTGCCTGCAAAGCCTAGGGACCAAGGTTCAATTCCCCAATACCCACGTAAGCCAGATGCACAAGGTGGTGCTTGTATCTGCAGTTCGTTTGCAGTGGCTGGAGGTCCCAGCATGCCCAATCTCTGTCTATCTGCCTCTTTCTCTCTTCCTCTTTATTCTCTCTCTCTCTCTGCAATCAATCAAATAAATAAAATATTTTTAAATGTCCTATAATCACTACTTTTGAAAAATGGGCAGAAATGCTTCAAAAAATACACAAAAATGCTGTTTTTCAGGATGCCAACATGCATCATCTATGGTCCTTACTTAATCTTAGTGAATACATTTGTGGTAGTTGGAAAGTATTCCCCCCACACACACCCAATAGACTCAGGTGTTTTTATTAAAACTTGGGTTTCCAGCCACCTGGTGTCACTGGGGGCAGATCCCGGAGTCCAGCTCCAGTGTCACTGGGGGTGGAACTGATTTCTAGCTGTGGCTGGGACCCTGCTACTTTGCTGTGCATTTGTGCTTGATTTGGGGGTGTGCTGGCTGCTGGCGGTTTCCCTCCGCTTGCATCTGTGAAGGGGGACCAGTCAATTCCACCATTATGACCTCTCCCTGGATCCGCGGAGCCTGAAATAATTCCTCTTTCCCCCATAAGCTGCGTGTTCTTGGACGTTCATCCCAGCAATGTGGAGCTATCTACAATGCCATTCATTCTCTTTTCTCTTTCCAATGAGTTCAGAGAATCTGAAGTAGAAACTTGACAAAGCTCCATGTGTTTCTCATACCTATCACTGTGCGCTGCTCAGTGGTTTTATTGATTGTGAGACAGCAAACCACACCCACCACAGTTTTGTAATCTACATTGACAGAAGTACAGACATACTTGTGTTGAGAACTTCTACTTGGACTCGACCAGTGGGTAACATCTTCCAGTGAGCATAGCTTGTGAGCTTCATTCTTGCATGCTGGTGCGGTGAGGCTCATCATTTTGAACTAAATTCTTTCATTGTGCATATTTCTGTATAACTCAGGAAGACACTTGATGTGCAACCTTGATCTATTAGTTAAATGTTTGCAAAGGTTTCTGATAGCTTCTTTCAAATATTTCTCTTGATTTGTAAGACTTGCAAATGTATTCCAATTAATTGGCCCTGACAACAGGGCTTAAATTTGCATGTATATACATATAAATATGAAAATACAAGCATAACTCTTAAATGACGTTCCTCAACTAAATAACATGTTGACTTTTAAACAACTTTGTTAAACACAGCAATCCTAATTGCAAACATAATTCTTCCAAAATTAAAAAACAAATCAGTACATTTTTTCCTCTTAGTTTCTGTTCTTTTTCCATTCCCCAACTCCCATCCATAATTCTTAACAAAATACTTGAAGGTTAAATTTAATTTTTAAAGGAAAGTTACTCCCTCCCCCACATAAGAAGGCAACTCCGGAACACTGACTGATCTGTCTGGAAATGCCTGCTTTCATTAGTTGGAAAGTAAATTAGAAACTCTGTGTGCATATTACGGTTCTCCCCAGCTTTAGAAAGGAAAAATAATGGCTAGTATCTTGGGGCTTTCTTGTTTATTGGCTTTATAACAAAAATGTCAGCTAAACTGAACTCTGGACCTATCTTGTTTATGATGTCATGAAGTAGGAAAGCTCTCTGGAGAGGGTGTGAGATGCTGAATGGAGGATGAAACAAAATTACACAACTGAGGTCCTTATGAGCAGGGAACTAGCTGGTTACACACTGGATTTCGGCTTCAGATGGAGATAATTAAGTGTTCTATGAAACATGTGAGAAATTTGCATGTACTAACCTTCACCATCTTTGAAACAATAAGAAAAATGCTTCTGGTGTTTTCTGATATAAGCAACACAAATTTTCTTGAGAGATCTTTCTGGCATGGGATTTTACTTCCAAAATGAAAATATACGTTTGTGAAATCTATAAAAAGTAGACAATCCCCAAGACTGGCCTGCCCTTTGTTACTAAGGCTGTTTGCCTGCCCCACCTTGGAGCCTAACTTAGAACTGAGCGTTCTGAGTTACTTGTTCATAGTAAACCACGATAGTGTTGACTTTTCTGACAGCCATTAATGAAATAAATCCAGGGAAACTCAAGTCAACTATGCAAGGTTCACACAAAGAAGTCTGAAAGTTTAAAGGGTTTACCCTCTGTCAAGTAAAAACGAAGAATTAACTCATTAAAAAGATTCAGCTATGCCAAGTCCCCAAGGACATTCAAGGCTTAGTGGACAGTGTGTGGGCAAGATCAACAGGAGAAATAGCCACAGAATGGGAAATATTTCTGGTGTTTGAGTAATAGCAATAATAACACAACAGCTGAACTTATGGGTCAGAAAAGCTATTCACTATCAAAGGGCAGATTTAATAGATTAAGCCATTTTAAGTCAATCCATTTTAAATGGTGTCCATTGTCAGTATGCGTTTGAAAAATTCATCTAAAAGTGCAGAAACTTGCTATGGGGGGTGTGACAGTTACATCTGTACATCAGTTAAACTGATGGTGGTCATAAGTCATCACACCCAATGAAACTTTTTGCTATTTCTTAAGTGACAGAATCTAGCATGCTCCTTCCCCTTCTGGAGTTTTGCTGATGATAAAGGTTTGGACTGGAAAAGGCTCAGTAGGTCCTAATCCTCAGAGCTGAACTGTGAGGTCCCAAACCTGTGACAGGAAACAGAGGATGACTAAAAGGATTCATGGAGGAGAAACATATTCCCAGGAAGGTAGAAAATGGATCCCTGCTTCAAATAAACCACAGTCATATGAATTTTTTAAATTCAATTTAGTTGGTCATTAATAGCTTTTCTCTTGAATTCTTAGCAATTGGAGCCCTTAAGAAGTTGTTTAAAGTGGGAAATCAGTAAATGGCTTATTCATTTAAAGAAAACAAAATTGTCAGGCCTAGTAGTGCATAACTTTAATCCCAGCACTTGGGAGGCTGAGGTAGGAGGATCACCATGAGTTCTAGGCCAGCCTAAGACTACATAGTGAATTCCAAGTCAGCCTGGGCTGAAGTGAAACCCTATCTCAAAAAAAGGGGGGGGAGCTGGAGAGATGGCTTACCAGTTATGGCGCTTGCCTACAAAGTGAAAGGATCCAGGTTCGATTCCCCAGGATCCATGTAAGCCAGATGCACAAAGTGACACATGTCTGGAGTTTGTTTGCAGTGGCTGGAGGCCCTAGCATGCCCATTTTCATTCCTCTCTCTCTCTCTTTCTCTCTCACTCTCTCTCTCACCAAAAATCAGTAGCAGAGGTCCATAAGCTAGAAAAAGGCTGTAAGGGAGGGAGGAAAGGGAAGAACTTTAGGGGATGGAATTGTATATAAGTAGAAGAACAGATAACAGGGAGGGGAAAGGCTTAAGCTAGGTCAGGGGAAGAGATTGTATAAAAGCAGGGTGGGAGGGGAGGATCAATCAAAATTCAAGATATTCTGAATAAGACATGAAAATCTACTTTCTTGAATAATGGCACATCCAGAAGCCATAGATTGTTACTAGAAAATTTTCAGTGCTAGGGATGGGATACCTTCCAGTGATAAAGAGGTATAAAGCCTGCTCTTGTCTGGATAAATGCATATATTACTCCCACAAAATTACCCTGAAAGCACTATACTCAATGTTTATATTCATATATTAATGCTAATCTCACTTCTGGTTAGAGAAGCTTCTCTTTTCAGATGGTGATGACCACTGGGATGACCCAAAAGGGAACATAGTACTGAGAAGAAGGGACAGAGGAGTGTCCAGCACTGAAACATCTCACACCCTCCAAGACTCAGGGTCCATTGTGGAAGAGGTGGCGGAAAGAATGTAAGACCCAAAGGAAGGGTACCACTCCTTACATACAACTGTATGGACAGAAATTGACCTCTCAGTGCCTAGCAATACCTACATAAGACCCTCATAATAGGAGAAAAAGATGATGACATCAAATTAAAAGAGAAACTAATGGAGAGAGGGTAGGGATATGACAGAGAGAAGAGTTATAAAGAGGAAAGCAGGGGAGGGGAGGGGTATACCATGGTTTGTTGTCTGTAAGTATAGAAGTTGTCAATAAAAAAAAATGTGTATATATATATATAAAATAAAATTTAAAGAAAACAAAATTGAAGCTGGAGAATATATTTCTAGTTTATTATTATTTTCCATGAAAATATGAATTTAAAAAAATAGCTAAAATAAAATAAAAATAAAACTTTCATAAATATTGAAAAGAGTTGTACTAGGTTGTTTTATTTTTCCCCTGGTACAAGGGATTGGAACTGGTTGGGCTCAAGCAAGCTGTGTGCTGTGGTCCACTTCACATTGCCTGGATGGACATCCAAACCAGACATAGTTCATGGAGGATGAGCTTATGTCAACTTACAGATCCAAGGGGAAGTTTCATCAATGGCAGAAGAAGCTAGCTCCCATTCATAAATGCAAGCAAAGAGAGACACCACCACACAGCCAGCACCACAGCAAGCACAAACGGGCAGCACAAGCAGGGACCCAGGCCAAGGTCAAACTGCTCTCTATACCTTTGGCCTGGAAATCAGATCTGCCCCCAGTGTCACCTGCTCCAGCCAGGCAGCTGGGGGCAAGCTTTAATAAACACCTGAGTCCACTGGAGGACATATATTTAAACTACCACACTAGGCGAGTGCTCTGCCACGGAACTACAGCCCCAGCCTGAATTTTACTTTTATTTTTTTTAATTTTCAGACAGGGTCTTAGATAAGTTGCCTCGAACTCACTCTGTAGTCTAGATAGGCCTTGAACTCCTGCATCTACTTCTCAGACTCCCAAGTAGCTTTCAGGCCTGTGCTACCAGGCCCAGATTTTGGGGGGGGGGGGGCGAAGAGAGAGAGAGAGTTTGTGTTTTTATTCTGCCTAAAATATTGATCCAAAACTCATTAGACGTTTCTGTCTTATAACTAATAGAATCTACATTGTATGTGTGTTCATATGTTCTCATCAGTGTTCAGGTGCATGTGAAGGCCCGAGGACAACCTTACAGGCCCAGTCCACCTTTGTGCTTGGTATAGCATCTCTCACTGGCCTGGAGGCGCTCCACGATAGCTAGACTGACTGGCCAGCAAGTTCCAAGGATCCATTTGTCTCCGACTCCCCAGGGCTGGGATTAAAAACACCTACACCCTGCCCATCCATTTTATGTGAGTACTGGGGATGGAACTCAGGTCTTCGTGCTTGCAAAGTAAGCACTTTGTTAATTGAGCTATCTCCCCAGTCAGAATTTACATCTTCACCATAGCAGTGCTCTACTTAGACAAATAATTAAGATGATGTAGTGACCAAGCAATCCCAGTTAAGATGTTTGACTTCCAAGAGAGATTGCTTAATGGTTAAGGGGCTTGCCTGCAAAGCCTAAAGACCCTGGTTCAATTCCCTAGTACTCATGAAAGCCAGGTTCACAAGATGGCAAATGCATCTGGAGTTGATTTGCAGTGGCTAGAGTCCCTGGTGCATCCATTTCTCTCTCTCTCTCTCTCTCTCTCTCTCTCTCTCTCTCTCTCTCTCTCTTTCTCTCTCTCCTCCCTGCCTCCCTCTCCTCAAGTAAATAAATAAAATATCTTTTAAAGTATTTGACTTCCACCATCGATCCATCTTAGGCAGCACAACATTATCTTAACAACATATGTAGCATATATGGTGATAAAACTTAATATAGAATCCTAATCTAGGTAATGAACCCAATTTATAAGACACAGCATCATTTTTAAATATCTTATTTGAGAGAAAGAGAGAGATAATGGGCATGCCAGGGACTCTAACCACTGCAAATGAACTCCAGACTCATTCACCACCTTGTGCATCTGGCTTTACGTGAGTACTGGGGATTCAAGCCTGGTCCTCAGGCTTCCCAGGCAAGTGCCTTAACTGCTAAGCCATCTCTCCAGCACATAAGAAAGCATTATTAACATTAGAAATTATACTCCTGAGGCTGGAGGAATGGCTTAGCAGCTAAGGTGATAGCCTGCAAAGCCTAAAATCTCATGTTCAAATCTCCAGATCCCATGTAAGCAAGGCGCACAGTGATGCAAGCATGCAATGTCGCACATGCACATGAGGGGGGGCACACCTCTAGAGTTCATTTGCAGTGGCTGAAGGCTCTTGTGTGCCCATTCTCCCTCTCTCTCTCTCTCTCTCTCTCTCTCTCTCTCTCTCTCTCTCTCTCTCTCTCAAATAAAATAAATAAATAAATTTAAAGAAAAAGAAATATACCCCTTTCTCCATCCCATCCCCATGCCCACACACCTGTCCCCAACACCTAAGGTAGTTCCCAACTCTTTCACTATCATTCCCTTGATTTTTCCTATAGATGCATCATGCATCTGTTATTTAGTGTTGCTTTGTTTTGAGCTCTATAAAAACATATTCAAATGCATCTAGTTTTCCTTGACATGTGTGTTTCCCTCAACACTGTGGTTCAAAGATTTATTGAACTAGAAAGCTTATGGTTATTGTGTGTTCGTGCTTACGTGGCTCGTTTGACATTCCAGTGGCTGAGGGAAGTCCACTTTGCCCATTCACCTGCCAGTGGATGTTTAGGTTACCTCAGGGTCTTGTTTTTATGACCAGTGTTGCTGTGGATATTTTTATGCATGTTCTCAAGAAGCTCACAAGTAAGTCTTCTTAGGATATAGAATGAGGACTGAGAATGGTGAGTCTTAAACATATGTTTGACTTTACAACATAAAGTAAACTTAATTTCCAAAGTGTTTTGTAAAAATTTTCCATTCATATCTGCACTCTTGCCCTTGCTTAGCATTGTCAGACATTGCTAAGCAAAGGACCCAGTGACACCACACCAAGCCTTGTGGCCACTAAGTCATGAGATGTATGGTGTTTTAAGCTGCTTTAGTGTATGGTGATTTGTAATGAAGCCGTAAGTAATATGGACATCTTAACTTTTGTCCCTATAGAAACAGTAAAACGGCATCTCAGTGTGATCATATATTTTATTTCCTCACTTATGAAATAAGGTTGAGCATTTTTTTTCAAATTTATTCACCATTTGTGTTTCCTTTTCTGAGAAATACCTCATCATATGTATTGTTTCCCTGTTTTACTACATAGTCTTTCTCCCATTGATTTGCAATTGTTTATATATTCTGGATATATGCAGTTTATGTCTTTCTTTATGAGTTCTCTTAAGGAGCAGACATTCTTAATTTTAATGCAGTAAGATTTAGCCATAATTTCCTTTATGGTTAATGCTTTTCATGTTTCATTTAAGTACTCTGACCAAGTGTTTTTAGAATATATCTTTCAGCAGAAATGTCCAACGGCTTCATTAATTTCTTGTAAATCTCTTCCTGACCCTTGGATATTTTTAAACACTGCCTTTTGAAATGTCTGCACTTGTTCAATTTGTTCTTTTCCCATCAGATCCTGGCTTGTCATTGCTTATATGCGATTCCAGCATTTTCTTAGTATCATTTGCATTGATATCACAGCATCTGGCATCTATTGTAAGGTTTGTAATTTTACCTTGCAACTGCTTTGCACTGTATTTTCATTGTCCTGTTGGATCTTAATCGGATACAATCCTACTAAAACAAAAGAGAAGTACTTTGTCAAAGTGGCTGGCAGTTACTCACAGGATGCTGGAGGACAGATGAGTAGGGTACAGTCACAGGAGTAAGCTCACTAGTGAATTTCTGCATTATAGAAGCCATCTTTTTCATGCAATATCTTCTAAATTAGAAATGGTAGGCCAAAAAAAAAAAAAAGCAAGATTAGTGGTATCAGCCACTCTTCCTTACAGAAGCAGCATGAAGGACGTGCCAGGCCCGGCACTGGGCCTAGGATGTGTCATTTCAATGACTCATCGCCACAAACGTGCAGCTCACTGTCATTATCTCCACATTCCAGTCAAGAAGCTGGTGCCCACAAGAGCCGATGGCTTTCCCAAATAAAATAAGAGCAAGACCAGGATTGGGATAGATATAAAACAGAACATCTCAAATTGAGATGAAAATATGTGTATAAATATCATTTCTTGCTTTTAACCACTATAGATCCTGCTTCTTATAGCAGATAGAGAAGAGAGAAGAAAGACTCTACAAAAAAAAAAAAAAAAAAAAACTGGTGGGTGTGAGAGCATCAAAGTGTCTAGCAAGCAGCCCTATGTGACTGGAGCCTGCAGGGTATTCAATATGGCTTAGTGGTTAAGGCGCTGGCCTGCAAAGCCAAAGAACCCAGATTCAGTTCCCCAGAACCCATGGAAGCCAGATGTACAAGGTGATGCATGCATCTGGAGTTTATTTTCAGTGGCCAAAGGCCCTGATACACCAATTCTCTCCCTCCCCACCCTCTCTTAAACAAGTAAAAATAAAATAGAAAGAAACATTTTAAAAAGAGAGTGAAAGAACTAGCATTATTAGAGCAGAAAGGAGGATCTGTATGTGTCTTGAAGGACAGACAGATGAGTTTGTCTTCCTTCATAGTACTAGTAATTTATCATGTTAACAATTTAATAGTTTATATATGTATTAATCTAATAAAATCTTCACACTGTAAGACATATATAAATCCACACTTCAAAGATTGAGATTAGAATCTATAGCACTTGCTTCCAACATGCAGTGGTTTGTTTCAGGTGCTCTCTACTTCCATAACTAGCCTACAGTCATGGAGAAGACCTAAATGAAGATACTGCCTACTAAGGGACAACAAAACAAGGGGTTGGAAACAAAGCAAAAATGTGCAGAAGGCATTTACATGATGGATGACTGGATGTCACGGGGGGGGGGGGGAGGAGGATGGAAGAGTCAGGAGTGATGGTGGCCTTTCAAGCTGTACAACCAGAAAAAGCTGCCACCCACTGACTATGTATGGCCAAGCCATAGAAGAGACGGTTCCAAGCAGAAGATGGTAGTCCAAGCTTAAATGAATGACCAGGGCATTCTTTTGACAAGCAAGGACTACAAGATGAGCCTAGCATGCCCAAGAAACCACCTCAATTTCATCCCCATCAAGGTTGATATCTGAAGTCTTAATAAGGAATGGAGTTTCGGAAGGGGAAAGCTGTAAAAGTGATGTTTGAGAACATTCTCTGTAGAATAGAATTGTCCTTTAGGGAAGAGGTAGAACAAAGCAAAAACCCAATGAATGAAAGAGAAAGAACAGCCAAGAGGGAAGAGAGTCTGCTGACATCTGAGCCAGGAAAGATAAGGCAGGAGGGTTGTGTAGAGGGTGTTGATGGCATCAAATCTGTATTGGTTTCTTTCTTCTTGCTGTGGACAAATATTTGACCAGAAGCAACTTAAGAAATAAAAGGGTTTATTTCCAGCTTATAGTTTTGAGGATAAGTTTCATGGTGGAGAAACTATGGTAGCAGGAGCATGCACCAGCTTGTCACATGATAATTAGTAGAAGGCAAACAGGAAGTGAGGCTGGGCTATAAGATCTCATGACTCACTCCCAGTAATCTACTTCCTCCAGCAGAGGTCGACTTCCTAAAGGTTCTATAACTTTCCCAAATAGAGCCATTAGCTGGGGACCAAACCCCTAAAAGGCATTTTACACTCAAATCACATCAGCCATAAAGGATAGGGCTGTGACCGCTTTTTCATCTATTTTAACATGCACTTATCCCTCCAGGCACCCACCCATCCTTTGGTCCACACATGTCTGCTAGATGCACCAAGTGTTATGCTATACCCCAGCATTATGATCTCTGAGGTCATGGTAGCCCTCATAGTCCCCAGCCATCATTCATGAAGCAATTGCTATATGCCAGTCCTTTTTTATAAACTATAACCAACCCTCTCAACAAGTAATGGTACTATTCACTACCTTTTTTGTTTTGTTTTATTTTTCAATGTAGGGTTTCACTCTAGCTCAGGCTGACCTGGAATTCACTATGTAGTCTAGGGTGTCCTCAAACTCACGACGATCTGCCTGCCTCTGCCTCCTGAGTGCTGGGATTAAAGGTGTGAGCCACCACGCCCGGCTTCTCACTATCTTGACCTTACTGACTGATGCACAGAATAGTGACTTGAGCAAGGTCCCTCGTCCTAGAGCTATAAAGGAAATCCAATTCCAAAAGATCATGTTCCTTCCTGTGGTTCTCAAGGAATTTAGAGTCTAACTGGAGAGAGAAGCAAGTATCTCAAAGGTTGTGCTAGGAACAATTCTTGGAAATTACAAACAATGCCACCAAACTCATAAAAGGGACAACTTTGGAAAGAGAAGCCCCCACCAATAGTGGTCCATCACCTCCTACAAAGGTTACATGGTCAGATCTATAAGCTCCTTTCCCCTGAATCAATCTCTATAGAACCCTTAGTCTGGGGTGATTTGTATAGGAATATGTGAAACAGCTACATTAACGCTATTGGTATTACAGAGAGAGGCTCCAGAAGCATGTTTCATTCAAACCCATATTCCTTGAACCTAAAAGAAAGTTATTCCTCTGGCCATGTCTAAATCAGCTAACTTAGAAGGTAGACCCTAAGCCTCCTGCACTTTCCTCTTTAAATCTGGGGCCAAGGGTCTGCCCAGGTAGTAAACTCCCAGTTTCCTCTCACTAAAGTGCAACTGAGATAGTAAACACAAAGGAAATGCTAGAGCCATAGGTTATTAGACCTGTAACATGAATGACAGAAAACATAGTTGCTATTCCTTAAGACATAGTAATGACAGTAATAGCTACAGCTCTTGAGCATATGCCACAAGCTCTGAAGAAAACTACCTACACATTATCCATGTGGTCTTCACATGTCAATGCCGATGAGAAAACCAGAGGTCCACTGAGGCCAGATGATCTGTCTATGACCACATACCCATCAACAATGAGTGAGGATTCAAGCCCAAGGTCATGGCCATCCATTTCTGCACTGGCACACTGGACTTCCAATTCCTTACCAGCACTCTCCTTCCACTACTGTCTGTCACCAGCCAAATCAGAGGGACAGTGGAATAGTGAGGGCTTTGGGGGGAACAGAGCAGCCATGTAGCTGTAGATCCACAGAAACTGTTGCATTTCGCAAAAAAGTATGTGGTAGAGCCAACGGGGCATGACTCGGTGAAACCCGCCTGCCTCAGAGCATCCTTTGGAAGGCCAAGCCAAGTTACATTTGAAAAACAAGAAATATTCTGATGGAATTAAAATTACTTTGGATATTAAAATTACTCTGGAATAATTCCAAGTAACTTAGAGTTCTCTTAATTGTATCCTAAAAAGCAGCCATGATATCCCAGGATGTGCTCTGAGCAGAATGGACTGCCTCCTTGTTCTGTTTCCGCCCATGTCCCTCTGTGCCCACCAGACTAAATCTTTGCCACGCCCTCACCTGAGCAGGTTATTTGGAGCCTTCTTGCCTTTTCAAGACCCTGCTCCAATCACTTCTTTTGGGAGGACCTGTCATCCTCAAGAACACAGGAAAGTCATCGACTTCTTTTTTTGTTTTGTTTTGTTTTTTGGTTTTTGTTTTGTTTTGTTTTGTTTTCAAAGTACAGTCCAGGTTGACCTGGAATTCACTATGCAATCTCTCAGGCCAGCCTCAAATTCACAGCAATCCTCCTACCTCTGCCTCCCAAGTGCTGGGATTAAAGGCATGCACCACCACATTGGACCCATCAGCCTCTTTATTTATTATTTTATTTTTATTTATTTATTAGAGAGAGAGAGAAAGGGAGTACCAAAGCCTCTAACCACTACCATTGAGCTCCAGATACATGTGCCACCATGTGCATCTGGCTTATGTGGGTTCTAAGGAATCAAACCTGGGTCCTCAGGCTTTGCAGGCAAGCACCTTAACTGCTAAGCCATCTCTCCAGCCCCTCAACCTCTTTTTGAATCACCTGACATTCATCTACTCGACTAGACAGGCTGGCCAGTGAGCCACAGGGGACCCACCTCTCCTCCTCCTCCCCTGTGGGAGGAGACATGAGCCACGATACCCAGCATTTTCACATGGGTACTGCAGATCCGAACTCAAGTCTTCATGCTTGGGAGGCAAGCACTTTACCAACTGAGCCATCTCCACAGACCCAAGCATAGGATGATTCAGTCTTAGTTTTCAGTGGTTCATTAAAGCTCATTCCTAATTTAGTACCATAGTAACACCATCTAAACATCCCCAACAGAGACATGCTTACAACTCTGACTTACTGTCTCTGGATTCATTGCTAAAGTATAACTCTGAATCAAAGAGCTGTCACGTTATAAAACCTTTATTATATCCTATCAAACTCTCTTTTAGGTAGTTTGCTTTAACTCAACTTGGCTTGCATTATCTAAATGTACTATTAGCCTCACTTTCTCATTTACACAGGGAATCACTGTCCTTTGCAAGTCTGATAGACAAAATTTAAAAAAAAATTATCCCTTTAGTTTTCACTCTTTACTAAAGAGGATATCATATCCTGCATGTTTCCTACTCATTCATAGTTCCATTGTGAACTATACACTTACAGTCCTTACCAACTTATACCCAGAAGTAATCAGCTCTTTAAATTCATTTGAAAAAACTATATAGTCAGGGGCTAGAGGGATGGCTTAACAGTTAAGGCATCTGCCTGCAAAGCCAAAGGACCCAGGTTCAATTCCCCAGGACCCACGTTAGCCAGATGCACAAGGGGGCACATGTGTCTGGAGTTTGTTTGCAGTGGTTGGAGGCCCTGATGTGCCCATTCATCCTCTCTCTCTCTCTCTCTCTCTCTCTCTCTCTCTCTCTCTCTCTGTCTCTCTCTCCCTCTTTCTCAGTCAAATAAATAAAAATAAACTATTTTTAAAATTGTTTTAAAAAACTATGTAGTCAGGATACTGATATTTATCTTGCATATTTGTTGCAAACAATATTCCAGGGTTGTTTTTTTTTTTGTCATCCCCTTCTTTAGAGTTTTCTGTTGTGGGCTTCCAGTGTAGCCATGGCTGCTAACGCTCTCACTAACCCGTTGCAGCTACTGCCACTAGAGCTGTGGACAAGTGCATAGGATCAGCTCATAATGTGATGAAGAGAGATAAAGAAATTATTGGTACGCTTCTTGGATTTGATGACTTTGTCAATATGGTGCTGGAAGATGTTACTGAGATCACACCAGAAGGAAAGATTACTAAATTAGATCAGAGTTTGCTAAATGGAAATAATATAACAATGCTGGTGCCTGGAGGAAAACGGCCTGACTTAAGACTGGATTTCCTGGCTTAGCTAGATTCTCCTAAAACAGCATGAAATAAAAAAATAAAAAATAAAAAAAATTCCCTTTAATACTTAGATTCTACACAGCTCAGTTTCCCATTAAAGGATAATACCTTAAAGATGTATGTGCCTAAGTTAATCATGGTTATCTTGGAAAATAAATTTTTGTTGTTTTTCTTTTTGGAAAACTAAAAATAAAGATGTTTTTTGATTTTTTTTTAAAAAGAGTTTTCTGTTACAAAGATGTTTCAAAGTTTTTGAAGTTACTACAATCCTCCTGTCTGCTTCAGCCTCTTAAATATTAGGGTATTTGTCACTACCCTGGGATTCAAATATGCAGAAAAAGTTACTATTATTTTTATAATTTGCCTTTGGTTTTGCAATACTAAAGATTGAACACAGGATTTCACACTTACTAGGAAAGTACTTTAACCATTAAACTATATCTCCATGCTCCTTTTTCTCAATTACTAATATTTATTTTGAGACAAGATATCACTAAGTTCACCAGGCTATCCTGAAATTCACTCTGGCAGAAGTAAACCTTGAACTCGCTCACCCCCACCACAGCCTTTCAAGAAGCCAGAACTACAGACCGGCCTGGACTACCTGGTTCTGCTTTCCGCTATATTTTTGTCTTTGCTATTATATTTAGTTCTTCCTTACTTCTAGAAAGATGCTCACATATGTGCACAGGAAACGCGCATGGGGAAACCCACAAAACCTCTTCTGCAGCCACGAAAACAGAAAAGAAAAAAACACTCAACTAAATTCCAGCTCTCAAAAGACGGACCTAGCAAAGACATACAGTGGAATTATCAACAGCGTGGTGTGTACCAACATAGATAGATCTCAAAAATATAATCCTGGTTGAGGATAAAAGAGAATGAATAATAATGTATGTCCTGTAAAACCATGTGTCTATGTAAAATACCTAAATATTCCTATCCATTGTTGGTAGGTGCCTTCATTTGCAGTGAAAACCCAAAACTACACCAAAGGTTCACACATCAAATTCACAGCAGCCATTGCCTCTAGGAAAGGCAGAAAAGAAATGAGAATTTGAAAAGGGGACAAAGAAGTCTTTACCTAATTTGAAAGTCTACTTGATCTCTCACTTGATCTTCTAAAATCTGAAACAAATGTGACAAAACATTAACACTTCCCATTTGGAGTGGAGATGAGATGCATATGCTACATTTTTCTGCATTGACATTGTATTCCAAACAAAAACATGACACAAGTACCACAACCATCCCCAAACAGCCTTTCTCCACCCCCAAGATTGCATAGAAATTCGTTAATGATTTACTCTAAAACTTCTTCAATATTTCTAAAAAGTTTGTATATACATACATATGTGTGTGTGTGTGTGTGTTAAGGATCTAACCTTTGCTTTTCAAAACAAAATTCTCAAGCATTTTGTCTGTTTCTGAATTTCTTTATTCTATTGTGCTGTGTAGGCGCTGCTTGTATACATGGTTTTCTTCTCTACTAGATTTTTGTCTATATCATAAGGACATTTTTAACATTTAAAATTTATTTATTTTCATTTCTTACAGAGGTTGTAGTTTTATATTGCCTGTCCCTCATCCCACTTTCTCTGAGGTCTCTCCTCAGGAGTTATTGGTGTTCACTGTTGGGTAAATAAGGTCACAGTCAGTCTTTAGCCAGGGTGGATGAGGAGAACTGTGCCTCAGAGTATTTCTGCCCCTCCTGTGACTCTTACAACGTCCCCATCCCCTCTTCCGCAATGGTCCCTGAGCCTTGGTGGTTCGGTTAGCTGTCTTATTTAATGTTGAGTTCTTTGTAGCCTCTGGGTCTCTGCTTCAATGTGTTTTGATCACCCACAGTGGTTTTGTGTGCCTTTTGCATCCCACCGTGAGCATAAGACCTGACACTCAGTGTTTGTTGAATAAGCGAGTGAATGAAATGGAGGCATGAATGGGTAGATGGAAGACTCAACTGTATAACTAAACAATTCTCTGCCAGTCCCATGAAGACTCACTCAGATCACATCAAGCATTCTCAATGGTGCAGAAAAAAACTTACAATCAAACTGACAGCCAAGCAGCATGCATCAAATTGACCTATGCTGGTCAGTGGGTCACCCACTGGCCCCATGTGGCTATCAAGCACTTGAAATATACATGGTTTGATCTGATACTCATTCAAGTTTTAATATATACAAGATACCACATACTTTCTGATCTGGTATATAGAAGCAGAAAAAAAATGATACAAAATGCCATATCAGTAACTAAAACTTCATTTCATGCTGAAACGGTATTAGTTTGAATAATTGGGTTTACCAATATATATCATTAAAATTAATTTCACTTCATTCTTTTAATGCTTTAGTTGGCTACTTGGAAATTTAACATTCAGATCCGGCACTCACTGTAAATTTATTGAACGGCTCTGAAGTAGAGCAACACGGTTGCCTTAGATCTAAAATTACAGAAGAAAGACATCCAGTTTTCACAGATGCCTAATTTGAATGCAAACCAACCACCTCTTTATATAAATAATGGCACGAAACTAGATGAAAAAGTATGAGGTCATTATGCCACACAGCCGACAACTTGGAAAATTAGACCTTGTGCAAATTGTTCCATAAAGCACTTAATAAAATTTTAGGGAAGTGGAAAATTGTGTATTAAGTTCTGCAATGCAAAGTAGATTTGTTTCCAAAAGAACGCCATAAGGAGAGAAGTAGCATGAGAAACAACTGCCTAGGAAGGGAGCTTTCTTGCTGCCTCCTCAGGTTTCAGCTGCCGGTGGACGGATCATTCCTGCATGCTCATGGGAGTCCCACCATTCCGGGCTTACAGTGCTTACGAACGCTGTCTGTCCTGGACAGGCAAGTGATGACTCCTGGGTAGCCCATGTGGGCCAAGTACAGAGTTGTCACTGTCAAAAAGAGCAACCCACACATATAACTGTTGGGAAGGAAAGAACTGGTCCACATCCATTCTGAAAATCCCCTTACCTGAACACACAGCTGCTCTCACATCCTCAACTTGAAAAATCTCTCTCTTGTGCTGCCCCTCACCCTCACCGTTCCGTTCCCTTGATTGTGTAGCTCAAAGGCCAGGAGAACTGCTCCGGCCCCAGCAAGGAGGGAGCTGGGTGGAGGAGCCGGCAGAGAGCATGCAAGGCTAAACCTGTGCAGCAGACAAGGAGACCAAAAGCCAGCCGTGCAAAGAGGGTTCGTTTCACACTTGATGCCCTGTCCACTCAGCAAGAGCTGGGACCCCAGAATGAAGAAGTAGAATGATTCCATGTATAACCCTAGGGTCAACAAGGGAAGCCCAGCAGATGAACAGAGAGAGAAAGAGAGAGGAAGCAGTGGATAATGACTAGATGACTCGTTTTGACTGAGGAAAAATTCAGGTCATGTCAGGCCTGGAAATATGAAAAGGATTTATCAAGTTAGAAGGGGTTGGGGATGTTCAATATCAAAGAGGAAGGGAGGCTTTCCAAAGAGACATAGTTTGGGCATCTATCAATTTCAGAAACAACACTCACTGAGAGATCTTTACATAACAGACATTGTGATAAACCCTTTTTTGTTTGTTTGTTTGGTTGGTTGGTTGGTTGTTGTTTTTCAAGGTAGGGTCTCACTCTAGCCCAACCTGGACTCACTATGTAGTCTAAAGGTGGTTTGGAACTCTCAGAGATCCTCCTACCTATGCCTCCCGGGTGCTGGGATTAAAGGTGTGTGCCACCACTCCCGGCTCTGATAAACACTTTTGAGTATTATGTGCCAAAGTGCCACAGTAATTTTTTTTTCTTTTTATCTGGTGGACATATTTAGTACACCTGAATATCCACAGCCAGTTGAACATAAATGTCATTAACCCAAGAGCTGGCTCTGCTGTGCTCTGGCTCCGGGTCGCACTTTGAATGACGCTGCCCTCCCCTCTCAGCTCTCGGCGCTGCCTGCTTCATGCAGCCTCCGCATCTCCCACTCCACCCAGCCCGTTCACCGCTCAGCTTTATTGTTCTGCCTCCAGCGCCTCCAGTCCACAGTGGGCAATGCTCAACTCCCTCACGCGTACAGGTACACTGCCGCCACTCCTTCCTGCCCTCCTCCATCCAGCTGTTCAGCCCTCGGGTCATCCTCCCCCACACACACACGCACAGCTCCCCACCCCAACGTCTGGAGAGTAAGATGAAATTGTACAGAGAGGCAATTTGGCCATATGACCCCCATACATGGATTCCTTTCTTCCCACTGCTCTGCACTTCTCATCTTCTTTCCCATGAACACTCAGACAGAATTGCCTCAGCCACCCCGGCTCGCTCTCTCCTTGCAGGACTCTAGATACAGTTGTCATGTCCTCTTGGCAGATGACATCATCCAAACAGACCCTGACCATGGCAAGACACCTGAAGAGATGGTGGTATTATCCTCCACTCCTGGTGCATGCATGTGCAAATAAATATGTGTAGACATTGTCACACACACACACACACACACACACACACACACACACACACACACATGCGCACGTGTCTGTGCTGAATCTCCCTCTCCCTGCACTCACATCTGACATCATGGAGCTAACCCCTCTCCTCCAAATATTCACCAACAAGAAAATGAGTTTCCTCATTGCACTCTAGGAATGGGGCTGAGACAGGAAGGGGCAGAGGTCTTGTAGGAGTGCGTCTTTTTTGGGGGTGGAATTGTAGGAGTTTTTGTTTGGTTTGTTTTGTTAATTTTCACTCTGTACATTCATTGTGCATGGAGCTCTGTTACCTAAGGACATTTCCCCACAAATACGTAAAGTACATTCAGGAGGCCATGGTTTATTTACTGTGCTCCTAAGATGTTTGGCTCTTTTACAACAATGTATTTGTGGGGTTTATGCATTTTAAATTTTGTCCTCAAATCTCTCACAGCTGAATGTCTGACAGAAACATTATATACATACATACATACACACATACACACACACACACACACACACACACACACACACACACACACACATATGGAAAGTCTGTTGCCTCTATTCTCTCAATTTCTCTTCCTTTCAAAGCTACCATCACATCCCTCCACATACAAAAACAAAAAATGCTCTGCAAGGCCCACTGTGGTGAGCTCCCTGTGGCAAACTCTTTCCTCAGTTCTATTCTCTTGACCAAAAGCTGATGACATGCTCACATCTTGGCATCCTCTCCTCCTTTGCCCTCTGTGGTACTGCCTTCTGAGAGCCAATGCAAACTTGGGCACACTTCACAGAAGACCCTGCAAATACCCTGTGGTGGTGTGTGTTTATGTCCCCCAATAGGCTCAAATATTTTATTGAAACTGTCACATGGATTTCCAGGCATCTGGCTGGAAGAGGTATCACTGGGGGACAGATCCTGGGTTCCAGCCCAAAGGTGTGCTTGGGGGAGGATCTGAATTTCAGCCTAAGGTTTGAAGGGTGAGTTCTGCCTTTGGTACCCTGATGTTTTGTTTGGCTGCCAGTTTGGGCTCTTGCTTTTGGTAGTGCTAGCTGGCTGGTGGTGGTATTTTTCTCTCTCTACTTGGATCTGTGAAAGGGGGGCAGCCTTTTTGGCCATGGTGGAACTTCCACTGGATCTGTAATCCTGAAATAAATCCCTTCTTCCCATAAACTGTGTCTGGTTTGGAGGTTTATCCTAGCAGCGTGGAGCTGACTACAACGAACCTAAATGGGCTTTCCCCTCCTTCCTTAAGGTCAAGAGCAGTAGGTTCACCTAAGCAATGCATGCATGCTGAGAGAGGCACTGCAGAGTAAAGAGCTTCTAAATGTGCCTATTTACACTTCACACAAACCCTCATCCTAGAATCAGCCCACAGCACACACCCACACAGCCTCCTCCTGCCCACGGTTGCCAGTCTGGGGAGAGCCAGAGACAAGAATACTATATCAGAGTTTCTATAACCCCTACCATTGCTCCAGGACCTTCTCACCAGCCTCCTTATACACAGAGCACCACAGAGCCACAAGGTAGGCAGCTCCCTTCTTGAGCCACTGCACACAGGTTCCCTCCTCCCTGGTCGCATCACAACACTTGGGCTTTGTGGGACAAGGTTCCACCTGGACAAGACTTTGAATAATGAAAGACCCATAGAAAAGGCAAGGATGAACATTCTCTGTAGAAGGAATTTCATTTTCAAAGACAAACAAGAGAATAAAATGAGATCAGTGTTCCAAATGCCTGTTAGAAATTAGTAAGTATGAGGACCAGATGGGGGTGGTGTAGACAGAAAGTCTTTACAAACAAAACTTGCTGGGCCAATGTTAGATACTTCTACCTTCCATCTACCCTGTGGGGTTGCTGAAGACCAAGTGATTAGACAATCAACGTGAAATTGCCCTGTTAACTGAAAAACACATTTATAACTTGTAATTATTCTTTGATACTTTACCTGTGGCTATACTAAGAGTCAGACTGTGACAATATTGAAGAAAATTAAAATATCTGTTAATTTCTTTTGGATCTGTGCTCCTAGAGTTATTTATCAACTGAGAATTCTCATTAATTTCCATCCTCAAGACTGCAGTAAACTTCAAACTCTATCAGTAGCATAGTTAAGTTCCTAGTGACTATCGTTTAGGCTGCCAGGCTTCAAGTTAAAGGTCTGAAAGTCATATGCTGCTCACAAAAAACCAATACCATGTCGGGTGTGGTGGCACATGCTTTTAATCCCAGAACTGGGGAGGCAGAGGTAGGAGGATTGCTGTGAGTTCAAGGCCACCCTGAGACTACATAGTGAATTCCAGGTTAGCTTGAGCTAAAGTGAGACCCTACCTTGAAAAAAAAAAAAGCAAGACCAATTTGGTCTTGTAACCCTTTCAGTTTCTTTCATTTCAAAATCCCTGGGCACTATAAAACCACAATCCCCATACGGTAGTTTCCTACTTCTTCTTCCTAAGCTTTGCCTCTCTGACTTCCAGGAAGTTCCTCAAAACCCCAGCATCAGTTCATTTGTCCAGTTAATTTTTTTAATATATTTTATTTATTTGAGAGGGAGAAGGAGGCAGAGAGAGGGAGAGAGAGAGAGAAAGAGAGGGAGAAATGGGTGCACCAGGGTCTCTAGTCACTGCAAATGAACTCCAGATGTATATGCCCCCTTATGCATCTGGCTTATGTGGGTCCTGGAGAGTCAAACTGTGATCTTTAGCTTTGCAGGCAAATGCCTTAACTGCTAAGTCATCTCTCTATCCCCAGTTATTTTATTTTAAATAACTGATTTTATATACAAAACGGTAAGTCATGAAATAAAAACAAGTTGAATAATTATTGGAAAATTTAAAAGAATACTATTACTTCTTATAGGAAGTAATCATTTATCTCAAATCCCAAGAAAATTAACTGAAAATGTCTTAATTATGATCGGTTGAATGCAAATGAGCATGTGAAACCAGATACGCTGGCTCATATCTGTATTTCCAGCACTCAAGAGGCAGAGGCAGTAGAACGGCCACAAGTTCAAGGCCAGCATGGTATACATAGTTAGTTCCAGGCCAGCCAGGCCTACCTAGCAAGATCTTGTCTCAAAAAAAAAAAAAAAATACAGAAATCAATAGGTTCCCAGCGTGTCAGCAGTAACACACCGAAACACATAATGAGGAAAGATTTCTTTCCCCATAAATAATTCCAGGAATATGGATTTCTTTCCCCATAACTTCCACTCCCTACCAGAGGTATAAATAGTAAAAGTAAAATGGAAGGAACATGGTTTCTGGGGTACCTAGTAGTTCTGTGATTAAAAAATCTGTATTTGTGTGCCTATAGAAATCAATAGCTATAGATAGGTAGATATAAGCACAGACACATACACAAATATAGATACAGATATAAATACAGATGTAGCCTTTATGTTCCATGGGTTTTGTCCCCTTATTTTGTTTCATTATGCTTTCAGCTTCTGTTTACCTAGGTTTAAGGAGTCTTAAGGTCCCAGAGTCGTGCTGGACGGCTGTAGGAGTGAGGCAGTAAGAACCAGAGGAGGGGTGAAGTGTAGATAATAGGCTTTGGGACAACCAGTCCGCTTTATCGACCCTGCGGTTACTACAGGTCAAGAAGAAAAGATGAGAGCCACTATTGACTCTCCCTCCTTGGTTTCACCATACATTAACACGTCAATGTATTGTACATGCAATGAATTTGCATGGGCATGTGTAGGCGCAGGTGAACTCACTCTTTTCTCTTTCAGCCCCAGTTTCTGCCCCTCACCATCATCTTCATTACCTTATCCAAATCACAACTTTTCCTAAGCCACTCCTTCTGCCTTAGTCCCTGGCCTCTGCATCCTATTCAGTCTTTTCCTTTCTTCATTTTGACTATATCACAGTCGTGACTGGTTAACACCTTACAGAACGTAGACCTAGAAGACCAACCAATTCAGGCTAGAACATGGGATTTACCTCTCACAAGAAAATCTGCATGGAAAAAAAAAAAAAAGAAAATCTGCATGGATTTCAGCCCCAACTCTGCCACCGAGTAGCTGTGTGGCCTTGAACATACTGCTAAAACACTCTGAGCCTCAGTTTCCTCATTTGTACCACTGGCCTAATAATAAAAGTTATAGATATACAATGTCTATGACATAAAGGACCCCTCACAGAATTGGATGCACAAACACACAACCACTACCATGGGAGCTGTGTTCATAATTGTGACTGGAGTCCACAGTGGTCTTCTGAACCTAGGTTCATGGTGCTACTTGGTCTCTGTGACCATATAATTGATCCTCAATGAATGGAGTCAAAGGTGCTCCCCAAAACAAGATCACCAGCCATCTGTGTCTGCTCCTCAAATACCCCATTTCACATCAGTGAATTTTCATCTACCCTGAACACAACAGGTCCTTTTCACTTGTTTCCAAACACATTTCTTTCAAGGGCCCTTCCTCTCATGGCCCATGTGCTTTCAAGCTGCTTCTTTGCTGCAGTCCCGCCCCCATCATCTCGCTTGGCCCGCACAGCCCTACATGTCCGACTGTCCTGGACACGTCAATTTACTTGTACTGCTTGATGCTCAAATCAGGTACCATTACCCTGATGCTTTTTTTTTTTTTTTAAGTATCTAGAACTGAGAGAGGCTAAGTTATTCACCCACAGTCCCCAAGATGGTCCCTGGAGACACCAAGACTCAAAACTAGGTTTGCACTCTCCATTGCTCTTCCATCCTGCTGCAACACACATGTTGGGGCAACGTCATTGTCACACCACGAGGTCCACACACATGTTGGGGCAACGTCATTGTCACACCACGAGGTCCACACACGTGTTGGGGCAACGTCATTGTCACACCACGAGGTCCACACACATGTTGGGGCAACGTCATTGTCACACCACGAGGTCCACACACATGTTGGGGCAACGTCATTGTCACACCACAAGGTCCAGGCCACCTGAGCTACTCTGTTGAGGAATCCAGCTCTGCTATAGCTCCACTGCTCTCATCCCTCTGGTCCCCACAGCTATTTCACACAGCAAACACCTCGCTGCATGTTGCCCTGGCTGTGGCTCTGCTGCGTAATTTAGAATTCACCACTGAAAGTATCCAGTATAACCCAATTAGATGTTACTGTGGATTGTTCACTAAATGGAACCATAAAGTAATGATCTGGATTTTCACACACTGCTCATAGAGACTGATCTCATTTCTTCCCAGACATACCTCAGGAATCTTCTCAACTAGACTATAAATTTCTTACGGGCAAGGACCATGTCTTCTATTCCACTGTGTCTCACAAACTTCTGGGGAGATGTAGGTACTCCAAAATGCCTTTGGTTCATAATTAGTCTTCCAAGCAGACTCTGTTATCTGGGGGGGATGGACAGATCTCTGGAGATACACATGGCAAAAAGCTATGAGACAATGGTCTGCTTCCACCATCTCCCGACAGATACCACACCCAGTCCCTGCGCACAGTGGAGGAAAATGTTCCCAAATGTCACAAGTTTAAAGCAAACTAGGTTTGATGGCCTCACTATAATGCTTCATATGCTATAGATTTGGCATCTGTTCCAGAAAAGACTTGTGTCAGGAAGTCAGAAAAGGTCTCCCGGGCATACAGGCAGCTCCCAGTCTGTCTCCTGCATTAAACACACTCAGGGTTGGAATATGCATGTTTAAATGCATGAAACATGAGCCAGACTTGACACCCATCTATCAGAGCTGCTTTAAGGATAATAAAATCAGCACTGCCATTATAAGGAGAGGGAACTTGATGACCCACTAGAGATTTCTTCCAATCTAAACGATTCTATAAATTCCCCTAAAATCATAAAAAAGCAGATTAAGGATTCATGTAGGTGTTTGCACTATAAATACAAATTAATTTCTGCTCCAGCTGCAATTTCTCTCATCCTTGTAAGAAGCACCTCTATCCGTGAGATATTTCTGGGTGAAATACCAACTAACAGAAGAGCTAAAGATAGTGAGGACTCCCCCAGATCCTTGTTGGCAACTATTTTCTTCTAATTTTGTAAGTAAATCTGTATCTTGAATTGAATCTTGCTGCTGTCCAAAAACATTTATCTCTGAAAATCTGCTTTTGGGGAGAGTAGGATATAATTATATACAGATTCAATAAGGACCTAAATGTTCCACTGAGAAACTCTTTCTTGAAATTGTTTGGACTCTAAGTAATCTGTTTATTTCCTTTTTCAGCTAGTAGTCATACTTTTGCCATTCATTTCACTAAAATTTTCTATTTAAACACTGCTCTTTTAAAAACCTCATACCATTTCTAAGATCAAAGACATATTACTCTGCCTCTCACCTGGTTTAATGCAATTTAATTCAAAAAGGCCATTATAGACGAAAAATAATTCATTTTGAGCATTCTTTCATCTACTACAGCTCAGTAACTAGAAATAAAAAGAAAATAGTCACTGGTAACATTTTTAAAGATTAATTTATCAACTAATACATTTTTAGTTCACACGTGGTCTCTGATCCAATATGGAGTCAAAGACCAAAATAGAAATGAACACATGGGTTATAGACCACATTTCCAAATGTGTGGGGAAACGCAGATCCCTGGGGAAATGTGCTCAGTTATGACATCACAGCTGTTTCTCCTATAAAAAGAACTTGTCCTGCAGCAAACTATAATTTCCCAAATAAAGGGAATAGAAGATAAAAGGAAAGAAAAAGCATGTCAGCAAGTAGAATCCAAGGATAGTGACCAGATGCCAGGCATATTAAAATACCATACCCAACAAAAGACAAAACTTGTACCACTTGAATGCTTAAATACAAAACATTTCCACCCAAAATCACCAAAGAAAGGAAACAGCAGTATACTGATGCAGTAAGAACCACTTGTAACTATGACCCTGGAAAGCCCTCATCCACATTTACCATGAGCTTGACCATGTGGCTTGCCCTGTCCAATGGGATTAACTATGGCTCAAATGGAGACTCAAAGGGTGCTTATATATCAAGAGGTTTGTTGATGTTGTTTGTAAGCCTTGAGGCTATTGCCATGAAAATTAACCTAGACTAGCCTGGTGGCAGGTTGTGGTTTGATCACTCTGATCAACCCAGTAAAATGCTGGTGTCAACCACTGGACATGTGAGTGATCCATGCAGATCAACCAGTCTACTCACCAAAGGACTGCTGCAAAAACATGAATGACTTCCAGCAAGCCCAGAAGGAGACCAAAACAGCTAAGTGGGCACTGCACAAATTGGTGGTTGATAGAATCCTGGCCTAGTAAACGATGTATGTCTTAAGCTGTGGAGCTGACGAATGGTTTGCTCTATAACAAAGGCTAACCGATACAAGGTCATCACTTGACACTGTCCTATGAGCACAGTATTTACAGGCCGCCTCCTAAGGAAAGTGAGAGACTACTTAAATAAGGGATTAAGAGATAGGACCCAGGCAATTATTCCTGAAAGTGAGATCACATAGGAAATACTGAGCTCTCCTAAGCCATTTTGGAAGCTCTGCTCGAGTCTGAATCTACAGAGCAACACCGTGGTAATAACCACTAACAGAGATTATATACAGTCACTGAGATTTGTGCTTGACAAAGATGGTCTTGTTTACACAAAATCCTTATGCAAAAGATAGTATTGTTATCTCTGGTTCACACATCAAGAATAAGGCTTAGAGAATTTAAACACATTAGGGATCACACAGTAGTCTGGACTCAAAAGCAAGAGATGCTCAAGAGTCAACCCCTTTGTCTCTGTTTTTGCTCCTGGACACTACTCCATGGGAAGCTGCTCTTACCCGCTAGGCTAGCAAGTTGGTTGGCACCAGAGGCCTACTCTTTTCTTTCTTTTTTGGGGGGTTTTGGTTTTTCGAAGTAGGGTCTCACTCTAGCTCAGGCTGACCTGGAATTCACTATGTAGTCTCAGGGTGACCTGGAACTCACAGTGATCCTCCTACCTCTGCCTCCCAAGGGCTGGGATTAAAGGCATGCACCACCACACTTGGCAAAACCTACTCTTTTTTTTCCTTGAATCTTAGATGTCCACATGGCTCACCTACTCAGAGAAACAGAAAACTTCAGATGGACTGTAGGACAGCAAGGGAGTTTCAGCATGCGGGCTGGGGACATACATGGAGCACTCAGTGCCCCGGGCAACCACCAGGACATGCCCAACTAGCCATTGCCACCTTTCCCACTCATGGAGGGAGGGAGGTGGAGGACAGAAGTCATTGAAGGGGGCTGCAAAGCTAGACAGTAACTTGAACAGAAATTCATTCCTTTCTTCATGTGGGTGTAGAACGTGCTCTCACGAGAAGGGTCAAGGGCCCATGTCTAGTGTTCACTTAAGTATATATGAGCTGTTTACTAAGTAAATCTCTGGAATCAGACCTGCTATTTCCTGAATTTCTGACAGTTTATCTCAACTCTAATTCATAAAACTAAGATGAAAGTGGACATGAAAGAGGGAACTCAAGCCCCTTTTGGGAAACATTTATATTGAAACATAATGCCAACAAGACCCTTGCTAACCAAACCAAAGATAGAGCCCAGCAGTCAACTATTTATCTCCTTGGGTTATCTGAAACTACAAGTGTTTAAGCTTCTTATGGTTAAAGGAATAAGCTGGTTTTCTTTTTGTTTTGTTTTGTTTCTAGAGGTAGGGTCTCACTCTAGCCCAGGAAAACCTGGAATCCACTATGTAGTCTCAGGGTGGCCTGGTCTAACTCATGGCAATCCTCCTACTTCCGCCTCCCAGGTGCCGGGATTAAAGTCGTGCGCCACCACGCCTGGCTTGGGTTTTAAACTCTGTCTGCTTAATCAAGCCTAGCAGAACCAATTTCTTTTAGAAACCCCAATGCTTGCTGGACATCAAGGTAAAGGTAGTTGCTCCTGGACCATTCAAGGGAAACTACTGGGAGGGATTTAAGAGGTATTTGGTAACTGAGCACATGAACTAAATCTAGGTAAGTTTGAAGAGATGGGTGAAAAACTCACCTTTGATGAAGCAAGACAAAATCCCTATGGGGATAATTGGCATCCCCCACGAGGAGGGTCCCTTGGGAGAAGGGCACAGAAATGAGGACAAGGATGGTATCAATATGTGCCATTTACATACTAAGTATATACATAACTAATAAAAAAAAATTTAAAAAGAAAATCCACAACATCTGCATATCAATGGCTCACTTCCTCCCAGGTGGCAAGAAGATCCACAGATACGCACTGTTGCCCCATTGCTTAGGGATTACAGCAATGCAAACAACAGTTTCTGAGGGCCCATAAATCTCTCTGAGCCTCAGTTCTCTAATCTATTAGACAGGGTTGCTGTGATGATCAACAGAGACAATTAACAGAGAAAGTAGTAACTACTAGATTGTTGGTTTCCTGGGCTTGTATAATTGCCCTCAAATCTTGGAAGCACCAGAATTCTTACCTCTTTTTTTGCTAAGTTTTAAAGTAGAGAAAAGAAAGAATGAATGATAGACAATGTTATGGTTATGGTCTGGATATGAACTATCTCCCAAGAGGCTCATGTTGAATGTTTGGTCCTGGTTGGTAGAATAACTTTGGCAGGTTCTGGAAACTTCAGCTGGAGCAAGTAGGTCACTAGGAGAATGCCTTTGAAGGTTTTAGCTGACCCTAAATGCTTCCCCCTCTCTATTCACCAAGAGGTGAATAATCTTTTCCTACACACACACACACACACACACACGCACGCATACACACACGCATGTGCACACATACATACCAAACACACACATCACATGGACCCACAACCAAAGCAGCACAGAAACATGAACTGAGATCTCTAAAACTGTGAGCCAAAAGATACTTGTCCTGCTGTAAGGTGTTCAAGTTGGTAATTTTGTCACAGGGACCCAAACTCTGACTAACTCAGACAATATTAACCCTGTGCTTATTATGTGCCATGGAGTAGACTAAATGTTTTATGAGCATCAATATAGCCTCCCAACAGCCCCGTCTTACAGAGGAGAACGCTGAGTAACCAGAGACATAGGGTCTCTGCTCTCAATTAACAAAATCATCAGAATCTCTTGCCATCATTTCATAGAGGAGAGGAATGTACCAAAAATGACAGTATCATCTCCCTCCCCCCAAAAAAAGCATCCAAAAATAAAAATGACACTAAAGAGAACAGTCCCTAAACTTCAACAGCAAAATTGGCATTATGCGCCACAGTTCTGGTGTGCCCATTTTGTTACAGACCAGTGAGATCTTTGGGGCCAGCTAGTTTCTTCTAGTCCTCGGATAAGCGCTGGTTGTGAGGAGTCACTGCTGATCATCAAGGCGTGGGGCGCACTTTGCAAACATGCCCCCCTGGACATCAAAGCTGCTATCGTGTCGTAAGACCATGAGCAAGGGGACTGGAATTCACCCCTTCCCCAGCACCAGGGCTGTCTCAGACAAAACAACCGGGCACGTGAGTGCCACTTCCACAGGCCATGGCCGTGTGGAAGCACGCACGTTGCTGCTCAAGGCTGGCATGAGCCTTATTTTCAGATTTTCATCTCCAGTTGTTCCCCTTTCCTTCCTGACACACAGGAAAGCAGACACCCCCCCCCCCCCGCCCCATGTCAGAAGCTCCAGGAAGAAGGGATGGTGGAGAAGCAATCTTGCCCAGAACCTTCCAGGGTCCTCTCCCCAGTACTGCGAGGCCCACAGCAGCTGTTTCTCACTCATCCTTCTCCTCCTTGGCTCTGGAGCACAACCCCATCGACCAAGTGGTTCCGTCTTGCACGGGGCAACCTGCCCCCCTCTGCCAGTCTCTGTCGTGAGAGAGCATCTTCAGTCGTTTCAGCTGTGCTCTGGGGAGGGCCATCACTGGGTTACCCACTAATCAATCAGGCAAGAGTTATGCTATGTTGGCTACACCACCAATCACTGGGGTTCAATATTAGAATTCCGCCTTCCAAATCTTGGAGCACTTGTTTAATTGGACAATTACTTTGGGACTACTGGTGGGAACGAAATGTTCCATGATTTGGAGATACTGGTAGTGAGGGGCTCTGTCCTAGGTGCCAGTGAAGTAAGTCCAGAAGAGGAGTTAGACAGCCTTTGTCACACAGTGTCGGATGGTAAGTGCCTCTGAGCCTCCTCCCAGTCTTAATGATTCAGTCTGTGGATGAGGACCACCCTGGTCACCTAGTAGAATGACTGAGTGTGGCTGTGTGCCAAAAGATTTGATTTCTGGACCCTGAGTCTTGAATGTCCTATCACTTGTTTCATGTAATGAGATATTGTTCTTCTGATTTTCTTTTAGCCATTTAGATACATAAACAGCCTTCTTGGTATGAGCCATACAGAATAGGTGGTAGGCATGCCAGACACAGCCCACTGCAGGTTGACAGTCATGTCCCAAACCCTGCTTTAGAAGCGGAGCTCTGACGTTCCTGAGCTGTAAACGCTTGGACGGGTTTTGTTTTCCCGCTTGCGTAAGTTCAAGGGCGAGTTCAGTTCTCTCCCCTGTGGAATGCACACAGCAGCCGCATCCATGTCGTCTGGGTTTGCTGTGGAGGCAGTGGGAGCAGACTGGCAAGCACAACGGACTAGACATGGACTCAGCATTCAGAAGTGTGGAAGTCTGCCGTTTCCCTGACTCTTCAACTCTCCGCAGCTTCTGCAAAACCTATGCAGGCTGCCACCAAATAGGACCAGGGATCATCATGTCTCCATCAACCGGGGAAGATCTGCAGACTGCTCACGCTGACTTTAGCAAACTCCACTCGGACGCACCTCAAGCCCGGGAGCGCCCCTCTGTCAGCGTCCTCCTCATGCTCGCAGAGCTGAGGACCAGGGTTCAAGGTTCTCACCCTCCAAGCCACAAACGATGGCGCTTTTTTGAGACTAGGCAAATTCTAAAGCTTTCTCCTAAGGGCTTTAGGTAACTCCCTTCATTGTCAAACAAGCAAGTGATGCTGATGAGAGCATGAGTCCCAGGCTCCAGAGGAGGAAACCGAGAGGAAGAAAGTTAAAGCCAGGAAGCAAGGCCCCAAGCCGGAAGGCAGGGGGTGTGGGCTCCTACCCCGGGCCTGCCCACACTGCAGCTCTTGCTTTGAAGCATTAGAACCTTACACAAGGGCCGGGCGTGGTGGCGCACGCCTTCAATCCCAGCACTTGGGAAGCAGAGGTAGGAGCTTCGCTGTGAGTTCAAGGCCACCCTGAGACTACATAGTGAATTCCAGGTCAGCCTGGGCTAGAGCGAGACCCTACCTTGAGAAAAAAAAGAAAAGAAAAAACTCCCACAAAACAAGTGATCAACTTTTAAGGCTCCCTCTTGCTACTCAGACCTAAAATTATGCATTTCCACAAAGCTCTCGGGGATGCCATTGCTGCTGGCCTGGCCCCAGCAGCGCGCCTGGAGGGGTGTGGCTCCGGACACCCGCCGTGACAAGTGTGGGGTTTCTCCATGAACAGCAGAGGTGGCCTGCTCACGGTGGACTCAGGGCCTGGGGTGAGCACTGATGGTGGCAGAGACGTTGAGGGCCACCACTCCACTGGGTCCCACTCAAACGGCCTCAGGAGAAAGTTCTCACCTTTCTGTGCCTTGAGCCTCCTCCTTGGTGACAGGGAATGGTAATGGCTCTTGCGGTTGTGGCGGCAATAAAATGAAGTAATACGCATATAAAGCATTTCAAGTGATATTTAACAACTATAAATGCTCGATAAATGCGGGAGGATCGGGAGGTCAAGAGAAATGAAGACCCTTTAGTGGAGAGTTATCTAAAAATGGGCTCTGTGAGGCATGCTTTCCCCACACAGCCAGTAACTCATGCAGATCCATTCACACCCTCCTTTTATTCCAGCCATTTTACAGTTAAGTAAACCAGACTTGTATCCAGCAAGTCATAAAATTAAATTAGAGAGAAAATTCACCTTGAAAGGGCAGGACCTACATGCCAGCAAGGAGGAGCCATTTCCAGTTCAGTCTGATCTGGGCCTCTGAGGCTGCGCCTGACACCTGAGCCTCCGTTTGCATGTGAAGGAATGTGAGTGACAATTCCTTAAAGGCACATACAGCAGAACCAAACCGACCCGGTTTGTATAATGGTCACTCAGGGTAAGCTAACTCAGTGAGAACATTCTAGATCTAGTTGGTTTCCTTTCCCCAAGAACATACCACCTCCTTGGGCAAACCGCCCACATTTTGCCACCATCACTGAGTTGTGCGGAGAGGGAAAACACAGTTTAGCAAAACGTGAGTGTGCAGTAAGTGGTGGCTGTGATTAGAACAAAATCAGGTTCCATCTTCTGAATGGACTATAGTATGCTCACATCGTCAGACAACCGCACGGTGACTGAAATGGCCACCAGTGGTGCTCTGCGGGGGAAGGCCACAGCTGCATGAACGATGTGGAACTGATTTCAGTACCTAAGTGATCCAGCGGGGAGGGGGCAGGGTCTGCTGGTGGATGGTCTTTAGGGCTTGCCGGGAAACCTGGTCCCATGTAGCAGACACTTCTGGTGGCCAAGCTCCATCTTCCCAGCGTCCTGAAACCCATAATTCTGAGCTGACAGGCCTGGCATTCTGCGGCAGTGGTCAGTTCCCGGAACACTCTGGCAGCTTCTTCCTGCGGTGCACACGGACTCAGCTTTTCTGCCTCAGGCCAGGGCTCCTCTGAGGGGATGTTGAAGACAAGCGAGGGCCCTTGCTTGGCCTTCAGGTCAACAAAGGGGAGGAGGCAGGGAGCAAGTGTCCTGGCCTCTGCTTGAGGGCTAATGCTGCAGTTTCTGCAGTTCCGCTGAAGAATGCCAGGGGTGCTGAGATGCACGTGTTCCCTCCCCACGCAGGCTCTTCCTTCTCTTCTCCTGTTCCCTCAGACCAGCTCCCAGTAACCACCTTCTAAACCACTGCACCCCAGTCTCTCAGGGTCTGATTTGGTGCTACCGAGCTGAGATCCTTGACCACTCCACAACCTTGTCCTGAGCCCTCTAGCATCCTGTTCAGAGAACTGAGCGGTTCCTCAAGGCTAGGTTGAAGCTGGCTTCATTCACCTTTGAGCCCCAGAGCGCTGGCCGCGGGGGAGCCCCCAATAACGAGGTGCTTCTGCTGCTCCTGGGTCAGAGATTGGAGTTTATCCTCACTCCCTCTAACATTATAGGAAGTCTTTTTATGTTTTAGGAAAGTTTATGAAATAAAATTGGAAGTCATTAGCAGCAAGGAAAAACCAACATTTTGTGATGGCCTGAAACTTTCCTGGAGCCCACCCTCTCTGCTCACCTCAGAGGAGGAGCCCCGTCTCATCACCTCTGAGCTCCGGCCCCGTGGCCCAGTCTGCTCCTTCTCCTCCCTCCCTCTCTCCTTGCATCCTTTGGGTCCTTGGGCTCTGAGCTTCCATCAGGCAACCACAGCACAGAGTGAGATTGAAGAAATCGAAACAAGTAAAGCTGATCGCATGGTCTTTCTCTGCTATCCCCGCACCCCCCCCACCACCGAAGCCAAAGGTTGTAAACTCCTCACCCAGAGGCCAAGGGTAATGGGCAACTGGGTTTTGAAAGACTCATTCAAGTGCTCCTAAAGTTTGCCAGTCGGCAAAACCCAACATACTGCACATAAAAAAAACACATTTGGGGCTGGGTTGAGGGAATGATAGTTAAGCAATAAAGTGCTTGCCTTGAAAGCATGAAGCCCTAAACCTACATTTTTAAAGAGTCAGGCATGGGGGCTTGAAAGATGGCTCAGCAGTTAAAGGCACTTGCTTGAAAGGCCTCACTGCTCGGGTTTGATCCCCTAGCACCCACATAAAGCCAAATGCTAAAGTACTGTACGCCATCTGGAGCTTGGCTGCAGTGGGAGGGGGCCCTGGCATGCCCATTCTCTCTCTCCATCCCCTTCCCTCTCTCTTTCTTTCTCTCCTTGCAAATAAATAATAAGGACTTTTTTTTTTGAAAGTGACAGACAGAAAGAGGCAGATAGAGAGAGAGAGAAAGAATGGGCACACCAGCACTTCCAGCCACTGCAAATGAACTCCAGCTGTGTGCACCCTCTTGTGCATCTGGCTAACGTGGGTCCTGGGGAATCGAGCCTCGATCCAAGGTCCTCAGGCTTCACAGGCAAGCGCTTAACTGCTAAGCCATCTCTCCAGCCCAATAAGAACTTTTTAAAAGCCATGCATGGTGGCACGTGTGTGTCACCCCAGAACTGAGCAGGGATAGAAACAAATGGATCCCTGAGGCTCACTGACCAACCAGCCTAGCCTACTTAGCAAGTTCTAAACCAGCGAAAGACCATGTGTCAAAGAAACAAATGCAGGGGCTGGGCGACAACTAAGTGGGTAAGAATGATGGCTATGCAAGCATGAGGACCTGAGTTCAGTCACCATCGCACCCATGACAAATCCAGGTGTGGCCACGCCCACCTGTAGCCCTGCGCAGAGAGGAGCAGCGGTGGAGTAGGATGGCTTGGAGCTTGCTGGGAGCCGGTCTAAGTGCGAGACAGCTTGAACTTCAGGTTCAGTGAGAAACCTTATCTCGGGAAAATAAGGCAGAAGAGCTACAGAGGAGGACATCCAATATCCTTCTCTGTCCTCTTGCACCTATGCACATGGGGCACACCCCTCTGCACATACAGGTGCACATAACACACACACGCAACTCACAAAGAATTCACATTTCCAGTCATCATGGACAATGAAGGATCTGGGGCCATAAGCTAAGCCTGCACTTGGCTAGAGCTCGGTCAGCAGAGGTGGGACCCACCCTGCCCTGTGCTGCAATCCCCCGGCTCTCCCTCTAGCCTCTGACTCTGAGAGTCCTAGCGGTGGACACCTCTGCTCTCGGTGTGCAAAGTTTACTCTGCTGCTTCTCGTTTCTCGCCTGGCCTGCCGGTAAGGGTCCTTGATCTTGCTGTCCAATATTTAAGCCCTTGAAAATAAGCAACAAGGCCCAGCTGCTCTCAGAGTTCCTTGTGCTTGTAAGTGCCTCAAGCAAGAGGTTAAGCTGCTTGTTCTTATGCCGTGCTGTCTGAGGCTCGTCATTTGGAATGCCGCCTTGACGATGATGGTGATGATGATGTGATGACAGCAGTCGAGGCACATATGCTTGCTTGATCCTAAAGATGCTTTTCAAGGCCAATCATTCATCCCGTGGCTTGGTAAGATGTGAGTAGCAACTGGAGCGATGGCAGCGGCACGCGCAGGCAGGCCTCCGCTGCTGGAGCTTCCTTGAAGGGAAGAGCAGCCTGGCAGACGACGGATAAGCAAGTTCTTCTTATTCGTGCCTTAGGCTCTGATCCTGGCAAAAACGCAGACTGCGTCTTCCCCCCAAAGCTGCAAGGTTAGGCTCAAGAACCATCTTCGGGGAGCTAAGGAGACGGCACAGCAGCGAAAGGCATTTGCTCTGCAAGCCTGCCAGCCAGAGTTCGGCGCCCCAGCACCCACGTAAAGCTGGACGCGAAGTGATACACATGTCTACTGACCCTATGCATCTATGGCCATGGGAAACAGAGTCATGAGAACCCTGAACCTCAAATGGCCAGAAACTCTGGCCTTCCTAGCAGCAAACGACAAGATAGGCCTTGTCTCAAACAAGGTGGGAGGAGACACTGATACCCTAAGGTTGTCCTCTGATCTCCACACACAAGCTGTGACACATGAGTGCCCATACATGCATGTATGCATGCACACACACACACACACACACACACCATTTTCACATCACATGGGGAGAACTTTGAGTACAACGAACCAGCCTGCCTCTACACACAAAGATACAGCATGGACAGTTTGCATAGAGTTTATAGATCCATAAACCAAAAGTAAATCTAAATCCCAAACTCCTGCAGTTAAGAGTGACTAACAAAAATGCCAAAGCAACAAGAAAAATAAAACCCTGTCCTGTCAGCCCAGAGCTAAAATTCAAACGTCAGTAAGACAGGTTGCTTCCCAAAGACCATCATTCTTCCAGTATCTGATTGGTCATTGTGCAAGTATTAGTGCTAAGATGCTGAGGATGGAATAGTCAACAGCAAGATGCAGAAACCATTTTTTGTGAAGCCTGTGGTCTAGCAGGAAAGTCTCATCAAACACACAAGAACAATCACAAGCGCGATATGTGCTGTAAATGGGAAGCCAGGGTGTGGGAGGAACCATGCAAACATACTTAACCCAGGAGGGGAGGGTTCCCTGGGGTGGGAGAAGCTTTGCTCTAGAGCCTGAGGAGTAAGCAGGTCATCCGGACTTACAGGGAACTTACTAAGTGCCTCATGCTACATCAGACAGAGAAGTTAGAGAGACAAACCAGAAAGTGCCTTTCTTCAAAGAACTCTAAGCCTAATGTGGAAGAAATGGGCTTCGATCTCACCTGATGCTTGGAAATGATGGAGTACCTCCATCACCATGACAGAGACTAAATCACCATTTAAAAACTATTCTCAGACCTAGGCTGGAGAGATGCCTCAGCAGTTAAGTGTACTTCCTTTACAAGCATGAGAGCCTGAGGGGTCCTGGGACTGTCCAAGTTCAAATCTCCATGTCCCACTTAAAAGAGCTGAGGAGGGTCATGTGCACCTATAACCCTCATCCCACACCCAAGCAGAGATCCGAGAATGTTCAGAGCCCCACAAACTCCATCATAAGGAAGAGACATTTGCTCAAAACAAGACCAAGCAGAAGAGTGATGGAGCAGGACGTTGGATGTTCCATTCACCACTGCAGGCGAGTGCCCCCCACCATATGCTTGCCTATGGGGCACCACAAGGGCACATAAACATATGTACACACACACTCATATGCTTTACACACACACAAGGGAAAAAAATTATTCTCAGAACTCAAACACAAGTCTTCATAGTTGCAAAATGTCCAGTTGTAAGTACTGAGAACTTTTATAATAGTTTAACAAAACCCAAAATGCATGAAATTAAGAGGCTGCCCAAACCTGTGTAGTGCACAGGACTTTACCGGCATGTCAAGGTTTGCTGTGTGGGGACATGCAAACTGTTGAGGAGGATAGTGGCAAGCAGTCAGCCAAACCACTAAAAAATAAAAGGCTAGAGCTTTGGGGTTAAGGTGCTTGCTTGTGAAGTCTAAAGACCCAGGTTTGACCCTTGAGGTCCCATGTATGCACACGCACACTCACAAAGTTGCCTTAACCACTAAGCAATCCCTCCAGCCCCAGAATAATTTTTGAAACAGAAGGTATTTAGGGCTAAATGAAAACAAACCTGTGGAAAGAAACTCAGATGTTACTTAAAAGTTCTTTTATAAGCCTCAATGCTTATATTAGAAAAGAAAGGACTGTGGATATAGCTCAATGCTATTAACTATTTTCTAGTATGTTCAAGGCTTTGAGCTCAATCCTCAACACCAGAGAAAGAAAAGAAAGAGTAGGGGAGGGGAGGGAAAGAGAGGCGAGAAGAGGAATGTGTGTAAACACTAATGGTCATCAGTCTTAATAAGGTAGAACAGAGTAAACTCAAAGTTTGTGGAGGGAAAGACATGATAAAGTTATAGGAAGCAGTAACATACGAAACAAGCTCTCTAAAAAGTAGAGTTTGGCAAAACAGTTTGATTCCCCTTGAAACACACAAAGTAGCCATAGCGAGAAAGGAGGCTGGGCAGCGAAGTGGTGGTAGGTACGGGTTCTGGAGAGGACGCTGGAATCCTGAGCCTCTGCTCTCCAGCTGTCTGGCCTTGTGACTGTGACCTGTGATTGTCATTGGTAGGGCCACAGCTCACACTCTGGACTGTGAGTTCCCAGGACCCCACTCTCATGGCTTACCTTTACAGCAAGACTTTCAGGCCATAATGAAAGTGGCCATCGTTATTCCTAGTTTACAGGAGGGGAAAACCAAGGTTCGGTAATACGCATGACTCCTTAAGTCATGGACCTACCAAGCGTCAGAACTAACTCGTGACAAGGTCTTCCCAACGCCAGAGTCTGCCCTCCCCACGGCCCTCGCGGTGCTCATCTAACAAGAGAAGCGGGGAGAGGGGGATGCCGTGGGCCCCTCCAGGCGGTGAGGCCAGGGACACTTCCCTGTATGGCAGCTTCGGAGAAGATACGACCAAATGTAAAGGGCAAGTGGCACAAACACCTCCTGCACGTGCTAGAAGCTCTTACCCCTACTAACGGTGACCCAGAAGTCAAGATCACGGGCTTTGGAATCCCAAATAGTGCAAATCACTGCCAATATTTAGAGACTGTGAACCAAGCGCAAGGCTCAAGTCTCTCAGTTTCTACAGCGTTATTCTTCGCAGTTCTATCACTGTCCGTAACACAGACTAAGGACCGTGGGTACAGATAAATGACATTCACGGGCTATAAACTGACCATGGCAGGATGCCGGTGCAGGTCACTTGATGCCGGTGCGGCCATTCTTATCTCATTCTTAAACTCTCGGGCCTCAACTTCCTCAGCCTCATTTGGGAAAGATAAATGAGCTGTGCAGAGGAAAGGAGACAGGGCAGGAAAAGCCTCCATCCAGCACAGTATCTGGCACGCAGTAAGGGGTAGTGATACTGACAATGGTGGTGATGATGAAGAGGCAGCTGGAGGTGATGACTGATAAAAGCCACGGGCCTATTGTGCCAGGAAAGCCCACCGCATAAAGCCCTCAGAAACATCTTTCCCTTTCACTCATACCGATCGCCGTGTGGACGTATCGTCTGTGCTCTATGTGAAAGCTTATTTTCAAAATGAAAATCACAGCATCTCACATTATGTGAAGATAGGAAGAAAAGTATTTAAAACAGCCTGACAAATAAAACTGTAGGGAAGACAGAAAAGATGTTCACATTACCGACTGCAGTAAGTCTAGCCTTGAACTTAATTTTTCTAGAATTCTTGAAATATCAGTGATCGCAGCTTAAAAGGCCAATTAATCAGTCTGGGTTTGTTCTCCAAGTGTGGGCCACTGTTGCCATCTACAGTTAAATGTGGGACATGCAGCGTGGCCAAATCACTAGTTCTAAGATGAGAGGGTAGGAGACAGTGGGGCTGAGGAGGTGTGCTTGTTCACAAGTACAGACAGTGAAAACGCTACCTGAAGGAGCAGTTCTTTCTCCACCACCTCTTCTGTCTTGCTGATGAGACGCTTCTGCAGGGTGTGAATTTTCTGTATCAGCTCGAAGGTACTGGGGTCACTGGCCTGTCCAAGCAGAGCAGCAAACACCAGGGAAGATAACATTAGTTTGAGTGCACATACGATAATTATTACTTTATTGAAATTTCCTGCCAACCTATAGACCCAGTACATAGAGAATTAAAACCAAAAAAAAAAAAAATCTTTTCTTTTAAAGCATAGCAGATAAAATTGTCACAAATACCTGCCCCTCAAAAGCAGACTTCAGTTTCCCAGTGTCTTCTACCTGGCTCTGATTAGCCTATAGACAGAGATTAAACATACTTATCCTACCCACTTCTAACAACAACAGCTATTTGTGCAGTGCTCTTTTTTCGTGGAACCATGTGACCATCTAGAAGGTTGCATCATCCTTCCCTTTAGAACTCAGGAGTGGCGAAGTCACTTGCCAAGCCTAGGAAGGGTCAGAGTCAGATTCATGTCTAGACAGACTCAGCTTCAAGCGAGCTCTTCCATCACCTTAGCTTAGAATTCCCCAATTCACTCAGCCCCGGGAATCCCTCTGGTCACTGTCAGCTAGAGTTGCTACCGCCCACCATGGGAAGGTTTCCCGGATGGACGCCACTTCATCTCAGAAGGAACATCAGAACATGGCCATGATATTTACTCTCCTGTGGAGTCTCCAACCCATCGAGCTTGGATGCTCCTTCAGGAACCGTGGGCACGCAATTCAAACAAGAGCTGCACTGAAAACTGATTACTGTCGTTTGCACTTGGAGCCAAAGTTGCACTTTCAACCATGCTGACGCTGTGAACTAATCCAGCAGTTGAATGTTTTCATCTGCCTACCAGAGTCCCTAATTTTTTTTTAATAGAAATTGACATGGAGTTGGAAAGTTTCACGATATGCTTGAGAACACATGGGATAAACTGACGTGATATAAGCAGGTGAAACGCATTCAGCTCTCTTCTTCAGACAGATCCATGTCACCATGTTATCATGGGCAAGTAAGCTGCACCTCTCTCAGCAGTTGAGGAGGAACAAGGAAGACGTTTCATGATTCTGAATATGATTAAGAAACACCAGGCAGTGCCAATTGATACCCATATAGCAGGACTAGACTTGGCACAGGCATTCACCTGGCAGCCCTGGGTGTTGTTAAAATTCAGGCCCCGTGTTTACATAACAATTTATAATGCATTAGCTTTAAAGCCTTCTTCATTACAAGGAAAAAAATCAAACAAACATCCACTTGGCTGATTTTCTACCTCACACTGATCTTTCTTGTGGCCTAGACTCTATCTCTCAACACCCATTAACTGTTCATTTATCCAAAGCCCCTTTTGGCACCCATATTGCTATGTACTAAACTAAAGAGAGCCAGCTTTGTCAGAAATAAACAAGGCATGTCATTTACTATTATTTGCATTGCTAGTTGGTAATGCCTATCAGGAAATCACAAGATAAAATAGGAAGTTGATTGCCTATCCTCAACCAATGAGACTTTGGCAGTGTCCCCAGATCCTAAGAGAAAGCATTTGGCTAACCCAAGCCAGTCCTTCAAAAAGATTAGTTCTCAAAGCTGCATTTCCTGCAAGAAATAGAAGGATGCAAAGTCCAACTGAAAGATGGCTGACACATTGGTGCACAAAATACAACGAAAGGCAATTAACAATTGATTCAATAGTATTCAAAGCTACCTAAACAAGTAAAACGAGTGCCCATTAGTGAAACCAGTTTATAGCCTCGCTGGGTCTTTTCTGGTCCAAAAGGATTTTGTCCAGGATGTTTAAAACAAAACTCAAATGAGCCATCTGGTTATGGAAGAGCTCAATTTACATTTGATCTAGTCTCACATCCTAGGTGACAATTTGCATAGTATAAATTAAAGAGCACTTCTCATTGAGGTGAGGAGCACTGTGTGTTTGGAAAGAAGGTTTAGGGGCCAGAAGGATGCTTAGACAGATGTTACCTCAAGCTTCCTCCATCTGTGTATGTTCATGGGGTTCTCCAGCTCCTCCTCCAGGGCTCGGCACCTTGTCCTCTCCTTCAGGAATTCTCTTTGCATGTGGAAAAGCTCCTGTCTGGATAAGATAGATTTTGCTTTGCTAAGAACTTCTCTGTCCATCTGAATATCATATCTTTGGATGGCTACAGACTATGACATCTGACATTAAAAGTTACAACCAGGGAGACTTGTGAACAGAGTACAAATTCCCAAATCTGAACAGGACTCAAAGGATACCAGTACTTGCAAAGTTCAAGAACTGTCTTAGTAGTTTAAACATATATATATATATATATATATATATATATATATATATATATATATATATATGTATGTATGTATATGCTTAAAAAATTTTTTTAAAAAGTAGCAGAGGACAAGAGAAATGGCTCGGTGGGTAATGTGAATGCTATTCAAGCATATAGACCCACACTCAGAGCCCCAGTACCCACATAAAGATGCCAGACATGACAGCATATGCCTGTAATCCCAGAACCAGGGAACTGGAGGCAGGATAATCCCCAGGGCTTGATGGCTAGCTAGTCCTAGCTGAATTGGTGAGCTCAGGGTTCAGTGAGAGACTCGATCTTAAAGAACATGGTGAAGCGTAATTGAGGAAGATACCCAATATCTACCTCCGGCCCTACACAGGCATGCCCACATGCATGCATATGTGCACATACACACATGCCCCCACACAGATAGGAATGTGCATACATACCACACACACATACATACATACATACACATGCAAAATTAAAAGGTGCCAGACTTCAGAGATCTTGATTCTGAATACTGCAAGAATTTAGGAGCACAGGAAAGGCAGGAGGTAGGGAGGTTAATTACGAAAGCCCTGCAATACCTGTTGGTGCTTCTAAGACGCTACAGGAGTCGTGAGTGAACACTCTCCATTGCAAGCTTGGCACCTGAGTGCAAGCTACTGAGTGACCGCTGAGGAGCCACGCACCTCTAACTTTACCGCACCCTGGGAGCCCATGGGGAGTTCCAAACATCCTTTTGCCTGGATCCAGCCTCCAGAGGGCTCTGCTTCATGGGGTCTGATGCGGACCTGGACTTCATAGGTTTTGAAGCCCTTCTACCAATTCTAGCATGCAGCCAGGACTTGGACACTTTAAAGTAGGAATTATGAGTCTATTTTTGCCTCGTGCCCCACAACCATGTCCCGCAGCCCATGGATGGCTGAAATAGTCATGAAGCATCAGCTCTGGCTTAAACAGACTTCTAACACCTGCCGGCATCTCTAGTTCTCAGTATCCTATCAGAGCTGGCTGTCCCCTCATCAACCAGGAATGCTGTTGGAAGGTAGGGAAGGGACAAGGGCTTGTATTGACTTAAGCAATGAAGACGTTACTATCTATCCTCATCTGCTGTGAGTGTGCAGATTACTAACTAAGCCGTCTCTTTTACTTAATTGCTTCATTTAAACCAATAATACAACTTCCCCTCATTAGCAAGGCAAACCATTAGAATGAGCTGAGTGATGTTCACTTAACAGGCGGCTTACAGTTGAAAGCATATTTTTAACACTTTGACTGCCCAGACTATTGGTGAAGGAGTGGGACAAAAGTATTAGCTATGGTATTTTGAAGGCTGGTTTTGTCTTGGTCTGTGCATGAGGCACATTACATTTGTGGTCATATGTAATTATAATTACAAGTCAAAACTTCAGAGACGTTTAGCGATCCGCCCAAGGTCACCCAGGGTGTGGGTGGCAAGGCAGAGATTAGAATTCATGGCCTGTTTGCTTCCAGTCTTTATGAGCTTGTCCTCTCATTGGAAAGGAAAACAAAATCTATCACCGACGAACAAGCAATATTGACTAGGAATGGGTCAAATTTGGTCCTTTATGTATGTCATAAAGATAACTCACAGATGACAAGTTTAGTGATGGTCCTGAAGATTGCTCAGGAGCTACTTAGAATGAGCCCATTTGTCTCCGAAATGTCAACGTTAGTATCTCCAGGTAGTAAAGTTATGAATGATATGCCTCATCCCTTCTTTATATTTAGTCTGCATTCCCCAAATTTTCTACAATGAATCTGTGCTACTTTCATCATCTCATATACAAATAACTCCAAAAAAAAAAAAGAAGAAGAAGAGGCATCGGTCCATCCTTGATCAGAATGTACCCACGATTCCTGAATACAGTCACGGCTGCAAGCAACAGGACTGCCTTCTCCCCCAATTAACTTAAGAAGCAGACCCAAACTATGTCCTTGTCCCAAGTGGCCAAGGACGCTGTTCTTCTACAAGTCTGTGGGGAACAAAGAGAACTACCAAGAAAAAAACAGACTTCTTATTCACTTTCCTGCAATTGCCCATATAAAACATGGTGATGTTTTCCCATAGGGAGTGTCGATCTTGGGTAATGCAAGATTTAAAGAACGAAGAGGTACACTGAGCTAAGTGAAAGCTGAAGATAAATCAAGAGTGAGATAGGAAATTTGGCTGCCTTCTGAGGAAACAGATTTTCAGAGAGTGATAGAATTAAATTTTCCACCTCTTTTCATCCTGTATATAATTCCAAGAAAAAGATGTGCACACGTCAGCAGGATGGCATTTAAATCCTAATGCTCCATCTCCTGCATGCTGCCTGATTAAAGGAATCCCAGAGAACTCACTGGGGGAAGAAAACTGTCTGAATTATAACTGCTTTGTGTTTGTGATTTGACTTGAAATTTCCTTTTAAAAAGTTCAGAAGAGTATTTATTTATTTATTTATTTGAGAGTGACAGACAGCAAGAGAGAGAGAGATTGAGAATGGGCACGCCAGGGCCTCCAGCCACTGCAAACAAACTCCAGACGCATGTGCCCCTTTGTGCATCTGGCTAATGTGGGTCCTGGGGAATCAAGGCTCAAACCAGGGTCCTTAGGCTTCACAGGCAAGCACTTAACTGCTAAGCCATCTCTCCAGCCCCAGAAGAGTATTTTAATAACCTTTTTTTTTTGGACACCTGCCCATATGGGAAACTAGCTCAGTTTTGTGATATAGCCTGAACATGGGCAGATTTTATGGAGAAGTTGCTCTTGGGGTTGGGAAAATTGCTCAATGGTTAAAGGCACTTGCTAATCAGGGTTCAAATCCACAACATCCATGTAAAGATGGATACAAGGTGGATGCACACGTCTATAATCACAATATGTCTACTGCAAAGGGAGGCAGAGCCAGGAGAATCCAGAAGGTCGCAAAAGAAGATGGAAGAGAGAAGAAACACCCTGAAATTGTCCTCTAACCTCCACATACATGTTATGGCACATACACACATGCCATACACATATATACACATGTGTACACACACAAATAATTTTAAAAATTAAATAGGGGTGGAAGTATGGCTCAGTGATTAAGTGCACTTCCTGTGCAAGTATGAGGGCCGGCCGGAGTGGGGCCTGGAACTGCCTGAGTTTAAATGCCCAGATCCCATGTAAACCATCTAGGCATGGCCACGTGATCCTATAACCCCAGTCCCACGAGGGTGCAGAGACCAGAGAATCTGTAATAGAACTCAAAACAAGGCAGGGTGGAAGAACGTTGGAGTGTTTCACCAGATGTTCCGCTTAGGCCTCAGCAGATGAGGGATTTCTGCCGCACTCAAACATGGTCGCGTCACACTACCCACCCACGGCCCCCACACACATACACCAACTAAATAATAAATATGTAAAAGTTGTTCTTGTTCGCTGAGCATTTCATCCCATAAACTTCACTTTGTACACCATGCTAAGGACCTTCAAAGATGAACACAAGTATTATTTCAGGAGCTCCCTGAAGACACTTGTGCCCTTGGCTGTGAAGTCCTCCTCTTACCTGAGCTCCTCCACATTCGCCACGCTCCTGGCAAGGATCCCCTTTTCCCGACGAAGCTTCTTGATCTCCAGTTTGAGGATCCGCATGTCCTCCATCCTCTGGTTGTACTGGGTCTCGCCTTTGTTCAGCACCGACTGCTGGATCTTTATCTTCTCATACAGCAAGGCTAACTCGTCATTGCGCCGGACCAGCTGAGACCCCAGGATGTCTCTCTCACTGATGACCTAGGACAGGGAGGCAGGGCATAGCCACTGGGGACAAAAACATCTTGCTTTTCATTCATTCAGTCCATGAACATCTAACGAATGCCCACAACACACACACACACACACACACACACACACACACACACACAGGAAACCGCCTTCTGGACATGGAGCACTGCACTCCTCCCACAGGAGTATGCCATCTCCTCCTATGGCAACTGTAACAGCCCAAAAGTCCAAAAATGCTTGCTTGGTTTTTCTAGCCCACCATTTTCTAATGTTTACATTTTTTTAATATTTTATTTATTTATTTAAGAGAGAGAGGGGGGCAGATAGAGAGGATGGGTGTGCCACTGCAAACAAACTCCAGATGCAAGAGCTACCTTGTGCCTCTGACTTAAGTGAGCACTGGAGAATCTAAGCTGGGTCCTTTGGCCTCACAGGCAATTGCCTTAACTGTGAAGCCATCTCTCCCCCTGCCAGGTTCCTGAGAATATCTGGTTTTCTATCTCCCAGCTGAGAGTGTTGACACAAACCCATAAACCTATAACCTGTGAGCCTAGCACTTAGGAGGCTGAGGCAGGAGGACAAAACCTTCAAAGCCAGCCTGGGTTACATATCAAAATGTGAATGTCTAATCCTTAAATTGTGTGCTTGAGTTTATGTCATGTAATTATTAACTACAATTATATATGAGCAATTATACTGTATTTGAACTTAAGTTCTTGGTAAACAAGGATCTGTTGACCAGTGTGTTCCCAGGGCCTGACAGCGTGACTTGCTCATAAATGCAGAGGAAGGAGTATTTCGTAGTCCACTCAAGAGGACCTCTGCAGGTGATCTTCCAACAGGGCAACAGCGTAGCTTAGAGAGGACCGAGGACTTGCAAAGAAGTAGAGTTGAGCACTGGTGCCCTCTGACATGAGAATGACAAGGAGATTGTACCTGGTCTAATTCCTTCTTCTGCCTCACCCTCTCCCCGTCAGCCTCGGCAATGATGCGCAGGAGTTTTCTCTCTTCGACCTCCTGCTTTTCAATGAAGTGTTTGGTCTCCAGGGCTTGTTGCCTCAGCTTCTGAAGCTCGGCCTGACAGAGAGTGAAAGATTCAGACAAATGTCACTCAGCTGAAGCCCAAACTGGACCACAGCACCCGATTTGATGGCACAACCATGCCTCTTATGTTTTCTTCTGATGTTTCATTTGACAGGGTTTGATGACTGTCACAAACCAAACAAGCTATGTACATGGAGGGAGAGAAGGAGAGAAATAGCAGTACCCATCCCAGTGATGGTGTTTACTTCAGCTGTGCCCTTGAGGGATTCCTATCACTTTTCTATGATGTGTAGCAGAAGCTTCACTGGATTTCACTGCCATTTCCTCTCTTATCAGAATTCATTAAGAACAGTGCAGAGGAGAAGGATGGGTGAGGTCTCTTATGTGTACCAGCCCCAATACCGGTCCTAATACCACCAGTACGTGCACTATAAAGAGAAACCTATTTCAAGCAAAAATCAAATTAGCCAGAGATAATAACTAAGTGTCTCTTATAAGATATACTGATAAGATAGAAGGATGTTATGGCATAAAAAGATGCGCAGATCCTAGTTCTAAGGCAGTTTTCAGTGCAGATGTGAGGGAAAGAATCCTAAATAGTATGCAAATATGAAATCCAGGCAATAATTTTTCAACATCCTTTTTATTGAGCAAACAGTGAGTTAATGTTAAGGTCAAAGAAAATGTCATCACTGGGCAGGGACATCAGGGATGAATATTTTCTCAGAGAGCTCACACCTGCATCAGGCCATGAACTTATCTGGAAATGGTAGGGAAGGGAACTATGAACTGTTAAGTTGTGAAAAAATTTTTCTCATCAAAGTAGTTTCTATTACACAAATATGTTTGTGACTTACAACATCCTATGCATAACACCGTACAATCCCAAAACCCTTATCTCCATTTTTCAGATACCATTAACAGAGACTAAGCAAAGCACATAACTCACCCAAAGTCACTGAACTTGCAAGGAGCAGAGTTGAGATTTCCAACCAGGATCTCTTGAGGCCCAAGCCTTGCTCCCTCTACTCTATCCACCCAACAGTTCCAAATCAAACGTGGGACGTGAGTAAAGGTAGGAATCAGTCACCCACCATAGATGATGGATACAGCCAACAGCATGGCGTCTACCAGGGCGGGAAAAGGACATGAAGCGGACAAGAAGGAGATGCCGAGCCTGGCAGGAGCTGACGGGGAAGAATGAGTGTAGTCCTTTCCTTGGCGGTCAGCAGGAGTATGTGTGCTGTGGGAGGGCATCTGAGAACCAGGTTGTGTGAGCCGAGGCGAGGGAACTGTGAGGCAGAACTTCAGCAGACAGCACAGCGCTCCCAAATGGCTGGACTGGAGAGCTAGGTAGAGAATGGCCTGCTCCTATGTAATGTACCGCAGACAGTACGCAACAGGGACTGCAGTTTCCCACGTCAGAGGAAAGAGGAATATGTCTCAGAGAGGTCACTTGCGCCGCTGGGAAAGACGAGTGGGACCACTGACCACTTCGTGCAAGCCGAGGGGAGCAGGGACGGGGGGGAGGGGTTCTGCATTTTCCCACACCTGGAATCTCAGGGGAGGTAACAACATGACACTAAGTCTAAGACACGTCATTGGCTCGTAGGTCTACGGAAAATAGTGAAAGACCTATCACTTTCTTCCTTTGAGTAAGTATTGGGACCCTAAACACCCCACCCAGCCCAAAAGGTCACCAAGATGCTAGAATGCCTATGGACAAACCCAACTGAGGTCAGGATCTGTTTCTAACTCATGACGAACAGGAGTCTTGAATGTTACACTTCAAGTTTACCCAAGCAGCAAGAGATTCCACGTACCTACCAACAGATGCGAGGTTTAACAACTTAAGTATAACCAGCTACTATAAAGCCAAGGGTTTCTTTTATGACATTTTGTTAGTTCACTCAGGTGCTGTGTTTTGATCCAGGGATAAGCAAAAAGAAATAATGATTGAGAAAAGATCTGGCCTAGTATTTGCTGCCTAGGAGGAGTACCTGTTAAAGAGAGAGAGACAGAGAAAAAAAAGGCCCAGCCTCTTCTGTTTCGATAATCATTTAAGGTGACAGCAAAGACAGCAATGAAATACCTGCTTGGCTCATGCTTTCCTTAATAAAACTTTTATTTCCCCATCTCTGCACACTCACTTCTCTGTTCCTAAGTGCCAGGAGCTGATCAGAATCCATCAGCAGAACAAAATGAAACCCCTGTTATATTAAAATGCAATCAGCAGTGTGTAAAAGTATCTGTCTGAAATGTAAAACCATCCGTGCGTTTGGCATTGCTGGGTGCTTTTTTCGTAATATATCAAAATTCTGAGTGGTCTCCTTATGTCATAAATTTATGGGCTGTAAACAGATGTGGCACTAGATGCTGGCAGCGAATGTTAACATCAACAAAATACCTTGGGTCTAATACATTTAGCAACTATAAATCTGAACTGTCTTGCTTGGGAAGGGTGAAAGCAACTGCTATGCACCCAGCAGCCCATCAGGAACCATCATAGGTGGGGCTTGAGGTTTTTGTGCCTGTAAACAAGAGGCTGTAATGAGATAACAGGACACAATCCTTAGTCACTGCCCCCAGGATTACACAATTTTGCAAGAGGTGTTTATAGACATATATCACTTAATTTGGCTTTGGGCATAAGTAATATCTCAAGAGCCTGGAGAGTCTCAGCAGCTTACACATGAACCATGCAGCCTATAGCCATGAGAGTAATTAGGCTTTTGCTCTCCCTCTCTCATGGATGACAGTTCCCGTTTGTGTCACGTGACAAAGTCCACTAAGTGAAAGGATACGGTTCCCTGAAGCCAGCCCCTAATGTGGTGCCGAGTTTTGGACATAGAGAGTTTGCTGCTGAGCTAGTCACCAAGAATCAGAGCACTATCAGATAGGTGTTGGAGGACTGGGAAGTGCTGAGACAGAATCAGAGGCAGGTTAGGACTGGGAGGCAGACGCTCCAAATGAGGCAGATCTTTTGGTGCTGATGAAGTAAGTCTGGACTAGAATAAGCAGAGGATGCACATGCGACCATGTCTTCAGAAGACTACAACCATGATGTCGTAGGCAGAATGTGCTGGCAGTGCCTAGGATTCTGAAAAGTCAGTAGAGTCTTTAGCAACAGGAAACAAAAAGAAAGAAGCAATTTTTTTTTTCAGTTGTGGGAGATGAGTGGGATAAAAATGGCCTACAATGACAATTGTTTGACCTGAGGCTTAAGGAAGTAGTGAATTGCGTTGTCCTGTCAAAAGGCATCCTGTAGTCTACTGAAGCAGTGATGGCTTGCCCTTCTAGAAGGAATTATGTACCTCATAGGTTTGTAGATGATGTGGTGGTTTGAATCAGATGTTCCCCCATAAACTCATGTATTCTGAATGCCTGGTCCTCAGCTGGTGGCAGTTCGGGAGGTGGAGCCTTGCCAGAGAAGGTATGTTGCTAGAGGTGGGCTCAGGGGTACTATAGCCAGCTCCCCCAGGCCAGAGCTCAGCTCACTCGTTGCTGCTGCTTTTCACCAGCGGTGGAAGACTGTGACATCCAGCCTCCACTCAAGCCTTGCTTTCTTCAGCTGCTATGAAACTTCCCCCTCAAGACCATAAGCCAGAATAAACCCTTTCTTCCCGTCAGCTGCTTCCGGTCGGGTGGTTCATCCCAGCAATGAGAAAGGGACTGTGACAACTAATAAGATAAATGTCTCTTGGAACAAAGTTACTAGAAGATCTGCTCTCTCCCCCAGGGTTTTGGTTTGCAAACTTCAGACACATGAAATCCAGAGACTTGTGTGAAAATATAACTCAAATTCTTAACCTAAAAGAAAAAGTCAAGAGGCTCAAACTCAACATTTGAGCGTCATAGTTCTCTAAAAAATGTCAAACAAGTTTAATGATAGGCCAAAATTATCCAGTTTAAGCACCACAGCAAGTCACCCTTGGACAACCTCAAATAATAAATCAAGCAGGCATCTTCTCTCTGTTCCTCACTCTTGCTATAATGGGAAGTTCTGGGAGAAAAAAAAAAATAATCCTAGTTCCACAGCAAATCAAAACCGTTATCTTTCCATAGTCAATGACCCAAAGGCACCCAGACTTGGGACTCCCTGTTTGCAGTTGGATCTCTGGGACAGATGCCTTTTAACCACCCTCCTGTACACCAGCTATGAACTTCTGCCTGCTCAGAGACACATAACACATAGCCTATTGCCCTTGCTTTTGTATTGTTTTATTTTATCGTATTGTATTATGATGCTTCTTTGGTGCCATATGTGCAGAGGCCTGATGAGGGAAGACAACATTGAAACAGATACTAACTAACAGCAAACCTTAAGGAATTAGAAATAACTGATCTCTTGTTACAGGACATTGTTTATTTCAGAGCAAGATTGTGTAGAAAACACAGTTCCACCTTGGACCCCACCATAGAGCAATGGCCAATCTTTTGAACACAGCATCACTTGAGCAACAGAGATGAGAATCAACGCATCCTTGAGAGAAAGAGATGATGTGTGAAGTGGAATGACTCTGAGCCTTGCTAAGGTGGTCCATGGAGCCCTGGTGAAGCAACGTTCATGGGGTTCTTCTGATTCCTTCAGCAATGAGGAGACCCAATCCTGCTACAGGCTCCAGGATAGAACAAACTACTTCCATAAAACTACTTTTGAGGGCTGGAGAGATGGCTTAGCAGTTAAGGCAGTTGCCTGCAAAGCCAAAGGACTCAGGTCGATTCCCCAGGACCCACGTAAGCCAGATGCACAAGGTGACACATGCGTATAGAGTTTGTTTGTAGTGGCTGGATGCCCTAGTGTGCCTATTCTCTCTCTGTCTTTCTCTCGATGTCTCTCTCCCTCCTTCTTACCCTCCCTCTTTCTCTTTCAAATAAATAATAATTTTTTTAAAAAAACTAATTTGAATGACAGAAATGTTGGCAAAGATGCAGTATATTTTCAGATTTTAAGAAGTATGTATAAAACTCCTTATATATAAACTTAAATGCAGAATTTCCTGCCTTTTTTCTATCATGAGATGGAGTGCTAGGGATAAAAGTCTCAAGTAAATATATCATTTACAATATCCTTTTTGTAATGGTACTTTTGTTATAGTTTAATCTTTCTCCAACTAAATGTGCCTAGAATTAATTTAATGCAGTAGTTCCATTTACATGAAACCCTATCATTAGGTGGCCAAGCCTATTATTAAACTGAGAGTATGTATTTCAATCTATGGTATCATAGAGTTAGGAAAATGTGGCATTAAACCTGTGCAATGTTACATGCAGGTTTTCAAGACAGGGACTAACTTTGAAAGCCACTATGTATAGAAACAGTGATACCCACTCTCTGACTTACCATAAAGGGGTTCTATAAGGGGCTGTCAAACACCTACAAGCATGAATATAAAATTCAACAAAAAAGTGCCTTTGTTCTCTTGGAATTTCCTTTGTTAATTGTTCAAATTAAACAGCAAATTCACTGGTTTAGATAAGAAAGGGAAGATATCTCAGAATTAGTGATCTATATCGCAAACTACATTTAATGAGAGGATGTCAACCAGTACAAGTTATTTATACCATGTATCCTTCAAAAGAGTCTTTATAGTATGTTAGTAGACATACAATATTATAAGCTAGTAGGCTTCAAGGATATGTCTAGTTGGCATATGCCTATTAGCACAGCCCTACAGAGGCAAAGGCAAAAGGATCATGAGTTTGAGGCCAGTCTGGTCTACAAAAAAGCAAGGACTGGGGATATAGGTCAGTGGTAGAATATTTACCTAAGAGATGCAAGATCCTGGATTTATCCTCAGCATTGCAAAAATAAATAAATAAATCGGGCATGTTTTAGTAAGATCTACAAAGGCAAAGATGATCCCTGGAGGAGAGGCTGCCAAGGTCTTAGACCCATACATGCAAAGTCAACTATGAACCAAGTGAGAACAAAGCTGACAGTGAATGACAGGTATTACAGATATGACTGTCACATGCACATGGAGGAAAAATGATTAGGATGGAAAGAAAGTTTCAGTTCGCTGAGAGCCAAGAGTGGAGTTTGGGAGGGAGGGGCCTGAGCGCAGAGTTATGAGAGCAAATGGAGGGCCAGTGAGCCTGCAAGCTCAAGGACGTCTTGGCCACTGCTGACCTGCTCGTTCTTGTCCAGTGAGGCATGATGGCCAGCACAAATGTGCTAGGGACGGTGTATCTCCACCACTCTCCCCCCCCACCCCCACTCTACCTTTAAGGTGGTCACTACAAGTAAGAAGCCTTGATCTAGAGATGTCAAAGCTTACCCTCCAGTGCCTGGTATGGGTGGGTATCTGAAACTAGCACTTGAGGGGCTGGAGAGATGGCTTAGCAGTTAAGGTGCTTGCTCGTGAAGCCTACAGACCCATGTTTGGCTCCCCAGGTTCCACATAAGCCAGACACAAAGGTGATGCATGCATAAGGTGGCACATGCATAAGGTGGCATCTGAAGTTCGATTGCAGTGGCTAGAGGCCCTGGCATGCCAATTCCCTCCCCCCCTCTTTCTCTCTCTCTCTCTCTTTCTCTCTCTCTCTCTCCCCCCCCCCCTCTCTCTCTCTTTCTCACTCTAATAAAACAAGAAACCAGCTCTTGAACCTCCCTCAAATGGCCCCCCAACCCATGCTGCCTCCAGCACGTCACTGGGTGCCAGGCCATGGCTTCTACTGTCTGGTCTGTACCTTCAGCGTTTCCTTCTCCTTTTCGATCCGCTGCTGTTCCAGGTGCAGCTTCGCCAGGGCAGACTCTTTGGCTGAGATTTCTTCCTTCAGCTGATCCACCTGGTGGGTCATAATCTTGAGCTTTCTCTTCATTTCTGTTATTTCATCCTGACAGGAAGAAAGGAGAAATGTTTGGCTATGGAGCAAATGCACATCATTGTCCCTATGGAAGATCAATACATACTTAAGAGTTCTCTCAAAACAATGGTCTTTGGACCTCTTCTGACTAGGCTAGATCTGTGTCTCTTATGAATCGACCTCAAAGAACCTTATGTCAGTAACTCAGAATAGTCTCATGAGACAGACACAAAATATGCATGAGGAATATGCCACACAATACACATGTGGACACACAAACACACACATACACACACCTCCTCCTCCTCTTACTAGAGAACATAACAAACACAGCAACTAAAAGATTTCAAAGCAAAACTGTGCAATGCAGTTCAAGAGTGCACGCCGAGTCTTAGAAGCTATTAGCTATCTTAAACACGACAAAGAGAAACACAATCCTGCCTGATAATGGAAAGAGAGACCGTGATCTCCATGTCCTATCAAGTTATGTCATTTCCACTTCAAGCAACTTGATGGTGTGCATGAACTGGTCTTTTTCAGGTGGATTGCATGAGCTTTCTTTCTTGATCTTTCCCAAGTCCCACTGTTAGGACAACAGAAATGGCTCTAAACCCAGGGTAGAGGGGACTCCAAGTGTAAGGACGTTGAAGATACTGCTTACCTGGGCCTCCACCAAGTTTTTACTGTACAGGTTCCTATCTGACCTCACAGCTTCATACAGGTTCTGTTGCTGTTTTAATTTAGTCTCTGATTCAGCTATTTTTTTCCTGTACTCAAAAATATGCATTTCACGGATTTTGATGTCTTCCATGCTTGAGATGACCTGGAAGAAAAAAAAAGGTTTGAGCACAGTTAAATAGCCCATCTGTGCCTATGGATTTGGGACAAATGATGTTTTGAATCTAAGGGTGGCCCAAAGAAAACCAGCCGCAGAAAGCTCGAGATAATGGTCACTGCAGTACGACACAGACCTGAAAGCCAGCCACCCCACTTTGGCTCAATTATGAAGGGTTAACATGATTATTTCATAAGCATGGAGGGAGAAAGGGGTGAATCTTTCAGCTCTAGAAACCTCTTCTGATCATGTACCTATAAAAGAAAAGGTGAAAAAAAGGCCACAAACTTAAGTAGATCTGGACATCAAGCACTAGGAAAATTGAGAGATAATTTAGTTGTTTAGCCTGATTCCCGTTTTATCAAGTTAACTGTAAAGGAGAAAATGTGGTCTTTGACCCTGGCTAGCCATCCCAGTTTTGTCTTGGCAATGTCGAGCCCATTCCAGCAGGGGCACTCAGAAAACTTCACGGAAATGCACTCTACTGTGAAGAAGACGTTTCCAGGAAAGGGGGCATGACCACCTCCATTCCACAAAGATGAAAAGCTGGGACCGGAAACCCCAGCATGAACTAATTTAGCATACAGTTCATGAAGCAGAAATCAGGAAATCACAACTCTGCTACAATGGCGGCCAAGACTATTTTCTCTTAAACTGAAATTTCTTTTGAAAAAAAAATCCTGCCAGGTGTGGTGGCACATGCCTTTAATCCCAGCACTTGGGAGGCAGAGGTAGGAAGATCGCCATGAGTTCAAGGCCACCCTGAGACTACAGAATTAATTCCATGTCAGCCTGGACCAGAGTGAGGCCCTACCTCAAAAAAAAAAAAAAAAAAAACAAATAAATAAATAAATAAAATCCTTAAGAAAATTTCTAGGGGAAAAGACATTCAATCCATTGAACTGTGACACAAATAACACCAGCATGTATAAAGAGAAAGTTCTTGCAATGTTAGTCATTCCAGTGAATCTCTCTTAACAGATACAACTGAAGGTAAACAGCTGTGTGACAGAAAAATGGAAGGACAAGAACATACTAGAAGTAACATAGTCCTGGAAGATTCCTTAGAAGAAGTGATATGTTTAGCTAGCACAAAAACATGGGAAAGGACTGTGAACTTTTGCCAAGTTGAAATTCATTGTGATTAGAGTATGGTCTCCTATAACCAACATGTTCCCAAAGTATCACACTACAAAGCTCTTCGTTCCCCTACCTGTGGAATTAGCAGTCCAGAAAACATTCTGACAGCCCTTTCCTAATTTTTGCCATCAGATTTTATGTAAGAGGTTGCTTAAAATATGTATCCTGGGCCTGGATGTGGTGGTTCATGCCTTTGATCCCAGCACTTGGGAGGCAGAAGTAGGAGGATTGCCACAAGTTCGAGGCTACCCTGAGACTACCAAGTGAATTCCAGGTCAGCCTGGGCTAAAATGAGACCCTACCTTGAAACCCCCCCACCCAAAAAAGCTATCCTGTATATCTTTATATGAGCACCTTTCTAAAGTTTCTTACATACACCCTCTCACTACCCTCCTGGCAGGAGCTCTCTGTATTCCCTCCTCTTTCCTTCTCTTAATCTAATAAAGTCTCTCTAAACCTTAAAAAACAGTTTCTTACACAGATTTAAGGAAAGATGAGATGAAACTTTAGTAAATGCTTCGCAACATCTCAGTTTTTCAGTATTTTTCTTATACTATCAGTTGATTGCATACACTTACTAAGAAAGTGTTCCTTTTTTAAAAAAAATCTTAATTTCTTTATAATAGTCTCACATGCCATGTTTAAAATAAATTCATAAATATTAAGCATTTATTTCTCTTATCCACATCAGCCCCTAAACTACATGTGATATAACGAGGTTAACAATATTCCGTTTTTTTCCCTTGAATTTTGCACTTCCTGTTCAGGTGTACAAAACAAATGTGATAACTCATAGTCATCATTTATTTTCTACGTTCTTGGCACTTTACACATATTAATTTATTTAATCTTCACCAAAAAAATCCTATAAAATATAAATCATTACCCCAGTTTTATAATCAAGGAAATTGAAGTCAAAAGAAGTAATATTTTAGTGACTCAACTAGCAAGTATACAACTATAGGACTTTGCTTTCCTTATTTTTTTTTTCTTTGCTTTTGGGATTTTGATTTATTTCTTATGCAACCAGCATTTGGCTGTATGCACTTTTTTGAGTGTGCTTCTTGTCACTCAAACAGCTCAGACCCGTTCTCTTTCAAGGATGCCTAATGCCCTACAGCGTGGGTGCACGTGTTCCTGCGAGCCATCGCCCGCTGCCACCTGAGCCAGCTTGCCATGACCATCGTGTGCCAGCGCTCTCCTGTGCTCGTGCGGTACCTTCTGCGGGCAAGATTCCCGGGAGTGGAACAGCTGCCTCAAAAGACACATATGTTGTGAACTTTAATATATATTGCTAGACTGCATTCCAAAATGGCTGCAACACTTTACATTTCTACACTTCCAGCAATAGTTTTCCTAATAGAAACCTATCCTTACAGTTTTGGAATAAACCCTCTGTGGTCAGAATGGGTGAATCTTTTAATGGACTGCTGAATTTTCTGTTAGAGCCTCATTCAGGATTCTGCATGTGCATTCCTATGTGATATGGGCCTATAGCTTTCTTTTTAGTTCAATTTTAATATCAAGGTTTCTGCTGGTTTCATATGAATGAAGTACATTTCTGTTCACTCATTCACTAACCCAGTTATGCATTCACTTGATGAACATGTACTGAGGACCTATCTGTGGCAGGCACTGTAAAAGCATGATTATCATAAAGAGCAATGTGTCACAGTCCCTACCCTCAAGTTTATGTCTAGTGAGTGAGCCCCACCCCCAGACAGCAGAGTCAATGAATGGCCACAACCAGTAACTGAGATGTGCATGGGGTGTTAAGGGAGAACCAAAGATAAGAGGATCACTGGATAGTTCCTGAGGATGGACCTATGTATCTTATCCAAACAGGTAATATTAGAAGTTTACATAATTTGTGAGAACTGTGTCTTCATTGTAAGTACTCACCCTGTTTCAGTCAGGTTCACATTGCTGGTAGAAATCACCCAGCCAAGAGCAGCTTGTGGGGAGAGAGATTTATTTTGGCTTACCAGCTCAAGGGAGAAGTTCCACAATGGCAGGAAAAATGATGGCATGAGCAGAGGGTGGACATCACCCCCTGGCCAACATCAGGTGGACAATAGGGACAGGAGAGTGTGCCAAACAGAGGCAAGGGGAAACTGGCTATTAAAAGCATAAGCCTGCCCCAATCATACACTGCCTCCAGGAGGCTTTAATTTCCAAATGCTATCAGCTGGGGAGACTAGCATTCAGAATACCTAAGTTTATGGGGGATACCTGAATCAAACCACCACATTCTGCCCTTGGCCCCCATAAACTGATACCCATAAATGATGTAAAATACAGTGCATTCAGTCCAACTTAAAAGTCCCCATAGTTTTTATCAATCCCAATGATGTTCAAACATCCCCATAATCCAAGATCTTTTAACTGAGCCATAATACCAAAAAATGCTATAATGGCACAGAATAAACACTCACACTGCAAGAGCTGTCATTGGGCATAGCAAAGAAATAGTCAACCAATACAAGATTTAAACAAGGCAAACATCAAATTCTGTGGCTTCAAGTCCAATAATTCTAGCCAGTGACAAGTCTCCCAGTCTGATCATTTTAACCAGCAACAAGCCTCTGGAGTTCCAATTCCACCCCTCCAGCTAGGCTACTCACAGTCCTGGAAAACTTCACTGGGACTGGCAGCTCTCCTCAGCAGCCATCTCATGGTCCCAGTATCTCCACTAGGTCTCCACTGCAACCCATGGCTCATCCTCATGGCCCCATGGGATCTCCATGCAGGCGTCAAGCAAACCTGCTTCACACTGCCCATGGCCATTTCCAAAACAGAGGACCATGTTGTAAACTCAATAATCCTCTCTTTCCTGCATTTCTTATACTCCACAATACCAGGTAATGTGCCAATGTGTTAATCTGGGGGGTTGGAAAATAAAGTAAACTTTGAAAACAGGACTCTCCTTAAGCACTCAGGCCCCTTCAAAAGAGTCTACATTCTTCCTGTTGCCCCAGTGCAGGTCAGCTGGCCCAATCTCAAAGGTTATAATCTCTCAATTGCAGCTGAAAGGGCATCAATTTACCCAAATATTTTTTTTTTCCTGCTCACAGCTCATATCTATGCAAAGCAACCCTGCACCACTTCTTAGGACATGGGCATAACAGCAAACTTCTCACACAAATGCCTTTAGCCCAGTCCAAGCAAAGCTCTCTCTCACCCTCATAAGCCAAACCTCACAGTCCATAGTTTTTAATGCATTCAGGCCTTTCAACTCTGACCAGAATAGTCCATCAAGCTGTACTTGCAGCACTTCAAGTCATCTCTTAGGCCAGGGTTTTAAATCCTTCCACATTCCTCTTGAAAATCAGCTCCAAAAGGCTAAAGCCACACAGTCAGGTGTCTAGCAGCAACTCCACTCTTGGTACCACTTTATTGTTACAGTGAGGTTTGTGTTGTTGGTAGAAATCACCCAACCAAGAGCAGCTTGTGGGAAAAAAGAGGTTTATTTTGGATTACAGGCTCGAGGAGAAGCTCCATGATGGCAGGGAAAACAATGGCATGAGCAGAGGGTGGACATCACCCCCTGGCCAGCATCAGGTAGACAATAGGAACAGGAGAGTGTGCCAAATACTGGCATGGGGAAACTGGTTATAACATCCATAAGCCTGCCCCCAACAATACATCACCTCAAGGAAGCTTTAATTTCTAACTGGTATCAGCTGGGAACCTAGCATTCAGAACACCTAAGTTTATGAAGGACACCTGAATCAAACCACCACACGCCACACCACCCAAGGACTCACTTTAATCAGTATCACTGAAGAAGCCATGAAGGGCAGTGCCCATCAGTATTTTCTCCAACTTATACAGAGTGTAAGCTGTAGTTATTCTAAACATACACATAAAATATGCAACTATGAATTTTATAATTAAAATAGTAAATTATAAGAATTATGTGATTAAAACAAGAAAAAATAATTGAAAAAGAATTCTGTGATTATCACAAGTTTAAAGAAACTCGGGTGTAGAGCTGGAGAGATGGCTTAGCAGTTAAGCACTTGCCTGTGAAGCCTAAGGACCCCTGTTCGAGGCTCGATTCCCCAGGACCCACGTTAGCCAGATGCACAAGGGGGCGCACGCGTCTGGAGTTCATTTGCAGTGGCTGGAGGTCCTGGCGCACCCATTCTCTCTATATATCCCTCTTTCTCTCTCTGTCTGTTGCTCTCAGATTGATAAAAATAAACAAAAAAAATTAAAAAAAGAAACTCAGGTCTAAAGTCATTGGGTCATTCAGTCAGTGTTGAAGATAATTCTCCTTTGAGTGTTTCTGTAGCTTTCATGGATAGTAATCTGGAGTTTTCTACCTTTTGTGTGTATGTGTATGTGTGTATGTATGTATGTGTATATATGTATGTGTATATGTATGAGTGGATATGTGTGTATGTGTGTGGATGTATGGATGTGTTGTATGTATGTATGTGTATGTGTACATGTATGTTTATGACTGTGTATGTGTGTGCATGTGTGTGTTTATGTCTGTATGTGTTTGTGTGTGGATGTATGTGCATGTGTGTATGTGCATGTGTGTGTATGTATGTGTGTGTGTGTTCATGTGCATCTCATGTGTGGAGGTCAAAGGACAACTTCAATGTGTCCTTGTCATCCTTCCCCCTTCTTTGAAACAGGTGTCACTTTCTGCTGCACACACCGAAATTTGGATTCTCCCGGCTCCACCTCCCGTTGTCATAGGCATGCTGCGATCACATATGCGCTACTTTGCATCTGACTTTTGCATGAGGCTGGGGAGGATTGAACTCAGGTCAGCAGGCTTGCAACAACTGCCTAGAACCACTGAGTCATCTCCCTAACACAATTCTAGGGTCAAATTTTGATGCATATTTTAAAACATGGCTGTGTTGTACGCATATCTGTGTGCAACCCCGTGTGCATTCATGTGTGCGCATGTGCATGTAGAGGCCACAGGATAATCTTAGGTGTCATTCCTCAGGCGTTGTCCACTGTTTTTAATACAAGGTCTCTCATTGGCCTGGAGTTTGCCAACTAGGCTAAACTGGTTGGCCAGTGATTCCCGGGTATCCATCTGTTTCCACCTCCCTAACACTAGAATTACAAATGTGTGCCATCACACAGGGCATTTTTACATGAGTACAGTATTGAACTCAGATCCTAATGCTTACAAAGTAAACATGTTGCTAACTGAACTGTCTCCCCAATCCCTCATGAGTCTATCTTTTAAGAAACTGTCCTTTCCAGCTAATTTTTATACTGTATGCAATTAGACTTATCCACATTATTTTTATAATTTTTCTGGTTTTTTTTAGTTTTACATTCTTTTTTAATATTTTATTTATTTATTTATTTAAGAGAGAGAGAGAGGAGGAGGAGGAAGCAGAGAGAATGAGAGAATGGGTGTGTCAGGGCCTCCAGCCACTGCAAACAAACTTCAGATGCATGTGCACCCTTGTGCATCTAGCTTATGTGGGTCCTGGGGAATTGAACCAGGGTCCTTAGGTTACTCAGGCACATGCCTTAACGGCTAAGCCATTTCCCCAGCCCTTACACTCTATTTTTTAAATTTATTTATTTATTTATTTGAGAGTGACAAACAGAGAGAGAAAGAGGGAGAGAGGGAGAGAGAGAGAATGGGCGTGCCAGGGCTTCCAGCCACTGCAAATGAACTCCAGACACATGCGCCCCCTTGTGTATCTGGCTAATGTGAGTCCTGGGGAATTGAGCCTCGAACTGGGGTCCTTAGGCTTCACAGGCAAGCGTTTAACCGCTAAGCCATCTCTCCAGCCCTAGTTTTACATTCTTATTTACTGCTACCTACCAGCTGATATGGAAAGAAACTAGCCAAGCTAAGAATGCATTTTAACTCAGTGGTGACTAGTGTGAATGGTTGGCTGGGACCTAGAAGGTGCAAGATTAGAAAATTGAAGACAAGGATGTCTGGGGAAAAGACATGTGAGTGGATCTGAAATCAAATTGTTCCTTCTTCTAGCACTTCTGTAATGACCCTTAACAATGAGTAGCAGTCAGTTTTATATCAATATTGGTGATTAAAACATATGTTAGGAATAAATATAAACCCCAAGAAAGTATTCATTTCTGGATCTGTTGTTGGATTTTTAATATAAGCACCCCCTTAGCCTAAAACCTAGCCTCGTTACAGATCAGACATCACCCTCGTTGGGGTCACTGAAACGAAAAGATTGAAAATGGTTTGAGCGGCATCATCAGCAGTCAGAATATCAAGCAGCCCATCAGAGAAAAGAAAAAAACTGCTTGTTCAATCACTATGAGAGATGTTATAACAAGAATGATCCTTTGCATGGACAGAATGGTGCTCTGGAGAAAGGATGCTGGCAAGGACGTTCCTTTTTGGAGCAACCAAGCAGCACAGGTCATCTTTCTGCACACGACAGTGCACTGAATCACCCCTGTTTCTGGGGTCCTGGAGCTGAAAGGAATAAAAAGCCATCAGGACACCAAGATCAAAGGAATTTAAGTTAAGTGACAATGAAGAAATAACAAGTATTGAAGCTAAGGGGAAAGACAATTTACAAAGCAATTTACATCTAAGTGTTAAGGCTCAGTTCATTTTGATGGGGATCATTCGTACAAAATGTCTTACAAAAGTTCATGACCCCCAAATTAAGAAAATTTGGGGTAGGGTGTTAAGTAGAAGCAACCTGTCATCGTCAAGCTGTCCCTATCAAAAGCGATGCATTAGAGAACGTGGGGTGCCAGCTGTGGAGAGACAGATGAATCATTGACTGCAGCACCCCTTCAGATACCCCAGACCCACTCATTAGGTCCATTATACCCAAGTCTAGTAAGTTTTAGGACAGCAGAGACCCGGAGCTGCCGCGTTTGCAGGCCCATTCAGACAAGCGGGGAGAATGCTATGGGGCGGGATGAGGGTGTCGTCCCTGCTCACAACCTCCTCCTACCTGCTTCCCTTCTGTTAAAACCACAGAAATAAGAGTGCAATAAAAATCAATAACGCAGGCTGGAGAACCGCAACACAGCAAAACATCATTTAGACTGAGTCTGGGTAAGAAAGAAGGGCGATGGCTCTGGACCCCTCTAATGCATGTGTGATGAGGAATCAGTGCAGGAAACTTCTCAAGGAAAGTCTTCCACCGCCATGGTAATGCCACACATGGAGCCTGCTTGACCTTCTCAGTGGGAAACTCTCTGGAGCAGAAAAGGGAGTGTGTACCCAGGTACCAGGAACTTTCTTCCTCATTTTCTTCCTTTTTCTGTTCTCTATAGAGAGGCATATCTATATTTTGAGTGAAAAGATACACATTTGTGCCATCATGTATCTCACATATAGTAATTTAACCATTAAATAAATGTCAACCCGCTATTATGATATATTGCATTATGTCACTTATTATAATACCTGTAGTTAACAAACACACTTGACTTTTGTAGGCATTAAATCCTGTTTTGCAAAAAAGTAAAGATGCAGTATACATTTGTTACTGTGACAAAGAAAGTTTACAATTTTGGAAGCTTGTCTTCTCAGTGGTTCTACCTAATTAAAGATTCCATGTATGAAATGTAAATTATTATCAAAGAAGCAGGAGCTTTATTCCATCGTGAAGGTATCTATTTCGTGGACAGTATTTCCTTAATCAACTTTTTTACTCTTGTTGTCTTTCAAGGCAGGGTCTCATTCTAGTGCAAGCTGACCTGGAACTCACTCTGTAGCCCAGACTAGCCTGGAACTCACAGGGATTCTCCTACCTCTGCTTCCTGAGTGCTGGGATTAAAGATGTGCCACACACAGCCTTCTTGAGCCAACTTTTGCTTTGTTATTTGCTTCTAAGCCCTGGAAAGCACATTGTTATTTATTTCTGGACCCTGACACCACTTTTCCTGACACCGTTAGAGGCAAGTGAGCAAAGTTCAGGAATTTGTAGATACAGACTCAACACAAAATATCTGTGGGCATGGAAAGTTTCAGGAGCTTAATGTTCAGAATGAAAAGGAGTGGTCCTAAAATGAGGAAAGTACAAAATCCTCAGTGGATTAATAATGCAGCACCTGGCTTAGCTAGAACATGCAGAAGTTCAGAAGGAAATGAGCATGGTGACCCACTATTTATGATGCTGTTCCCCACCACTCAAATGGCCTGAACAGCTGAACAGTTGAATACAGCAAAAGGAAAACAAAGTGATGATTAAAAAAAAAACATTGAAGTAGATTGTCTTATGGTTCAGCAACTATTCACTCCCTCCTGTAGTCTTATAACCTCTTGGAAGAAGTATATTCCCTCATGTGGCTGAGGTTGAAGTATGTCATGTGACTTTCTATGGCCAATGAGATGTCAAAACACTAGGCAAGTAGAGAGAGAAGTGAGCTTGCATGGGTGGGTGTGTGTTTTCCACACCTTATTTCTTCCATGGGAAGACCGTTCAATTTAGAAGTTGAGAACCATGTAGTTCATGTCTGGGACAGGCCCACATCCCAGAGCCACAGCCAAGCAAGCCCAGGCTGTATCTGCTGAATCACGGTCCAAGGCCGGCCGGTGGGTGAGAGACACAGGCTTTGTTTCTAATGCCACCGAGATCTCGAGCTGTTTATCGTGGAGCATTATGATGGCAAGTGTTGACTGAGACAAACACATTAGAAAAGGCTTAGAATGCTGAACCAACCCATTACAGCACAATAGGGGATTTTCCTTGTCATTTGCAAATGCCAAGTTATATTAATAAAAATAAAATTTAATTTTATGTGGCAAATAGTTCTGTGTGAATTTATTCTTAAATATTACAAACAAATCTGTGGGGTAGAATGCGATCTAGACAGTTAAAAGCGAGGCTTTGAACTGGAGAGCTGGCTCAGTCAGTGTGTGCAAGCATGGGGGTCTGACTGGATCCCCAGCACCCACATAAATGCTAGGTGCAGCTGTGTACACCTATAATCCCAGTGCTTGGGATGCAGGGACAGGATCCCTGGACAACCTAGCTAGCTAGACTTGGTAAATCCTTGAGCTCTGCATTCAGTGAGAAATCCTTTCTCAACACATAAGGTGGAGAGTGATTGGGGAAGATGCCTGATGCTGACCACTGGCCTCCACACACATGGGCACACATGAACATGCATACACAACACACAACACATACATACATACACATGCTAAAAAAAAAAGGTGAATCTTTGAATAGTTAATTCAGATATCCAAATACACTTTTCATTCACCCTTTCAAAAAGCCTATAAGTACATGTTTTGTAAACAAGTCATTTTAAGTCCTCAAAACTGACTGAGACTCATCCCCAAGGGGACAATAAGTAGGACAAGGGAGACAGGCCAACAATGTGGAACAAGACAGGACTCACATGCCAGAAGGGAAACCAAGTTCAGAGAAATTAAAGGTCACATTTAATAAATCTCATTGGGGAAAATGAAATTTTATTTGGTCCTTGAGGGAAAGGCATGGTATTATTAATATTGTTTAATTTTTAACATGGATAATAATATAATATATAGTCATTTCAAGAAATTTGAAAAGGGGCTGGGGAGATAGTCTAGCCAGTAAAGTACTTGTGTCACACACATGAGGACCTGAGTTTGATCCTCAGAACCCATTTTAAAAAAGAAAAGAAAAGCAAGCTGTGATGCCAGATACTTGGAATTCCAACACTGGAAGGTGGAGACAGCAGATCCCTAGGCCTCGCTGTTCAACCAGTCTATGGCAACTGGTGAGTCCAAGGGACCGTTCTTGCCAGTAGAGGAAGCCTGGACCAGGTATTCATTGAAGGAGGCCCTCGTACCTCCATTTAGGCCCTTGGTACCCTGGCTGCTGGACCTTCAGGCTCACGCTGAGTCATGTTTGCAGCTTTCCTGGGTCTCCAGTGTACAGATGACCGGCGGTAGAAGCTCTGAGCCTCCATAATCACATAAGCTGTTTCCTCCTACTTGTCCTACTTTCTTGAAAGTCCCTGACTAATGCATGAGACAGCATTGGTCTCAAGTGGTGTGGACCCGGAGTCAGGGGAAGGACGAAGAGTGGCAGGGAATACTGAAGGGCCTCTCCAGCTCCTCTCAGGTAGTCTTTGGTGAGAAAAACTGAGGGAACCATGAGTGGAATTCCAGGTTTTCCTCAATTCATCTCTGTTGGGTTTTAAGTTCTTATCCATTCTCTTCTCCTATTTTTTAACAGCAAGCTTTATGTTGTCCTGAGTTGGAGGCTGTTAAAACACTTCATGTGGGCTGGAGGGATGGCTTAGTGGTTAAGATGCTTGCCTGCAAAGTCAAAGGACCCATGTTCGATTCCCCAGGACGCAGGTAAGCCAGATCACAAGGTGATGCATACATCTGGACTTTGTTTGCAATAGCTGGTGCATCCTCTCTCTCTCTCTTTCTCTCTCTCTCTCAAATAAATAAATAAAAGTTAAAAAAAAAATTTTAACGTCTCATGTATGTCTACACCTTGCTGACATTTAACAACATGAGAATAGTTCCATTCAAATGCACCTTGAGGAAAAGCTCTAGCAGACTTGCTTGTTGTGCATGTGTTTGGAGGAGTATGTATATGGTGTTCATGAATGGTGGTAAGCAACTTTGTTTGAGTATGGCTGCATATGTGTGTACAGGTGCATATGAACACATGTGGACATGCATATGGAGGCCAGAGGTCAATATTGGGTGTCTTCCTCAATCACTCTCCACCTTATTTTCTCTCTCAGGGAACCCAGAACTCACTTATTCTGCAAGTGCAAGATAAGCTAACCATCAAGCCACAGGGATGTTCCAGCTTCCACATCCTCAGTGCTGGGATTATAGGCACATGCCACCATGCCCAGCACTGTTAGGTGGGCTCTGGAGTTCCCAACCAGATCCTCATGCTTGTGTGGCAAGTATTCCACCCACTGAGCTCAGTTGTGTTTTTCAATCAAACAAATATATTTACTGATCATGTACATAATGCTAATCATGTGCCTCAGATTCTATAGAGTATTGTACAAATATAACTTCATGTAATCTTCACAATTGCCCCCCCAAAATGTATGTCCCCAATTCTTCTTGTATGTATACAGACTGGTTGTTCAGCTATATGCATAATTTTATATTGTCTTTTTAATAGTCATATTATGAATATGTTCACCTTTTTGCCAATTTTAAATAGTTTTTATTTAAGACATTGCATTTTCACTTACATACAGTGCTTATAAAGTGCGATGTTATTTCCTTTCCCTGTGCACAAATGTTCCATATGCAAGTATTGAGAATGCTCAGTAAAATTTATAGCAGCCAAACTTTAATCTGCCACAGAACTCACTAATTTGGGTCCTTCAAACATTTGACTGTGGAACAAGGCTCTATCTACGTGGGCTGACTTAATCAACCTCTTCAATGGTGGGCCCTGAGGAAGCACCACCAGAGGGAGGAGCTTGCCCTCCAGGAAAGCCGCCAGGCGTTCCTCCAGGCATGCCGCCTGCACTCTCGTACAGCTTGGTGATGATGAGTTGCAGACCTTCTCCAGTTCTTCCTGCTGATGCTCAAACTCTTCCTTCTCTGCAGTCTGATTCTTATCCAGCCAGCTGAAGATTTCATTACCCTTATCCAGAATCCTCTGTTTATCCTCATCGTTGACCTTGCCTTGAAGTTTCTCATCTTCCACAGTTGCTTTCATGTTGAATGCATGTGACTCCAGGGAATTCTTGGATGATACCTTGTCTCTCAGCTTCTCAGCTTCAGCTTTGTACTTCTCAGCTTCCATTCTCTCAATGTCCTCCTTGCTCAAAAGGCCCTTGTCATTGGTGACGGTGATCTTGTTCTCTTTTCCTGTACTCTTGTCTACAGCAGAAACACTGAGGATACCATTAGCATCAATATCAAAAGTAACTTCAATCTGAGGAACACCATGGGGTGCAGGAGGAATGCCTGTGAGTTCAAGCTTCCCAAGCAGGTTGTTATCCTTGGTCATGGCTCTCTCACCTTCATATACCTGAATTAGCACACCACGCTGGTTGTCAGGCTAGGTAGTGAAGGTCTGTGTTTGCATGGTAGGAATGGTAGTGTTTCGTTTGATCAGGGCAGTCATGACTCCACCAGCTGTTCCAATACCCAGAGAAAGAGGGGTGACATCCAAGAGCAACAAGTCCTGAACATTCTCAGACTTGTCACCAGATAGAATGGCTGCCTGGACAGCAGCACCATAGGCAACAGCTTCATCAGGGTTGATGCTCTTGTTCAGTTCCTTTCCATTGAAAAAGTCTGCAGAAGCTTCTGAATCTTGGGGATACGAGTAGAGCCCCCACCAGGACAATGTCGTGGATCTGTGACTTGTCCAGCTTGGCATCCCTAAGAGCCTTTTCTACAGGGTCTAGAGTGCCACGGAACAGGTCAGCATTCAGCTCTTCAAATCGAGCACGGGTGATGGAGGTGTAGAAGTCAATTCCTTCATAAAGGGAATCAATCTCAATACTGGCCTGGGTGCTGGAGGAGCGGGTGTGCTTGGCGCGTTCACAAGCAGTGAGGAGATGTTGCACAGCTCTCTTGTCCTCACTGATGTCTTTCTTACGCTTGCATTTGAACTCAGCAATGAAATGGTGGACCATTCGGTTGTCAAAGTCTTCTTCACCCAAGTGGGTGTCTCCAGCTGTAGATTTTACCTCAAAGATTCCAGCCTCAATAGTGAGGATTGACACACCAAAAGTGCCACCTCCCACATCAAAAATCAGCACATTTCTCTCAGCTCCAACCTCCTTGTCTAAACCATAAGCAATAGCAGCAGCAGTTGGCTCATTGATAATCCTAAGTACATTGAGACCAGCAGTGGTTCTAGCACCTTTGGTTGCCTGCCGCTGGGAGTCGTTAAGGTGCTGGCACTGTGACCACCGCATTGGTAACGGTCTTCCCTAGGTATGCCTCTGTGATTTCCTTCCTCTTCGTCAGAACCCTGGAGGACACCTCCACAGATAGAAGCTTTTTGTCTCTCCTTTGTATTCCTTGGGCCTGCCAGCATGCTTTACCACCATGCAGGGCCAATGCTTCATGTCAGACTGAACAACAGCATCATCAAACCTACGTCCAGTTAGACGTTTGACATCAAAATCCGTGTTGGTGGGGTTCGTAGCAACCTGATTCTTGGCAGCATCACCAATCGTTCGGTGTCAGTAAAGGAGATATAGCTTGGTGTGGTTTGGTGGCCCTGATCGCTGGCAATAATTTCCACTTTCCCATGCTGGAAGACACCCACACAAGAGTAGGTGGTGCCAAGATCAATGCCAACAGCAGGTCCCTTAGACGCGGTTGCTCATGACTAGCGCCGACTCTGCTCACGAAGATGCCACACAGGACCCCCAGAAAGCTACCACCGCATTCAGTGAGCTGTTCACCTTTCTAAAAATATTGTCAAACAATGATTTTAACAGCTAAGTATAGCACAATTTGTTTAAACTTTGGAGGAACTGATTCTTAATTTTTTTATTTATTAACTTGAGAGAGAAAAAGAGACAGAGAGAAAGAGGTAAAGAGAGTATAAGTGTGCCAGAACCTTCTACCACTGCAAATAAACTCCAGATGCATGCACCACATTATGCATCTGGCTTTATGTGAGTACTGGGGACTCGAACCCCAGCCATCAGGATTTGCAAGTAAATATCTTTACCCACTGTGCCATCTCTCAGCCACTAATTTTTCATCATTAGAAATTATACCTTGGATTAAAAACTTCTATGAAAATTGCTTGATTTTTCTTATGTCATATATGATATCATGTAAACAGATTACTTTTTCGATGAGAAAAATGCTATTTATAGCTAGCTACCTTTTCAAAAGTAAAGTTTCATATAAATAGTTTAAAAATTATACCTTGAAGAATGTACAAATTAATTAACAAGATAAAGTCCTTGCTCCAAAGAACTCACTAGAAAGCACAGAAAACAAATATGCAGATAAGTAAGTATACTGGAGGTCAGTATGTACTGTTGCAGAGACATCAACACACTCACGTAGTAGGAAGTGATTGACTCTGAGTCTCAGTGCAGGAATAGGAGTGTCTCTGCAGAGAAAGGACACACAGGCTTTCCGGGGAAAATGAAGAGCCTAGACTCTGTCTTGTCAGAACACACCAACTACTATGCCATGCATGGGTCATGTATACCTAGGCAGATGCTCTGCCTGGGTTAGTATCTTCCAACGCTGAGCAGCCTCAGCTTTTATTCCCATGAACAGCAGACATTGAGCTTTCTTTGTGTGCTATGATGTGAGGAATATTAGGAAGTGCTGTCCCGGTGGGGGGAGGGGGACTGAGAAGTGACAGAGCTGTGTAAGGCAGAACGATCATAAAAGTACAGTAGACTTGGGCATGGTGGCACACACATGTAATGTCAGCGCTCTGAAAGCTGAGGCAGGAGGATCTCAATTGCAAAGCCAACCAGAACCACAGAATTAGACCCTGTCTCAAACAAACAACTTTAAAAGAAAGTTGATATGAGGACCTAGGTTCACATCCCCTGAACCCACCTGAAGGCTGGACACTGTGGAGGGCATCTGTAATCCTAGTGTGTCTGTGGCCAAAAGGGAGGCAGAGACAGAAGAATCTCCCGGAAGCTTTCAGCCTGCTGGCCTGGCCAACACAATCGTGAACAACAAGAGACCACGCCTCAAACCAGGCAGAAGGTGAGGACTGACACGTGAAGTTATCTTGGTGTCACAACAGCACACGCGCCCCCATTCACACACATGAGCACAGATATCACACACACAAACCAAGTGAAAAAAAATAAGCCAGTATGGAATTTTTAAGAGTTAGTGAACTGTAAGAGTGGGGTGATGGCAGCCTGGCAGGGAGAGAGACTGTTCACCAGACAATACCCCATGTTCAAGCACTTGCACCGCCTCACCCCACAGGGTCTCCTGCAGGCACATCCAGCTCCAGCCCAGGATGCCAGGTGTTCCTGGCTGGAATAGTAGTGGGCAGGCCCTGTGCCCTGGTCAGCTGAAGTCCACGGGGTCTACTGTGTCATTGTGTTCCTTTGGTCAAAATGCCAATGCATCCCAACAAGGTCAGTCTGCAGTGAGGAAGATGGGAGGCAGAGCTGTGCAGACCCTCACAGACAGCACATGTGAGCAACAAACAGATCTTTGCCACTGTGAACCCCTGAGATATGGGGTTATTCGCTGCAGGGTAAGTAGAAGAATAAGGAAGTGAATGTGTTGGCCTGGGCCCCACAATACTCGTGACTGAACTCGTTTCCTCTCAGACTCAGTAAGCCAACCAGGACTGTCAGATGTTAAGTCAGAAGTAAAAGGCTTTCTGCTCCGGTGGCTCCCAGACCTGGGCTATGAGGACCCCTTGGGGACCCTGGACCGGCCAGGACTGGATGGAACATGCATTCCTTCCCAGTCTCACTGGAAAGAGGCTGACCTCCTCTTTCCAAAGTCTATCTCCCACTTTCTTTATAGGTATAATTCAAACATTGGCCGTCACCTTATCATCTTTGAAATTTCTCTCAAAACAATATAAAACAAAGCTGCAAGTATTTGGGGAAACAACAACTCACTGCGGGAGGCATTGACAAGAGAGAGTTGACATTGCTGCAGAACACACCATGCTGTTTCTGCAGCCTCGTGGCTGAAACTTTTCTCTATTCCCAGGTCCCACTTGGTCTTGGACTTCTGCTCTAGGCCCCAGCTTCTTAAACTGTGAGTCCCAACCCCGCATAGGGTCATGTAGCTGGATACTGCATTTACAATGCATGCATATATACACACATCAACAGTAAAAGTTTCTAAGCAAACAATGACCAGACATCAATTCTAAATCAAACACATACTGAGCCGAAGGTGTTTTGAGCAGTGCTTACCTGTGTTGCATTGTGTGACGTCACTGCAACCTTGGTTCTAAACACTCAATATGAGCAGTTTGCACTGTACATGCTATCATACCACAAAACACAAACGAACGTGCCTGAAACCCCTCACTTCAGACTTGAGCCTACTACAAGTTCAGAACCGCGGCGGTTTTACTATACAGACAATGCTTCCTGCTCTTACAGAACCACATGGTTCTGTTATCAAAAACACAGACTTAATATCAAATTAGTTTATCCTTTGTATTCCCTTACAATGTTTGATTTAAAAGATTGCTGCTTGAGTTGCTGACAAGTTTTATCTAAAGAAAAAAAAAATGGTAAATGAAGTTTGGCTTGGAATTAGGACAAAATTTCCAATAGTTTCTGAAATGGCCCTAAAACATACTTCTGCCATTTTGTACTATATATACTTATCCACTGATGATATAAAATCAAAATATTGATCAACTCTGGAAAATACTGAAGATGGTCTACGTCCTACGGTGTCAAATATTCAGTCACAGATCAATTCTAGGTATGTAAAAATACTGAAGATGGTCTACATCCTACAGTATCAAATATTCAGTCACGAATCAATTCTAGGTATGTAAAAATACTGAAGATGGTCTACATCCTACAGTGTCAAATGTTCAGTCATGAATCAATTCTAGGTATGTAAAAATATTGAAGATGGAAGCCGGGCGTGGTGGCGCACGCCTTTAATCCCAGCACTCGGGAGGCAGAGGTAGGAGGATTGCCATGAGTTCGAGGCCACCCTGAGACTCCATAGTGAATTCCAGGTCAGCCTGGGCTAGAGTGAGACCCTACCTCAAAAAACCAAAAAATATATATATATTGAAGATGGTCTATGTCCTGTGGTATCAAATATTCAGTCACAAATCAATTCTACATATGTAAAAATACTGAAGATGGTCTACGTCCTACAGTATCAAATATTCAGTCACGAATCAATTCTACGTATGTAAAAATAGACAAGTATATTCATCTTATGGCCATGCAAGTTTACTTTCATCTTTAATAAATGGTTATACATGCATACCAAAGAGTTGCTCTAAAATAAATTTCCCTAGATTTATTATCAGTAAGTATTTGACTTATATACCTAATTTATATTCCTATATACCCAGGGTCTTATAAAAATTTATTGGGTAAAAAGGAGTCAAGACTGGAAAAAGTTTACAACTCTCTGCTGTAGGCCATCTGTGACTCTTCTCCAGATAGTACGTTTGTAACTACTCATGCTGAATGCAACAATGTGCCAATACAGCCAGCTACAGTAAAATCCAAATCTCTGAGGTCCTTCTTGTAGCTGTTCTTGATACTTCTCCCTCTTAAGCAGTTTACAAGGAAGAATCTAGAACCCAGCTACCCACTGTGTAGATTCCAGCAGTGATGGGGTTGTAAAGTCACAATGGTTTTATACTAAAAAAACACTCTTTGAAGACGTGGCCCATGAGCCAGCTGAGATTACTTAATTAAGTGCCTTATTCCTAACCACTAGCCACTTCCTTGCTCTGAGGAGACCAGAGTGTCAACAACAAATGAGTGGTGAGGGTACACAGTTGAGAGATGATGATGCCAGGAGTCTGGTGCCACCAACCCAGGGGTGATTCACAGAAGACCAACAGAGAAGGGGAAGAAGTCACGAGTTGGAAGAAGGGATAGAAAGCAGAAACATCCACTCCACAGTCTGGCCAGGACCAGCGCTGGGGCAGCTCACGCTCCACCTACATCATCCTTCTAGATCAACACGCAAACCGCATCAGAAACCTGAACAAACTGCGAGAAGCAGAGACGCAGAGAGCAGGTGCGGCCTCCTCCGCCACGGTGTCACAGTGAGGCTCACCCTTTGGGTGAGCTCACTGGCTTCATCAATGTAGCGGTCACGCTCCCTTTCCAGCTGAAAGATGATCTTCCTCTGCTTCTGCGCCTCCTCCTTGTAGTTGTGGATTTCCTCCTCCAGGTTCTTCTTGGCTTGCTCGTGGAGCTTCACCAGTTCTACCTGCTTCTGGTTCGCACTGACCGCCTTGACCATATTCTAGAAATAAGGAGGACAGGGCAGGCACATTACCCACAGTGTCTGAGGGCCCAAAGGGAAGTTTACCCCCTACCACATCACTAAAATATCAAGAGGCTTCGAGTTCTGCATGAGTCAAAATTATCATATCCTTCACAGATGACAAAGAGTTTGTTACGTGAATTTTGCACAAGGTACTCTAAAGACACTAACCAGCCACAGCATCCTAATAAATGGGCTCTATATTGTTGCCTGTTCAGTAGCAGGAAGCCAAGGTTGGAGGGTTAAGCTATTTGCCTACAGACCCACAGCACAGAGAAGTGGCAGGGCTAAGGTTGGAATCCATGGCTGGCTCACTCCAAAGTCTGCTTTTTACTTTCATTCCAGCTTTCTCCTTTGTCTTGTGAGGTTTGAACAACTGCACCTAGCTAGCCATGTAACTTGGATTTTGACTACAAAGTAAGATGAAAGTCAGATTATTAAAAATACAGGGTTGCAGGTTCAATTCCCCAGGACCCACATAAGCTAGATACACAAGGTGGTACATATGTCTGGAGTTCATTTGCAACGGCTGAAGAACCTGGTATGCCCATCCTTTCTCCCTCTCTCTCCCTCTCTCTCTCTCTTTCTCAAATAAATAAAGTTTAAAAAATACAAGGTTGAGTTGGGTGTGGTGGAACAAGCCTGTAATTCCAGCATTCTTGGGGGCATGAGGGGGAGATACAGACAAGAGGATCAGGAATTCGAGGCCAGCCTCAGCAGTATAGAGTTTGAGGAGGTCCTACCTGAGACCCTGTCTCACAAGAAAAATGTGGGTGGGGCTAGGGAGATTGCTCAGTGGTTAAGGCACCTGCTTGCAATGCTACCTGCCTGCATTCAATTCCCCAGCAACCACATAAGGCCAGATGCAAAGTGGCACACATATCTGGATTCCCAATACACCTATAGCAATAACAGGCAGAGCCAGAAAAATCCAGAAGCTAGACTGACCTATCAGCAGAAAACACAGCAACAAGAGAAACACTGTCAGGCTGGACAAATGGCTTAGTCGTTAAGGTGCTTGCCTGCAAAGCCAAAGGACCACAGTTCAATTCCCCAGAACCCACACAAGCCAGATGCACAAAGTGGTGCATACATCTGGAGTTGAGTTTGTTTGCAGCAGCTGGAGGCCCTGGTATGCCCATTCTCTCATTTTCTCTCTCTCTCTCTCTCTCTCTCTTTTTCTCTCTCATAAATAAAAATAAAGAGAAACACTGTCTCAAATGACCTCTACACATGCACAGCAACACACACACACACAAAGTTTACTGAAGTCTTTAAAAAACCACAAAGAGGCTTAAGAGATGGCTTAGCAGTTAAGGTGCTTGCCTGCAAAGCCTAAGGACCCATGTTCAACTCTCCAGATCCGGAGTAAACCAGATGCACAAAGGTGAGGCAAGCACAAGGTTACACATGCCCACTAGGTGGCGGAAGCGTCTGGAGTTCAATTGCAGAGACTGAAGTCCTGGCCGGCCAATTCTCTCTCCCTCTGTCTCTCCTGCTCTATCTAAAAAAAAAGAATATGCAGGGGCTAAGAATGTAGCTCAATAGTTGGGAGCTTGCTAGCATGCATGAAGCCCCATGTTCAATCCAGGGCTCTGGGAGAAAGTCTCTTATAAGAACAAAAAATAAAGTAAGTAGAATTAACACATGACCCAACTCACTCTTCCTAAAGAAATGGAAGCAAAAAAAAAAAAAGAAAAAAGAATATTCTGGATGTTCTTACCATAAAAAATAATTAATGTTAAAATGATTAATGCATTAATTTCCCTTATTTGGTCATAAGACCATGTATATATGTACAAAATACCATTCTGAATCCCTAAAACATTTATTATATGCCAATTAAAAGCAAGACAAAACTTTAAAATTTTTCTTAACAAGCCGGGCATAGCGGCACATGCCTTTAATCCCAGCACTCATGAGGCAAAGGTAGGAGGCTCACCATGAGATCAAGGCAACCCTGAGACTACATAGTGAATTCCAGTTCAACCTGGATCAGAGTGAGGCTCTCCCTCGAAAACAACAACAACAACAAAAATTCTTAATGAAAGAAAAATCTCAAACATAAATTTTCACAGTGACACAATCCACAAAAGCTTAAAAACGAAAACAGCCCAAATGGCTGCCACATGATGAGCGCCAGTGTGACATGTTCATGCCACGGAATGTTGTCCGTACATAAAAGGAGTGAGATGCTGATGTGTCTAACAGTGTTGGAACTTGAAAACAGTGACATGACGCCTGGCTGTATCCTTGGGTTCCACAAAGCATCTGCTAATTTCTTCTGAAATCTCTAAACAATCCGATCATGTAGTGAGGCCTGGAAACCACAGGACCATAACCAGGGAAAGGGCTCATTAGTCTTTGGCTGGGTGATGGTGTAGAGAGCAGGAAAGGTCAGCTTAATTTTCAGGTATTAAGTGAAGCATTTATTCTATAAATGAGAAATCCACTTCCACGTGATACTGAAACAAGAAATAGATGCCTGTTTTTGCCAATCTATACAATATCTTTGCTTTTTGTTTCAGTGAAGATGGAATTTCAGGAAAGAGCTTATTATCAATAAGGTTGATTGCATCCTGAGTCCAGTGCTAGATGCTAAAATGCAATCGCCAGGGGAAAAAACGATTTTAAGGAATGTAAGGAATTCATCAAGGCAAACAAGTAAATGTTAAAAAACTCTGGCTGCACATTCTATTTTGGCAAAAAAAAAAAAAAAACCTAGTAGTTCTTTTTTAACAGAATATAGAAAATATTAATGGATTAAGTGTTCTTTGTGTCAAGTAAATTGAAAATCTAAATCCAGGACAGGGGGTACAACTCAATGGTAGAGCATGCGCATGGCGTGTGGAAAGCCTGGATCCTCAGTACCACAAAAAAAAAAAGTCTAAATTCAATAGTATTTTAATGTGAACAAATCTGTACAATAAATGAACAGTCTCCAGGAATGTGGAAAACGAAAACCTAAAACTCCAATGATTTTGTTACAGAATGCTCAGCACAGAAAGAGCCAATCTCCGACCCTTTCTGGAGATTCCACAAATAGTCTACTTCAAGCCCAAGCGTGCTCTACTCCACCAGCCTTCCTGCAGTTCCGAGCAGCGAGGAAGAATGGGGGGAGTCCGAATGACCAGTCACAGCGAACGAGCGCGGGCCTTGGCTCTCTGAGGAGCTGGTCACCCTGCTGAAAGCTAACAGGTGGCTGCTGTCTGCAAGTGGTCTGGCCCCTCCAAACCTGGACTGTTGCTTCTCCCTCCCTGGAGGAAATGCTGGAGCAAGGAAATCTGATTTTGCCAAGCTAAGTGACTGCCAGTAACAGGAATTCTCAGGAGGGAGCATACAAGAGTGACAGGGAGAGAAGGAAGGATGGAGGGAGGGAGAAGCCCTGCATTTATAGAGAGAATACTGAGGTCCTCCATTTTCCCCAAACTCTCCCTCAGCTCCAGGCCACCATGAACTCAAGAGATAAGGATGAAAAGCAAACACCAAAACCTCCAACAGTCCTCAAAAGCTAGGTAGAGGAAAGACTAGACTTTTCTCTATTACTAGCCAGATGTGTTTTTTTAACCTTACCTAACGCCTCAAAGTTAAAATTTAATTAGCACTCACACTTATAATTTTTAGGTTAGCCAGAGTTGTAGATTATATATATTAAATTCAGAAAATTTGATTGGCTGCTTAGGATGCCAAGTAACACACAGGCAGTGAAAACAGAATTTACACAACACTCTGCAACCCCCATGCTGGTTCACATGCTAATTCTCCAGAGTCCTTTTGTGCTCAGCAGTGATCATGCAGCCCCAATTCAGGCCCAGGGAAGGGTAGAGTGCAAGCAGCTGCTCAGAGAACTGAGCACTATCATTTATTCTAATCTTCATTTGTTTGCTTTGGAGGTTGCTTTCCCCCATACAGCTGTTTACTAGCAGATATTATAGCACTAAAGAAAGACATTTATTTATGTGTTGTCGTAACAAACTCACCTTACTTAGTATGTCCCTTTCTCTCAGAAGCTCATCCATTGTTTTCTTATCGAGTTCTGCTCGTTTCTTTGTGGTCTCCACCTCTAAATTGCCAGGGAGGAAAAATAATAATAAATGTAGTCAATTCAAGAGGAAATATGGCAGAGCACGGTGATTTAAAACAAAAAGGTTTTATACATTTAGCTATAGCTATACAACCTCTCTCATTCCTGTGGTCCCAGCTACTTGACAGGATAAGTAAGGATGAAGGAATGCTTTAGTCCTGCTGCACAATATAGCAAGATGCTATCTCAAAAAAATTAGTCTCGGGCTGGAGAGATGGCCTAGTGGTTAAGCACTTGCCTGTGAAGCCTAAGGACCCCAGTTCGAGGCTCGATTCCCCAGGACCCACGTTAGCCAGATGCACAAAGGGGGCGCATGCATCTAGAGTTCATTTGCAGTGGCTGGAGGCCCTGGCGCGCCCATTCTCTCTTTCTCTCTCCTCTCTCTCTCTCTCTGTCATTTTCAAATAAAGAAATAAAAATAAACCAAACAAAAATAGTCTCTAAAAATGACAATGTCAACAGCATGTATGAAATAACCAGAAGGAGATAACGTGAGGGCTTTTGTAAATATAACTTTAAGAGTGAAAAAATGGGGTTCAATGCTGGATAGACTGTTCTGCTGGGCATTTGATCAGGGTTATGCTCTATTAGTTCCATCTCCCTTCATTCCTCATTGCAGACATTGAGAGGTAAGCTGTGCTGCCCTGTAAGCACCCTGAAGGCAAGGTCCCCTGTACGTGCTCTGCATTCCGTTTATGGAATACATGAATGGAACAGTCATCAATCTAATCTACAACGGCTTCACAACAAACGGTTATTCATGGACAAGAGATGGATAAGCAGTTAAGGGTGCTTCCTGAACAAGCATGAGAGCCTGAGGGGGTCTGAGCTTGAACAAGATGGCACAGAAATGCCTGGTTGTGGCCACATGCACCCGTAACCCTCAGTTTGCCTTCAGAGGAGCAGAGACCTGAGAATTGTTGGAACCCTACAAGTTCCAGAGTCAATAAGAGACCAGCTCAACACAAGACCAGGGGTAAGAGCTATGTGGCCAGACAACTGATGTTCTGCTCTGGCTACCGTAAGCAAGCACACTTGTTTCAGGCAACCGTATGGGACACCACACCATACACACATTACACAAACGCACAAACGTGCACACACACACACACACACACCAAGAAAAAAAAAAGACTTCCTAATGTCTCAGAAGGAAAAACAGCTGCACTTCATGAAGACTTGTGATAAGTGTTTCTAATAATCCTCTCTAGAGATGTAGATTTTGCCTGACTTGCAATGTATGTTTTATGTATGTTATCTCGTGCCATGATTTACAGTTCCCAGCAGCTAGCAAGACACCAATAAGACACATGTGTTCTTGCCTCACATAGTCAGAATTCATACCCAGATCCAGAGTTGTTCCTCTTATACCAAATTTAACCAGTATCCCATGTGTTTACTTCTATTCTTACACAGAACATAATATATCACACCGATTACACACTCATTCTGTGCTCGATACCATCTGTCTGTGAGCAAGGGACATTTGTTTAAGAACATCCCTTATCTTCTATGGACAGACCTGAGACTTTAGATCATATTTACTCCAGAACAAATATCAAACGCTACTTTGGGCTGGATTTACATGGTGCCAATAGAACCTATGGGAGAACTTGTCAAGGAGGAAAAATAAAAGAGTTTAAAGTATTCCAAATGCTAACCCCTCCAGCAACTGACCAGTTTGAACACTGCCTTACTGACTTCTTTTGGGATGATTCAATGTGTTTGTACAGAGTCCTGGGCCATGCTATGACAATGGTCACTAACGAGATGCTTAGAATTCAGTAAGGACAGGGAACAGGATGTGTTACCTCTCTCCAGTCCCAAGATCTGATTCTTGAGGGTTTCCTTGTGCTGTTCCACTTCTGCCTTCTGGTCCTCAATCAGATGCAGCTTCTTGTGGATTTGTTCTCTGATTTTGTTAAACTTCCCAATGTCAAGGCGCATCTGATGGATTTCTTCCTCTTTGGCCTGTGATAGTGAGAGAAGATGAACCAGGATGCTGAGTAAATAAAAAGTCAGTGATGGAACGATGGTCAACTCAGAACCAATAAAAGGAAAGCACTCCTATATCAGTGTCCAGTTGATCCATGGGACTATATGAACACACACACACACACACACACACACACAGTATAGTTTGAGGGAAAAAAAGACCTCTATTCTGTGAATAAAATATGTAACTGTATAAACTAAAAATAATGAAAAGATTGATAAAATTGGATGTTTTAAGTGCAGAGCTGTATGCATATAAATATGAATTTTTCATACAAATGGTTTTAATTTGCAGTTTTCATGGACTTACCAAATGATCTCTCTGAGAAGGTTATTAACACAACATAAAGTCTATCAACATTCGGTGGCTAAGGAGGTGGTTCGGTGGATAAATTTCTTGCTGTGCAAGCATGAGGACCGGAGTGACGGTCCCCAGGGCCTGTGTAAATGCCAGGTGGGCATGGAGGACTGCCTGCAATCTCAGTGCTCCGGAGACAGGATCCCCGAGGCAAGCTGGCACCAACTCAGTGAGCTCTGTGCTCAAGCGTGAGATCTTGCCTTAGTAAATAAATAAGGAAGAGAGAATGAGGAAGACACCCAATCTCAACTTCTTGCCTCCACACACATGCACATGCACCCACACACAGACACACATACAAAAAAGAAACAAAAAAAGTCAAAAGAAAGAAACAAAGAAAGAAAGTGAAAGCACACAACACACATACACACAAAATATGTATATCTTTAAACATTCTTTGGATCCATGGGGCCAGAGTAGCCCAATTGCTTATACTAAAAAAGGGGTCCTCCTCAAAGTGTGTTAGTGTTGGGTTTACATGCAGGCAGGTGGACAGAGCAACATAAGTAGGCAGAACTACATAATGGCGAAAGGTACCAAAACAAAATCCTAACAAAGAACCTCTCCAGATTTTTGTCTCCTAACTCCAAGTTTTGTAGAATTTTCGCATTTTGTCTTTACTTGTTTATTTTTATTTACTTATTGGAGACAGAGAGAAGGAGGGAAAGAGAGAGATTGAGAGAGAAAAAAAAATGGGTGTACCAGGGCCTCTAGCCACTGCAAACGAACTCCAGATGCATGGGCCACCTTGTGCATCTGGCTTACATGGGACCTGGAGAATTGAACCTGGGTCCTTAGGCTTCACAGGCAAGCACCTTAACTGATAAGCCATCTCTCCAGCCCAATTTTTCACATTTTGAATTAAGTTCACTTCTTAAATTTGTTGTCACCAAAAATGGATAGAAAAAAATAGTTAAGGATGCTTCTGCAATCATTTTGACTGTTAAGAAGGAAAAAACTGAAATTACCTATGCATATTATCTTTGGGTTATTGCTAGACACCAATTCCATTAACTTAGGACCTTGTGACAGAAGTAATCAATCTTTCCAAATGTCCCACTCATGCTATCAGAGGACAGAATTAAGGGTATAGGAATGTTTTACTTCAATTTCACATTAGGGGCTAATATATCATTCCAACTTAAGTCGTCATTTCATCTCTGCTCCAACTTACCACATGGTCATAAAGAATTGGTTTCAAGCCAACTAATGCTGAACTGTTTTAAATGTTTCACAGTATCAAACCCTAGATGGTTCAAGGGTTCAAGTTAAGGCCTTTTCCAACTCTAAGAAGTTCTAATTCAATAGTTATTAATCTAGACTAGATTAGACTTCAGAAAAAAATAATTGGAAATGCTCTTCTATTTCAGAGATGCACTCAAAACAAATGCAAGATGCAAAAGAGTGTATACACAGAAAGAGAGAGAGAGAGACAGACAGACTCTCATTAGATTCTCAAGAGACTGTAATATAGAAAATGCTGTGGTTCACTGATCAGATCTATGCATCAGTCTTCACAAGCCACTCCTTTTATGCCCAGTATCCTAACATAATCAAAGTAGAGAATATGGATTTTCCTTTTGGAATTAGGGTAATAAAAAGAAAGCTGCTCTGCTAATTACAAAGGCCTGTGAAATGTATCTGAGTGTAAAATCTGTAAAAATCGTCATTCCAAACTTCATTTCTTCATGAAAGAGTAAGCCTTCTTTGCATGAGAGAAGGGAGACTGGGAAACTGCCTTCAGATATACATTAGAGTGTAGGAAAACTCATGATCCCACAATCTGGATTAAATACCTGAAAGTGTCAGTTCATATCCCAGCCCTCCCACCTTCCCCATACGATAGGAAAATATAATCTGAAATCTTAACTTCTTTACGTGAATGGTTTCTGGCTCTGGGCAAGTTGTTACTCGCTAGGCTAATTACAAGAAGAACATCTGAGCTGGCTTTGGGAAGCGTCGGCATCAGCACACGATCAATGACAAGGTTTGCGACTTGAGAAGAAAGGGAGTTACCATTCTGTCCGCTTCCAGGCATCAAGCATCACGGCAGGCTCCCATGTGCCTTTGCTGCATCAAGGCACTTAGGAGAACTAACACGCTTTGTCCAAGCAAGGGCTCCCACAGCAAAGGCAAACCTGTGTTCATGGGTAATGAGGACAGAAGTGCTAGGGGTCAGGCCTGGCCTTTGGTGTTTACTTTGAGCTCCAAGGCCTTCTGCTGGTTCTCCTGGGACAGCTGCTCACAGGCCAAGCTGTGCTGTTCGTTCTCTTGCTGGAGTTTAGAGTTTCGCAACTGAAACTGCTCCAGCTCCTTCACAGCTCTCTCATTCAGTATCTGAAAAATAAGGACAAAAGGAGCCTTTTAATATGATTAGTGTCCACACATCCATGCGGGAGGCCTCCCTGCTTCCCGGGAAGATAACAACTGCACTTTCTTGTCTTTGGAGAAATTTTTCTTTGTCCTGGATGAAAGCATAAACACACGCAAAGATGATGAACATTAAATGGCTGAGGAAAATGACGCCTTCTAATGAATAACACAGTGAGCATGATTTTTTTTTTTTTTTTTTCTGAGAGCCTTGGGACGTCTTGTTCACAGGTGGTGGATAAATATTTTAATGCCTGTTTGCCATTTGGCAGGCTTCACATACGCCAACAATTGCTATAATCATTGCAAATGAGTGAGAGATTCAAATGGGTTTTATCAGCTCTGGGGCTGGAAGCTGCATCTTCAGAAACAAATCCTTCATTAACATGCCTCCAACATTCCTTCCCCCAATGCAGCCATTCTCCAACCTCCAACATTCTTCCCCACCCCAACACAGCCATTTGCCAACACCACCAACACAGAGCGATTCCCCTCTAATCCAGTTTAAGTGGAAACCACCGAATAGCAGCGGAGAGATGCATGGCTGCCTGGTTTCAGTGTCAGCTGGGTTTCCCCTGCCCTACCTTGGCTATTCTGAGCCGACAGGATTTCAGAAAAACAAAGGATTTCACCTTGGGAAGTTATTTCTATTGGGGAAATATTGGAAGGTGATAAGTAGTAAATAAGCTAAAGGAAAAAGGGGGTTTAAAAAAAGCACAGCTCCCCTGTATGCAAAAACTAGACATGAAAAAAATTACCCAATTTCCCATCAAAAAGGACTAAACAAAATGTAACCAGCTATGCTAATGATGGAATTCTGTTTTACATGGGTCCTAGATAATGCTATACAAAACACTGTTGTTTGATCCTAGTGTCCAGAAGCCTTTCTTTTCAATTTCATGTTCAAAGAACTCCTGGTTTTCTCCTGGAGACTACACACTGTCTATTATCCATTTCAATTCTGGCTTTATATAAAATTAATAAAATGACTGACAAATTCATTCTGCTATTTTTTAAGTAGAAAGGTCTTGATGATTCTTTAGAAACAAACTTCTAGGGAAAGAAATATTTTTAGAAAAAGACTTCTCAGTTAAATGTACTGCCTTTTTAAGAAAAAAGAGGCCAGACATGATGATATACAGCGTAAATCCCAACACATGCAAGGCTGAGACAGACAGGAGGATTGCAAGTTTGAGGTCAGCCTATGAAGTGAAAGTGGAGGGAAAGGGAGGGGGGAGGGGAGGGGAGGAGAAGGGAGGCAAGGAAGAAGTAAAGGGAAGAAGGGGAAGGGAAAGAAAAGAAAGGGAAGGAGGGAAGAGAAAGGAAACTAAAGGGGAAGAGAAGGGAAAGGAAGGGAAATGCAGTGCTAGGGAAGAAAAGGGAAAGAGAAAAGAAAGAAGAGAAAAGATGGGAAGGAAAGAGAAAAGAAGGGAGGGAAAGAAGGAAAGAAAGGGGAGGGAAAGAAATAAAGGAAAATAAAGGGGAAGAAATAAGGAGGAAAGGGAAGGGAAGTGCAGGGGCTGGGGAAGGAAAGGGGTGGGGAGGGGAGGGAAAAGAAAGGGGAATGGAGGAGAGGGGAAGGGGAGAGAAAGGAAAGGAAAATAAAAGGGAAAAGAAAGGAATGAGAAGGGCTAGGGAAGGGAAGGGAAGGGAAGGTGGAAGAGAAAGGGAAGGGAAGAAGAAAAAAAAAGAAAAGCCAGGTTGGAATTACTAATATCTGTATCACCTTAAATGATCATAAGAATGGAAATGTTAACAAAAAACATTAAAAATGTATAAGGAGAGCCTGGCAGGCACGCCTTTAATCCCAGCACTCTGGGAGGCAGAGGTAGGAGGATCAGCGTGAGTTCAAGGCCACCCTGAGACTACATAGTGAATTCCAGGTCAGCCTGGGCTAGAGTGAGACCCTACCTCAAAACAAACAAACAAACAAACAAACAAAAAAGCATAAGGAAGAAGGTATGGTTTTCTAAACTCGAAACAAATCTGGCAAGAAAAAAATCAGGGCTAGAGAGATGGCTCAGCAGTTAAGTGCACTTCCTATAGAAGCATGAGGGCCTGAGGAGGCCTGAAACTGCCCAAGTTCAAATCTCCAAATCTTACCTAAACATCTGGGCGTGGCCACTGTAGTTCTAAAAAGGGGAGCAAAGATCAGGGAATTGCCCTGGCAGGGGGTGGGGAGGGGGTGTGCACAGGAAGTCCTCCTTGTGTCAGTAAAGAGACTTGAGCTCAAGTCAGAATAAACAGAATGATGGAGCAGACACTGACGTTGGGCTTCAGCCCGCCGGCAGGTGCCCCCCCAACCCAGGAGAGCACAGGGGCACGTACACCACATACACCACACCACACACACACACACACACACACACACACACACACACCACATTAAATACGCAGAAGCAAAAAAAAAATCGTGTTATACTCACTGCACAATGAGAGCGAATGGTCTGTGAGCACTCAGCAGAACTTTCTGGATGATGCCAGTGTCTATGTGAACGAATGCTTATCTACTGGCCACATGACTGCTGAGCATGTGAACCGATGCCTGCGTGACTGACAAGCTGAATTCTTAATGTTAAAATGTCTAATAAACTCAAACAGCCACACTTGTTTTTGATAAATACTACCCTGGATGCCACAGGTCTACACGTGACGACTACGTGACTGAATTTCACCAACAGAATATGGCAGAAGAGAGACATAAGAGAAGGCATCCAGTAGACCGTTCATCTCTATGACGCTCAAAAGCAGGCAGGAGCATTGTTTCTTTAGACTATAAGAGAGAGGTGGGGGGAAAATGACAAAGACGGTATACCAGGGGTCTCCTCGGGCAGTGGAGATGTTTGGTGTAAGTGACCAAGAAATGTGCACGTGGTGAAAGTTCCTGAAGCTGGTGATAGGAGTGCTTTTCTGTGTGTACATTGGGCATTCATAGGAGGTTTAAAAGAAACTAATCTAGAGCCAGGAGTAACTCAGGCCAGTAGTCTCAGCTGTTCACGAGACAGAGGCAAGAGGATGTCAAGTTTTAGGTCAGAATGGGCAATTTGGTGAGACCCCTTGCCTAGCAAATGGGAAGCCGATACCGAGCACCCCCAAGGGGTGGGGAAAGAGCTTAGCCTAGTTTACCTATGGGGAAGGAATGCACAACCACTCACAAGGATCATTCAGAGCCCGAGGACAGCTTTCAGTGGCACGCTCCCATCCTGCCATCACTGAAATGTGTCTGCAGCCTTCCAAGGAAACCTAAAATGCGGGCCGTGGAAGGAGCTCCGTTGGGACAGTGCTTGTCTAGCACCCCGGCCGCCCTGGCTGGATCCCCAGCCCTGCATAAACCCAGGTGTGGAGGCACACCCCTGTGGCCACAGTACTTCGGAAGTAGAGGCAAGAGGACCATCCTCAGCTACATAGTGAGTTCAAGGCCAGTCAGCGTCACATGAGAGCCTGTCTGTCTCAGAAAGAGAGAGAGAAGAGGGAGGGAAAGAGATGAGGGAGGCAAGAGGGCAGAAGTTCAAGGTCATCCTCAGCTACATAGTGAGTCCAAGGCAAGTCTATGTTACAAGAGAGCCTGTCTCAGAAAGGGGGGCAGGGAGACAAGGGAGGATAAGAGGGAGGAAAAGAAGGAGAGAGAAAGGGAGTGTGGGTGGGAAAGAGGAGGAAAGGAAGGAAGTTAGGAAAGGCAGATAGGAAGCCAGGCCTCGTCCCTGGCTTCCTGGCGATGGCTGCGGGGGGCAGCCGGCAGCCGCCCAGAGCACCTTCTGCTCCTTCAGCTGCTGCTCCAGCCGCTGCAGCTCCTCTTTGCACTTCTGCGTGTACTGCTGCAGCGCCTTGATCTCATTCTGCCTGCCGTCCATGTCCGACTGGATCTGTTTGAGCTCCTTCTCCAGCTTTTCCTTCTTCCGAGACTCCCGTGAAGCTTCGTTCTGACGGTGTTGGATTTCTTGTTGGAACTACCAGGCACCCAAAGGAAAGAGGTGCGGAAAGAATGTCAGAGCCACACGTTGGGTCATGATACGCAGAATCATGTCTCCCACCCATAACTGTGGGCTAACTCCACAGTGCACAACCCATATACCTCAACAAGGAGGGGCCAGGGGGAGCGGGTAGGACAAGGATGAGCCTAACAATGGTACCAACTTGACTGTATTCACTGAGTACAGAACGAATCAATAAAAAACTAATTAATTTTAAAAAGAGATGAATCCTGGCCTGGGCAGGTCTCCTGTCCAGCCACACTCCTCTCCCATCCCCAACGTCACCACATCTGTGGGATAAGCCCTGCTTGAGCCCTCAATTCCAAACTTTTCAGGAATGTTCTGTATTACTTTCGAGGGCCTTGAAGCAAAAGGTCCACCCTGTTGGGCCAAGAGATTCGCAGAGGAGATGATAAAAAAAAAAAAAAGTGCAGAATCTGAGGTCTAAGGGAGCAAAATAAGGAAGAATCCATGAGTTCTCCATTAGTATGGGCAAAGTAAAATGCATCCAGCTAGGTGAAACATGAGACTGTCTTTTATATGATCGTAAGTTTTGTTAAGCCAAACACTGCAATTATATCTTGATGTCTAAATTATTTGAAAGCCTTTTTCTTTCTCATACTCAAAGATGTCTCATGTTTTGCTCTCGGAGTCTGCTCTATTCTACTTTACATCAAAGCGCTTGGGAGGATTCAGCTGAATGGACTTCCTGTAACTGAGATGGCCAAAGGAACTGTTTCCACCATGACTGGTGTCAGGAACCCTGGCCTTCACAGGAGGCACCTGCTGGAGCCCAAACTTTAAGCAGGGAGCCCATGCCTTCATGGCTTTTCAGGCAGAACCCGGGCAAAGATGAGCTCAACTGGCAATGCCACATGGGCAAGTTGAGCATAAGGGGTTATATCAGAGAAGAACTATACGGGAAGGGCAAGTTGTCCTCCGGATAGTGGCACTCCCCCACCCTGCCCGGCAAGGTGAACGCACCTGATTGATGGTGTGCTCCGCGTCTTCCTTCGCTCGTTCCGTCTCCTGCTGCTGCTCAGTGGTCTGAGCCAGGGACTCTCGTAATTTCACCACTTCTGACAGGAGCTGATCACGCTCTTTTGTCACTTCTTCTTTGAACTTCAGTAAATCTCGGATACTATAAAGGAAGAACACAGGAGTCAAACTAAGTTGCCATTCACTTATGGGGGTCCTTCCTGTATCCCCAAGCCTGTCTTCTTAGGAGTGTCTGCAGGTACACGGAGCACACTGTCCAGATGTAGAGAAAGCTCTCTATGCCAGCACACAGGAGACAGCCACTGGTGAGACGTTCACACTGGAAGAAGTGCCAGAAATAATTGCACAATATGACTCCTTTTTATTTCTAGCAAAATACAATATATAAACATGTATGAGCCTGGTTGCATGTGTGTAGTCTGTAGGTATTCCTATAGAAATGCAAGAAGCAGAAGCAATCAGAGAATTGATTATCAGTGATAATGGGAATTCAGGGTGGAAAAGTTGGGGGGACTGACACTTTCTCTGAGTTATTTGAATCTGTTACAATAAGACTATATTGCTACTGTCAACTCTTGTAACTAATCCCAAGGGTAAGAAAATTTAGGAAGTTCTTTGATTGATAAACCAACCCACTGGTAGGCTATGATGGTAGCTATAATAGCTAAAATGAAGCATAAATGTAAGCAAATAACATTCATTTCCAATTTTCTCTCCATTCACCCAAAGAGATTAGTTTCCTGTAAAGGAATAAGGCCCAGATAAAAACGTTCCCCAGAACAAAATTTGGAAAGTTATTCATAGTGCTTGTTTTGGGGGAATCTGTGATAATATTCATTTAATTTTTTTATTTTTTTTGTTTATTTTTATTTATTTGAGAGTGACAGAGAGAGAGAAAGAGGAAGCGAGAGAGAGAATGGGCATGCCAGGGCCTCCAGCCACTGCAAACAAACTCCAGATGCATGTGCCCCCTTGTGCATCTGGCTAATGTGGGTCCTGGGGAATTGAGCCTCGAACCAGGGTCCTTAGGCTTCACAGTCAAGTGCTTAACCGCTAAGCCATCTCTCCAGCCCAATATTCATTTATTTGAATTATGTTCTGGTATATATTGATTGTCAACGACAGAACCTAGAATCTCCTGTGAAGGGTTACTGTGATTAGGATAACTGAGGTGGCAAGACCCGTCTCATTATTTTTTTTTAATCTTTTTGTTACTTTTATTTATTTATTTGAGAGAGAAAGAGGGAGGGAGAGAGAGAGATAATGGGTGCACCAGGGCCTCCAGCCACTGCAAACGAACTCCAGACACATGCACCCCCTCGTGCATCTCGCTAACGTGGGTCCAAGCCTCAAACTGGGGTCCTTAGGCTCCACAGGCAAGCACTTAACCGCGAAGCCATCTCTCCAGCCCATTGTTATTATTATTAACAACATATTTTGTATGGACACATCATGTGTTGGTGCCCTCTTTTCCCTCTTCCCTGCTCCAGTTCCACTGGGGACCTCCCCCCTTCTGTGGAGTTTCAAGCATTCCCTATGTGGTTGTGGGTTATGCGCTGTGGGAGCAGCAGTTAGTTATTTTGGGGGGAGGGAATGCCTCTGGGCATGATGTCTCAACCTGTGACTCTTACAATCTTTCTGTTCCCTCTTCCACAAAATTCCCTGAGTTGTGGTTGGTGAGTTTTAAAGGTTTAATTCTACTTCAGTGGCGAGCTCTTAGGAGCCTCTAGATCTCTGCTTTGGTAGTGTTGAGTGTCCTCAGGGTCTGGGGAAGACCCATCTTAACTGTGGGCTGCAACACTCCATGTGCTGTGGTCCTGCAGTATACAAAAGGAGAGAGCTGAGCATCAGCACTCATTACTCTCCGCCTCATTGCTGCGGACTGAACGTGATCAGCTCCTGCTCCTGCAGCCTTGCCTTCCCGGCCATGACGGACTGTGACCTGGAACCATAAGCTGAAATAAGCCCCTCCTCCCTGAGACTGATTCTGGCCAGGCATTTTGTCCCAAGCAATGGGAAGGCAACTGATACAAGATGTAAACCAGATCTCTCCACATTAGGAAAACCATGGCATGTGGGTTGGCATGACCTGCAGAATTAGTGCTTTGTGAGAGTAAAGCTCTGTGCCGGGCTTGGCTTCCGCAGCAGAGTGAGCCTGCAGGGAGACAGCTCTGAGCAGGAGACAGCAGAAAATACTCCCTAAGGACCCTCGCGGCCCACAGCTATCAAACAATTGCTCAAAACACAGAAACGCATGGATGCCTATTTACCGACATCTTTGATATAGCATAAATGTTTAATAAAGAACCTTCAAACCTATGCTTGAACATGTCTACAGAACCAAACCATGAACTTCAAGGTTTCTGTGAAGAGTGATAGCTGTAAAGGTAAGATCTGGGCTGCATTGTCCCACAGGTCTCCTCACCCTCTTCCGCTCCCCATTAAAAATATCTCCTGTCCTAATCATTTCCCTCACAGGACTCTTCAGCTGTTGCCCTGCACATGCTAAATACAGTAGTCCATGATGACAAGGATCACATTTTCTAATTGCTTTTTCCTATTCGTTCCTCCAGTACCTGTACATACAACTGGCCATCAGAGCTGGACCAGTTAAGTTGAAAATGCTTAAGAAACTAAGAGAGCAATCGTAGACTTAGTTAATGAGGCCCACAAAGAAGGGAAGGAGAGGGTTTATTGTGGCTTACAGCTTCAAGGGGACACTTTCACCATGGTGGAAAAGGCATAGCAGCAATGACTTGAAGAGGAGCTGGTCCCATTACAGCCACAGTCAGGAGGCAGAGAGCAAACAGGAACAAGGGCTGGGGTATAAATCCTCAAGGCTCATGCCCAGTGACCCACTTCCTCCAGCAAGAGTCCACCTCCCAAAGGTTACACAATCTCCCCAAACAGTGCTATGAACTGGGGACCAAGGTGTTCAAGCTCATGAGCCTTATAGGGGTCATCAAATATTCCAACTACAACAGATGGGAATGGAATTAATTATGGGGACTAGGTGGGAGCTGCTGGGGACTTGCTACAGAAAGGCAACTGTTCCTCCTATACAAGCTCGACAGAAATAAACTTTCTACTCATTTTGGAAACTGTAGTATTGATTCTTCCAGAGTCAGAAGTTTGATATCAGCATAAGTTATGAGTTCTTTGGGGTGGTGAAGTGGAGTATTAAAAAAATATATATGAGAAGACAGAAAACAGTATCTGGGAACCCAACAAAGGTGAGTTGTGTAATGCAGAGAATCTTTCACACTGGTCGGCCCCAGGCTGCTGCCTGCTGTGAAAGAAAGACTGCAAAAGCAAATTCAACACACTATCAAGAAGGCTTAAACCGGGTGTCCTGGCACACGCCTTCACGCCTTTAAGCCCAGAACTTAAGAGGCAGAGGTAGGAGGATTGGATCGCTGTGATTTCAAGCGCAGCCTGAGACTACATGGTGAATTCCAGGTCAGCCTAAGCTAGAGTGAACCCCTACCTCAGAAAAAAAAAAAAAAAAAAGAAAGAAAGAAAGAAGGTTTTGACCTACTTGCTGTCCTGGTCCATAGACAGTCCAGACCCCTGTTCCACTAGTTTGGTCAGGTTCACTATTTCCTCTTTCAGGGCAAGAATCGTCTCCTTGGCCTTCTGCTCCTTATCATAGGCAGAGTCCACCATCTTCCAGGCCTTTTCAATTTCCTGAATGGACCACAGGATATCAGTGAAAAAAAAAAAGAAAATCTGGATTTCAGATGCAAGGCAGACCATCGGGTAGAATAACACCATTAGCACAGAGAAGCAGTCATACACAGGGGAAGCACGGTAGACTTTTGCAGTGCACACCGTGCCGGAGTTTGCACTAACATTGAATTGCTCAGCATGAGCTTCGCTGGCGGTGGACACCAAGCACGGTGAAAGTAGGAGAAGGTGGCTGACAATTGTCCTCCTGTGTAATGTGGCCGCAAGGTTCTACGAGGACTGTTCTACTGGGAAAGATTATTTCTGATAGAGAGGTAATTAGATTTACAAAATTAAGAATTAAAGTTTATGTGCTTTCCATGTATTTTAAAAAAATCTCTAGGATATAATAAATGATAGTAGATGCAGGCTCTAAATTAATAGACTAAATAGAACTTCTTGATAATTTTGCAATTAAAAAATGGTTTTGGGCTGGAGAGATGGCTTAGCGGTTAAGCGCTTGCCTGTGAAGCCTAAGGACCCCGGTTCGAGGCTCGGTTCCCCAGGTCCCACGTTAGCCAGATGCACAAGGGGGCGCACGCGTCTGGAGTTCGTTTGCAGAGGCTGGAAGCCCTGGCGCGCCCATTCTCTCTCTCTCTCTCTCTCTGTCTTTCTCTCTGTGTCTGTCGCTCTCAAATAAATAAATAATTTTTTTTAAAAAATGGTTTTTTTAGGCCTAAGGAAATGGCTCCACGGGTAAGAGCATCTGCTGTGCACGCACGAGGGCCTGAGAGGGCCTGACTGGCTCTGAGTTCAATTCCCCAGCACTCATATAAGCAGCTGGATATAGCCATACATGCCCATACCTTCACACCTGGGGTGGGGGAAAGGAATTACAAAGACCAGAGAAGCGCTGGGGCTCATTGATCAGCCAGTCTGTCTCTAGGGAACATGCAGATGAACAATAAAAGAGGACACACACCATTTACCTGCGACCTCCATACATGTGCACACAGGACCAGGGCGTTACTGTCTGCACACATACCACACCACACAAAAGAAATCATTTAAATACATATGTATGTATTCCAGTAATCCAAGAACTGGGAAGGTAAAAACATAGAGATCACAAATTTAAGCCCAACCTAGGCTATATATAGTAAGTTCAAGGTTCAAGGCCATCCTGGGACACACAGTAAGACCTTGTCTCAAAAAAGTAAGGGCCAGAGTAGAACACCTGCCTAGCTTACACAAAGCCCTGAACTGAATACCCCAGCACTGAAAGATAAATATGTGTTTATATATATATGTTGTGTCCTCAGGTCCCACGTGAAGGCTTTGATCACAGTGGAAAACACTAGGACATTCCACAGGCCCAATGTTCTTCATTGTCACCAAGACGCACATGACAATCATATTTTCAGACTTTCCCACCCAGTGCTTGCAAGGGGAAAGAACGCCCTTAGCATGGAATTAACGCCCTTTGCCATGACTCGCCCAGCGCTGGCTTCCCTGCCATTGTTAAATGCAGTGTGGACGAGAGAGTTGCCACGTGAGTCAGAGAACACAGCACGGTGACTGACTGCCACAGCCTCACATAACTCTCTGGCAACACTTTTTGTCAAGTGGAATATGGATCCTTTACACCAATAAAAGCCTATAAGGTTTAGGTCAAAGTATTAAAACGTTATGTTGACAGGGAATAAAATGGGTAGGAGAAAGCGTTTAATAAGATCATGTTTGCCTTCCCATGCAGCACAGAGTATTCTCTTGATTCCCCACAGCACTCACTTCATGACTCAAAGCAAAATATCAATTTATCCCACAAATACATTCTGATGAAACAACCATATATACTATTTTATGGCAAAACAAATTAAGGATATTTAAATAAAAATATGATTATGTCAAGTTTTATCCAAACTAGCTTCACCAACTAGAGTTAATCAATTCGTGACTTTCATTTTTAGTTTTAAAATTTATAATGAAACATGTTTTACCAATGATAAAACTAATTATTATTAAAGCTTTCTTCTATTAGATTTTTAACAAGAAGAAAGTGACGATAGAGAAAAATTATACTTAAACTTAAAGAAAACAGATAAGCCATATTTTGACCCACCTTGAAAGTTATTTTGTATCAGATGACATCTAATTGTATGATACCAAAGGAATTATTGCCTGGAATGTTTATGAATCATTTCTCATAACCAGGCTTTAATTATGAACTAATATGTCTCAACATCCTATTACCCTGAGATCAACCAAAAACCTTTATGTTTTTATCTTCAAAACAATACAGCACACTTAAGGAAGGAAAAACACAGCATGAAATACAGATATACTTCCTCGATATTCACCCAGACTGAACTCTTGGTTCTCCTGTTAGAGGAATTTGGGAGGCCAATAGCCTAGTAAAATGGATATTAAGAAAAAAATGGTCATGAAAAATATGATATGGGAAATTGCAAAGCAATCTCTCTGAAAAGTAGAAATGTGACAATATTTTTTAAATATTTTTTAAAAATTTGTTTATTTTTATTTATTTATTTGAGAGCGACAGAGAGAGAGAGAAAGAGGCAGATAAAGAGAGAGAATGGGCGTGCCAGGGCCTCCAGCCACTGCAAACAAATGAACTCCAGACACGTGCACCCCCTTGTGCATCTGGCTAACGTGGGCCCTGGGGAATTGAGCCTCAAACCTGAGTCCTTGGGCTCCACAGGCAAGCACTTAACCACTAAGCCATCTCTCCAACCCATGACAATATTTTAAACAAGCTATCAAGTGGATCCTCATCTCACATCAGACAAAACATATTGAGATTCCCAACATTGCATTTTCTTATCCCTAAGTCTTTTGGCCAACCATCATTTCCCAGAAACTTAACAGTAAGGTACTTTGTTATTTTCAGCATGGTAAACTTCACCAGTGTTAATAATTTTATTTGAAAATAAACACTATTCCCTGGACTTCATGAATATACAAATAATATACATTTTCCCCTAACAGCTCATTTCCTACCAGCCTAGAGCTGCCAATCAAATGAAAGGATGCTGTTTGAAATTCATGTTCAAGTGTTTCTAGATCACTGACCTTCTTCAGGGATGCGATGGTAGTCTGGTCATCCTGAGAGAGCTTCAGAGCGGTGGCGACCTTTGCAGAGTTCACCACGATCTCCGCGTTCAGCTCTCTGCATTTGGCCATCAGTCGCTTTTCATTTTCATAAGACTTTTTCATGACAGCATGAAGCCTTTCATATTCAATCCTGAATTTTTCCAGACTTTTGTCCCCTGAAAGTTCGCTGAGAACTTCCTGAAAATCTCTTTCGATTTCCTCAAATGCAGTTTCTTCCAGCACTAGCTTTTCACCCTTTTCCTGCATGGAAGAGTGAGGTGGGAATGGACACTGCAAGTTACTCCACTATGGTCAAGGGATGATTGCTATGCCCCTCCCCCAATGAAAGAGCTTTATGCAAATGTAAAGCCAAGATTATATGTTGGGAAGATCCCCTTTCCATCCTCTGATGCATTTATACAATATATATGTACACATGTAGACATGGTACCATAATTAGTTAAGATGAGATCATACTGGTAAACTAGACCTTAAGTATAACATAATAATAATATAATATAATATTTAGCAATATCATGAATTAATTTATTCAGAAAATAGTTATTGAATAGCTGCAATAGTTGAGTTTAGTGATCGATCATGGAGGAAAAAACAAGGTAAGGAATAAATGCTCCATCCACAGGGAATTTCTTTCTTAAAAAGTTTTACTTATTTACTTATTTACTTGAGAGAGAGAGAGAGAGAGAGAGAGAGAGAGAGAGAGGGACAGAGGAAGAGATTGGGCAGACCAAGGCCTTCAGCCACTGCAAATGAACTCCAGATGCATGTGCCACATTGTGCATCTGATTTCGGTGGGCTCTAGGGAATTGAACCTCCATCCTTAGCCTTCGCAGGCAAGTGCCTTAATCATTAAGCCATCTCTCTGGCCCTTTAAAAAAATATATAGGGAATTTCTATTTTACTACCTGGTGGCATACGCTTTGTAGATGATGGAAATAAAGAATTTGGTCTCTGCCATAAATGGACTCAAAGTTCTATAAGAACATGGAATTATTCCCCAATACCAGAATCAAGCACATTTCAAGAAGGCAGTAGCATTGGGACACTAAAAGGAAGAAAGGCGTTGTCAAAGGTGAAGCTGTGGAACAGAGCATCCCTGCAGGTGGCAAAATGTCCACAGTGGCTTAAGTATAGAGGCCTGACAAGGAGAAGAGCTGGAGGCAGATCAAAGGCCGGGAATCACTTGCCAAGGAGCATGGATTGCCGTCTTCTGTGGGGCATGAGGGACCACTCAAGACTTCTAATAAAAGAAGTAGTAAGATTTACAAGCATTGCTTACTCTTGCTGCAATATGCTTTGACAGTCCAGGCAAGGAGGGAGCTTCGCACCAACAATCCACTGCTAACCAAAGAAACCAAGTGAGATAATCTCTCGTCCCAATGATAATAAAGCTCCAATTTACCCTGAAGATTCTGAGTAAGTAGCCTAGTTGGTCTCCTGCTTTGACAAGCCTCGCTTGTCCCATAGGAAGAAAGTCTGCACATTCTTCGTAAGTCTGCACAAAACATTTGTACTATTAATTACATCTATAACATGATATCAAAACACAGTTTGGGGAGATTCAAATACTTGGGAGACTCACAGGCGTTATCTGTAACACTTTGTATAACAACTTTAGTACTTGTTTTAACCTCCATTGAGAGCTCTTTCCTGACTAAAAGCAGATGATTGCAAAAAAATATAAGGAAGTGGTTCCACAAAGGAGAAATCACACTGAGGAAATGAGGTGGTACTGCTCTGTGCTCTACCCTGATGTGAAACGAGCACACACACCAGTCTATCCAGCCAGGCTCTCAGTTCTGTCCCTGTAAGTGGTGACAGGGTCAACACTTGCCCAGCACACTTCAGGACTTGTTTGCAGGCCAGGTGTTCCCTGTACACCTGGCACTTAGTCCAGAAATAGAAAAGTATTCAAGACAAAAGAGATGTGCTTTCATATTGCCATCTGAAAAGCATACTGCTCTTAAAATCAAAGCAAAAACGATCTCCAGCTCTGCCTGACCAATAAGCAGTTGCTGTCCACAGTGTGACAGCATGCAATGGTGTGCATTTCAGAAATACAGTCATGAGCATGAAGTGATGAGGAACGGTGACATTCCATCATTCATCTCGCATCACTATCCAAACCGTCTGCTATGAGCCACACACTGTTCTTGCTGGCAGAAGCGCCGATTTGTGGAGAAAAGAACTTACTCGTAGAGAACAAGGAGAGTGAAGTAAATCAAGGCGATGGTGAGGAGGAAAGGAGGAAGTGCTCAAATACTGGAAAGTGTAGAGAAGAACTAGAAGGCTCAAGGGGAGGAGAAGGGAAGCAGAGATACCAAAGAGACTTGGTGATGGGAAGAAGTGATGCAGCCGTGGCAGTGTGGCTGCCAAAGGATGAGAGTGATGGCACGTGGGCCACTGGCGACGGAAAGAACAACGGACAGCTGTTGGCCGCGGGAAGTGGCACTTACAGAGGGAGATGGACGCGGAGGAGATGGAACGTTGAGGGGATTCAGGAGTGGAGGGAGCAAGGAAAGCCACACAAGTGTTAAGAGGATCTGGGACCAGGGCTGGCTTCATGGGTGTGACGCCATTCAGTCACACACAGGTTCAGAGCTCAGAAAAGCCCTATGCTCGCCTAATGCTCTACTGACATGTCTTAAAGATCCTAATTGTTTTGTAAGCAGAAACTTTCCCTTTTACATGGGGCCTCACAAATCGTGCAGCTGATCCTGGATGGAAGCGACTGTCTAATGAATAAGATGGGAGAGCGCTCTGATAGGCCACTGAAGAATATGGGTGGGAGCCAGGTGTGGTGGCCTGTGCCTTTAATCCCAGCACCCAGGAGGCAAGAGGTAGGAGGACCACCCTGAGTTCAAGACTATCTTGGGACTACAGAATGAGTTACAGGTCAACATGAGCTACAGTACGAACCTACCTCAAAAAAAAAAAAAAATGTGGGCAGGGCTATGACAGATGGTGACCGTCAATGACAAGTGAGGCTGTAATGTACTGATGAAGAGACAGGTAACTGAAGGATGCAGAAACAACCCCTCAGCTGAAGATGGAGCACATTAGAACACTGAGGAGAAATCGGATTTGTTAACACAAGGCCAATGAGAAACCATTGCAGTGGTCAGGGACTTGATGAAGCGGGACGACAATCGGGGGTCATGTTAGGGAGCCAGGGTGCGACAGATGGTAAAATTAGTAAGCAGGTTGGCAATCAGTATCTGTGAAGCTTTCTTCCAGGTTTCCCTGGTCCCACGAGCATATATTTCTGTGTGAACCTCTCTGCCATATCAGCTGTGGTTCAAATGGCAGGGTGCAGGTCTGAGAACTCCTGAAGAAAGGGCAGCAATGGAACAGTCAAAAGAGAAAGACAGGGATAGGTCGCAGGTGGATGAGTATCTTAATGAGTGGATGTGACCAGGAAATGAGTAGGAGGGAGATGACAGAGAAAGGTCTAAGGAGAGAGGCGCTGTTTCCTGACCTCGGCCATCCTGACGCTCTGTGGGGAGATCTCAGAAACTGGGCTGCAGTCTGGAGAAGGGGGCCGTGCCCTGCCCCCAGTGTCTAAAACGGCGACACGTTTAATTCCATCTCCTGCTGGGGGCCGGGCGCTTGGCGCGTCCTCCGTCGCCTGGCAACCGCTCCGCGCCCCGCCCACCCCAGTCCCCGGGAGCCCGCGGGCGTTCTGCAAGGGAGGGGCTCGGAGGCCTTTCCGGGGCGGTGTTCCCCGAGACCTACGCAAATATGTTCCCAGGTGGGTGGGACCAAGGAACGGATGAGGCTGAGTGAGGTTACCTGACTTGCAGAAGTTACCCATGCTGGAGGAGACCGCCCTGGGCCTCAGGCACCAAGAGTGCAAGTCATCGATGGCTTTGCTTCGTGAGATGTGCAAAATTCCTCCCTGGCTTTCTTTTTTCCCACTGCATCGCCATCCCTAGTACTGACTCAGCCACTGCCCCAAAGGCCTTTTTTTTTTTTTTTAATCCAATTGAGCTTGGATCTGCAATTAAAAAAAAAAACTATAGCTTTTTGTTAGCGTAGTAGTAAAATTTCATAATAGGATTGGGTCCTAGAGATCAGCTTACTTTCTTTTTTCACTCACTGAACATACCTTTCATGGATCTATCTGAAATGTGCTTGGCGTGATAATTCCTTGTTTCTGATGGCGGCACAGCGTTTCAAATGTGATCGCCCCACTTCGCTTCCGTTTCCGAAGTGTTTGATGAGAGCTGCCTAAAATACCTCCACCACCACAGCCGTAGTCACAATTTCTGTCCTCCACTTTGTGGATCTACGTGCAAATTCTCCTGAAATAGATGCCAAAATATTCTAGATATAGGATAGTCTATATAGATATGGGATATTCCATATTGTAGGTATAGAATATTCTATATAGCATTCCAGATGCTAAAATATTATAGAATATTCTAGAAAATAGATACTAGATATTCCCGGGGCCATCCCAATAGGATGTGCAGGTATGTCCTGCATAAAGAAATCCAGCCACGGGGCCACTGGGAGTACAGCACAGCCTCTACTCTCCTGCCCATGCCTGTACCCTACTAGAATATTCCCTGCCCACCCCTGCTATACATACACACAACAGCTACCTTCCACAGCTAAGCCAAGTCACAAGCTTGGAGGACTGTGGCATCTCGACAGTGTGCCTTCTCAAATTTTTGCTACCAGAGGTAGGCACTGTTTTCCAACAGTAGAGATGCGACTAGCCTGGAAGCTCTGGTTGTTTAGCTGCAGTAAGTACTATTCGGCTGTGTATCACAATCCTGCCCCACAGTATGTTGTGCCTGGGTTTGTGCCCCAGATCCCACAACGCATGAGGACGTGGCACTCTATCCATTCATCAACATTCACGCAATGAAATACTCACACGTTACCCAGTGTCAGACACGTGCTTTACAAGCGTGGGTTCATTTATTTAGCTGACTTTCTAATTTCTGTCAATATGATGGAAGTAGTGTCAGTGTATTTCTGCTTTCATTTTCACATTCCCTAACTGAAAAACTGAGCATCTTTCCTTATATCCACGGGCCACTGGGGCTTTCTTGCCTTGCCAACTTTTCTTTTGAACACTTCACATCTTTATTGAAATATAACACTGATAATAAAATGGACTCCAAATGCAAGATAAGGATATAAAGAAAGGAAACCATGTTACTTTTCTTTATTCAGGTGAGTTTTTTCAGGTGAGTTTTATTCAGGTGAGTTTCAATAGGCACAAGTGTTTGAAATACTAACATTTTTAAAACTTGAAAATGACAGTAATAGTTTAAAATTTTATCAATCAGGAGGAAAGAAAATCAACGTTGTCCATTAATCTTCTTTTCCTATTACCTGTAAATGTTCCTCCTTTAACTCTGCTTTAAAAACATACACATTTAGTGTTTTGAAAAGGCTGTGTATGCGGTGGTACCAGCTTGTAATCACAGCACTTGGAAGGCTAAGGCAGGAAGATCAGGACTTTGAGTCCAGTCTGGGCTATACTGAAACTTTGTTTTAAAAAAAAATAGTAAAGATCCACCCAAACATTTACATTTTATTTTGGTCATATGGTGGGATTTTTGTGTTTTTCTCAGTTTTCTGTCTTTTTTCTTCCTTTATACCTGCTACACTTATTTGTTAAGCCCAAACATTAATCTCTTTTCAAAAAGAGACCATATTTATGGAACAATAATCTTTGATTTTGATAGTGAAATTCTTTCTTTTCCTCTCTTTCATTTATTTTACTTTTTATGCACTTTTCCAGTGAGACATATCCTTCCAACCCCAAAGTCATAAAGATGTCCTTCGTCAGTCTGCTCCATGAGTTTCATCGCTTTACCCTTTCCCACACAGTCCCCGGGTCCACTTGCAGCACACCTGTGTGGAGTCGTGACTGAGTCAGGGGACTTTGTACTCATGACAGCATTGGGTAGACAGAAAGGGATGCCCATAACTTAATGTGAACACTATGTGTCGTATTATTCACTGCACAGCTTCTGAAACTATGAGAGTCATGGAACTGAACATGGGGTGGGGAATCATACTAAGGTTTCTGAATGCACAGTGACTAAAAATTAATTCAAAAGTTTCAGTGCAATGAATCTGAGGTACTTTGGGCAGCGCTCACTGGGCTACATCACTCAACTGCAGTGCCGCTTTGGTTCTAACCACACGGCATGTACACATGCCAGAGACGGCAAGCATGCCACCTCAGGATCACGAGGATCGAGCGCTGAAGAGCTGCATGACACAGTTCCAGCCCAGCTGTCTCTTCCTTGGAGTCCAATGTGGCCCCTCTATAGAAACATCTTTGGCCCTCTACACTACAGAAATCTGTGGTCTTCTGTATAATGTTTGTCTTTCTCTGTCTTTCACTTGGTGTCCCAATCTCTAAGTTTACTTTTCCAGTAAAAATTAGTGTTAGTGAAGTGTTGGTCAATGTATCTGAAAGAGGGTCTGGCATAGAGTTGGAAAAACAAGAAAATGGGTCGGAGATAATTGTTTTCCTTAAAGGCCTTAATTAAAGTCAGACACAGAGTACAGTACACTTAGGAGGAAACAATGAACCTCCTGCAACAGTGTAAGAATTGTTATATGACTAATTTTTCTACATGGTGGCAATTGCAGCAAACTATAACTCTTTACCAAGAATCCTTACAGAAAAACAACTGAAGTCAGAAAGAGTTCAATTAGGGGCACCAAAGTCTAAGTATTGGAGGGATGTGAAAAGGAAAATTCAAAATAAATGATTGAAGGATAAATGGATATACTGGAGCAGTGATTAATGATGGGAATTCCCTTCCCACTTTGTGGTAGTTTTGCCTCTTACCTTTAATATAGTAATTGAAAGTAGAAGTTCAGGAAATCACAAGTGCTTGACCGCACATACATGGGGAAAGTGTGAAAACGGTTAATCATTATAGGGGCCTGACGACTTTACTTGAGGTGAATAATTATGGGATTGTTTGATGAAAAGGAATAACAAAATGTTTCTATGAATTCTGTGAAATTGTACCTTTCTTAAAGTTTATTCTTGCATGATGTGATCAGAAAATAAAAGACTGAGGCTAAGAGCTGTGGCAGCAGAGAAGAATGGAGGCATAGACGCAGGGAAAAACAGAGAGCAGAGAAAAAGACAAAAAAATAGAAAAATAAAAAACAAGAAAAAAATACAAACAGAGAAGGAAGCAAAGAGAGAAAGATGGAAAAACTCAGCTGCCTTCAGCATTAGCCTGTCCCCTTGCACCAGAACTTGACTTTGAGTCATTATTTCGCCGCTCCCTTTCACACCTCTCTTCGGGGACCCTCCTTCAAGCCAGGGCTGGACCCCGGCATACACACACTACACTGTGCATGTCATCACACCACGCAGTGCCAAAGTGCATGGCCTGAAGCACCTCAGCTCAGATTCAAGGTAACCCTGTGCTTTAAAATGTAGCGTTGGGCTGGAGAGATGACTTAGTGGGTTAAGGCATCGGCCTGCAAAGCCAAAGTATCCCGGTTTGATTCCCCAGGACCCACTTAAGCCAGATACACAAGGTGGTGCATACGTCTCGAGTTCGTTTGCAGTGGCTAGAGGCCCTGACGCACCCATTCTCTCTCTCTCTCTTAAATAAATAAATAAATATTCTTTAAAAAAAAAAAGTAAAATGCAGTATTTCTACTACACATGCAAAGTGATCTGCTTTTATAGAAACATAATGGTTTCATTATCTTAAAAAAACACTTTTAATATTTTCCTACCATCATGCCTAAGAATATAAATATCAAGTTAGTATGCCTTTGGATTGTACTGTGTTAGAATGTTTGATTTTTAAAATTGCTATTTGAGTTGCGGACTTGAATTTTATAAAAGAAAATTATTTAGTGAATTTTGGCTTAGGATTATGATAGAATTTCCAACAATTTTTGAAGTGGCTCTAAACATATTTTGCCATTTTGTACTGTGTATTTTTATGAAATACCATTCTCAGAATTGAAAATTATTAAAATATTGACTGACTTTGAAAATCATTGAAGATGCTCTCCATCCAGCAGGATCAAATACTCAGCTAATATTTGATTCTTTATGTAAAATTAACAAGCACATCCACATCATTAGTATGCAAATCTGCTTTCATCTTTAATGAATTGTAAAATAATACCTATATAAAACAATCATTTTAAAATAAATTATTAATGATTTATTGTCAGGAAATGTTTGATTTGTATATCTATTTTACATGCGTCTACACCCAGGATCTTATAAAACTTTATTGTGGCTGGGCATAGTGGTGCATGCCTTTAACCACAGCACAGGCAGAAGTAGGAGGATAACCATGAGATCAAGGCTAGCCTGAGACTACTTAATGAATTCCAGGTCAGCCTGAGCTATAGTGAGACCCTACCTTAAAAAAAAAAGTTATTGGCATGAAGGAGCTGCGAATGGAAACAAATTTAAGAGGTCCTAACACTGCATGTCAACATAAATCTCTGTGGGAGCTCAAGGAATCTACACCCTGATACCCTGACAACATGATTTATGATATGGGGATTTAAAGACCCCAAAGTGAGCAGTCAGGGAACCATGAGGAGATAGAAAGACATGTTCAGCTCATAGGAGTGAGATATAGTTGGACATTTGGCATGGGTAGAAAGTGGATGAAAAGATGTGGTATAAAGAGAGAAAAGTATTTTATTTCTCTACATTTCTTTATACCTAGCCTAGAGAAATATAGAAGTCACTTCCTTGTAGGAGGTCTGGTGATGGTAGACAAACAAGAGGCTCCTTTGATGGCAGGTAAACAAGGCTCTGCCGGGAGGAATGGCATTTCCTGGGGCATTCCCTGTTGAGCAAACTCCTTAAGATAAGTGGGATTCCTGGCCACAGGCCTATCTCAAACCCCCCAGGTGGAGCTTCCTGTAACTGACCAACAGATCTGTTTACAAGTTCCTTTTCTTCTTACTTTTATGGCCATAACTGTCACATGTAAATTGTGATTTAGGGTTTAACTCCCACCCTGTTTTTTTTTCTAACATCATATGGTTATTTCCAATAAAAGCTGACACTCCAAACAGTTCAGGACTGCACTCTGAGAATCTGAGGTGCAGACATGGTATACCAGACTTTCTTTTTATTTCCTTTCCTTTTTACCCAATAAAATTTTGCCTCAATTTCCATGAGGCAATGTTCGACACCGGACCCAATAACAGTGGAAAGTGGAATGTGAAAGGAACGGGATGATCCCTCTGTGCAGTGTACCATGGCCTCCCTGCATCTCTTTGTTTCTAAATATCTTTGTGATTACATAGCATAGAATGTTTCTTGCCTCATTTCTGCCTATGTCACCTATGTAACCTTGTGACTTCTTGTAATAGCCACCCCCCCTTGTTTAACAGTGTAAACTTTTGTGCTTTAACTCCCAATCCTTTTTTACTATAAACAACATGTGGTTATTTCCAGTAAAAGCTGACACTCCAAACAGTTCAAGGCTGCATCCTGAGAGCCCAAACTCTGGGATACAGACCTAATGCACTAGCTTTCTTCTTTTTCTTCCTTCTTACCCAGTAAAACTTTGCCTCACATTCAGAGAGTCAATGGTCTTACTTGTGAGACACCGGACCTCATAACAGATGTATGGTTTCACAACTCAATTTATGATGATAAAACAATTTTGTTTTGTTTTGTTTTGTTTTTGTTTTTCGAGGTAGGGTCTCACTCTAACCCAGGCTGACCTGGAATTCACTATGGAGTCTCAGGGTGGCCTCGAACTCACAGCGATCCTCCTACCTCTGCCTCCCAAGTGCTGGGATTAAAGACATGCGCCACCATGCCTGGCTGAAACAAAACATTTGATTTCCAATTTTCTAATGTGATGGTTTATATTGATTGTCAACTTGATAGGACCTAGAATAACCTGTGTGAACATTAGGTTAGCCTCTGCTCATGTCTGTAAGAGATTATCTTGGTTGGATTGGTTAAAATCAGAAGATTCACTGTATTAGTCAGGGTTCTGTAGAAGGAAGGAACTGATGGAATGAACTGTATTAAGAGGGAATTTATTGGATTAGTTTACAGCAGTCCAACAAAAGCAGTCCCAATCCACCACTGAAAGCCTGGAGGCTTCATGGAGAGCCATGGGTCTTCATTCCACAATGGAAGGCAGCAAGCAGCATCCGCAGCCAGGTGGGAGGAAGGAAATCATTTCTCCCAGAGCTTCCTTAGATCAAGGGCCACCCACTGTGGGGGAAGGACTCACCCGGGGGGGAAGGACTTCCTCCTTCAGTTAATCTTTCCTAGAAGCAACCTCAGAGACCCATTCAAGAGGAATGCTTGTGGCTTCCTAAACCATCAAGTTGACAACAACACTTAACCATCACACCTACCTTAACTGTGGGTGGCACCGGTCCTGGGCTGAGGTCCAGGAGTGTCTAAAAGGAGAGGGGGCTGGCTGAACATCAGTATTCATCTCTCTCTTACTCCTCACTGTGGACTAAATGTGACCAGCTGCCTCAGGTTCCTGCCATCACGCCTTCTCCCCCAGAGTGGACTGTAACCTAGAACTATAAACTGAAATAAACCCTCCCTTCCTTAATCTGATTTTTGTGAAGTATGTTGTCCCAGCAAAAAAAAAAAAAAAAAAAAAAAAGATGATTAAAATACTGGATTACCTACCAAAGACTGGTCACCACCCTGCTCCCCTGTGTTGTTACAATAAAAAGAAACGCTAGGTGGCACCGTACTACCAAAAGTCCCCACCTTCCACAGCCTGGGGAGGCACAAACCACTGAGGTCAGCCTCTAGTCTCATTTCTGAGAACGCACATTTATTTCCTAAACACCTAGTACGCATTCAAAAGGAGCTGCAGGCAGGACCACCTCCCTAAACAACCATAAGGAGAAGCAAAGTGTGCACGTTACTCTCCCTCCTAAAAGATTCAAGCAATCAAAGACAGAGCATGGTAAGCATTCAAGCAAGGATGTCAGGATACAGCGTCCCATGAATCTTGGACCTCTTGACCTTGACTTCTTGAAGATGTCGTGTTCTTTCCTACTGCCCAGAATCTACAATATTTCTCTCTGTCTGCAATACTGGGCCCTCCCATCTATCCTTCCTTCAGATGTTCAAAGAGATCTTTCCTGACCAGCAGCCAACCCAACACCACACTACCTTTGCACATAGTTGTGAGACTACCATACATTGGCAGCCAATGATCTAGTCATATACATGACCATTTGACACATGTCTTTGCCCAGGCTGTTGAATAATGAAAGGACAAAGATCATATACCCTTGTTCAGTTTGTGCCCAGTAATGTCAAGTTTATGGGCGTGTCACAAACATGTCCAAGGGTTGAAACTCAAACCCCTCATTCCTCAGAATGTGACTAAATTTGGTGTTAAGGCCTTTAAAGACATGATTAAGTTAAAACAGAGTCATTAGGGTAGACCTAAATCCAAACTGACTGGTGTCCTTATAAGAAGAAATCTGGAGGGCTGGAGAGATGGCTTAGTGGTTAACTTGTCTGTGAAGCCTAAGGACCCCAGGACCCACATAAGCCATATGCACAAGGTGGCACATGTGTCTGGAGTTCGTTTGGAGTGCCTAGCCCATTCTCTCTCTCCTCTCTCTCTCGCTCTCGCTCTCTCTCTCTCTCTCTCTCTCTCTTTCTCTCTCTCTCTCTCGTAAATAAATAAATAAGAAGAAATCTAGATACACAAAGAAACACAGGTATGTGTGAACACATGGGAAAGACAAGTCAGAGGTCATTTACAAGCTAAGGAAAGAGGCCTCAAGGAAATCATGCATGCTAAGAGTTTCATCTTGGACTTTTACCGCCCCCCCCCCCCAACACACACACACGCCTCTACCACCAGTACTGTGAGAAAATAAATTTCTGGCTTTTAGGACACACTGTTCATGGTACATTATTATAGCCGCCCAGACAAATTAATGTAAGCAGCCGACCCTGTGCCCAGTGAGTGACTCCTGAATAAGTCCTGAAATAAGGAAATGAAGGTCGGTGTGGTATATTTGGAAAACTTAACTGGCAGATATGGCAATTGAATTTGACCCTAAATAAGAGTTAGAGTCGTGGAAGAAAATAAAAGGAATCCCACCTTCGGGAAATAACACTGGGGAAGGAGGGACAGATATCAAGGCTGCAAGAATTCTTCTATAGGGAGTATGGGTTTCCTATCAGTGATGCCTCTGCAAAGCCCTCGTTTAAACCTAGATACAGTCGCCTCTTATCAGGACCCTCCTAGGACTTCTAAGCTGTGTGCACAAACGCAGCAGCAAGACAGTTATGATGCACAGAGCACTCTTCAAGGGCACCTAGTGAGAAAGCAAAGCATTCTTGCAGCTTGCCAACCTGCAATGCAAAACAACTACACCCAAAGGAAATCCATCCCTCCTGTGGATCACAGAGACCCCACAGGCTTTTGTTGGGGGGCGGGGGGGGTGAACCATACAATCTATAGTCTCCTCTGAGACAAATAGCCCCCCCCCCAAGAAGCACATGCCTCTCTGAAGCCAGATGTTGAGTGCCCTGCTTTCCTCTGCATAGCTGAGTGTGTCCACTGTGAACACCTGGCCACAAGAGGACAATTCTATTATTTTTTTTTTCCTTGAGACTTATATCTAGGAACAAGAGTTGCCAGTCAATCATGACTGGGACCAGAAACTGAGCATTAAGCCCAGGAGAATAGAGAAAGGCAGGCTGTGTAGAGGAAAGAAAAAAAAAACAGAAGGAAAGAAAGAAAGAAAAGAAAAATGAAGGGAAGGCGGGCATGGTGTGCATAGCTCTAATTCCAGCACCCAGGGGGCTGAGGCAAGCTGATTATGAGCTAGAGGACAGACTAGGTTACAAAGCAAAGTCCTGTCTCAAAATATAAAAAAGGTGGTGGAGGGTTGGCTTAATGATTAAGGTGCTTGCCTGTGAAGCCTAAGGACCCAGGTTCAATTCCCCAGTACCGGGCTGGAGAGATGGCTTAGCAGTTAAGCAATTCCCCAGTACCCATGTAAGCCAAATATACAAGGTGGCACATGCTTCTGGAGTTCATTTGTGGTGGCTAGAGGCCCTGGTACACCCATTCTCTCTCTCTCCCTCTCCTCCTCCCCCCACCCTCTGCTAACTCTATCTTCCTCTTTCTCTCTCTCAAACAAGTAAAATATTGTTAAACTAATTTTTTGTTTATTTTTATTTATTTATTTATTTGAGAGCAAAAGGCAGAGAGATAAACAGGCAAATAGAGAGAGAGAGAGAGAGAGAGAATGGGCATGCAAGGGCCTCCAGCCACTACCAATGAACTCCAGACACATGTGCCTCCTTGTGCATCTGGCTAACGTGGGTCCTGGGGAATGGAGACTTGAACTGTGGTCCTTAGGCTTCACAGGCGAGCGCTTAACCGCTAAGCCGTCTCTCCAGCCCCAAATAAAATATTTTTAAAATATATCAAAAAAGAAAAAGAGGGCTGGAGAGACGGCTTAGCGGTTAAGCGCTCGCCTGTGAAGCCTAAGGACCCCGGTTCGAGGCTCGGTTCCCCAGGTCCCATGTTAGCCAGATGCACAAGGGGGCGCATGCGTCTGGAGTTCGTTTGCTGAGGCTGGAAGCCCTGGCGCGCCCATTCTCTCTCTCTCCCTCTATCTGTCTTTCTCTCTGTGTCTGTCGCTCTCAAAAATAAATAAATATATATAAAAAAAAGAAAAAGAGCATGAAAAACAGAGAGAAAGATAAAAAAAGACAGCAAGAAAAACAGAAAGGGGGAAGGAAGAAGGAAGGATAAAATTGAGGAATGAAAAAGGAAAGGAAAGAAAAGAATAGAAAAGGCAAGTTGGGAGGAAGAGAGACATGAAGGAAGGGCTTCTTCAGTTTTTGCCTGGTCCCAGGGAGTCCACCCCCAGTATCTGCTCTCTTAGGTTTTGTTAGCTACCTTATATCCCCTAAAAATATCACCTTCTTTTATCAGTTACATGAAGTGAGTTTTCATTGCCTAAATATACTCCCCTCCTCCAGAAAAAGTGTCCTGACCAGCCAGGGTCCTACTGACCCAGGCGTTCTCAGAATATTGCCAGATTTACTGTCCATAGAGTCTAAAACGACGTTTGAACCCCCGAAAGACAAGGTAAGAACCGCTCCAGTCATCATGTCTAACATTTTCCCCCCAGGCTGTTGGGAAGATTAAAAGCCCATGTGTTACAGAAAATTGTTATCATTTATCAGACAACCCTTTGGTCACCTTAGATGACAGAGCTGAGTCCCAGCTGGCTAATGCTCTCCAAAATTGTGCGGGGCATATTTTATTCCTTTAATCTCCTTCTCTTCCAGCCTGCCGCAGATCTAACTTAACAGAACATTTGTTGAGCATTTGACATCAGTTCCCAAAGGGTCTCCAGACAAACTTGCCTCTCGATACCTGGGAAGGCAGTGAAGCTCAGGCAGATTTATGAGGAAGATGGGAAGGTCAGGCACAAGGCAGCAGTGGTGGTGAGGAAGCCACCTTGGGCCATCATTTTTCACCCAGAGAAGGAGCTGGTAGTCTCGTACAGGGCATCCCACCTGTCTGAAATGTGAGCGGCTCCCCAGTAGCTGCTCTTCTCCTGTCAGCCAGCCTGCAGGCACAACTGACTAGGCCAGCTCATGCGGTGCATGCTTCTTGCCCAAGAGGCCAAGGTTGCAGTTCCATTCTCCCTGGGACTCAGAAGGACTTGTGTAATCCAGCTGGCTGACCAGACAGGTTAAAATATGCAGCTGGGACTGGGTAGATGGCACAGCGGTTAAGGCACTTGCTTGCAAAGCCTAAGGACCCCACTTTGATTCCCCAGTACACACATAAGCCAGATGCACAAGGTGGTACCTGCATCTGGAATTTGTTTGCAGTGGCTTGAGACCCTGGCACACCCATTCTCTCTATCTGCCTCCCTCTCTCTCTCTCTCTCTCTCAAATAAATAAAAAATATTTTTAAAAGACACAGCTTATAGGGCTGGAGAGATGGCTTAGCGGTTAAGGCACTTGCCTGTGAAGCCTAAGGACCCAGGTTCAATTTTCCAGGTCCCATGTAAGCCAGATGTACAAGGTGGCACACGCATCTGGAGTTCGTTTGCAGTGGCTGGAGGCCCTGGTGTGTCCATTCTCTCACTCTCTGTCTTTCTCTCTCTCTGTCTCTCTCCCTCGCTCCCTCCTTCTCTCTGTCTCTAAAAAATAAATAAAAAGAAAATCTTTAAAAAAAAAAAAAGACACAGCTTATTTCCATTACAAATAAACAAATAAGTGAATAAACTTTTTCTCACAGAATCAAAGTGCAGGGAGGTAGGGGGTAGGAAGATGGCTGATTGGTCAAAGGCACTTACTTATTTGATTACATGGGTTCAATTCCTTAGCAACCATGCAAAGTGGTGTCTGCATCTGTGATCACAACATGCCAACAACAATGGGAGTCTGAATCAGGAAAGCCCAAAGTTTATTCACAGTGGCAAAAGATCCTGTCTCAAAAAGAAGATGGAGCCAGGCGTGGTGGCGCACGCCTTTAATCCCAGCACTCGGGAGGCAGCGGTAGGAGGATCACCGAGAGTTCGAGGCCACCCTGAGACTACATAGTGAATTCCAGGTCGGCCTGAGCCAGAGTGAGACCCTACTTCAAAACAACAACAACAAAAAAAGAAGATGGAGCACAGACACCTCAAGATTGTCCACTGACACCCCCACATGTATGCTATAAAACACACACACACACACATAAAGAAAATTTTAAAAATCAAAGTACAAATATCTTTGGTGATAAGCCAATTCCTACTAGCTCCTAAAAGGACTGTGTCTTTAAATAACTAAGCTTTACATAGGTGGGTCCCTGTATCTTCTTCATTGTCCAGTTAATTAATTAGTTGTGGCTCTGTGGAAAGGTCCCAGGACCTTTCCCATGCTGCACAATCACTTTACCACTGAGCGGCACCCCAGCCATATCGCCTTTTCAAGAACAACCTCAAAATGGGTGTTGCAGTCCAGTTCGCATTGCTGGTAGAAATCACCCAACCAAGACAACTTCTGGGAAAAAGAGGTTTATTTTGGCTCACAGGCTCGAGGGGAAGCTCCACGATGGCAGGGGAAAAGGATGGCATGAGCAGAGGGTGGACATCACCCCCTGGCCAACATAAGGTGGACAGCAACAGGAGGGTGTGCCAAACACTGGCAAGGGGAAACTGGCTATAATACCTATAACACACACCCCCAACAATACACTCCCTCCAGGAGGCGTTAATTCTCAAATCTCCATCAGCTGGGAACCTAGCATTAAGAGCACCTAAGTTTATGGGGGACACCTGAATCAAACCACCGCAATGGGTATAGTAGACCAAGCCTGCCATTCCAGCACTCGGGACACTGAGGTAGGAGAATTAAGAGTTCAAGGGAATCTTAGGGTTCCTTGTCTCCAAAAAATTATATCAGCACATTATCACCTCTTCCAAGAAGTCTTCCCATTCCCCAGTTCCTCTGTGCTGGTAGAAAAGCTGAGCAGCCCTCTGCAGATATGCTAACTAGTAGCTATACATTTACTTCTTTTTTTTTTAATATTTTATTTATTTATTTGAGAGCGACAGAGACAGAGAGAAAGCTAGATAGAAGGAGAGAGAGAGAGAATGGGCGCGCCAGGGCTTCCAGCCTCTGCAAACGAACTCCAGACGCGTGCGCCCCCTTGTGCATCTGGCTAACGTGGGACCTGGGGAACCGAGCCTCGAACCGGGGTCCTTAGGCTTCACAGGCGAGCGCTTAACCGCTAAGCCATCTCTCCAGCCCTATACATCTACTTCTGTGCATCCCCAGAGACCCAGCAACGCGTCTCGTGCCAGCCCACACCCAAGAGACACTCAAGCGGAGTGTGATGAATGAACATGAGCTGCAGTTATCTTACACACGCAGCGGCCCTGCAATTACTCTAGAGATTACTGACTAAAGTTTAGCAGTTAAGTGCCTGCTGTGAGGCCTGGTGAAGGACCCCGGTTCGAGGCTCGATTCCCCAGGACCCACGTTAGCCAAATGCACAAGGTGGCACACACGTCTGGAGTTTGTTTGCAGTAGCTGGAGGCCCTGGCGTGCCCATTCTCTCTTCCTCCCTCCATCTGCCTCTTTCTCTCTCTGTCACTCTCAAATAAATAAATAAAAATAACAAAAGAAAAGTTTGAATGCCATTGGAATATAAATATGTAAATGGTTTTGTTGTTGTTTGAAGATAAGGCCTCTGTCCATAATACAGGCTAGCCTCAGGTTCACTATGTAGCCCAGCCTGGCCTCAAACTCACAATCTTCTTGGTTCAGACTCCCAAGATCTGGAATTACAGGCGTGAGCCACCTTTCCTAGCTTAAGATTCTTAAGGTAAATGAAATTATGTCCACATACAAATTAGACGCCCAAAGAAGCATTAAGGATTACAATAAAATACATTTCTCTTATTTCTCTGCCCATCCTCACTGTAAGTAACTAAAGAGCTCTTCTTTCTGGCTTACAAGGCTGTCCACAGGTGCTCAAGTCAAGTGATGAGTGAGTGGTCGCGTGGTCTCTGGAGCCACTACTCAGTTCCACATAGTAGCATCATAGACAACACGTGAATGAGTGGACTTGGCTAGGAACTAATAAAACTTTATGTACAGAAATGTGTGGTACTTATGGTTGGGTCTGCTAGCCAATTCTAGGTTTAGTCCACTGTGTAGCACTAAATAGTTGCTAAGATAATTGTTAAATGAATGAGTGAATGAATGAATAAGGAAATGAAAGTCTTCCTGAGTGTCCAACATGCTAATTTGTTTTAAAGCCCAGCATGGCATCCTTAGACATGAGCTACAGGGGAGAAATGAATGCCTAGCAACCAGAGATATACTTGATGGGCATGATCTGCCAGCTCTTTCCCACGCCAAGTGGTGTGTGTTACGGAACATTAACACACACAAATAGAAACAACCTTCCTACAAGGTAAAAGCTAGAAGGAGAGTAGTTTTAAAGAAGTATGGCTTTCAAAGTACAGATCTTGATTTGTTAACATGGCATAGTTTGCCTTGATTTCAAAAGGAAGAAAGAGATATCAAGAAGGGAGAAAAAAAAAAAAAAACTTGCTAGGGACATAGAGAGGTCTTGTCTAACATTCACGATGTCCTAGGTCAGATCCTCAACACTACAAAAAGAAAAAGCAAACATCAAATAAATAAATAAGGACTGGAGAGATGGCTTAGCAGTTAAGGTACTTGCCTGCAAAGCCTAAGGACTCATGTCCAACTTTCCAGGTCCTACATAAGCCAGACACATGGTGACACAAGTGTGCAAGGTTGCACATGAGCACCAGGGGGCGCACTCATCTGGAGTTCAACTGCAATGACTGGAGGCCCTGGCACACCAATTCTCTCTCTCTCTCTCTCAATCTCTCTTGCATAAAAAGGCAGTCTGTTGGGCTTGCCTCAAAAAAAAAAAATGAACATAATACATAGTAAATTTTTAAATAACATCTTCATTCAATTCTAATGGGCATCATCAATATATGAAGTATATTGACTTGTGACGTAAAATGTATTTTTATTTTATTTATTTGAGAGCAACAGACAGAAAGAGAAATAGGGAGAGAGAGAGAGAATGGGCACACTAGGGCCTCCAGCCATTGCAAATGAACCCCAGACACGTGTACCCCCTTGTGCATCTGGCTATCATGGGTCCTGGGGAATCCAGCCTCAAACTGGGATCCTGAGGCTTCACAGGCAAGTGCTTAACCACTAAGCCATTTCTCCAGCCCTAAAATGTATTTTTTTTTAAATTTAAAAATCATTAAAGCCAGGCGTGGTAGTATATGCCTTTAATCCCAGCACTCTGGAGGCAGAGGTAAGAGGATCACTGTAAGTTTGAGGCCACCCTGAGACTACATAATGAATTCCAGGTCAGCCTGAGCTAGAGTAAGCCCCTACCTTGAAAACAAACAAACAAAAAACAACTTAACTATTAGACTTTCTCATTCTTGGGGAACTTCAGTATGCCTCTGAATCAAAGATATAAGGTAGTGCACTGTTTGGGATTTTGGAGCCTTAGTCCCTGGTTCAAATCCTTGCTTTTCCACCTACTAGCTGCGTGACCTTGGACAAGTTATTTAAACTTTCTGGTCCTCATTTTCTTTATCTGTTAAATGGGGACCTAATGCTACCTACTGCACACAGTTGTAATGAGTGTACAATGAGTTGTTAATTTTTGGTAAATGCTTACAGTACTACATAGCACATAGCTTAAGCATTTGCTGTCACTATTTTGCTGCTAAGCAGCAAGGAAGCCTTGAGTATGTGATCTAACTTCTCCAGCTGCATGGCCCTCTGCACAAAGGGCTGTGGCCTCCAGCATGGCTATGGGAGTGGTGTTGCTGGCCCTACCTTTCAGGAAAGAAATAGCCAAATGTAAACCATCTATCTTATCCAACTGACACCTTTGAGGCCTCAGCATTACAGCATGTTCCAGAGACACATCCTGTAAATGAATTTACTGCTATCTCTCAGAATTCCAGGCCCACAGGAATCCAGCGTGGTAAGGGACGGAGCAGACTGTGACCCGTGCCCTTTCCCCTCTATCAGCCCGTCATGACTCCCACTGGCTTCCTCTCTTCCACTGTGGTGTGTCTTACTCCATGTTTTGGGAGAACCACAGCTGGGGTGAACAGGAAATTTTGTCTCTATGTATTAAAGCTTTTTTTTTTTTTTAATTTCCAGTGTTCCTGACTATGAAATATGGTGTGGAGCTGCCCCACGGTTGGCCTGGTGTTTGTCACAAGTCACCCTTCACTATGCAATCCTGATAGGCCAGTGAAACCATTGGAAGATGGACTGTGGTTTGCTGTGGAGACCCAAGGATGTTTAGTTGCATTCGGACTGCTACCATGGAGCGCTGCTGGCTCAGGATGGAAGTTTTCCCTAGCTATTCAGCTCAGCTGGAGGGGCAGAGGGCAAAATCCAGAGACACCAGTCACTGGTTTTCATATCAGGCTTGAACTGTAGGTGTTTGATGTTTGCCTGATGGTTATTGAGTTTGCATTGGTCCAGTCTCTCCTTGCTATGTCTTATAGCAACTAGAAATGTTTACTCTGTGCCTTTATATGTTGAAGGTATATAAGTCATTTTTGTTTTACAGTATTCACAGCTAATAGACAACCTTAAATCTCAGATGAGACTTGGGACTTTGGAACTGTCTTAACTTGGTAAAGAATATGAGGACCTTTGAAGTTGGATTAAATACAATTTACAAGGTGAGATGATTATGAATCTATTGGGCACCAGGGGCAGAATGTGGTAGTTCGAATGGATGTCCCCAGTAGATTCAGTTTTATTAAAGCATCTTAGATGTTCAGCTGCCTGGCTGGAAGAGGTGTCTCTGTGGGCAGATCCTAAGGTCCAGCCCGAAGGTGTGTTTGGAGACTGACCTGGAATTCTAGCCTAAAAGTAGGCAGAGTGCTTAAGCTCTGCCTGGGGCTCACTAAGGGTGCTTGCTTTTGGGTAGACTGGTTGCTTTTCTCTCTGTGTGGATCTGTATAAAGGGGGGCAGCTTCTTCTGCCATTATGGAACTTCCCCTGGATTTGTAAGCTTCAATAAATCCTGTTCCTCCCATAAACCTGCTTTGGAAGTTCATGCCAGCAACATGAAGCTGTCTACAACAATCACTCTTGTGACCTGCTCATGCTATAATATCCTTTTGATGTGCTGCTGAAATTCTGTTTGCTACTGTTTTATTTAAGATTTCTGACACAGAGCTCATAAGAAAAATTATTACTTTTGTCCCCTTCGCTTTTTATGAAAAAAATCATTGAAGTGTTTAAATGTAAGTGATTAAATTTTTATTTCTATCTATTTGTAGCTTTTTAAACTTACCTATGTTCCATCCTTTTAAAAAATTATTTTTTTCATTTTGACATTTTCATGCATGCAAAAAAAATGTATTTTGATCTTATATAATTACCCTCTCATGTCCCCCTACCTCTTCCATTAACTCTCTTCTTCTCCATTAATATCCACCTCAATTCTAGGCCTTAAAAAAAAAAAAAAAAAACCATTGAGTTAAATTAGGGTTGCTTGCAACGATCATGGATGAAAGATTATTTACTATGGAATGAGCAACT